>NC_142087.1:74478513-75081950 GCF_054644295.1 Miniopterus natalensis | reverse complement strand
AGAACAGAGGAAGGAAGCAATCTGTCCCAGCTGTGGGGGCCAACCCAGGGGCCTGGGGCTTGCCTTGTGGCTCCGTGACCCGGGTCCACTGTGGCTGGGCTGCCTGGCCCCAAATGCACAGAGACACTGTCACGCAGACTGTCCTGCAGTTCATGGGGTTGGGAGCTGCAGCTCCCCAGGTTGCAAGCGCCTTCCCATCCATTCCTGGAAATGACGATAACCGTGACTGACGCTCACTGAGCACCTACTGTATGCCAAGTGCTGCTCTAGCTCGCCAAGATTATCTCAGTCATCTTCACACCGACCTTATGGGTGGTTGCCATGCCACTCTAGTTGTACAAATAAAGCAATTGACACAGAGAGGTTAGGGGACTGGCCCAAGGAATAGGATTTGATCCCGGGGATCTGACTCCAGACCCCTACTCTCAATCACCTCCACCCTCTCCAGCTTGTTTATTTGTTGTTTTTGTGAGTCTCTGATAGTCTTGGCCTCTGTACCTCTCACCTCTCTGAACCCTGACAACAATCTCACGAGCAGGACACCAGTGTGAGCTCCATTTAACAGATGAGGAAACTGAGGTTGAAATGACCCATCTGGGGCAGACAGCAAGAAAGAGACATTGCCTGGCCGGGCGTGGCTCAGCCGTTGAGCATCAACCTGTGATCCAGGAGATCGGGGTTGGATTCCCGGTCAGGGCACATGCCCAGGTTTCGGGCTCGATCCCCAGCAGGGGGCGTGCAGGAGGCAGCCGATCAATGACTCATCATTGATGTTTCTCTCTCTCCCCCTCTCCCTTCCTCTGTCTGAAATTAATAAAGATATATTTAAAAAGGAAGGAAGGAAGGGAGGGAGGGAGGGAGGGAGGGAGGGAGGGAGGGAGGGAGGGAGGGAGGGAGGGAGGGAGAGGGAGGGAGGGAGGGAGGGAGGGAGGGAGGGAGGGAGGGAGGGAGGGAGGGAGGAAGGAAGAAAGAAAGGAAGAGCCAGGTTTGTACCTGAGCCCCAGGGCTCTTTCTGCAATGCCTGGTCATCTCCCTCAGGTGCCAGAGGCTTGGGCAAGACCAGAGGTGGGGAAAAGGGAGCCAGTGGGGCTTTGGTGGCCATAAAACAGCCAGAGAAATAATAATGTATTTATGTCAACAAAAACAACAAACTTTTTTTACTTTTTAAAGCAAGTGGGAAATAGTGAACATAACTAAAATACACAGACATTTACGGGGCCTCTCAATGCTTAACCCAACCTTGCAAAGCAGATGCTGTTTAATTCCATTTTACAGATGAAGAAACTGAGTCTCTAAATACCATCTTCATGCTCAAGATTTCTAACATACATCTGCCAGGAGCCTCACCTGAACTCGGGATTGAATATCCAGCTGCGGTTCGACGTGCTTACTGGGCACCTCAGACCTCCAGGTAAGATGCTGGACCTCTTACCCTCCCTGCACCCCCTCCCTTTCCTGCAGTGTTCACTTAGGAACATGCTACCTCTGTCTTCCCAGGGCCTCGGGCCAAAAGCCTCTGTCCTCGTTGACTCCCGTCTTTCTCATCCAGGAGACTTCAGAAGGCATCCGGATCCTATCACTTCACTCCCTCGGCCCACCCCCCTCCAGACCCCACCCTGGTGTGAGTCACCGCAGGCTCACTGGGGTTACTGCAGTGTCCTCCAAACCATCTACACCATTCTGCCATTTCTCCCTACCCGAAGAAAGTCAGGTCATGTTTCTCCTCTGCTTAACACCCTCCTGTGACCCCCAAGTCACCCAGAGTAAAAGACAAGGTCCTGGCAGTGGTCCATAGGTCCTGCATCTTTAATCCCTAACCAATCCCCTCTAGCCACACTGGCACACTCCCCAATCCTGGGACACACCAGGCACCCTCCAGCCCCAGAGCCTTTGCACTTGCTTTTCCCTCTGCCTGGGACTCTCTTCCCAGAGATAATAACATGGCTCCTCTCACCAACTTCAGGTCTTTGCTCAGATGTGAATGTATCAGGGCTTCCTTGACCCCCCTGTTTAAATGAATAAGCCCCCTTTGTTAGCATTCTTTGCTCCCTCTCTCCATGGCATCATCACCAATGGAGATGTGATTTTTACATTTTACATTTTAGTAGCATTATTATCATTTGTTTTGAATGTTTCCACCTGCTGTGCCCACAGGGCAGGACTGTTTCTGGGGTGTCCATGGCAGCATCGTCAGCATCTTCAGGTCCTATTCAGAGCGCTTGCTCAATAAATGTTTGTTGACTGCATGAATGGGCATCTGGAAGGGGTTAAGCTGACTTCCCCAGGCCTCCAGGTTAGGACTTGCTGGAGTCGGGATTTGAACCCAGGGGTCTGAGTCCCACGCTGTGTCCTTAAGCTCCCAGGGCCTGTTTCTAGACCTGCACCCCAGAGTTGGTGACTGTCACTGTCAATGATTTTTAGGGTGATACACCCATCTTCCTCCCCCCCCAAAGGGAGGACTGGGGAGGGGGACAATCAAGAGAAGTCAGGCCTGCTGTGGCCTCCAGCCAGTAGTAGGTGACTCATCAACCAGGTGACATTCCATCCCCTTCCCCTGGGGACTTTGGCCCGAGATAAAGGGAGTACCCTGTTCTGGGAAGAAGGAGACAAACCAGCAGGAAAGGTGGCCAGGGCAGTGCCTGGGGCGTTGCGTGTTTGGGCTGGAGAGCCACAGGGTCTGGTCATGAAGTGGGGCAGCCCAGCTTGGGCTGGCCGCACTGAGCCCCGAGCCTCCCTGCTGGGGTCAGAGACACAGCCTGAGTCCTCTTGGCAGGAGACTGGAGCAGTCGGCCTCTCGGTGCCCCTCCACCTTCCCCTGGCATTTTCACGTGGGTCAAGAGACCTTGGAGCCCATCTGCAAACATCACCGCAAAAGGAACATCAAGAAGCTACACAGTCTAACCAGATGAGCTCTATCTGATTTCTATTTTAATTTTTAAAAAATCCTACCTATACAGATAATTGAATACTGTCCTGTTGCAAGAGGCTCAAGCAATGCACTCCATACTGTGAGTTTACTGCACCTCTAGTATTGCATTTGGCTGCAAGTAACAAATAACTGACTTAGGCAGCTTTGCCATTGGAGGCTCCATTTTTCTAGTGTAAAAAGGAGTCATCGGCTTCCTGGTCTCCCACTTCGGTGTGTGACTTTCAAACTCATGGCCATAAAGGGCTGCTGCACTGCCTGGTGGTGTATGTTCAGTCCAGGCAGGAGGGCAGGGAAGAGGCCAGGTGTGGGCCTTTGTGACTCCCTTAGATCAAGGGCATGTGGCTTTCCCAGAGCTCCACTTGGTATTTCTCTATTTACATCTCATTGACCAGAATTGGGTCACATGGCCACCCCGTTGTACCCCTGTTCCTGCAAAGGGGGCTGCACAGGCAACTACTCTATTGGGCCCATTGCCGTCCCATTCAAAAATCAGTCTTGCTGGTGAGAAAAAACAGCGATGGAAGATGGTCAGACACTAGTGGGTCTGCCTTGAACTTGGTTTTTATTGTCTAAATGGAAACAGACTGTAGATGTGCTTTTGGCCCTGTTTTTGTTACTCACCTAATAAAACGCGTTCAGAGATTGTCCTTATAACTTTGACCCGCTGCCTGTATTCCACCGGGTGGCTGTACCGAAGCTTACTGCCTAATGCCTGGCCCGTGGACGTTGAGCTTCCCCCATCCCGATGTCCACTAAGCTAGACAATGCCTCGCTGAACGTCTCGCACAGCACCGTGGCCATGTGCACTGAGACAACACTGGAACTTCGGGGAGACATGTGCATCTATTTAAACTGTTGGCGAGTGTTCCTAAATCAACACTAGGGCTTTGCCAGTTTACACTCCCTCCCACTGCTCCCCCCACACTCAGCCAGGGCCTTATCACTTAAATTGTGATGGGGGGAAAAATTCATTATTTTTGTTGTAATTTGCATTTTCTTGATTAGAATGGGAGAGAAGCCCTTAATCATTTATGTATCAAGTATGGGTATTTTCTGATGTGTTAATTTGCCTTTTTAAATTATTGGGCCACCGTTTTCTACTGAATTGACTTTTCCTTTTTGATTGACATGAGTCCTTTTCTATTCAGGGTATAAATCCTTTAAGAAATCAATTTTATTGAAGGCTGATTTACGTACAATAAACGGCATGTATTTAAAGCAGGGTTTCTCAATCTTTGTACTATTGACATTGTGGGCTGGATAATTCTTTGTTTGGGGGCCATCCTGTGCATCATAGGATGTTTAGCAGTATCCTGGCCTCCACCCCAGATGCCAGCAGCACCTCCCCTCCCAGTCATGACAACCACGAATGACTCAGGACATTGGTGAGCATCCCCTGGAGGCAAAATTGCCCCCGGTTTAGAACCTCTAATTTAAAGTATACAGCTGCTGAGCTTTGAGAGATGTGTGCACCCCAAACCTACTACTACCTTCAAGATCTTTGTATTTAAGTTGCAAAAATTTCCCCCAGTCTGAGGCTTGGTTTCAAACCCAAGATCTGCCCCTTCCTGTTGGAGTGACCTCAGCAGTCACTTCATTACTCTGTGACATTAGGGTAATAATTCTAACCAGGCAGTGATGCTGTGAGGCTGGAAGGGAATCGTGAACATGGCTGACATGTGGTCGGTGTTCAAAAGTCTCACCACCCTTCCTCCCATGTGCATATCCACTTAGTCAGTAAAGACTTACTGCGCACCCGCCATGTGCCAGGCCCCTTGCATGGCTCTGGGTGCCATGGAGAACAGGACAGACAGGGTCCAGTGCTCAGCTGGAGGACACGAGAGTAAATGAGCAAGTGAAAGAGCAAGAACAAAGTCCTTCCAGTGATGCTGATCAGTGCCAGGAAGTCAACCGGCTGTGCAGCGTGGTGGACACCTGGAGGGGGGCTCCTTGGGGAGAGGAAGGAGGTGACATCTAGGAGAAGAGCAGGAGGAGGAGCTGGAGCAGCAGGGAAGGGAGACCCAGGCAGAGGGAACAGAAAGCACAAAGGTGGTGGACAGCTTTGCAGAACAGCAGGGAGTGAGGATGGCTGGGACAGGGCAGTGGGGACAGAGGCGAGGCTCAAGGTCAGGGGGATAAAGAGTGGGAGCAGATCACGCAGGAACTTGGGCCACCTGGATAGGAGTTCTATTCTATTCTAAAGTGCACTGAGAAACCGTTGGACAGTTTTTAGCAGGAGACTGTCCTTCATTCACCAAGTTCTAAGGTCTCGCTCTGGACCTAACCCTGGAGAAGATACATTGGACTGTGGTTTGCCCAGCCCTCCCTGCCTTTGCCTGGCAATACCCTGTTAATAACACTAATAACCAACTTTTCTCTATAGGACCCAAGGCCTCAAAGCCCCTTCACATTCATTTTTCCTATTTGCGTCTTATACCAGCCCTGAGGAGCCAACCTGGGCTGTGTGCACCCATTTCACAAATAAGAAAGCTGAGGTGAAGACACACGGCTGGAAGGCATGAAGCTGGGACTTGAACCTAGGGTTCCTTCAGCTAAACCTGCTTGTCCTCCATCCCAGGCCACAGCCCTTAGGGTAGAGAGTGGGGAAAGCGTTTTCTCTCCCTGCCTAAGACACCCTTGGATCTAAGACTCAAGTCTGCAGTGCTCCTATCAGGCCTTTCCCAAGCGAGGCTCTTGGGCTGCCCAGAGGGGAGACAAGCCCTCCCCCCGCCCCCCCCCCCCCCAGGAGAGTAGCTAAAGGCCCAGGAGGCCTAGCACTGGGCCCAAAGCCAGATAAAGTCGGAGCAGGGCAGGAAGTGCGACGAGCCCAGAGCCAGGTGGAATCAGAATTTGAGACCTGCCCCACCTGTGGGCATTTGTGGGGCCCCCTCCTTCTGGCTGTGGACTCTGCCCTATTTCTGAACTAGTCCCTGGAACTCCTCAGCTCTCCCATCAGGCAAGATCTTGTAGTTGCAGAGCCGGTGTCTATTGGGATTCTGCTGGGCCAGGACAGCCTCACTGCCCTTGTCACCTGGACCCGCCGTGAACCGCAGGACTTTACACGTAACAGGCCCCCAGAGAATGTGTAGGGAACTGAACAGGAGTCTGCCTCAGTTTCTCCAGCTTACACTTCCAGCCTCTGCCATTCATTCCCACTTGCCATGTGCCAGGAAGGCTTCTAGTTGCTGGGGATGCGACAATGACCATCAGCTGTCCTTAGGGAGCTCACATTCTGGCTGGGCTGATGGGTGGGAACCAGATAACACTGTGCTCGATGCCAAGGGTGAACGCGGCAGGGACTGCCAGTGTCCACCAGCCTCCACAATCTTTTCCTTCTTAACGAAAGAATGCGGGAGCATGAGCGGGACACACACTGCCCAGATAGTGATGCCATTGCCCAGCTTCCTTTGCAGTTAGGTGTGGTCATCGGTTCTAGCCAGTGGGATGAGTGGGAGTGGTGGGAAGCCACTCCTGGCTCATGCCCTTAGGAGGAATGACCCTCTCTCTGTTCCTGCGACAGGAGTGCCAGCGCAGTCAGGGAGCATGAGTAGCCACTTTGGACTTCACTAGAAGCTGTGAAATGAGGATGGCAAAGCAACTAAACAGAAGGAACTGCGATTTCTAGAATAACCCTGCAGAACCAAACCAACCAGTCGACCTTGAACTTTCCATCTCCATGCTGGAAATAAAATTCTGTTCCATTGAACCACTGTGGGTCTCTCTTCTAGCAGCTCAGATGGTAGCCTGACTTATAGAGAGGAGCAAATATATGTTAGGAGAGCCTTAGAAGTGTTTAACCTGACTGGGTTGGGGGTAAGTATGGAGGGCTCCCCAGAGGAGGCAACTTTTAAATGGAGGCTTGACAATGAGAAGGGGGATTTTTCTAGACAAAGTTTCCAGGCAGAGGCATAGCATATTGAAGCATATGGGAACTCAGAGGCAAGAGAGAACAGGAGGCTTCTGAGACACCTCAAGAAGCTGAGGATGGCTGGAATATAGCGAGTAATGGGGCACAGGAGAAGGTGGGGCTGGGCGGTGGCAGACCCACCTCCCAGGGCCTGGAGAGGCCCAGTGAAACCCTTGGATTTTGCCCTGAGGGTGAAAGGGAGTCAGGGGAGGCATGGGGCAGAGGGATGAGGTGATTAGATCTGCTTCTTAGAAAGATCTTTCTGACTATAGGATGGGAATTGACTTTTTTTATTTATTTGAAAAAAGTTGAGTCCCTGCCTGTGCCAGGCACTGAGGATTATGAGTGAACAAAACAGACCTAGTTCCTACCCTTGCGGAGTCTGCAGCCTGGGGGGTGAGGCATGAGTGAGACAACCACACAGACACATATGCCGTGTGGCAAGGGGGCCGCAAGGCCGGGACAAGGGAAGGCAGGCAGGCCGTGAGCGGCTGCACAGAGGGGCTGACTTGGGGGCGTGAGAGGGGCTTCCCTGAGAAGGATGACGGGGGACAGCGGCGGGAAGAGCTCCAGGCACAGGGGCCACAGCAGCTCGGGGGGCAGATGATGGCAGAGACGCAGGGACACGGCGCTGATGGTGAGGGAGCGCAGGGAGCGCAGGGTGCAGCCAGCCTCTGACTTGAGCAAGGTGGGCAACGGCAGAGGAGGCCGGGGCTGGGGAGGGAATTTGAAGAGAAGACCCCGACTACAGATACGGCGTGTTGGCCTTGCGTTCCCATAAGCCATCCGCACGGAGACGGTGAGCTGGGCGTTGGATGTAGAGGTCTGGTGTGCAGAGGGACCCCCTGGCCAGCTGGAGTTGTCCGCATGCGTGGACTCCCAGCCCAGAGCTCAGCAAATCCTGGCCTTTGGGGGACCTAACGTATGCCAGGAACTATGCTTATGGTAGACGCAGTGGTTGCCCACTCACATCTTCTTTGCTAGTAGGGTCCAGTTGGATGTGCATCTACCCCAGGTGTTCAGGGACAGTGGCCATTCCCCACTCTGTCCTCAGAGCGAGGCCTAATGGGTCTAAGCCAAGTGTGGTACTTCTCATTTCAGTCATCGGCGGTTGGTTTGGAATTAGGCATGTGATGTAATCTTGGCCAGTGGGGAGTCTGCAAGGGGGCTTCTGGGGACAACATTCTCCCTCATGAGAGGGGACACATGGGAGGAGTTACTCCTCCTGTCTTTACTTGATACCATATTTGCGTGTGATGACTGGAGCTGCAGCAGCCACCTTGAAATCATGAGGACAGGCTTCCATAAATTGCTGAGAATGGCAGAGCAAGAAAATGGAAAGAATGTGAGTTCTTGTTTACATCTTCATGTCTTCAAATTAAACTGCCTTATTAGATGAAATTATGAATTCCTGGTCCCTTTTTTTTTTTTTTTTTTTTACTTGTCTGAAGATAACAGCAGTGGCTGAATTAGTCATGTTGCTAATTTACCTCCAAAGGTTTCTTTAGCACATCAGAAGTCAATTTTCTTTTGACATAAAGAAAAAAGATAATGAATGTACACCCTCTTCACCCCCACTTTTGTGGCCACCTTTAGTCAACAGTTCTATTCCCTGTGGGTGAACACCTTCTAAGAAAATACTTCATTTGCGCTGTCTCACTTAATACTCTCAATAGCCCTCTGGGATTGATATTATTATTATAGCCATTTTTGCAAATGAAGAAACAGAGGCTCAAGTCAGGTAAGTGACTTTCCCAAGGTCACAAAGATAGTAAGTTACAGAGTTGGAATTTGAGGCAAGGCTGGTCTGATTGGAGAGAGCATCAGAGTGAAGGCCACAGTCTCCTTTTAAACGCCTTTCCCTTAACACGTTTTTAGTAGGAAACCATAGTCCTGTTCTTATTTTGCCCTGGAAAACTGTTATTATGGTTGGTGGGTGATTTAGAGTGGGCTGCATTTCTTTGCACACAGTTAATGGCTTTGATTATACGTTTCTGGCTTCTTCTTTCTGAGAAAGGCTGCCATTGGTTATACAATATAATCAAATCATTTCTTATGTAAACAGCCGTCTGGCCCAGAGTCAATGGCGGTTCCATCAGCGGGAAGGTGAAAATGAAACTGAGTTCCCAGCTCCGGAAAGCAATCTGCTATTCGGCAGGAAAAGATCAAGGGTTAATGGCATGGAGTTGGGCAAAGGCTGCTGCTGTGGCTCTGAGCATTATCAGGAGGCGGGAACAAAGAATGGTTGTTAAATGGGTTTGTTACAAAAGTTATTTCCTAATGTAATTCATGAAATGCTTGCCAGAACATTAGGCACATCCTTCGAAAGCACAAGGGAACTAAAAAAAGAAAAGACAAAGACAAAAAGAGCTTCTAAAGTCAATTATGGAACTCTTAGAAAGGGTTAATACCCTTCATATACAAAGAGTTCTTGCAAAACAATAGGAAAAGAGAAACACCTTATTATAAATAGACCATTCACAAATGAAGCCATACAAAAGGCAGGCAAACATATGAAGACAAGATCCACCTTGTAAACACATGATTACGAGATCAAGTAATCAAGGAAATGCAAATAAAAGCTACAATGATATATCATTTCTGAACTATCAGATTGGCATAGAATGGCAGTGTGAGCCATGATATTCAATGGGCAGAGATTTTAAAGCAACTCAGAAATTGAACCATGGGGCATTTCTCCTAAGGATATAATTGGACAAGCAGTCTCTATGGACAGTGGTGTTCATTGAAGTATTGTTTATAATAGTAACTGGTGAGAAAACCCAAAGGCTAAACTACAGAGGATTCATTAAATAAACAATGTCAAACTTACATAAAAAAATACTGGATTATAAATATATTGTATTAAATAAGTGTAAAACTTTTATTAAATTGCACTTAAAATACTAATTGAAAATGGCAATATAGAGATATTTCACAGCATACTGTAGAGAAAAATATTTTCATGAGCCAAGCCATGAAAAATATTTTCATGTACTAAGCCATGTGTGCACATGCATGTATTTAAAGAGAGCATTCTAAGGATGTGTATGTGTACCAAAATATCAGCAGTGTTTACTTCTGGGTGGTGGAATTTTCAGTAATTTTTACTTTCCTCTAAGTCAGAGTTTCTCAAACTGGGCACTACTGACATTTTGGGTCAGATAATGTTTTGTTTCAGGGGACTGTCATATTCATTGTAGGACGTTTAGTTGCATCCCTGGCCTCTACCCACCAGATGCCAGTAGCATCCCTGCCCCTCTGCCAGTCATAACAACTCAAAATGTCTCTAGACTTCGCCATGTCTCCAGGGGGACAAAACCGCTCTCAGCTGAGAACAACTGTTTTAAACACTTTTCTGCATTATTTAAATATTTTAACAACAAGCATGTATTGTTATCATAATCAGAAAAACAAACACATTAAAAAATATTCAGCGAAGTCATTAGTGGCTTTGTGACTTGGCTGTGGGTTCTGAATGGAATTCAATCAGAGAGCAGAAAAATCTGTTACCTCCTTGCCTTTGATACAAGGTTCTGGGAAAAATCTCCGCATCTGGCCAAGTTCTTCCTGGCTTAGTCTTTGCTCAAAGAACAACTTATTTTACTCTCCAGACTTTAATATAATTAAACTTCCAGAGTGGATGTTTTGACTCTCTTGTCCCCTCTCTTCTCTTGGTGACTGCTCCAATTTGGGGAACAGTCACATTTCCCTCCGGCAGCCCTCCTTTTGAGGGGATTCGACTGACTGTCCTCCTGGCCCCAAACCTAAGCTAACTTTCTAAACCTCACCCTCTGGCTGTGGCTAGAGGCTCAAGGATGAAAACATAACCAGTTTGGTCCATTGAGACTAGAGGCCGCTCAAAATGTTGGGGGCGTCCGGAAAAAAGGCATGTCAAGTACTCCTCAGAGGCCACTCAAGGAAGCTTCTGCATCTGAACAGAGTGAAGCCTGGCATTGCTGTGCCCATCTTAATACCACGAAGAAAGCCAGCCAGAGGGAAAAAAATCAGCACACAGAACTACAGAGCTGGGTGAAACACGGAGGGTAAAGGTTGGGGCCCTGATCAAACCAAGCCTGAAGCTCACATTCTGCTATGTTCTTTGGTTTATGGGAACCAGTGAGTCTCCTTTAGAGTTAAGTTTATTTGAGCTGAGTTTCTATGACTCACAGCCCCAAACTGACTGATACAACTCCCTTTGATGGCAGAAATCCCTCCCAAACTTCTGCTTTCGTGTCATTTCAGCAAATATGTATTGGACGCTTCTTCCTGATGCTGGAGGGGCAGAGATAACATGATCCCTTCTTCCCTGACAAACATGCTGCCTGATGGGAGGTGGGGGTGGGGAATGGAGAGAGGACAACAAATAGGCAATGGGCCTATGCTGTGACAACAGGGACACAGAGGCATGGTCCAGGCATGGGGGTGGGAAGAGGAAGTCCTAACTGAGCTTCTTGGAAGGAGAGTGAGGAGAGGGAGCAGTGTGTGGACAGACGGAGCAGCCTGGACACTTGAGAGACTGTTATGGGCTCAGGGCAGAGAACCACCTGAAGAAAGAGAAGAGCTGTTGAAGGAAAGTGGTATGACCCCAGGAGACTTCAGGGGACCCTGCATAAAGGGGATCCAGGCGGGGGCAGGGCCCCCAGAGAGAGCCCTGCCACTTGGAGCATGAACCCTTGCCTGCCCTGTCCCTTGATG
Organism: Miniopterus natalensis; assembly: GCF_054644295.1. Lineage (NCBI taxonomy): Eukaryota > Metazoa > Chordata > Mammalia > Chiroptera > Miniopteridae > Miniopterus > Miniopterus natalensis. The sequence continues at coordinate 75,070,416 of NC_142087.1, read as the reverse complement.
CAATCCAGCTGTTAGCAAAGAAGGTGGAGGGTTGGGGAGAGGACACTTGTCAGAGCCCAGCTTTTCCATTCCAAGGAGAGAAAGACGAAGGTATAAGTAAAGATGACGCTCTATGACTAATATTCTCCCAACAACATTCATTCCACACAAGCACTACTATGGCAGTGAGCAAAGATCTACCTGGGCTCATGGCCTGGTCGGGAAGACAGATAATCACCTAATGATTCTAAAAAATATAAACTCCAACCATGCTCTGGGGTCCTCTGATAGAGGTGCTTGACATTCCAGGGAGGTCAGGGAAGGATTCCTGGAACTTGAGCTGAGAGCTGAAGGGTTAGATGGAGTTCCCTTGGCAAAAGCAGGAAGAAATTGGTTTTAGGCAGAGGAAACAGTTTGTGCAAAGGCCCTGTGGCAGGAAGGCAAGTGTGAGGATGAGGGACTCATATGAACAAGTCCTTTGCATTTACACTGTGCTTTTCCTCGGTCCTGGGAACAAGCATGTATTATTGTTATCATGCTGTCAGGTAGGTCTTCTTATCACCATTTTACAGATGAGTAAACTGAGGCAGAGAGAAGCAAAGTGACCTGTCCAAGGACACACAGCCAGGAAGCAGTGAGATGGGAATTGAACCCACATTCTTCGTCCCACCCTGGGTGTCTCCCCTGGGTGCCACCCAGCAGCTTTCTGTCTGACAGGGTGTTTTCCTGCTTAAAGAACTCACCGGTGCTCAGTGTGGTCCAAGAGTCCCTGGGGGTCCCCCAGGCCTTTTCAGGGTGTTCACAAGATAATTTGCCTTTTTTACTCTCATTCTCACGAGTGTAAAGTGTCTGAAAAGTTCATCGATAGGTATTTAGATTCCACATTGCAGCTAAACTTGAAGAAATGCCCACTGGCGAGTTTAGGTATGGCACTGAGGACTACCAGCAACCCGTGCCTTCGTAAAGCCGGGTTTTCTGCACACCCTTCAACCAAAACAAAATGTCACAGCAGACCGAAGGCAGAGGCAGACATGAGCATCCGTCTGTAAGGCCAGCCACTGAGAAAGTTGCAAAAATATGAAAGCAGTGTCTCCGCTGCTCTTCTCACTACATTTTCTTGATTTGAAATATATAGCTATTTCTTTCAAAAGCATGTTAATTCTATTAACATGTTCTGAATTTATTCTGATTTTTAAGTAAGTGAAATAAACCTTTTATCAGTTTCTTAGTATTAATTTCTAATGTGACTATCGATTGATATACTCCACTCAAGCAAAAGCTCCTTGGGGTCTTCAATCACTTTTTTAAATGTAAAGGAGCCCCGAGACCGAAATGGTTGGGAGCACTGCGTTAACCGGCATTTCCTCCCTCCTCTTGCCTTGGCCCCGAGTTCTCCTCCTCACCCTTGGTCCCTCCCCTGCGTAAGGGGTGGGACACCAAGTCCAGCAGTCCCCGAGGCTTCCTGGCTTTGGAGTTTCAAAAGCCGAGGAGAGTAGGAAGCATTCCTATTTGTGAAAAAGCGTCTCGCAGAGGCAGGATTCCAGGCTGGGGACAGAGAGGGGAGTGCCAAGGTGTCCCCAGGCCTGAGCCCAAAGAGCCTAGAACTGAAGGAAGCTAAAGAAGTATCTGGGATGGCGGGAAGGCAGCCTCCAGCCAGCCCCTGGGAGTGGCCTGGAAAAAGCCAAAGGACCTGGGACACGGGTGCAGGGAAGGGGACAGCCACAGAGCATATGGGGCCTCACCCATATCCACGTGGTAACCAGCCTGCCCCAGACCTGGATCCCAGCTCTCACTCTTGTCCCTAACCCCTTGGCCTCACAAAAAGCCGGGAACCCAGGAGAAGTGGGGAAGGGTCTGTGGAGAAATGAAGTTTCCACCAGCCTGGCAGAATGACCGCACAAAATGGAAATTAAGTTCAATTTGGAAAAAAAAACAACAAAAAAATATACAGCTCCATTTTGTGACCTGGGACTCATACCCATTGCATGTGAAAGTCTCATTTAAATGGGATGTGACCCCCTGCCCAGTCCTCTTTCCTTGGGCATGAGAGAGGTGTGTCACTGGCCTGAGGTTGCACAGAGGAAGGGGCAGAGCTAGGATTTGAACTCAGGCCCCCATGACCTTGACCTTCGGGACCTGGGCAGCCTCTGCCAGAGCCGGGCTCAGAATCTGAGGCTGGGCCTGGAGTCCCAGCCCCTGGGATTGGAGGTCTCATGTGGGCAGAGGGCTGGTGGTTAGCGCAGTGTGGACAGGCGCTGAGCCAGGCCCTCAGCCAGGCCCTCTTGCCCAGGCCTTGCCCCAGGTGCCCCCTCTGCCTGCTGAGTACCCAGAGCTGGTGGGTGGGGCCAGCAGGACAGGTTCTTCCAGGTTCTCTGCCTGAGCTGGCGGCTTCCCGAACCCTCGCCACCCCCTTGCTCTTCCTGGAGAGGAGGACAAGTGGATGTTCCAGAAACGGGCCCAGAAGAAGCCAAGAAATTGGCCCAGGGTCACACAGGGAATTGTGGGAGAACCATGGCCACACCAGAGAGCCTGGAGGGGAAGCAGAGGCCCTGGGGACAGAGCTGGGTCCCCGCACCTGCCCCCCACAGAGGGTTCTGGGAGGCTTGGGGGGCAGGTTCCAGAGGGGTCCTGACCTAGGTTACTTGGTCACTGTCCTTGATGTCCCCCCACACCACCTCCATATCTAAACCATCATAACTATGAGTTTTATGCCCCAAATCTCTCTCAGATCAGGCCACATCTCCCCACCTCCACAGCCATGCCCCAGGCCAGGCCACCATCCTCCCCAACCTAAACTATGCTAGTAGCCTGCTCCCTACTCTACCTGTTTCCACCCTTGCCCACCAACAGTCTCTTCTCCACACGCAGCCAGAGAGATCTGAAGTCATACCCTGTCCTTCCTCTGCCTACAACCCTGCATGGCTCTCAACTCAAGAAAAACACAAACTCCTCACCATGGCCACAGACCCTGCCCAGCCCACCTGTCTTACGACCACTGTCCACCACGAACACCTGCCCCCTCTGCCCTGTGGTTCCAGCCAGATGAAATGATCTTGCAGTTTCTTAACGCCCCATCCTCTGCCCAGAATCATGTCTAATTTTTTCAGTATCTCTGGCATCTGCACATTATATGGACTTGGGACATGTTTATTGAATGACTAACCAACTGTCAGGATGAACATGTTGGAGAGGCAGAGAAGGGGTGAGGCAGTGTGAAATGCAGACTGAGCCTTTACTCCATGAACAGAGCAGGATTGTGCCTAGCCTGGAGAGCTGACTGTCCCTGGGCTGGGGAGGACAAGCCTGACAATTATAAGATGGTATCATCAGGCCTCGATGGCAGGTTATGAGAGCACCTGGGAAACTCCTGGCCCCGCCTGAGGCTGGGAAAGCTCCTCGTAGGTGGCGTCGAAAGGGACCTGAAGGACAGAGAGGAGTGAGCAGGATGAGGGTGGAGGGCTGGTAGGGGGTGTTCCCGGAAAAGAACAGCGTGGACAAAAGCCGAGCCCAGTGGTTCCCACCCAAGGCCACTTTGCTCTCCCGGCGGGAATTCAGCAAGGTCCGGAGACATTTTTGGTTGTCACAACTGGGGAGAAGCGTAGAGGAAGCCAGGGACGCTGCTAAATGCCCTGCAGTGCACAGGACAGCCCCATGACAGAGGCTGTTCCAGTCCGAGGCTGAGCGACCCTGGACTAGCAGCAGAGCTCAGTGTGAGAGAGGCTGGGAAGAGGTTCAGCAGCGGTGGCCTCACCCAGGGCTTTGCATTGGACATGAGGGGACTGGGGGGCCAGCCAAAGAGAGGATTTAGGCAGGGGAGGACCTTGCTCAGGCCAGGGTTCAGAAAGCCACCTTTGGCCACAGCATGGACTGGACTCTCAAGGTGGAATGTGGAAAAGACAGGTTGTATTTTAGCTCCAGGGAGTCAGGAGGGCCTCCCTGAGGCGGTGACATTTGAGCCAAGGATGAGGCGGTTGTGTGGTCTGGGGGCTAAGAAATCTGGGCAAAGAGCACAGCAGGGGCAAAGGCACTGAGGTGGGAACCAGCGGAATGGGCTCTGGAAACGGAGGGGAGGCCGGCGTGGCTGAAGTGCGGAGATTACCGAGATGCCATGTGGGCCTTGGAGATTATGACAAGTTCTTAGGGGTCTCCTAAGAGTGAAGGGGACCACTTGGAGGGTTTTTCACCCTCCAAGGGCAGGGACATGACCTGCCTTAGGTTCTAACAGGCCCCTCTGAATGGATTACGGGGACAGAGGCAGAAGCAGGGAGGCCCAGGGAGATGAAGATCGTTATTTAGGAGGTGTGGGGCCAGGTTTGCTGCGGGGAGAGGCAGGGTAATGGAGAGCTGCTCGGAAGCTTCTAGCTTGCTAAGGGGCCTGGACACAGGTCCCCATGGGTGTTTCTTCTCATGTCATGGCTCCTGTGGGTTGAGGGCCCTGCCCTTCGCGTCCCCCACCCTCTCCATGGGTGAGTGTGACCCAAACTCTGCTGGCCCAGGACACTTGCTGTTGGGCTTTTCCCAATGCTCCCTCCCCAGGGTATACTGCTTCTAAAGGAGGAATCCAGCCACTCGTGCTGGCTTCTTAAATAAAGGTCAGAAGAGGATGTCGCCGGAAAAGTCCCATGTTCCAAAGATGGCTCTCAGAAGCATGGGCTTCTGCTGGCTGACGGGCCCGGGTTCATATCCCGCCTCCGCCGTAGCCCAGCGGTGTGGCCGTGAGCAGGTCCTTCATCCTCAGAGCCTCGGGCTCCTCATCTGTGGGGTGGGATAACAGTAGCTCCCTAAGAAGGTTATGTGAATTTTAAAATAAAATCATGTGTGAACAGTGCCTGCGACATAGCTACAGTGTTCAATAATTGTCACTTAACGTTACTATGACTACATTATTATTATTATTATTATTCAGACACAGAAAGTGATTCACTTTAGCCACCCTCCCCAGCTGGAAGGGCTGGTTTTGGTTTCAAATCACTCTTGACAGCTCGTGAAAAGCTGTGGTTTGCTAGGTGCTGGCATGGAAAAGGGAGGGCTTTGGAGCTGAGCTCCCGAATTCAGATGCTATGGGACCCCAGGCAAGTTCCTGAGCCTCTCGGAGCCTCAGTGTCCCCATCCACCAAATGGGAAATCTCTGAGACTCGCACAGGTTGCTGGGAGGGGGAATTGTACCCCTCTGCTCTACTCTTGTGACACAGGAGGTTACAAGCCTGCTTCCTGGGGACAGCATCCCAGTCCCTTTGGGAGATGAGGGCTACTTGGTGCCGGGTGGTACCTCGTGCCACTATAGTCTCATAGATCCTCACACCGACCCTTCACTGAAGAGGAGACAGCGGAGGCTCAGCCAGGTGCAGTCACAGTGCCAAGGCCATGTCAAGCTTGGCTCCCTCCCAGACGAGGTGCCCCTCTCAGCCCTCGAGGACAGTCACTGGGCCCCATCATCCCAAGCCAGGAAGTGGGGCCAGATGGTGGCAGATTCACTGATGTCTGTTGCATAATTAAGTAAGGGTGATGAACGTTGTTCGTAATTAAACAAGGGAACCAGGACAGCAGCGGCCCCCAAAACAGCTGGGACGGCTTGAGGAGGGGAGGCTGTCCCTCTCAGCCTGAAAGATTCTGGCTGGAGTGTGGGGGCAAAAAGCCTGCAGAGGCCCCAGCCCCTGTGTGTCTTCCCCACATATCCCCAGCTCCATCTCTGCCAGCTCGTGGCCTTAGGTCTGTCCCCACCTCTCCCTTTGCCTTGGTTTCCCAGCCAGCAGCAAGAGCAGAGTTTGACCCAAGTCTGTCTTGCCAGTTCCCACCTCAGGGCCTTTGCACTTATGGTCCCCCTGCCTGGAAGGGGCTTCCTGAGTCTAGATCTTGCCAGGGAGGCCCTTCTCCTCCTCAGGGCACAGCTGAGATGCCTCCTCTTCTAGAAGCCTCTCAGCCACCTTGTCACCGCCCAATGATCCTGTTCTATTGTCCCCACAGCACTCACCACCAAAATCGTCTTGCTCATCTCTGTGTTGACTCACCTGTCGCCATCCCGGCAGTGGAACATCAGCTCCCAGAAGACAAGGAGTCTGTCACATTCACTGCTGTGTTCACAGCGCCCAGCTCAGTGCCTAGCACACAGGTGCTCAATAAGTATTTGGTAAATAAACAAAGGCTCCTGTGTCACTTTGTCCCCTTTCATCTCTCTTTGTTCCACAGCTGTGGAGACATTTGACAGATGAGAAAGACTGAGGCAGGTGAAAGGGAACACACCTTGCCAAGGACAGCCTCCACATATAAAGCACCTGCTACATGACACTGCTTAGCCTTGTGTTATAATCCACAGTTCTGGGGCTCCAAGGCTAGGCTGCCTAGATTCAAATCTCAGCTCTACCATACCCTGGTTGGGTGACCTTAGATGAGTGACAGTACCTCCATGCCTCGGTTTCCTCATCTGTATAAATGGGATGGTTATATATTTCGCTCTCATGGTTATTGTTGCGAGGGTCAAATGAGTTCATACACAAAAAGTGTTGAGGCTAGCGGGACCCAATAAATGTGGGATATAGTGTTCCGTGAGACATTTGGGAATTAAGGAGGTGCAATAATGGTCCCATTTCACAGATGGGGAAACAGAGACACAGAGAGGTGAAGCAGTTAAGCAATGGAACTGGGTATCAAGCCCATGTCTGTCCAACTCTAAAGGCTGCCTTCATGCAAAGAAGGTAATACTGGGGGAAGATCTAGGCCTCAGGACACCCAGGTGATGGAAGAGCATCCACTACTAGAGTCTAGAGCCCTCCTCAGGGGGAGGCAAGTTGGAAATGACTCCATCACAGCCCCCAGAGGGGGATGGCTGTGCCTCGCCAGCCCCCAGTTTCTGCTGAGGAGCCCCTCTCCACCATTCTTAGTCCATGGGGTTTGAGTGGAGCTGACTCCATCCCTAGTGTCAAGGATGGTTGGTCACATGAACCTTGTCACAGAATCCGATGGTCACAGAACTTGGCCATGGCCCACAGGGTTTGGTTCAGAGATGGCCACACACCCTAACCTAAGTCAATGAAAACCAGTTCTGGGACCTTTATAGGAATAGCTGAGAAAAAGCACTCACTTTTTCTGGGTTGCTAGACTGATAGTAGCACCAGTAATAGTAGTAGTAAAAGAATAGCTAATATTATGGAGCATTAGGTGTGTTCAGTGCTGTTTAGTGGTTCACATATATTAATTAACTCAACCTTCCAGAGAGACATGGAAAACCAGTGATGTCATTCAAGCACCTGGATCCAGCTATGCCTGAAGCAAGACACTGCTGGAATTTTCTTTCCTTTTTTTCACATGACCCAATAAATTCTCTTTTGCTTAAACCGGTTTGAGTTGGGTTTCTGTCCCTTGGAACTGAGAGCCCTGACTAACCCACCTGCCTTCTGGAAGTTATCAAAGCTTCCATCTCTCCATCATTACTGTACCATGGTGGCACACCCATTAACTGTTTTATGCCTGTCACTGACTCACAGGTTTCCACCAGAGTTCTTGGTCTATCCTGCCCGTACAGAGGCCGCGGCTGGGCCCCCTTTCCCACGCGCCCCCAGCGGGAGAGTGGGTGTGCGGGTGTGTGCGCACACATCTTGTTCCAGGAAGGTGCTCTGTGGGGTTTGCTTGGCCCCAAAACAGACCTCATTATTAGTCAGATGACTATTAATAAATAGCCCCAGTTCCCATGCCAGGCCAGCTGCTTTGCATACACAGTGATCTCATCCAGTCCTCCCGTCAACCCCGTGAGGCAGGCACTGTCATCCCCATTTTAAAGATGAAGAATGTGAGGACTGGAGAAGCAAGGCCTGAGTCCCGAAGCCCTGGGCGCACAGTCCACACCCCCTAACACCAGAGCTGTGCCCCTTCCAGCACACAAGGCCCCCTGACCCCGGGTGGTAGCCCTCAAGGTCAGCTTGGTTTGTAATACATGTGTTGAATCTGTATGTATAGAGAATACATATATCTAAGTATTATACAGGTATGGAATCTATACATGTATAGAATGTGTATGTAATATATGTGTAGACTCTGTGTATAGTATACATGTGGGACTATGTAAAGGTAGATACATGTGTGTATGTGTCAAATCTATATGTAGAATATATGTATATGTGTATATAATATATGTGTAGGGTCTGCATGTATACAGAGCACATATGTGTATATAATATATGTGAAGAGTCTATATGCATTCAGAGTGTATATGTACTATGTAAAATGTGTAGAATCTACATGTATGTAGAATGTGAGAGTGCATGTGTCCTATATGTATAGAATCTCCTTGATTTCTCCTGCCCTGTGTCTCTGGGCAGAAGGCAGCTTGTGCAAGGAGAGAAAACAGTAATCACTTTTTTCTACCTCTATTATTGCTGCCCTGGTCAGCCACTATCACTTCCCACTGACTTGTGCAGTCACCGCCTCCCTGGCTTCCCCGCTTCTACCCATAGTCCACTCTCCGCCTGGGGCCAGAGGATCCTCTTAGAACCTAGATCAGATCGGCGTCTCCTCTGCTCAGAACCCTCCATGGCTCCCGCCTCACTCAGAGTGAAGTCCAGTCCTCGTAACAGCCACATGGCTCTGCCTGGTCTGGCCCTTCGGGACCCCCTGACCTTATCCGTCTCCCTCCTCCGCCGGCCACAGTGCCTCTATCATGCAAGGCATCTCCGGCTTCCAGATCTTTACACTGAAATTCCTCTACTTCAGATATGACTTCTCCCAAGTGTCAGCTGAAGTGTCTCCTCCCCAGAGGGGCCTTCCCTGCTCACCCACTGCCCCGGGTTTGTTCCAGCTCCTCACGCTGCCTGCTGCCCTCAGGACCCTCCGTGTGGCCTTCTGTGCTGGGTGCATTGCTTATTGGTCCAGCGCCTGTCTCTCCCACTAGAAACTCACCCCCACACGTGCAGAGACCATGTCCCCCCACCGCTTAGCACAGTGTCTGGCACACAGTAGGCACTCAGGCGCGGTGGGTGAGTGAAAGACTGATTGTTAGCCAGTCACACACCCAGCCCGGAGTCAGGTCAGCCTCAGCCTCGTTGCATCTCCTCAGGCCAGAGGATGTTCTCTGCCTCACCTGGTCTCTCCCGACCACTGTCCTCTCCCTGACCTTGCCCCCAGAAAAGGCTCAGACTTCCTCTTGGGGGCTCTCGGTGTCTCTCCTGACTCAACTGTGCTGGCCTGACTGTGGCTGTATTCCTTCAGGTCCTTGGGGTCAGGGAGCGACATGTCACAGGCCTCCCAGCCCAGCCCTTCCTCCTGGATCACTGCCGTCGTACTCTTGATCACAGGTTCCTGCCTCATCTTCGCTCTACAGAGGTGAGGCAGTAAGAAGGAGGCAGAGAGGAAAGCAGGCCCCCCTGCCACGAACATGTACCAGATTCCAGAAACTTCCCAGATGGACACAGAGGAAGTCGCCGGGCTTGCGCTGCAGGACTCGGAAGCTGGCCTGAGCCACAGGCTCCCTGCTCTACTTCCTTCTCACTTGGGGCTAGAACTTTTCTCCACTTGCATTTGCTTGTTTATTTTTAAAAGGAGCAAAAAGGGAAGTGTCCTGAGCAACCCCCCACTTCAGTTCGTTTTTCTATTGCTGCGGAGCCAGGGAGGAAATTCTGCCCTCTGGGGCAGTCCCTCCTGCTCTGGGGGGACAGGGCGTCCAGGTAGCTGAACGTCTGGATAACGGAAGATGGACTCCTTAACCAGGGAACAGAAAAGCGCAGCCTGCAGCTGATCTGACCAACCTAGGAGCTCTGTTAGGCCAACTCGTTTCTATTTTAACAGCTCTACGGATATAATCCACATACCATGCAATTCACCCACTGAAAGTGTACGCTCAGAGCGGTGCAGCCATCACCATGGTCCACTTTACGTCCCCAAATACCCTGCGCCCATTAGAAGTCACCTCCCATTTTCCCTCACCGCTGGCAACTGCTGGCCTACTTCTTGTGTCTATAGATTCGCCCATTCTGGACATTAATGGAAATGGAATCCTACATTCTCTGGCCTTTCTTAGGCTTCTTTCACCCGATAATGTTTTAGGGTTCATCCACGATGCAGTGTGTATCAGTACTTCACCCCTTTCTATTGTTAAAGAGTGGTCCCTTGTATGGATGCACCCAGTTTGTTTATCGATTCATCGCGTGGGGGACTTTTGGGATGTTTCCACGTTTTGGCTGTCATGAAGACTGCTGCCACGAACATCCATGTACAAGTTTTGTGTAGACATGTTTTCCATTTTCTTTGGTAGCTACCCAGGATTGGAATTGTTGGCTCACTTGGTAACTACGTTCAACCTTTTGGGGAACTGCCAGGCTGTTTTCCGAAGCGGCTGCACCATTTTACAATTGCAGCCTAGGGCTCTAACCGCTCCACATCCCCGCCATCGCTTGCTACTGTCCATCTTTTTGATCATAGCCATCCTAGAAGGCATGGGGTGCTAGGCCGATGCTTCATCTTCACTAGTGGGGAACACTGAAAAGTTGGGATTGTTGATAGAAAGATGTGGATTTTCTGGCTTCTCTGGAGGACAACGGCTTTTTGGCATGACTGTGGTGCATTCGCCGTGGAAGCTGAGTCACGGCCGCCCCTACAGGTCACCACAGTCCTACCCAGCTCCCTCCCTTGTTGAAAGGACTGGGCTCCTCCACCACTTGGGTCTGTGGCACTCCTTTGAGCCCCGCTGATGTTTGCAAAGACAATGAATCTTCATCATTTGGCCTTTCTGGAATCCTCAAGCCGACCAGGAGGTGAACTGCAAATGCATTATAATTCAGTATTCCACACTGAGCACTGCATCCTCACAATCATTGTCCCGATTTCTGAATGAGGAAACTGAGGCTTCCAGAGAAGTGGGAACATGACTTGTGTTGGGATCACATGCTGGCAAGGGCCAGGGCTGAGATCTACCACCAAAGGTCTGACTCCACAGCCCCGTGTCTCCTGTGATATCACGAGCCCCTCAAGGTCCTTTAGTCTTTCTCTTCACATCCTAACACCCTAAATTTGCAGGGGGAGGCCCTGGGTTAAGGTCTTTTCTTGAAAGAACCATGTTCGAGTAAAAATGCCTGGAAAGGCCAGTGTGTCCACCTGAGAGTCTCACACAGTTCTGCTCTGCACAGAGGAGGGAAGTCTCAGTGTCACTGCTCAAGTCCTCCATCGACTGACTACTTGCTGGACCTCAGGTTCCAGGGGGCGAGGACCTTACCTATTTATTCACTTCCACGTCCCCCATAAAAAGCACCTGCTGACACTCAGTATATACTACAGAAATATCTGTTTGATGAATGAATGAACTGATAATACATTTTAAATAGAATTTCCAATTTTTTTCTTCCTAACCTTTTTTTTTTCTTACAAAGGTGTTTTGTTACATGTTTAACTAGCCTGGCTGGCATGGCTCAGTGGTTGAGCATCGACCTAGGATCCAGGAGATCTCGGTTCGATTCTCGGTCAGGGCACATGTCCGGGTTGCTGGCTGGATCCCCGATCAGGAGGCAGCCGGTCAATGACTCTCATCATTGATGTTTCTATCGCTCTCTCCTTCTCCCTTCCTCTCTCTGAAATCAATAAAAATATATATATATATTTAAAATGTTTAACTAAACATGATTGAATTTCTATACCAGACTGCTTGGGTTCTAATCTTGGCTCTCCCCCTTATTAGCAAGTTATTCAACCTCTTTGAGTTTCATTTTCCTCATCAAAAATGGGCCTAAGCATGTGACCTGCCTCCAAGTTAGTACGTGAAAGCACGCAGGACAGTTAGAACTGGCGGCTAATAGCAGCAGCATCATTTCTGTTTCTATCTGTGGACCAGCCAGGGCCTTCCAGGACCTTCCAGGACCAAAGTGAATGGAGGTGCTATCTCAGAGTGACTCAGGTTCCGGGCTGCATCGCAAAGAGTTCACAGAGGGTCACGGTGTCCCCAGAAGTGACAAGGAAACAACTGGTTGATGAGCATAAAGGGAAGTGAGTGAATGGTGGTTAGCATGAGCTGGAAAGTGCACGTTCGCTTGAGTTGATCAATCCATCCGGTGACAGTGAGAACTTCTGATTCCCTGGGAGAGCCAGGTACAGGTCCTGGGGGCCAAGGAGGTGCTCAGGGCACAGTGTGGAGGTGCTGGGGAGTCTGGCTGGGTGAGGCAGGAGGTCCCAGGCCCAGGTGTGAATGCTGGAGGCGTTGAAGGGGATCCCCATGTACCCTCCCCACCCCCCAGCTGGAGGCCTGGTGGGCCCTCCCTGGGCTGTTTCTGGCTTCATGTGGGGTGTCCCTCAGCCTCTTGCCTTCCTGGGACCCTTCCTGGTTCACTTTCAAGGAGGAAGGCACTTTTCTCGCAAGATGGAGACCCTGGTGCCTCCCTCACACCTCCACATATTCTCAGGGTCTCATATTTCTCTTTGCAGCTTCTTCGCCTGCTTTGGTTGAATCCTTTATTTCCACCCAGTCTCACTTATTTAATACTCAAAACACTCTGTGAAATAGGTGGCCCCATTAGCACCCTCAGTTCACAGATGGGAAAACCAAGTCCCAGAGAGGCAAAGTCTGAACTTTACAGAGGACTTGGCAGGTGGTCTCCTGAGAGTCCTCCTGCCTGAGCCCTGAGTACATCCTCAGGCCACAGAATATGTCTGGCAGCCAGAAGAGGACCCAGGTGTCCAAGATCCCTGACAGTGAGAGTGAGTCCCTCTGTATTGCTCAGAAGGCAAGGGCAATTTGGAAAAACAACTCATCTGTGGACTTTGGCACATGGGTCCAGTGCTATCAACTGTCAGGAATAAAACCCCAACCTACAGAACCTTTAGAAATAAGGACACATTCTTTCATACACAGTTCAAGTGATGCAGAATCAGGGACTAGTTAATTCAACAGCATGATGACATCAAGGACCCAGGTCCTGGGACTTGGGCTTTGCTTGCCAACTGGCTCTCCTCCTTGGCTCAGGATGGCTGCCACTGCTCCAAACATCATGACCTCTCCCCAACAACATTAGAAACAGAAGAGCCTGTTTCTTTTTTCCCGTTTATCTAAGAACTTTCATACATAAAAATCTTTAAATGTTGGTATCATTGAGAACTCCACGTAATGTTTTATAAATGCTCTTTTTTATTGTAGTGAGAGCATTGAACTCAAGATTTATCTTTTTAACAAATTTTTAAGTGTTGTTAACTTAAAAATTAACTTAACAATACTGTATATATTATTGTTAACTTATAGATACAACACACAGCAGGTCTCTAGACCTTAATTCATCTTGCGTAACTAAAACGTAATACCTATTGGGTAGCAACTCCCTATTTCCCACTGACAGTCACCATTCTACTCTCTATTTCTCTGAGTGTCACTATTTTAGCTACTTCATATAAGCGGGATCATACAACATTTGTCCTTCTGTGACTGACTGACTTCACTGAGCATAATGATCTAGCAATCCCACTTTTGGGTATTTATCCAAAAGAACTGAAATCAGAACCTCAGAGAGATACATGCACTCCCAGGTTCACTGCAGCATCATTCACAGTAGACAAGATGTGGAAACAACCTAACTGTCCATGACAGGTGAGTGAAGAAAGAAAATGCAATATTATCCAACCTTTAAAAGAAAGGAAATCCCATATTATGCTAAGAGCAATAAGCCCCTGTCTCTTTTGAAGAGCAAGGAAACAGTTCCCAGATTTCCCAGCAGGTGTCATTGGCCAGGATCGCATTCCATGGGCAGGCTAACCCAACCACTGACAGAGGGGAAGGGGCCACTGTGGTTGGCTTAAAACAGTCGGGACCCAGCCCTGGGAGCTTGGCTATAGCCCCTTCCCTGTGTCTATGGGAAGGTGTGTGGGGGTGGTTCAGGGAAGTGCTATGAATAAGAAGTGGGAGGAATGGCCAAAAATGAGGAATAGCTCTCAGCACATCCATCTCTGGACCCTCCGAACTGCCTCCATTTCTGTGCTTTTGAGCTGGTTCTCCCCCTTCCTCATCCATTCTGTAAGCTCACCATGTCCCTCCAATAAATCCCCTTCCTGCTTAAGTCAGCCAGACCTCTCGCTGAGACACTCGACTTCCTAAACCATCGCCCTCGGCCCTGTTACCCCCACATATCACTGCTGGTATTTATTGAGCACCTGCTATGCGCTAGGCCCTGTGCAGAGCACTTACCTCCACCAGGGGACTTCAGCCAGGGCAGTTTGTCCCCCAGGGATCATTTGGCAATGTCTGATGATATCTGTGGTTGTCACAACCCGAAGCAGGGAGTCTACTTGCATCCAATGGGTAAAGAAGAGAGGGTGCTGTTAAACCGCCCCGCAAAGCACAGTCTGACAAGGAATGGCCCGGCCCCAGTGCCGGCAGCGCAGAGATCGAGAAGCTGTCTCCCACCGAGTGTGGAGGGAGGGCTCCTGACATGGGCGCGTCGCAGGATGGTCTGGTCCGGAATGCCCTCCGTGTCCAGGTGGAAGAGCCTTGCCTTAGACTCATCGAGAAGAGAATGGCCTTCAAGCATCCTATGTGCCAAAGCCCAGCTGAGCTGCCACGGGGCGGAAGGCCCAGCCTTAGCCCTCAGGAGTTTGAGCCCATTTTACTTCTGTAGGTTATTCTGTTTGCCTCCTACCTTGTTCCAAAAGTTGCTTGAGGCAGCTAGAACCAGCGATCATTACTCGATTATCCATGAGTAAGAAAAGAAAAAACACATCAGCTCCACGGTAGATATTCAAAGTAGCTCCTCGTGAGAAAATTTCACATAGGGCCTTGGAAGGACGGCAAGAGGTATATTCAGGAGGACGCTCATTAATTGTCTGCAATCCTAGTAGCTGCAAGCAATGGAAACCCAACCCAAAGTGGGTTTTAAAAGAGAGGATGAGAGAGGAATGTATTGGCTATGTAACTGAGAATTTCAGAGTTGTGTCTGCTTCAGATATGGCTGGATCCAGGAGCACCAATGATGTTTTTAGAACTTGGGCTGTCTCCCTCTCTCAGCTCTGCTTTGTCCTGTGCTGACTGTATTTGCAGGCAGTCTTTAATGGGGGCACAGAGCCACAGCTGCTCCAGGCTGACATCCCACTAGCTCAGCCACTCCAAGGCAAAAACATCTTCTATTCCACAGAACTGACTCCTGTTGGCTTTGGTTGGATCATGTGCCATCCCCAATCGATGTAGCCAGGGGCCTGGAAAGTTCTAATCAGCCAGGCCTGGTCCAGGAGTCTACTGCTGGGGATGGGCTCAGCTCACCTGATCACCATGGACCTAGGGGGTAGTGACGCCCCAGGGAAAATCAAAGTATATCCTCCAGAAGAAAGGAGAATGGGCACTGGGTGAGCCCAGAGCACTGAGAATACAGCAAGGACCCGAATCTAACAAGGACCTGCTTTGAGACTGGCGTCAAGCCCAGAAATGAATCTGGCACCTTTCTGCCTGTAGGGAGGAGGGGAAGATATAAATAAGTGTAACTCAAAGCGCTGTGTGCTACGTCCTGGGAGAAAGAAACAAACAAAAGGCTACAGACATTAGCAGCAAGGCCTTTAAACTCATCCCTGAGGTAGGGTGAGAAAGGGCACTCTGCTGGCAGGAACAGCTCTGAGACTAAGGAGGTGGGAAGGGACAGAGTGTTTGAGGAACCAAGGGGTCATCTGTTTGGTTGGCCACAGGGGGAACAAGGCTGCAGAGGTCAGGGAGATGGTGTAGGGCTGGGCTAACCCAACCAAGGTGTTTAGACTTTATCCAGGTGGCAGTGGGGAGGCATCAATGGTTCTAGAGCAAAGTAGAAATAGGATCTAGGGTTGTGCTTTCTGAAGATGGTATCGACAAGTGTGGAAGGAGAAGGGCTAGAACAGGGAGAGGCTGGGAGGACTATTGGGCAGCTGTTGCAATTATCCTGGGGCAGGTACTGGGTGTCAGAACCAGAACAAGGCAGTGGGAGGTGGCAGATGGCAGATTTCCTTGTTCACCTGCCTCTAAAACACCTTAACTCAGCACATTCTGAGCCAAGCACATCTTCTGCTCCTGCAGATCTGCTCCTTCCTCCACATCCTCATTACAGAAGATGGTCCCACTGGCCTCCCAGTTACTCGACCAGAAACCCCAGGATTGTTCTGAACTCTTTTCTTTCCCCGTGACCCACATTGCACACCCAGCAGATGACACTGTGGTTCCAACTTTCAAAATACACCCTAAATACCACTTCCCACTACCTCTGTGCCCACCACTCTGGGCCAGGCCACTCTTCCCTGGTCCCCTATCCCCACCCTCCAGCTCCCCATGCCAGTGTGCTCTCTCCAAAGCAGCCAGAGGGATCCTCTAAAAGGACCCTGTCTCTTTTGTGACATGAATTAAAAGCAGTTCCTGCACTGTCCTGCTCAGGGCCCTCCGGCGGGTCTCATCGCATTTAGAACAAAGTCCAAAAACTCCCTGGCCTGGATGCCCTGTGGATCTGCACCCTTGACCCTCTAGTCCTCACTCCCCACTCAGCTCACTCAGCTCCAGCCACACTGGCCTCCTCCCCCTCTGCTAAGAGGCCAAGCCCTCCCTATTCAAGGCCTTTTCATTGCCCCCAGGGTCAAGGCACATAGTAGGTCCTCAAGAAATGTGGGCTGAGCCCGGCCAGGCATGGCTCAGCAGTTGAGCACCTACCTAGGATCCAGGAGATCGAGGTTCAATTCCCCGTCAGGGCACATGCCCGGGTTGCGGGCTCAATCCCCAGTCAGGGGCCTGTAGGAGGCAGCCGATCAATGACTCTCTCATCATTGATGTTTCTCTCTCTCTCCCTCTCCCTTCCTCTCTCTGAAATCAATAAAGATATATTTTTAAAAAATAAAAGAAATGTGGGCTGAATGGAGGACTGGGAGAAAGAGGCCTGAACCCTGGCAGCAGGATGAAGAAAGAGTAGGGATCCTATGGGTTGATACAAAGGTGACCAAGTCATGCTGAACAAAGGCCCCATGCCGGTTCCTGACGAAGGGACCGTGGTCACCCCAGCCCCACCCCCCCACATCTGAGGAGCGAGTGGCCCTGGTACCCAATGAGTGTCCTGTCCAGCCAGGGCTAGGAGTCAGGAGCAATGGAGGAAGGGAGTGAGGGGACAGAGGAGGATGGCCCAGTCCCCTCTCTAGCTCCTGGCCCCCTCCGGAAGTCAGGGACACAGATGTGCAGAGGGGAGCCCAGAGCCGATGACCAGGTGGCAGGGGGCTGGACAAAAAGAACTTGGGAGGTCACCACACCACAATTAGCCTCTGAGACCCAAGGCTCTCCTTTCATTCTTTCTTAGAAAGACTGAAAGATCTCAGAGCTGCCTTCTTGATGCACACACTGGACTTGACCAGTATTTGCCCAACGGCTCCTTGTGCCATTGGCAGGACATTTCTGTCAGAACTACCTGTTAGATCTGCACCCCCACCAGAGGGTTCTGTTTGCTGTTGCCAATAGGGGCACAGGGATCCTGGACAGTGGGGGTGGTCAGGCCCCAATACTGAGGAGTCTCCTAATAGGGGAGACCATTAAGGACTCTGGATAAGCCATAGCCAGGGGGGAAACTGAGTCACTGATTCCTTATATGGGGCACAAAACCACCAGCGCATAGCACCTCACAGAGCCAACCTGTGTTCCAACCTTAAAGACTGAAGACAGTAGGCCCAGGGAGGGCTGGAGAACAACGTGCAGAAAGGGAGTGGGGACCCCAATTCCCACGTGGCTGCGTGGGCTTTGGGGCTTCCAACTGCCCATCTCCAAGCCGGGCCCCAGTTTACCATGTGGCTGACTCTCACGTCCCGCTTACTACGTGTCAGGCCATGTTCCAGCATTTTGCTGGTATTACCAGGTGTCGTTCATTCAACAATTCACTGAGCACTGACAATGGGCAGGACACTATTCTAGACATTAGTGGTAAGCAAAGCACCCCATACATCCTGCTTTCATGGAAGTGACATTCTGGTGCTGCCGCAAATAAATATAACATGTCATGGGCTGGAAGGCGCTGAGTGTTTTAGAGAAAGATAAAGCAGAGAGGGAATCCTATTAAGGAAGGAGATCAGTGGCATAATGTAATTGAGAGGTGTCATTATGCCTATTTTGCAGGTGAGGAGATGGGGCACAGAGAGGTTATGTGACTTGCCCAAGGTCACACAGCTATTAAGTGGCAGAGACAGGATTTGAACCCAAGCCCTCTGGCTCCACAGCAGGTCATCTGTCTTTAGCATAGCCCCCCACCCCCACAGCCCTCAAGACAAGAAGTGAATTGAGGAGGGCCCCTCAGCTAGCTTTGGCCCTGAACCAGCTCCCAAGCTTCCAGCCTTGGAAGGGAGGTCTCCTCCCCAGGCCTCAGTTTCTAGCTCTGCAAAATGGGGAGCTGCAATTTCTGCCTGGAGTGGGGGCACCTGAGGTCATGGCTGTGGGACTGCTTCTTAAAACAGGTCACGGTAACCTCCAACAGCTGTCATGAGTGCCCTGCAATCCACTCTCCAAGCGCAGCCAGAGGCAGCTCCAAAAAATGCAGCCAGACCTTCTCACTCCCTGATGCCAATCCTCCAACGACTCCATCTCACTCGGAATGAAGTTCCAACTCCGCACCCTCGCCCGAAGGTGACCCTCGATGTCCTCTCCCCTCACTCACTCTGCTGCAGCCGCCCTGGCCTCCTGGCTGCTCCTGCCCATCCCCCAGCTCGGTCCTGCCTTCGGCTTTTGCACTTGCCGTTCCCTCTGCCTGAAACCCCTTTCCTCACAAGGGGAACCCAGCCTGCTCTGCTATCCCCTTGGTGTCAAGAGACTCCACGACAGACCCAGATGGAGATGGAGGCAGGTGCAGACAAGGGCAGACTCGCTCAACACACGAGCACAAAAGCCAACCTACATTAAGCTGGAGACACGCAGATACACCAGGGAGACACATTCAGACAGACACGATAGATGCTGAAAGCCAAAGCCTGCTCAGATGGATCACTAAGTGTGCAAGACATGTGTGGGCACACTCAGAGAGTGTTGAGACACCATCCCCTTCTATACACACACTTGCACACACAAACATTCCAGCATCTCACACACACACACACACACACACACACTCCAGCATCTCACACACACACACTCTAGCATCTCACACACACACACACACTCCAGCATCTCATACACACACACACACACTCTAGCATCTCACACACACACACTCTAGCATCTCATACACATACACACACACATACTCCAGCATCTCACACACACACACTCCAGCATCTCACACACACACACTCCAGCACCTCACACACATACACACACACACTCCAGCACCTCACACACATACACACACACACTCCAGCACCTCACACACATACACACACACACTCCAGCATCACGCACACACACTCCAGCACCTCACACACATACACACACACACTCCAGCATCACGCACACACACTCCAGCACCTCACACACATACACACACACACTCCAGCATCACACACACACACACACACAGACATACCCCAGCATCACACACACACACACACACCTCCCTCAGGCGCCCGGAACAGCCCAGTGCCAAGTGTCCTGGGACAGGGACCGCCTGCAGCCAGCCGTGCGGGACGGTGTCCTGGAAAACAATGCCTCCCCCCCACCTGCGCAGACACAAGGAGCCATTGTCAGCTGGGCGCGCGCCACAGGGCAGCCTCTCAACAGGCTCTCCTGGCGGCTGCGCCCGCGTGTGGGGGCGGAAGGCTGGCGGCTCCCCAGGCCCACCTGCTCCTACCCACCCACCCCAGGCACCCTACCTCTTCCAGAGCCTCTTGCCTGGTCCTGCAGACCCTGAGGGGCTTAACACCCGGCCCACCTTCCCTCCCTGACCCCTCGGGGCTGATGAACTCTTCTCAAGGCACAACCAGGGGTGACAAGGGGCAGAGCTTGGTGGTCAAAAGTGTGGGACGGAGATACCAACACACATGCTGTGTGACTTCGGCCAAGTCACTTCTCCTCTCTGAGCCTCAGTTACCTCATCTGTAAAACGGGATCATGCTACCAGCTTCTCACAGGGTCGGTGGGATGATAAGCTGAGTCAGAGCACACAAAATGCGAAGGCAGTGGGTGCAGTCCGAGATCCTAGAGGCCTGGGCTCCACCGCAATCCTGCTGCTTCCTTGTCACAAGGCCTTGTGCAATTGATGTCCCCTCTCTGCACGTCAGTCTTGTCACCATGTAATTGGGGAAGATCACTGTCCCTTTCTCCAAGGGTTCTCCATTCTGTGAAACGCTTATACACAGCTCGGGTGGGTCTGGCACACAGTAGGCATTCATTCGGTGCTGGCCAGGATCATTATCTTATACAGACTGGGGCTTGTTAATTCATTTAGCTCTTCTTTGCATTCATCTGACCACTGTTTCCTGCATACCTACTACGTGCCATGACAGGCGCTGAGCATCTTACCCTGAAGCTGCCCCGTCCCACTAGGACACCATGGGCCCTGGCTGATGTCTGCTGACGGGCTGAATGAGGGAAGGCTGTTTGGTGATCATCATTTCCAGGCATCCCAAGAACACCAGCTCGGAGTGGCCAGGTGGTCTGGGTTGGTTCTTAGGGGCTTGTGACATCAAGCCAGGGCCCTTTGTCTGCAAAGCAGGAACAGGCCCCTGATCCCTACTCCATTAGCAAGGCTGTGTGAGGACAGAGCAAGGCGGAGAGAGGGAGAGTGCCATTCCGTGAGCAACGACGGTGCAGGGCCACCCTGCCAGGAGCCTCCCCAGCTTTTCAGGACCTGGTCCTCCTCATGCTCAGATCTCTGCTCAAACAGGATCTCCCCCAGGCACCTGCACCCCTCCTCACCCCCACTGCCACATTCGGATTAGTTTCATCAGAAAACTCGCAGTCCCACCTGACTTCCAATGATGCCCTGAGTGGCTTGTCCGGCTTTTTGTCTCCTCCTAAGCCAGGGTTCTTGACCTCGGCACCACTGACACTGGGGCCCAGCCACTCTCTGTTGTGAAGGGCTGTCCTGTGCCCTGTAAGATTCGTCCAGCAGTAGCCTCTATCCATTAGATGCCACTAGCATCCTCTCCTCCACCCAGTTGTGACACCACTAATGCCTCCCACCACTGCCAAATGTCCCTGGGGGACAAAATGCTATTCAGCTGAGAACAGCTGAGTGAGATGATGAACTCGAGGAGGGCAGAGATTTGTATCTGTGTGGTTTCCTGCTGTATGCCCCAGTGTATACAGCATTCTGGGCATATTTATCAAATGAATCTTGAACAGATGAATCCCATGGACACATGCTGTTCCCCTTTCCTGGAATGCTCTTCCACCCTTTAGCCTGATGAACTCCTACTCACACTTTAAGACCTTGGTAGGCAACATATATGAGGAAAGTGGACTGAGCAGTGACTGCGGTAAAGACGAGAGTGCCTACTCTGTGTCATTCTGGAAGGGGCACCCATTACTCCAGCTTCCTATGCCCTATAAGAGTGTGGGCCAGGATAGCCAGATCTTCCCATTTTCCAAGAGAAGCCAGAGAAATAAATTTTATGTGAAATCTCCTGGCATTTTGAATGTTGGCAACTGATTCATATTTTTAAAAAATACTTCAAGAGCCAAATAAAACATACCCCTGACCTGGATTTGGCCTGTGGGTAGCTGGTCAGCAAGGTCTGCTCTAGGAGGTTTAATGGGTATGGTCACCTTTGAGTATGATCAAGTGTTAGGAGACAGTTCTTCCCGGTGTCTAACTCCCATCCCCTTCACTGTAGCAGTGTGGGAGGGGTCCGGATATAGCTCTGATGGGCAGGAGCAAAGCCCCCAGCTCTAGGCAAGACCCACAGGCAACTGTCGGCCTAACCTAGGCCAACCATAGGCCCAGCTCAACCCAGAGTCAGGGTGGAGGTGTGGGCGAAGGGTCTCATCCCAGAATGTGAAAGGCCAGTTTGTGGCTCCAGAGTTCCCACATCAGGCCCAGGGGAGACCAGCCCTCATGGTGAGGCTGTTCACCCCAGACTCCTTGGCCACTCTAAGAAGTAAAAACAGGGAAACCAAGGCAGGACTGGGCCCCACGGTGTCTAGGGCAGGCTCAGAGGAGCCAGGAGGCAGACTTTTCTGGAAAGTCCCTCTTCTGCAGAACTGGTTGGGTGCCAGGGAGAGAGGGCATCCAGGGTCTCCTAGTCTCAGAGGCTCCAGCCACATCCAGCAGCTCCTCAGGCCTCTGCCCTTCCTGGGACAGAACTTTCCAGAAGTGGAAGTTGAAAAAGCCCCTCTCTGGGACCCCTGGGACCCCTTGATGAGAACTATGGGGCTGTAGAACAGGGGTGTGAACCCCTGTCTCAAGGCCTGATGTTGGCTGGGGATCCTCGAAGCCAGAGCCAGCTCCCCACACCTACTCATAGCCCTCTCAAGGGCCTGAAGGGCCCCACTAGCCATTTCCCTCAGCCAGACCCTAAACCAGCCAGGCCTAGGTCTTATCAGGCACTGCCACCGTCATCAAGAAGCCAAGAGTCCCACAGACTAGACTAGAGCTGAGGCAGGTGTCCAGGGCTCTCCAGCCTTGGTTCTGCATCTGCAAAAGGCATCCTTCTGCTGTAAAAAATCAACAAGCACATGGCACATGGCTGGTGCCAGGAAGGGAGAAAAAAGTGACATTTAGTGAACAAGTGCCCTGTGTTGGTACTGCGCAATCTGCACTCTTCATCCTTACCACATAGCCCTGCACTTGTTCACTCCACAAACATTTGGCGAGCACCTACTGTGTGCCAGGCTCTGCAAATGTGATGGAGAATAACATAGAACTGAGCTCTGCCACTTTGAAGCTTAGAGTCTAGAGGGTGGGAAGTAAAAAACTCCCAAAATCATAATGTCAAGTTGCGGCGGGGCAGGGATTAATGCAGGGTAAAGGGACAAAGAACAGTGTGAGAAATTTAAAAGAGGAGGTCAGAGCAGGGTTCCTGGGGACATTTAAACAGAGACCTGGCCCGGCCGGGAGTGGCTCAGCGGTTGAGCGTCGACCTGGGATCCAGGCGAGCAGGGTTCGATTCCCGGTCAGGGCACATGCCCAGGTTGTGGGCTCGATCAATGACTCTCTCATCATTGATGTTTCTCTCCCTCTCCCTCTCCTTTCCTTTCTCTGAAATCAATAAAGATATATTAAATAAATAAACAAACAAACAAACAAACAAACAGAGACCTGAATAGGGTGAAGGAAGGGTCTCTGGGGCAAATATGTTGCAGGCAGAGGAAACTGCAAGTGCAAAGGCCCTGAGGCAGGGTAGAGAGAGATTAGAAGATGAGGTTGTAAGGGGGAAAGGAGGGTGGTTAACATAAGGCCTGTTAAGCCACAGGGAGGACTTTGGTTTTTCTGCCAAGTGAGGTGGGAGCCATATGAGGATTTTGAGCAGAGGAGGGGCATGACCTGACTTCCTATTATTATTCCCATTTTAGAGATGAGGAAACTGAGGATCAGAGGGGTCAAGTCACTTGTCTAAGGTCCCACAGCCACTGAATGACAGATGGAATTGGAATCCATATCCATGTGTCTCCAAGGCCAGAATCTTTTTAATTCCCCGGCTGCCTCTAGTTTTGGCATGTGTCGGGAAGCTGGATCAGGTGAGGTAGGGAGAGAAGGGACCTCTCAGAGCTGCTCTTTGCAGCGTCCAGCCTCTGCCTGACATTCTCCCCCCCTCCCCCCCCACGCTCGCCCTCAGCCATCCTACAGCTGCCTGGGGCCTGGGTGAGCTCCTAACATTGAAGATCTTGGATTGGATTTTCAGTGACAGATAAAAGGGGCCACTCAAAGGACCCTAGCACTAACAGAGGGCAACAGCTGAGGGTCTGCAGCCTCTGGGGCAGCTGTGGCTCTGTCTCTAATTTACAGAGTGGCCAGGGCAAGTCCCATGCTTGCTTCAAAGATAAACACTTTCTTTTTCTTGTAAAAGGAAGAGAAATTGTCAGGCCTTCAGTTTCAGTCTTAGCTTGGCGATGTCTTTCCAGTAACTGAAGGGTGAGGGGCTGGGCCACTGTTCGGAGGCTGCCTGTGGAGGCTTTGGGGGCCCGCGATTGATGCCACCTGGCCCCCCTCGCATCACCCCCCTCTCCACACCTCTCCCCCCTCCTCCAATAATTGTGGTATTTGGTTTCCCTTGACACTGAATGTGAAACTCTCCTGGAGGTAATGCAGAAGGGAATCGGTGTCAATCTCAGAACTGTGGTTGAATGAAGGTATTCTTAGGCGCCTGCTTGTGAGGGTGGTGAACTTCTGATACTAAAAGCAGAATTGCTTTTCAGTAAATGTGATTACTCAAAAGGAAGTTGTCACCACCACCGCCACCTCGAGCCTCTTCCAACTGCCACACTGTCTGTCAGTCTCAAGGCAGGAGGGGGATCTTTCTGTGACTCCCAGTGATCCCACCAAAACCCCAGGGGGAAGCTCTGGCTGTCCCAGCTGACCCTGACCCTCTGAAGCTTAAGTTCAAATACCCACAACCTGCCTAGGCCACGTACCCCAAGGCACGAGCTGTTCGCTGACTCAGCACTTAAGTGTCCAAGCTGGAGTGGTCTTGGCTGAGCCAAGCGTGGGGGTGGGGTTGAGAGCACAAGGGAGAGCTGTCAGTTGACTGTGTGTTGGCTTTTTTTTTGAGAACTATGCCTATCTTAGCAACTCATCTCTCGTAATCCCTATTTCGTCTTCTCTAAAATGAGAGGGGGCAAATAATACCCCAATGTACAGTAATTGGTCATAATAGATGCTTAATAAATGGTAAAGTTATTATTAATAGTGAAAATGACACTGGGTTTAACTCAGACAGACCAGGGCTCAGATCTCAGCTCCACCATCTACTAGTTGCATAACCTTG
This sequence comes from Miniopterus natalensis, assembly GCF_054644295.1. NCBI lineage: Eukaryota > Metazoa > Chordata > Mammalia > Chiroptera > Miniopteridae > Miniopterus > Miniopterus natalensis. The sequence continues at coordinate 75,045,651 of NC_142087.1, read as the reverse complement.
GACAAGTCTGTTCACCTCTCTGGGCCTCCGTTTTCTCCTGTAGAAAGTAGGAATAATAATGGTACCTACTGTGCAAGATTGTTGGGGGAAGTCAGTGAGTTGAAGAATGTGAGTCCCCAGGCGCACAGTAGGTATGCAGTGAGCATGAGCTCCGTTCCTGCTCTTTATTGCCTTGAGAGGCTGGCCCCTGGGCTACTGATCCACCTGAGCAGCCCAGCCCACAGGCAGTGGCTGTGTCCTTCCTTCACTGAGAAACAGCCATGAAAGCGTGTACCAGAGGCCAGAGGGCAGACGAGAGCCAACCAGGCCATCCTGATGCAGCCCATTCGGGACACTCTCCCCTGAGAGAAAGGACTCAGAAACACCCACAGGATGGCCAGTCACAATCCCAACCTAGAGCTATCAGAGGACACCTTGCCAGGCCCCTTCGTCCACCTGCCACAGCCCTGAAAAGTAACAGGAATGTGAGTGAACACTGTGCTCTGGGTGTTTCATGGATCATCTCATTGAGTCTCCATAGCAACCTCTCCAGGTAGGCCCTCTCATTGCTCAGCTACTTGTGGAAACTGAGGCTCAGGGAGGTGAGAGGCCTGGGAAGCTGAGGTTTGAACCCAGGCCTCCCCATTGTCACGCCACATACTTAACCACCGCACTGTACTGATGTCTGAGATCCTGATGGCGCCTCCATGTTACCAAAGATACAATTATATGCAGACATGTCAGGTTTAAAAAATTATATTTGTGTTCTTTATTAATTTTTTTATTTTGAGGTCCCCCAATCATAACATCTTGCAAAACTTTAGTACAATGTCACAACCAGGATGCTGACATTGATATGGCCAAGACACAGAACATTCCCATCACCACCAGAATCCTTCCTGTTGCCCTTTCAGAGCCCGACCCCTCTCCTACCCCTAACTCTGTCCCTGACCCCTGACAGTCACTAATTTGTTCTACATTTCTATAATTGTATGAGTTTAAGAATGTTATATAAATGGAGTTATATCGGGTCGACTTTTTTACTCAACATAATTCCCTAGAGATTCATCCAAACTGTTACCCATGTCAATATTTGGCTCCTTTTTATTGCTGAGTAGCAGTCCATCGTGTGGATGTGCCACAGTTTCTTCACTCACTATTAAAGGGCATCTGAGGTGCTTCCAGGTTTTGCCTGTTATGAATCTAACCACTATGAACACTTGTGTACAGGTTTTTGTGTGAACATTAGTTTCCATTTCTATGGCCAGAAGTGTAATTTTGGGGTCATATGGTAGTTTTTAAGAAGTTGCCTAACTGTTTTCCAGGACATTGTACCATTTTACATTCCCACCAGGAATGTATGAGTGATCCAGTTTCTCCAATCCTCGCCAGCATCTTGGGTTCTCATCATTTTTTTGGTTTTAGTCATTCTGATAGGTGCGCAGTAATATATCGTTGTGGTTTTAACTTGCATTTCCCTAATGACTAGTGACACTGAACCTCTTTTCATGTGCTTATTTGCATCTGTGCACCCTCTTCAGTGAAATGTCTCTTCTGGCCTTGTGCTCATTTTCTAAGTGGATTTTTTAATTTATCTTTTTTGTTGAAAGTATTACAGATGTCCCCTTTTCCCCCTTTGATCCCCTCCACCCCGCACCCACCACCCCCTCCAGGCCTTCACCACACTATTGTCTGTGTCCGTGGGTTATGCATATAAGTGGATTTCTTTAATTGCTGGGTTTCGAGAGTTCTTGATACATTCTAGATACTAGCCCTTTGTTAGATATGTTGCTTAGAAGTATTTCCTCCCAGTCTGTAGCTTGTTTCTCATTCTGTTAAAGGGCCTTTCACAAAGCAAAAGGTTTTCATTTTGGTGAGGCGCAGCTTACCAACTCCTTTCAGGAATCGTGCTTCTGGTGTTCACGTCTCATCACTCTTTGCCTACCCTTAGACCATGAAGATTGATTGTCTTATAGCTATAAAACATGTATGGAAATGTTTCATAGTTTTATGTTTTGCTTTTAAGCCTGTGATTCATTTTGAGTTCATTTTTAGGCGAGGTAATGCTTTTCTCCCCTGCGGATGCCCAGTCACTGCAGCGGGAGTCGCTGGAAAGGCAGCCTTCTGCCACTCGCTTGCTTTTCACCTCGGCGAAAAGCAGCTGGGCATATTCGTGTGAGTCTGTTTCTGGGTCTTCTAAGCCATTGCATTGATTTATGTCTATCCCTCGGCCGGTACTACACTGTCTGGATTACTGTGCAGTGAATCTTAATATTGAATAGAATGACTCGCCCTGCATTGTAGAAAATTGTGTATCATACTTAATTCATTGGTAGGTGGGGTGGCAAAGCTCTGTTCTTCAACTTATTCATGTAACGAGAATAACTGAGGCACAGATGGCCAACGGCCCACCAGAGAGCCCGCTTCTCCTCTGACGTGTAAAGCTGTAGATAAGCAGCTGCCGGGCCAGGCAGTTACCCAACTGCTTTTGCATCTGGGTGGAAACATGTGATGAGTTCTGGGATGTGGGGGAATGCACGCATGTGTGTCACTCTGGGCCCATGGGCGCCTCTCCACTGTCTCTCCTCTCTTTGGCTAGATGTTGACACCCAGGGTGACCTTGGAAGCCAGCAGCTGGAGATGGCAGAGCCCCCATCAGCCAGGATACCTGAGCGACTATGTTAAGCAGGGCTCCTCCTCCCTGTGGCTGTCCCAGAGACCAAAATTGTCTGCATTTATAAATGAAATGTTATAACACTATTACATTTTAAAAGTAAAAATAAAAAATACAACTGAAACAATTTCCTATACCCCGGCATAGTCACAGCTTGGGAAATGCATAGCCTAAACCTCGTGTGCGATGTTCGGCCACAGTCCTTCTACAACTGGAAAACAGAGGCCCAGAGCGGGAAGGGATTTGCCCAAGGTCACACATTAAATCCAGGCTGAACCCAAGTAATTCCACTAGTTAAATATAACTCAGTCCCATGAACCTTTGATTCCTTCCCTTAAAGGATGGGCAAGTCTGAGCGTGTGTCACCCGAGACTCCAAATGGACCATTATAAAGACAAATCATAATTAATAATCCCTCATGAGGCGGGTCAGAGAGCTTCCGGGGCAGGGTGGCGCCTCTCAGCACGGCTTTTGGGGAGAAAACATTTTAAGACTTCCCGCCTTACATGGGGGGGCGGGAGAGCAATTTAAAATAAGCCCAATAAACATGACCATGCAACTGAGCCCATGGAAAGAAGCGCTCACCTCCAGAAGCCGCCCAGCCTTTATGATGTGGGGTTTGTCTGCCTGCTGAGGTTAGAGGGAAAAAAGCCCAGGAGGGATTTGTGGCGATAACATCAACAACAAGAATCCCTGGTGGAGCTGAGTGGGCCAGTTCCTTGCGGCTGCCGAACCGAGTGGGTCAAAAGGCATCAGAAATCCTTTGGAGGAGGGAGGAGCGGGCAGCCCAAGCCCTGGGTCAGACTCACGGACCCGGGTGCGAGCCGGCTATGCCACGGGGAGTCCTTAGCCATCAACATTGCCACTCTGCCTCAGTTTCCCCATCTATGAAATGGGGATTATAACAGTACCTGCCACCTAAGGCTGTTTGAAACTGTCGTCTCCAAAAAAACTCACCAGTCTCTCCGGAAGACTCTGGTGTCCACCCACGTGGGAATCTCTGTGCCTTGGCCTCCATGACCCACACCGCTCAGCTCCGCTGGAGACCGCAGGAGTCCCCGGGCCCAGCTTGACAGGTTAAGCCTCCAAGTTAAGTTGCAGCAAAGTTAAGTTGCTGACTTGCCAGCAGCTTCCCGCCCTGGGCTGTAGTGGGGCCAAGCAAAGGAGGGAAAACAAAGGCTTTTGTTTGCCTGGCCTCAGAGGAGGGTGAGAAGCAGCTACTCCTGCCTGATCCTGTGGAAGCCCCCAGAGCTGTCTGCTCAGGCTTGGAGCCAAAGGAAGCAAGTCAGAACAGCCAAATGGGGGACCCAGGGCCCAGAGGTGGGAAGTGATGCTGGGAGAAACATTCATCCATCCACCCATTCATCCATCATTCATTCACCCATCACCCACCCATCCATCCATTCATCCATCTATCACCCATCCAGCCATCCACTCCACAAGCACATATTGAACATTATGGATGGCCAGGCCCAAGGTTGGACATGGGAAACAGCTGCAAATAAAGTCCCTGTCCTCAAAGAGCTGGTATTCTAAGCAGGGAGATGGACAACACGCAACTATATAAATATTAATATAATGACAGGCTGAGAAGTACTAGGCAGAAAAAGAAATCAAGATAGGAAGAGAAAATGCAGGGCTACTGCCAATGAAGTGGTCGAGGAAGGCAAGAAGGAAGCCATGGGCCAGATCTGGTCGGGGTAAGAGCCAATGCAAAGGCCCCGAGGCAGGACTGAGATTGCCGAGCTGGAGCAACAGCCTAGAGGCCAGTCAAGCCATCGTGAAGGGAGAAAAGAGGGATGGAGGGAAATTAGGGGGCAAAGTTGGAAGGGCCGTAGGAGCAGAGAGTCCCAGGTCCAGCTCTGGTTCTGTGTAGTTAGGAGATGGTTCCTTTCCCTCTCCAGTCCTCAGAATTCCCATCTATGTAGTGAAGGCTTGGTGGGATTGTCTTTTCCCATCTGGGGTTCTGTCATTTTTTTTAAAGTGGCCTTGCTCTTGCCTTGGGATCTAGAAGGACAGGGTCTAGACTGCAAGAATGAAAAATATAGGCTCTGGAGTGAAGGCATTTGATTTCTTTGAGCCTCGGTGTTCTTAGCCATAAAATGGGAATAATAATATCCCCTCTCACCAGGGGTCAAAAGTATGGTGCAGGAAAAGCGTCCACTCCTGGCACCTTCCCAAGCCGTTGTTACATCATAATTAGGTAAGACAGTGATGGTAGATTCCGCTGACCCTCCAACTCAGATATGAAGAGTGTGAAGCCTTCAGATGCCCCTCTGAGATACTGCTGGCCTTGGCTGGCACGGCAAGGCTGGCTCAAGCCTTGGGAGCTGGGTCTCCAATGTTCAGTTCTAATCATGAAGGGATTCTTGGAGAGGAGCATGGATAAAGCCCTTCAAGCCGCTCAGAGGCCTCCACCCTGGTCAGGCAGCTCAGCAGCAGCACAAAGCTCCTCGGGGAACAGAAGCAGAGGTTCCCGCCTGGCTACACCACATCCAGTGCTTTGGCCTTGGGCTATTCTTTTCCTTCATTGGGCCTCAGTTTCTAAGTCAGAAGCATTGCTCAGGTTCTCATTCCACCTCATTAGATCCATTCCTACCTCAGGGCCTTTGCACTTGCTGAGTTGACCACCTGGTATGCTCCTTCCAAAGCCAGCTCCTTCTCTCTCCTCCTTCAGGACTCAGCTCAAATGTCATCTCAGAAAGGCCATTCTGACCACCCAATCCAATATAACCCCATGTCCCCATTCATTCTTTGTCTCTACACCTAGTTTACTTCTCTTCAGAACACTTCTTAAAACTCTCTGAAATTATCTGTTCATTTCTTTCTTTACTTCTTTATTGCCTGACTCCTCCACAATGATGTCAGCCCCACTAGGTTGGAGACTGCCTATCTTATCTTATCATATCTCCAGCAACCACCACATAGCAGATGCTCAGTAAATATTTGATGAATGAATAATGAAAACTGAATGATTCCTTTATTTTCTTTTAATAGTTTTCTCACTTAAAAATTAATTTTACCCCTAGCTAGTTGTGCTCAGTGGTTAGAGCATTGGCCTATGGACTGAAGGGGCTCTGGTTCAATTCCAGTAATGGGAACGTACCTCGGTTGCAGGATGGATCCCTGGCCTCAGTCAGAGCTCATGCCAGAGGCAACCAATCGATGTGTCTCTCTCATCGATGTTTCTCTCTCTCTCTCTCCCCCCTCCCTCTCTCTCTCTCCTTCCCTCTCTCTCCCTTCCACTCTTTCTGAAAAGCAATGGAAAAAATATCCTCAGGTGAGGATTTAAAAAATAATAATTTTAATTACATAATTAACACATTATTATACTCTTTAAAATTTTCTTTACTGTTAAGCTTACGGTTAAAATTCCCTTTGACTTCTATCCTGGACACTCCTCAAGGTGGCCATGTAACAGATTTGGCTTGTATCCTTCCGGATTCATTTCTGTGCACTTTACACATAGAAATGCCTAATGCTGTTGTTGATATTGTGTGTGCGTGTGTGTGTGTGTGTGTGTGTGTGTTTATATAAATGGTGGACTTAGAGTTACAAGTGACATAAACAACTCTGAGTAACTGGGATGTTTAAATTTTACGTGTCAACTTAGCTAGGCTATGGTGCCCAGTTGCTTGGTCAAACACTAGTCTAAATGTTGCCTTGAAGGTATTCTGTAGATGTGATTAACATCTATACTCAGTTGACTTTAAATACAGGAAATTATCTTTGATAATGTGGATGGGCCTCATCCAATCAGTTGGAGACCTTGAGAGCAAAAACAGGTTTCCTAGAGAAGAAATTCTGCCTCGAGATTTTAACATGGAAATCCTGCTTGAGTTTGCAGCCTGCTGGCCTGCCCTACAGATTTCAGGCTTGCCAGCCTCCACAATTGCATAAGCCAATTCCTAAAAATATATAAATATAAATAAATATATTTTATCTTGTTTCCCTGAAGAACCTTGGCTGATACAGCAATTTAAACGGACCAACAATCTATTAAATGTATTTGGGGGGGCGGGGTGGACAATAAATCCAATAGACAAAAAGGGCAAAGATTTGAGAGGCATTTCACAAAAGGACATACCACGTACCAATAAACATGCAAAGGTGCTTAATTAACATCATTGATCATCAGTGCAAATTAAAACCACAGTGGGATACCACTATGCACCCACTAGGACGGCTAAAATGAAAAAAACAGAAAACAATCAGAGCTGAGGAGGAGGTGATCCAGAAGAAACTCTCCCACGTGGCCGGTGGGAATGCAAAATGATGCAGGCACTTTGGAAAGCTGACGATTTCTGATAAAGCGGGACATGCACTTACCATATGACCCAGCAATAGGTTTATCCTTAACAGTAATGCAGACAGATGACGCCCAAAAGACATGCACAGGAATGTTCACAGCAGCCCGACCTGATAACTAGCCCCTAACTAGAAAGTGCCCACCTGCCCCAGCAGGAGAGGGAATGGATGCACTGAGTCAGTTCAGACAGCGGAACTCGGCCCGGCAATGAGGGTGAGTGACTCCCCGCCGCATGGGTGGCTCCTGGAGACATTAGCACTCAGACAAAGGGGCCGGACACAAACACAGACTGTTTGATTCCATGTCAGTAAAGTACTAGACACAGACACACTGCCCTTGGTTATCCTTGGGGAAGTTGGGACTAGAAGAGGGCACCAGAGGGGCTTCTGGGGGACTCGAGTGTTCTCTTTCTTGATGTGGGGCTGGTTACATGGTGTGCTCACTTATGAAGATTCCCCAGGTTATCACTTAGGATCTATGCATTTTTCTGTATGTGTGCTACACTTGAGTGAAAATTCAAATTAAAATAGGGGATTTGGGGAGGTTGGGAAAGTGGGAGAACCAGATTTCAAGATCAGCAGGGGCATTGCCCCAAATCATGCCACAGGGCTGGGTCAGGTAAGATCTCTCTGCTGTCACTGGGCTGGCTCTGCCTCCCAGTCTGGGTAGGTGCATTTGACTAGCGGATTCTGGATCATGTGACCAACCACTAGCTGCAAGGGAGGCTGGAAGGAGTGAGCACCTAGCAGGTTCAAAGTCTATGGTGGAGGTGGGTAGGCCCTGCCTCAAAAGATGGGGAGACCTCAGACCACTGCAAGAAAAATTTAACCATTCCCCAGTGGATGGATATTTAGGTTGTTTCCAATGACCATCTTCACGCATACTCCTTGTGCCTGATGTTTCTTTAAAGGAGACTCCAAACAATGGAAGTGTTTAGTTCTAGAAAATAGGAACTTCCAATTTTACTGGATGTTGTAAAATTGTCTCCCTAAGAGGCTGTTCCAATTTACACTCTCACCAGGAGTATATGAGTGTGACCATTTCCCCACAGTCTTCTGAACACTTTCCTTTATCAATCTTTGATTTATGTCAACCTGAGGAGTGGAAAGTGTTATCTAATCATTTTTCAAATTTGCATTTGCCTCGTTAGCAGCAAGGTTGGACATCCCTCATGCTTATCTGCTATGTGTATTTCATTTTCTGTAAACCGCCCGTTCCCATCTACTACCCCGTTATTCTAATAAGTTGGGGGTGTTTTCCTTATTATTCTACAGGGGTTTTTATACATTATGGAAATAAATCATTTGCCTACATTTATGTTGCAAATACTTTACCCAGGTTGTCCTTGTTCTTTTAACTTTAGAGTGACCACATGCTGTCCCCCCCGGGCTCACGCCTTTTCTGAGGCTGGGAAACAGCCGCTGAGGGGAAGGGGGTGGCGACAAGGAGGAAAGGGGATCTTCTGCCCTTGCCCCATTTGTTCCCACCAGCCCTGAGGACATTGTGTAAGATCCCTACCGGTCATCCTTTCATTTCCTTGTTCTTGTCACCAATAGAAAATAGTATTAGCGCCCCAGCCATAGGACTTTTTAACTTTCGCTTTACCATTTTTTTTTTCAAGTCAGAAATTTACAGAACTTGGTGTAGAGTAGGGTAACTCACAGCGCTTGGCACTCTGCGTCCCCGGTGGGGAGTCAGCCAGGCTGGCCAGGGTGTCAGTCACTAATTGACCTTGCGAATAAAGAAATTAGATTACTTTCAGGGATTTACAAATTCTTTCAGAAGCTACCAACAGTGGGCAAATGGGGTGAATGCTATAAAGGGCATGTGGTGAGCCAATGGCCTGGAGGTGAAATTCAGTGATGGTTGAAATTATCCTTGAAAATCCTTTATGTCGCTCACAAAAGGGCAAGAGAACATGGCTTGGCAAATACAAATACATGTGTAATGCACAAAGTCAGGGTTCGACAAAGTATAGTCTTTGGGCCAAATCTGGCCCTCCACCTGTTTTTGTAAATAAAGCTTTATTAGCACTCAGCCATGCCTATTGGTTTCACATGGTCTATGGTTGGAAGGAAGGAGTTGAGTAGTTGCAACAGAGACCCTTATGTCCCACAAAGCCTAAAATATTTATGATCTGGTCTTTTACAGAAAAAGTTTACTGCCCGGCCAGGCGTGGCTCAGCGGTTGAGCGTCGACCTGGGATCCAGGCGATTGGGGTTCGATTCCCGGTCAGGGCACATGCCCGGGTTGCGGGCTCGATCAATGACTCTCTCATCATTGATGTTTCTGTCTCTCTCTCTCCCTCTCCTTTCCTCTCTCTGAAATCAATAAAGATATATTTAAAAAAAACAAAAAAAAGTTTACTGACCCCTGAACTAAGTAACAAAGATATAATGAAGTTAAAATTTTACAATATTTTGAGATACATAAAATAGAGAGATAAAAAAAGATTTAAAAAATTATTTGGCCAACCATGTATGGCTGAATCTTTCTTAAGCTAAATTCATATAAAGTTCGTAACATGGTGAAGAGTACAACTTGGGTCCAGGCATTTAATTAAAAAAAAAAAAAAAAAAATCTGCTGCTGCCTAGCTCAGTCCTCTTAGCAAGTTACTTTATGCCTCTCAACCTTCATTTGCTCATCTGTAAAATGACAGTACTGACATCAGGATTGTGTGAGTATTGAGTAAAAAAGGCTCTTAGAACAGTGCCTGCACCCTGGCCAGGTGGCTCGGTGGTTGGAGCAGCATCCCACACACCAAATGACTGCACGTTCAGTTCCCAGTAAGGGCGCACACCTCGGTTGCAGGTTCAGTCCCTGGCCAGGGCACATACAGGAGACAACGAATTGATGTTTCTCTCACATTGATGTTTCTCTCTTTCTCTCCCTTTCTCTCTCTACAATCCTTACGTAAGGATTAAAAACAAAACAAAACAAAACAAACAAAAAACAAAACAGTGCCTGCCTGGCACACAGGGAGTGCCATATAATTATTTGTTATTATTATCATCACTGCTGCACACAGGTCTAGATTGGTGCCATGACTGCACTACTTCCCAGCCTTGTGACCATGAGCACATGACTTCCCCTCCCGAGCCTCAGTCTTCCTACCCATAAATGGCATCACAAAGGTTTCTATCACCTGGAATTGTTGTAAGGGCTGTGCTCCCCATAGCATCTGGCACAGAGAGGCACTCAACACATGTTAGCTGTTATTGCCACTGTTCCCATTATTCTGACTTCCTTTCTGAACCCGAAGCCTCCTCACTGTCTGGAATTCAGCCCTCCTCCTGCTGTGAAAGGCAGGTCATGACTCTGGACCCGCTGTGTACCAGCACTGACTGTTTCCACCAGCGGTTGTTTACTTAACTGTCCCCTTAAGTAACTCCCCTGCCATCAAAGGGTTGTTTACAAACCCCACAATTAGTCTTCCTGGAACAACAAATAAACATAAACCTAATTAGGCATGTTTCTCCTGGCTCAAGGCACAGTAATCTAAAGGCTTGGGCACAGCAGCCATCAGTTAAATAAACATTTGTGGGATGTATGGATGAATGGATATGTAGAGGGGTACATGGATGTGTGGATGAATGGCTGGGTGTGTCGGTGGGTGGATGGATGGATGGATGGATGGATGGATGGATGGATGGATGGATGGATATGTAGAGGGGTACATGGATGTGTGGATGAATGGTTGGGTGTATCGGTGGGTCGATGGATGGATGGATGGATGGATGGATGGATGGATGGATGGATGGATGGATGGATGGATGGACGGAGGGAAGGAAGGAAGGAAGGAAGGAAGGAAGGAAGGAAGGAAGGAAGGAAGGAAGGAAGGCAGGCTAGGTAGGATAATGGAAAGAAGGATGGATAAACATTGGATGGTGCAAGGATGGGTGGATGGGTGGATAAATAAATGAAAGGATGGCTGGGTAAGTGAATGGATTAGTAGATGAATGGGAGGGTGAGTGAGCGTCAGTGGACTGCTGCAGGGAGAGGGCCATGTGAACTGAAGTTCTAAGCTCTTTCTGACATCTGTACCCTGCCCTATTCATTAAGATGCGATGTTACCACCCAGTTGAAGTGACTCCAGCCTTGTGGTGTCAGAATAACTCTGGTTTTGAATTCAGCTCCTGCCACATTCTAGCTTTGTGACCCTGAGCAAACCCTGTTACTGTCTGGGCCTCAGTCTCCTCTATAAAATGAATGTCCTCACTTCCCAGGGCTGCTGGGGAGGTTAATGGGGTAAGTGCCCAGGCCATGTTCCCTGCTCCCAAGTATAAATTCCCTGCAGAGGTTGTTGGTGGATTGTCCACACCCTGTGTTCTGAGGAGCCACCTCAATAAAGGAGCAGAGGACCAGCTTGTGGGCCCTCCCACAGGGAGGCTGTCCCCTGAAGAGAGGGGCTGGTTCCCACTGCGGGGAGGCCACATTGACACAGAACCGGGGACTTGGATCGCCTCCCTGCCCAGCTCCCTGGATCCCAGGTTGAGGACCTCCCTTCAGTTCCCAAGATCTGGAGGTGAGAATGAGGCCTGACATCTAGACAGCCTGGATTCAGATCCCTCCCCCACCCGCCAGCTGGGACCCTGGCACTAGTAACTAACCACTCTGTGCCTTGGACAAATCAAAGTCCCTACCTGTGAGTAGGGATTACTGTGAGGGTTGAATGAGTTAATACAATAAAAGGTTTAGTAAAGAGCCTGGCACAGGGTAAACATGGCTAGTTACTATTATTATTGTATCATCATCATCATAATAATTGTTATTATTACCTCTCCCTTCTGGCCAGAGGACACTGATGGTTCCCAGAGGAGATGCCCTCAGGCCGGGCTTGAAGGAACAGAAGGGCTCCAGGCGGAGGGCACTGCCAGCCGAGGCACAGCTTGGGCATAGGCACAGGTGGGAAAGCTCCCCTGGGAGCAAAGGGCTGGAGGTCCCTGGCCAGGGGAAGGTGTGACTTCCAGTGGCAGAGCTGGGCGGGGTGACGTGAGTCAGCGTTTGGCTCAGCCGGGCCCTTGGAGAGCCGTTTCCCATCAAGCGGCGGGCGGGGCGGCTGCGGCTCCCTCTGGCCAGGGGTGAGGGTCTGAGTCAGCCCCGGCCAGGTAAGTGGAGGAGGTAGTGGGGTTTTCCCACCTGCACCCTGAAACCCCGCCAGCAGGGCAGGGCAGCCTCCCCCTGCACCAGGTACAGCCGGGCCGCTGCCTGCCTCCCAGCTGACCCCAGGCCCCAAGTCCACTGGGCGGCCTGGTTGCCTCTCCTCTGCCTGAGACATGGGGCAGGGCCAGGACCCCAGGCGAGGGCCTTTCCTAGAGCAGGACGAGAGCTCTAGGGTCCAATGAGATCTCGGAGCCAGGGGAAGCCCCCCTGAACAGGGGCTATTTGAACCAAGGCCTGAAGAAGGTACAGAAGTGAGCGTCAGGTGCTATCTGGGGAAGATGTCCTTGGCAAGGGGAACAGCAGGTGCAAAGGCCTGGGGGTGGAGGCTTGAACTTTTAGAGCAACAGCAGGAGACTGTCATGGCCAGAGCCAAGAGGGGGAGGGCGGTGGAGGCCAAGGCAGGGCAGTGCTGGTAGAGGGTCGGGGGGTCACACTGTGCTGGTCTGTGGGTCATGGGGAGGACTTCAGCTCTTATTCTGAGCGAGGTGAAAGCCTGGGAAGGCTCTGAACAGGGGCGGGACAGGATGTGACTTAGGTTCTAATGAGATCCCTCTGGCTGCTTGTGGAGAATGGGTTGGGGGGGTGGGTACAGTACAGAAGCAGGGAGGCCAGGACTCTTGCAATAGTCCAGGTGAGTGACGAAGGGGCTGGGCCAAGGTGAGGCAGCGGAGGTGGAGAAAAAGGGTGTCAGTCAACAGCCCTTCTTGGGGACCTACCATGTGTGAGCTCTGTGCGGGAACTGTGGATGCAGAGATCATGAACGCTGAGCCTTTGTTTACAGTCCAGGAAACAGGAGATAAATGACTACAATTTTGGGGTGATTGGTGCTCAATACAAAGTGTGAATCAAGGGCACCTATCTGTAGACTTGTAAGATAAGAACTATCATGAACCCCCATTTTACAGATGAGGAAACTGAGGCCCTCCTGGGGAGGGTAAGCAACATGCCCAAAATTAAGAGCCCAGTAAATAGCAGGCTGGTTTCACACCCGAGTCAGAAGGGCTGCAGGCCTGGGCCCACCTGACTACTCTGGTCACCTGATGAGCCTGTATAATCCAAGAGGGTTTCCTGCAGAGGTGAGGCTAGGCCTGGGTTCCCAGAGAGGGCACAGAGAGGGCACAGAGAGGGCATTCTAGGCCTGGACAAGGTATGAGACAAGGCCTGGAGATGAGACTGATCCTCTTAGCCAGTGTCTCCCAAACCTCACTTAAAAGTTATTCTTAAATCCACTCATACTTTTTATTTAGTAAATTGATGTTTTTGTTTGCTTGATTTTGTTTTGTTTTGTTTTGTTTTATGAAAGTATAGTTGACATACACTATCATATTAGTTTCACGTGTACAACACAGTGATTCCACATTTATACACCTCATGAAGTGATCACCACACTAAGTCTAGCAATCATCTCTCACCGTACAAAGCCATTAGGATATTGTTGACAATATTCCTTATGTGTACGTTATATGCCCGTGATGTATTTATTTTATAACTGGTAGTTTGTGCCTCTGATTTCCCTTTGCCTCGCCCATCCCCCAGCCTTCCTCCCCTCTGGCAACCATCAGTTTGTTCTCTGTATCTAGGAATCTGTTTCTGTTTTGTTTTGTTTATTCATTTGTTTTGGTTTTTAGATCCCACATATAAGTGAAATCATACTGCATTTGTCCTTCACTGTCTGACTTATTTCATTTAGCATAATACCCCCTAGGTCCATTCACGTTGTCACAAAGAGCAAGAATTCACTTTTCGCAGCTGAATGAAATTCCATTGTATACATGGACCACAATCTTCTTTATCCACTTGTCCATCGATGGACACCTAGGTTGCTTCCATATCTTGGCTATTGTAAATAATGCCGCAATGAACATAAGGGTCCATATCTTTTCAAATTAGTGTTTAGAATAGACACTCAGAAGTGGAATTGCTGGGTCATTTGGTAGTTCTATTTTTAATTTTTTGAGGAACCTCCATACTGTTTTCCATAGTGGTTGCATGCTTGGTTGGTTTTTAAAATAATTTACTGAGGTGAAATTCACATAACATCAAATTACCCATTTTAAAGTGAACAGTTCCGTGACATTTGTATATTCACAGTGTTGTGCAACCACCAGCTCTAACTCGCTGGAAAACATTTCATCGCCTAAGAGGACACCCCGCGCCCATCTAGCAGTTGTTTCCTGGCCCTCCAGCCCCTGCCCCACCAGCCCCTGGCAACCACCAATCTGCTTTCTGTTTCTATAGATTTTTCTATTCTGGATATTTCATAGAAATGGAATCACACAACAGGTGCCCTTCTGTGTCTGAATTCTTTCACTTAACATCATGTTTTGGAGGCTCATTCTGGTTGTTGCATATGCCAGTGAAATGATTTTTAAAAGAAAATTTGTATTACTAACAGAACGAGAAAATAAGTGTCCATTTCTACAGACAGAAAGTAACCTTAAAAACAATGCTCACAGAACAATAGGATTAAATGCTGGCTGGATCCTGTGGCCTGCTGAGGGCTGTGCCCCAGGCCTGCTCTGCCTCATAAGGGGGGACGAGAGGCCCTGGAGAGATGCTGCAGGCCTGCCGGCACCCAGATGCGGCTTCCTCCGCGGCCTAATCAGAAGAATCAAAGAGAACCCAGGGGGAGGACCGTCCTCCTCGGTGCCATCTGTTACCTAACTCACCACGTGCTCGAGGCTTCTGAGATTTCCAGAGTAGACTTGGGGGTGCATGGGGTCCAGGAGGGTGAGTCTCCCCAGTGCCTTTATAGGTGGATCAGAGGGAAGAGCCAAAGATGGAGGAATTCACTGCCCCAGCCCAGACATAATCCAGAGAACCCCATGCTAGCTGATGTCTCCCCGTTTCCAAGCCCTTCTGAGTCCATCAGGCAGCGCAGGGGCGCACGGGTGTTTTCCTGCCCCCTCCGTTCTAGTTGCCCGATGCATTTGCCCATGTCTGTGCCAACGCTGTTTTATGTTCCGTGCCTCTCTCATGCATCCTAATGCCTGGACAAACAAGTCCTCCAGTCTGCCTTCTGCCCTGTGGAACTTAGTTCTCCTTGTGCAGTGTTGTCTTGGCTCTTTTTTGCACATTGGCTCTTCCCTGTGACTTTAGAACATACCCTTTTAACGGACAGGCCTGGAGAAGCTAAGCGACAGACCAAAAGTCACAAAGGGCTTCAAGCTTCGTGGCCCGTTTCCAAGACTCCGAGGCCCGCAGGGCAGTGCTGGGGAGGGTGCGAGGCAGGAAGGCTGGGGGAGGGTGGTGGTCTTCCCACGGCCCTGGCACACCCACCATCCCCGTGGGTCACAAAGGAGACGTGTCTGCTTGTCAAAAGCTTTGAGAGCCCTTAAAAATAGCAGTTTGCCACATTCCCCCTGTATGCTAGTTACGTACTTTTCCTTTAAGTCAACTCGCTTTTTAAAATTTTATTTAGACTTAGTTTTAAAGGAAACATTTAATCCCTGCTGTAAATGAGAAACCAGTACTAAGGGCGAGGCATTTGCCCGCGGTGCCCCGCCCATCTGCCCTCCCACAGACCAAATTCCAGCTGCCAGCACCTGCCCTTTAGCTGTGGGCTCTGCCCACCTGCGGGAGCTGGAAGAGCTGGGAATTAACACTCCAGGGAGCGCCCTCCCCCAAGATGGCAAGAGCGGGTGTGCCCAGCCCTCGGCGCCCTCGTCACCCCACCCACAGCCCACGTGGGAACCCAGAGGCACTCGGTCTAACCAGGGGTCCGACGCAGGTGGAGCCCCAGGTGCCCAGGTGGCCACCTGCTTGATAACCCTCTGCGCTGGCAGCCCTTCCTTCCTAGTCTCATCTCCCTGCTTCCCTACCAGAGTTTTCTGGGGTCACCTCCCAAAGAAACGACTTGCTTTCAAATGTTCATATTTCTTAGGGATCTGCTTCTAGGGGAACCCAACCTAAGGCTCTTGCTATAAATTGAAGATAGTTAGTAAATTATACAAGAAGTGAAACAAAGCCAGATGCCACTGCTGCTGGTGACGTGGCGCTGGGGTCTGTTCTGTGTTAGGACAGTGGTAAAGACACACAAGTCCCACCTGGAGCTGTTTCTTCCTGTGGCCTAACCAGGAAAGTGAGCAGGAGCTGAAATGACTCTCTCATGGAGTGAACTGATGGGGTCCCATGCAGGGTCCCTCGACCCCACACAGCTACCTCCAGCCTCATCCATGACCTATGGCTCGGCCCATGGTCCTGAGAAACACTTCTAACAGGCCAGCTCCGAGGGTGGTGGAGCATCCCCCAGGCTGGGCAGCTGGCAGGACACGAGCCTGGTGGACCCAGGGGGCAGCACTCAACACTAGACTGGACACGGGGTAGGGGGTTGGAATGGGAGCCAAAAGGAAGACATATGGTTCCACCCTGAAGGAGCTCAGAGGGCCATTAGTCTGACACATGGGCTGATTGCCTCGACTCTTCTGCGAGTGCATCTTGAGAAGGGAGAGTTCATGTACTCATTCATTCACTCAACAAATGTTTATTGAGCACCTACTATGTGCTGGGCACTGTTCCAAGCACTAGGGGACAAAGAAGGCCAGACCAAAATCTCTCATGGTACTGACACCCCTCATGCAACTGATTTTTGTACAGACACAAAACAAGTGAACATACAAATAAACTCTGAAATGAAAGTCATTAGTACTACAAAGAAAATAAATAGAGCGATGGAATGAAAAGTAGAAGGGCCTTTTGATAGTATTGCCTGGGACAGCCTCTGAGGAGGGGTCATTTAAGCTCAGCACTGAAAGTGGAGAAGGAGCTGGTCATGCAAAGAGCTACAGAAATAGGGTTCCAGGTAGAGGAAACAGCAAGTGCAAAGGCCCAGGGGTGGGAATGAGCTTGGTGTGTTGGCAGAACAAAAGCAGGCTGATGTGCAGAAGTGGTGCAGGAGGAAGGGCGGGAGGAGGTCAGGTGAAGCAGACACCAGGGCCAAGTGTCTGTGGGATCAGTGAGTCAGTCAAGGAAGGCATCCTGGGGCACTGGAGGCAGAGCAAAGGGGAGAACGGAAGACACTAGGTTTGGGAGGGTTTTTTCTCTTGGTGTCTTTGTTAGTGGGAGGGGAGGCCAAGGAGGAGGATCTTGTTATGCATGCGGCCATCCCAGACTAGCGGGGAGGGACTTTGGGCCATTTCATCAGGATAGACCTGGCTATTTCAACCAATGAAATCAGCAAACTCTGCTTTCGCATCTCATAATAGCATCTACTTTGTGAGGCACTATTTATTGAGAACCTATGCACCAGGCTCCGTGCAACTTGATATGAGGTTGCCAAATACATCCCAGAAAGACCTTCATGGAAATAAAACATACAGTATGACCAGTGTTCCAGGGAAGGTTGGATGGAGGAAGGGTCATTCAAGTTGGCTTTTGAAGGATGAAGAGGAGTTCTCTAGAGAAAAACCAACAACAACCAAAAAGGCAGAAACTGTTCCTCTTGTTCGTCACTGTGTCCCAGCACTTGAAACAGAGTCTGGCATATAGTGGGTGCTCAATCAATATTTGTTCATTAAATATTTATTCAATTGAAACTGCCCACACTGGTTATTCAAGTAACTGTTTTCATGATTTTTGTGTAGTCTGCTCTCCAATTCTACTGTTATTTAACATTTTTCCTCAAGTCAACTTACCTTTTTATTTAAATAAATTTATTTTAAGAGGAAACATTTGGCATTATCCCTAGATTTGAAAATGAACAGCAAAGGACACTTGCCACAAATCAAAGATCACCAGAAAAATAATCACAATAAAAACATAACAATGTCATTAAAGTCTATCTGCTAAGAAAACAAAAAGGCAAGTCACAGGCTGGGAGAAAATATTTGCAAATCACATATCTGACAAATGACTGACTTGTATCCTGAATATATAAAGAACTTTCCAAACCCGTTAATAAGATGATTCAATGTTTTAAACGAGCAAAAAGTTTGAACAGACACTACTCCAAAGAAAATATACAGATGGCAAATAAGCATATAAAAAGATGCTCAGCATCATCATTCATTAGGGAAATACAAATTAATACCACAACAACAAAAACCTGACAATACCAAGTACTGGCAAAGACAGGACGCAACTGGAATTCACACATTGCTGGTGGGAATGCAAAATCATCTAGGCACTTTGGAAACAGTTCAGCAGTTTCTGGTTAAGTCAAATATGCATTTACCATATGGCCCAGCGATTCTGCTCCTCGAAATTTCCCCAAGATAAATAAAAATTTATGTTCACACAAAAACCTATTTGCAAATGTTTATCATGGCTTTGCTTATAATCACTAAAAGCTGGAGACAGCCCAAATAGCCCTCAAGTAGTGAATGGGTAAACAAGCTGTGGTGCGTCCATACAAAGGAATACCATTCAGCAAGAACAAAGAACAGTGAACTGATAAAACACACACTCAAAAGGCAGCACACTGGAGGATTCCGTTTAGATGACATTCTGGAAAAGGCAAATTTATAGGAACATAAAACAGACCAGATAGAAAGTTCAAACACCAGTGAAACTGATTTATGGTGATAGAAGTCAGGTGCCCCTAGGAGGTGAAGTGACTGGAGGGGACAGAGAAGCATCGTTGGTGGAATGTTCTGTCTGTTCATTTGGGTGCTGATTAAATGACTGTGAAAATTCATCAAGCTGAGCACTTCTTTTGTGTGTGTGCCATCGCTCAATACACAGTTTCTGAAGTCTAGCTAGATACAATTGAGTGCCAAAGGTATAGAGCCCGAGACCTGCCTTTTTCACAAAGGCAGAGTAGCAAGTATTCAGTGTTAGAGACAGGTTAGCACCAAATGGAGACTCCCCTGAGGTAAAGATTGTAAAAGATTTGCAAAGGGAAGAACTCTTACTATGTGACCCAACGTGCACCCTATAAAATTATGCTGAGTGGCCCCGATGGTGCCCATCACTTGAGTGTCTGAGACAGCATGCTGGCAGGGCAGAGCAAGGGGCAAGGGCGTGGAAGTGTGAGGCTCAGCTCCAGCAGAGGAGAGCATTTAGCTGGAGCAGTTAAGGAGGAACCGATTCAATTATGCCTTTTTCATTTCTGTCCCCTGGCACTCAACACAAGCCTGGCACGTGGTAGCCTTCACTAGCTAATCACCCCTCCAAGCTTTTGCATTGGGTGTTCCCTCTGCTGGAGGGGTCCTTTCCCTTCTCCCACCTTGACCACCTGACCAGCTCTTAAGTTCCCCTCGGTGGGGGGGCTCCTTCTTTTCTCTGTTACTTGAATGTCTCTCGGTATTGCTGCTTCAGGGTCACTACACATACTATACCCTCTGCCTGGAATCTCTTCCCTTCCCCTCCTCCAGGCCCTGGGTTGGTCAGGATCTTTTGCGTGCAAGTGACAGAAAACCAGCCCAAAGTGTTTTCAGCCCAAAATGGGAAATATAGTGGCTCATGAAATTAAAAAGCCCAAGAGTGCCTAATTTCAGGTATGGCTGGATCCAGGGATTCAAACTCTGCCCAACTCTGTATTGCTTTTCTCTCAGGCAGATGTCCCCTGATGAGCCGGGCTTTTGCTTGCTCGCTCTCAATCCCAGGGAAACATTGCATCTCCTGCACAAACAACCCAGCCACCAAGGTCCCAGGACCAAGTTCCACTGGGCAGGTTTAGGCACGTGCCCATCTCTGGGACAATTACTAGAGCCAGACCTGGTCATGTGCCCACCCTTGGAGATAGGGTCCTGGGCCATCCCTCCCAAACCTCATGGATTGAGATGGGGAGAAGAGGAGAATCTCAAGTAGGAAACTGGGGTGTTATTACCTAAAAATGGAAGCTGGATATTGACCTGTTTACAAACTTTGACATTGGCAAATTCTAGCTCATCCCAGCTTGTGTGTGACCTCAGGCCAACCCCTTCCCGTGGGCCTCATGGGCCTCCTCTGGAAAAGGGGCAGGGGGCTTCTCAGCCCCAGCACCCCAGCACTCTGGGGCCGCTTCCAGAGCTGGTTGGTGGCTGCTCCCTAACTCCCGGGAGCGTCCGGTACTTCTGGAGATGGAAGCGGAACGCCAGCCAGAGCCCTCCCAGCCCCTGGCCTGGGAACATGCTTAGAAGACGACAATTGGGCTCCCTTTGGTCGAAATTCCACTCCCGCAGGGGCCTTGCCAAGGAAAACAAGCCCAAGAACCGGGCGTTAAAGGTGAGCATATTTGACAAGTTTCAAGATGACAAATTATTTACACAGGTGTGGGAACCGTCCCCTTGTACCCTGCTTTCTTTTCTCTCTCTTCCTCCCCTTTCCAAATTCTTTCCCCCAAGGGCACTGACAGGCGTGCCAAGGGAGGGGGTGGCTGGTTGAGGGAATCTGCTCAGAGTGAATCCGTAAACCAGAGGCAATGGGAGCGGGGACGGAACAGCAGAAAAGAGGGTATCTGCCTTCCTTCACCCCCTTTCTTGCTCTCAGTCCCCATTACTTGGGAGATGTGAGGCTGAGGTCCTGGGAATTTCAAAGCAACCTGAGTCCATCAAGAGAATGGTGCCCAGCGGGAGAAAGCAGTTCCTAGGGTCACACAGCCAGTTGGCCGCTGACCTTGGAGCCAGCAAGGAAAGAGATGGAGAAAGCAATCATTTCTTAAGCACCTACTGTGTGCCTGACACTGAGCTGAGCTCGGGCATAAATACATTGTGACTAAAACAAACAAAAATCCCTGCCCTGATGGCTGGAGTGAAAGAAGGGAGAAGGGATGGATCAGAGGTAGCTGTGTGCTTTTTGCTCAGGACAAACCCACAGGGTGGGGTATGATTATTCTTGTTTTACCCAGGAGAAAACTGAGGCCCACAGAAGAGCAGTGGCACGTTCAGGGTCACAGAGCACAGCCAGCCCCCAGCCCCTGCCGTCTGGCCTCAAGCCCACCCTCCTGTGCTTCTGAGGCAAGAGGGTGGGAACAAGGAATGTCCAGGACCTGCCAGGCCTTTCTGTCACCTGCAGCTCAGCCCATAGGGTTGGGGGTATCTGGGGACAAGCCTCTGCTTCCTGTGGTAAGAAAGTGAGACTGATTTAGCTGCTGAGTCATGAGGGTACAACAGGCTCCCAGACCACAATGGGCTCTGCCTCAGTTTACCCACCTGTAAAAGAATGGGTTTAATAATATGTCTGCCTCCAATGCCAACTTCAGAGGGTGCTGTGAGGGTTAATTACTGCCTGGCAATTCCGGGAGCCTTGATGAAAGGTGGTGGGAAGTGGGCGCTATTAACCTGGGCAGGTAATTTACTCCCGCCTGGGGGAGGGTGGAGAGGGGTCACACCTGGTCCTAGTCAACCCCAGGCCAGCTCATTTCTAGGTATGTAGGGGCCCAACATACCATAAACATCTGGCTTTAACCTCCATGGTGGCCCCAAGACCCTCAGCAGCAGATGGGACTGGGGCTGTGCGATCCAAGCAGCGCAGGCTGGGGGTTCAAATCCCACCTCGGCCACTCCCCTAGCAGGGAGACCTGGGCAACACTCGTCCCTCTCAGGCCTCAGTTCATCTGTACAGTAGGGCTCAGAAGCTGGCCTACCAAAGGGACTGTGGCTATTTCTCACATGTACAAAGACCCTGTGCAGTTCCACCCTCTCATGTCCCCAGCCGCCTCAGTTTCAGTGCTAAAGTGACATGTCAGGCCACAGCCACCCGGGCCATCAGCCATCCTGGCCTCTGTGACCTGATGGGAAATGGTGAAGGACTTTTCTAGAAAAAAATTATTTTTTAAATGCCCTTGGGAATATTGATTAGGCTTCATGTTGCCCCATCCGCTAGTGCCGCAAACCTTACTCCAGCTGCCTACCCCCCAAAGCCAACCCCTTCCCTTTGCCCCCTCTTATGGCTCCTGGGTCCTGATCTATTACACACACACACACACACACACACACACACACACACACACACACACACATCCTAGCTCTTGGTCTAACCGTGAACAGACAGCCTGGTCCCGGTAACCCCTGGATGTTTCACTTCTCCAAGGGGTCACCCTGGGCTGGGGTGGGAAAGTGTCTCAGAGACTGAAGCCAGAGCCCCTCTTCCTACTTTTAAACTCTCCAGGAGGCAGCATGGTACTCATCTCACAGGTGGGTACACTGAGGCTCTGAGATGCAGATGCTGAAGCCCTGAGCTAGTAAGAGGCAGGAAGGTCCACACTCAAGTCTGACCCATGGTCCAAAGCCCCCTGTTCCTCACCCCCACCTTGGGGAGGGAACTGGAGCCCCAGTTTCAGCCTCAGCAAAGGACCCCTGGCTCTCCCCGGAGATCGAGGCAATGAGGCAGCTCCCAGGCCTGAGGCCCCCAGTGGAAAGCGGACAGGCCCAGGTCAGTCACCAGGCAGCACCACTTTCTGGAAGAGCCTGGTCCAGGACTGGGTCCTGTGCCCACCCTGCCAAGCTTCCTCTGCCCCTCACTCCCTCTGCTCCAGCCACACTGACCCACCAGATCCTCAAACACACCCCGGTTCCAATCGCCAGGTCTTTGCACCTGCAGTTCTCTCTGCCTGTCGCACTGTCCCCAACCCCTTTGCACCCTGACTTGCCTTTGGTCTTGGGTCTGTTCACATGTGTCCTCCTTAGAGGGGCCCTCCCAGCCTCTCTCCATCACTCCCTCTGCTTTATATCCTTCAGAGCCCGGCCACTCACTGAACTGATCTCAAACTTCTATTGCCTCGGCCAGAAAATCAACCCCACGAGAACACAGGTTTGGTTTCATTTTTTCTGTTCAGTTCACGGTTTTATCTTCAGGACCTGAGAGAGTGCCCAGGACACAGTGCTCAGTAAGGGCTTGTTGATGTAATGAAGAAGTTTTTAAAAGATAAGAATAATTTGTATCATGAAGGGAGGGGTGGATGTTCCAGAGGAAATGTCACCCAAAGGACTGAAAAATTTCTGCAGGGTCCTAGAGAGTGTCGTCAGGACCATCAGCATCTCAACAACAATAATGTTTATCAGGCTCTGCCTGTGCTAAGCACTGTGCGCGGATCATCTCACTTAATCCTCACAGTGACCCCATGAGGTCAGTCCTGTGATTATCTCCATTCTCCAGATAAGGAGACTGTAGCTTGGAGAGGTGAAAGGACTTGCTCCAGGTCACCAGTGACACCACACCCTTCCCCCCCAGCCCTCCAGAGTGTCAAGGTCCCCTAGAGACAACCCCAACCCCTGGATTTCTGCTGCAGCCCAGAGAGGTTGTGTGTCCTGCACGACAACCCAGGCTGGTCAGCAGCCCGGAGGGATGATCCCTGGCTCCCTGGCAGCCACTCAGCTGGTCAGGAGGGAGGGTAGGCTTGGCGGCTGTCCTGTCCCGGGGACGCCGGGCAGCCAGGAGTTTCTCCCCGGACTTACTGTACATGATTCAGCGCCAGCCCCAGTTGTGAAATCTGGGAATCTTGTGGGCAAGGCCAGGCCCCGGGGATGGCTGTCTGGGAAAGGGGAGCTGGGAAGGGGTTAGGGGGGTAGTGCCCCCCCAGGCGGAGGCTCAGGGCCAGGCCAGCAGAGAGCACACCATTAGTACTGGGCTGGCCACCGCCTGTGGCCTGCCTCTGACATCACAGCTGCGTCAGTCCAGCCTGCCCCAGCCCCCCACTTCCTTCCCTCCCTTGGGCCTGCATCCCTAACCACCTACTAAGCCTCACTGTCCTCTCCTGAGAAACGGGCAGCACCCAAACTTCTCTCCTGGGAGGGAGGGGGCGGGCAGGAAGAGGAAGACAACAGACATTATTTTGCATACAGGAGGCACTTAATAAGTGATAGCTGTGATGGGTTGGAGCCAAACCACAATCTTATGAGCTACACAGGGAAATAGGAAGCTATCATCACCTCTGCAGAGAAGAGATTGAGGGTCTGAGAAGGGAAGGGACGTGCCCAAGGTCGTGCAGCTCACAGTCACAGTCACCTGAGAGGGTGATCTGATCACCTCAGTCTCCCTCAGCTCTTCCTTAGAAGCGCGTGGACCTCTTCTTGCCCTGCTGGGCTACAGTGAATGTCCCAAGGCTGGGAATTGTCTTCCTCATCTCATTCAACTTGGATTCAATCAAATGCACATTTGTTTGACTAAAGTTGACGACAAAAGAATTTTGCAGGGACTGTTCATAGATCAGTGATAATTTATTGAATTAAATAAGTTCTACATTGGAAATCTTTTAAAAAGTCACTGAGTGCATACCCTGCTCCAGGCACCATTTACAGATATTAATCCTTGTGGAAACTACTTGAGGATGGCAAGGTTATTACCCCATCTCACAGAGGAGGAAACTGAGGCACAGGAGAATAAGTGACACCTGAGCCACATGACTGGTAATTAGCAGTAATAATAATAGCTGGCATTAATAGAGGGCTTATTCTATATGCTGACTACATATTCACATCACTTCGCTGGCTTCACTAATCCCCTAGGAGATAAATACTGTTATCCTTCCCATTCCACAGATGAGAAAGCTGAGGCCCAGAGGGGCTGAGTAACTTGCCTGGACACCACACCTACTAAGTGACAGAGTTAGGATTTGAACCCAGTCCACCTGGCCTCTGTCTCTGCCCAGGCACAGAGTCAGGGCTGGACACACAGTAGGTGCTTAGGTAATACAAGGACAACCACGTTGGAGATGCCTGGGGCTGCCAACTATTGTCATCACCTACATTGTTTCCCCTGCTTCCATCCTGACCCTCTACAGTCCATTCTCCACGTGTAGCCAGAGGGATCCTATGAAAACCCAGGTCACACCATGACCCTCCTCTGCATAGAAACATCCAGGGCTCCCACCTTATTCAGAGAAAAAGCCAGAGTCCTTAAGTTCCTTCTCCTCCCTGCCCGCACCTCCTTTCACTCCCTCCCAGCTCACTTTGCTCCAGCCACATGGGCCTCTTCCTTGCTGCAGCCCACCTCAGGGCCTTTGCACTGCCTGCTCCTCCTGCAGATGGTTTCCTCCCTGACCTCCTGTAGCTTGTTGCTCAGATGTCACTTACTTACTAAGACTGTCCCTGACCCGCCTGTTTAAATCCTCATCTCCTTTTCTTGCTTCCTTTCTCCCTGTAGCACTGATCCTTTCAAATACCACATACAACTTATTTATGTTGTTTATTATCTCTCACCCCACACAAGTGTGAACTCCATGGAGGCAGAGACCTTTGACTATCTCATGTCCCATTGCGTCTCTAGCACCCGACACGCAGGAAGTGCTTGATAAATATTTATTGAATGAATGAATTCTTTTTTCCCTCACAATAATCTGGTAAGGGCTTAGCTGGAACAGAGCTTATGACATTGGCTCCAGGGTCCAGATAGAGAAGTGACCTGCTCAGGGTCAGCCAGTTCCCAAGTGGCAGGTTGATCTGGCCCCAGAGTCTGTGATTTTTTTTTCTCTCTCTATTCCAGGCTGTTCCTCTGGGGTTTAGGCCCCACATCAGCCACATTGCCACTGCTGGGACCTCTCCTTGGCTCCACCTTAAACTGGAGGCACAGAGAGGTAAAGTAACTTGTCCAAGGTTACACAGCAAATAAGGATATGAATTCAGGTCTTTCTACCTCTGTGTTTTGGGCATTTTCTGCTAAAGAAGTTCTGTCTCTCCCCTCCTTCCTCTTTTCAGCCAATGTGTTTGCAGCTGAAATATCAAGTCTGCTGCGTGCAGCCTTGACATACAACATATCTCTCAGCGTGGCCCCACCCGCCACCCTGGCTGGGCTGAGAGCACACAGCCTGGTCCCACATGCCTCAGAGATGAGCTATGAAGAGTGCGACCAGGCCCAGCTGACACATCTCAGAGCAGATGTGGGTCTGCCTCCCACGGGTCCAACTGGCCCCGGCCAAGTCTCGGCCCATCCCCCATTCCACAGGGCTTGGTGTTGGGCCTTGTGGGGCAAAGGGAGAGGTAAACAGTGACCCTGAGGAGTTCACATTAGGCACAGATTAGGGAGCTTGGGGCTGGAACCAGGGTCAAGGCCTTGGTGGTTATGGAGGAAGAAGAGACTGGCTCTGGGGTTAAGAACTCAGTGCCACCAGGGCCAGAGAGGAATTTTAAATGAGTGAAGTGGACCAGGGTAAGATGATATTAGTTGCCATTCCTTGGCCTCAGTTTCAGAGAGACATGAGGGAGTTGTGCGGACTGGGGCGTGTGCCCTCTAAGGAATGGGGACCTGGTGCAATCAGATCTTCAGACCCCCTGGTTTTCTAAGGGGAGCCAGAAACCCAAGTTTTTATGTAATAGCTACAAATTTTTAAACATTGACTCTATTCATTAAAAAAATTCTGCGTGGGCCAAATAAAGCCCACCTGTGGGCCTGGTTCTGCCCACTGGGCCTCCAGTTTGCAACCTCCGCCTGGCGAAATGGAGCAGCCGGACACAACAGATCACAGCCTGATCCTGAGTCAGGATCTGAGGGGAGGGATGGTGTCCAGAACCCAGTGCCAGCAGCTCTGAGGGACTGTAGAGAAGGTTCCTGTCATCTGGTCCCCCTCCTCCACCCCACGCATGGGCCTCCCCCACCCCCTCTGCTGCTCCAGCTGGCGGTGGGGTGGAAGGGGGCCTGGGCGGGGACTGAGATCTCCTTCCCACATGGGACACAGCTGTGGATGTGTTTGCCATGTCCCTGTAACCTCAGGAAGGAGGTGACTCTTTCTGTGCCCCGCGTCATCCCCTAAAACCCTGTCCTCAGCAGCCTGTTCACATCCCTGCCCCATCCCACATGCTCCAAGCTTCATGCTTCCACAAGCATCACTTTGAATCTTACCTCGTCCCTTTATGACTAATTTTCATATGAGGAAACTGAGGCTCAGGGAGGGAAAAAAACTGGCCCAGGGCCCTACAATGGGCACACAGAGGAGCCGGACTCACAAGCTTGACCATGGGGGCCTCACCCCACCTATTCCTGCTAGAACCCAGATCATCTTCCACGGCTTGGCCTCAATGCTTCCTCCTGGCTTATTTAACAAGCAGCCAGGCCCTGGGCCAGGTGCTGGGTGCTCAGAAATGAACAGATACGGTTTGCCTCATGTTGCACCCACTCCCTGGGAATCTCATTTTCCCCAAAGTCGTGAGCCCCCATCCACATCAGATCGGTTTGTCTCAGTCCTGGCAGCTCATTCTTCTGACCACACGTCTGCATGCTTCCCAGATGCCTACTCCTGGATGGCCTCCAGGCATCCTTCAAGTCAAAGCACCTGAAGTGAACTCAGCAGCTTCCCCCAAACTGCTCCTCTGCCACCATTTCCCTTATAGAAGGCTCACCAGCTGCCCAACAGCCAAAGCCAGGATCCTGAGCATCACCCATTAGGCATCCCCTATCCTCATCCTCAACCCAACTGGTCACCGAGGCCAGGGAGTTTCGGCTACAATTTCCTTCAATCCATCCACCTCTCACCTCTTCCAGGTGACTGCACTTGCCTCCTCACTGATTGCCCTGCGTTATCAGCCCCTTGTCCCCAAATACAGCTTCCCACAGCAGCTGGGGGACATTTCCTATTCCCTGCAGCTATCAGATGTAGCTCCCTGTCACCTTCAGAAGGAAGTCCCAAAACCTTGGCCAGCCTTCAAATCCCCATGTGGTGCAGCGACCTCTCTCCTCTGCACCCTACACATTCCAGCCAGCCTGAGCTGCTCCCACTCGCCAATACACCATGTTCTCGCTCACCCCGAGCCTTTGCACAGGTGTTCCTTCTGCCTGGAGTGTTCTTCCCTCCCCCACCCCCATCTCTGATCTGACTACTGCACGGAGGCCCTTCAGGACCCGCCTTCAGTGTCATGGGCTTCACAAGCCTTCCCTGATCCCCTAAGTCTGGTTGATGTGCCCCTGGGGTCTGACAGCACCTATGTGTGAGTCAGGCTGCAGCTGCAGGAACCAGAGACCCCTCCAGGGGTTTTACACAGAAAGGATGGAAGGCAGGGAACTGGGCACTCACAAAATCCCTATAAGGACTGAAGGGGCTCCAGAAAAATATGGCAGGACTGGCCAGTCAGGGGAGTTGCCAACCCAGCCAGTCAGGATGGTGGGGAACTCTCGGCTTTGAGAACACATCTGGGCAACAGTGATCTGGAGATCAGGAGGCCACCACCACCACTCTAGACACCCCTGCCCCCGAACTGGTAACCAGGCCTGGTATGTTTCTTGCAAGAAAATACAGGCCATGACCATGTTCATCCGCAGAAAGAGAGCCAAGGCAAAAACCAAGATGGCTTGCATTTTCTGAATCTCACAGTAGGGCATCTGATTGGCGGGACCTAAGGAACATATAGAACCTAGCTGCAAAGGAGGCTGGGAAATGTGACTTGTAGCTTTCTAGCCTCTGCAGACTTCAGCTAGAAGAAGGTATTAAAGCAAATGGATGCTGAGTGCCAATGAACCCTAAACGTGATGTCTCGGGATTCCCCACCACAGCCCAACCAGCCCATGTTGGCTGCATCCTCTATTTATTTGGCTGTCTTTCTTACCTGTTCCTTTAAGGA
This sequence comes from Miniopterus natalensis, assembly GCF_054644295.1. Lineage (NCBI taxonomy): Eukaryota > Metazoa > Chordata > Mammalia > Chiroptera > Miniopteridae > Miniopterus > Miniopterus natalensis. Next base: position 75,017,119 of record NC_142087.1, on the reverse strand, counting down.
ACAAGATAGTGCCTTAGATACCCCTGGCTCAGCAGCCTTTATTGAGCACTTACTATGCGCCAAGCAGTGGGCTATGTATAAATATTTACAACCTAATAGGGTACAAATTATTGCTGTTCCTATTTTATATATGAAGAGGAGGAAGCTCAGAAAGGTAAAGTCATTTTCCTAAGGTCACCCAGCGAGTAAGTATTAGAGATGAGAGCAAAAATGAAATCTGTTTGACTTCAAGATCCAAACACATGCCACTATGAGAGACAGCTTTGCCTTCTCACAGGGATCTTCTCACAGGCACCCAGAAAAATAAAAGGAATGTTGTGCAATGAGCAAATGAATACACAAGCATCCCCTCCATTGGGAACACCTTCTGTTCCCCATCTCAGCTGCCTTCATCCCTCTGGGCCTGGGTTCCTCTCCAAGGTCAAGGCTTGAGGAATAGAAAAACACAAACAGCATTGCACTGGGCCTCCTCACCTAGGGTCTGTAGGTAGCTACAAGGCCCAATGACACTTGTAGGTGGCTTGAAATTGATGTCTATGTGCAATTTTCTGGAGATATGGTACACTGCTTTCAAACTCCAAACACTTGATAAACTGCTGCATCAGGAAGGGATGCAGGGATCTTTCTGCCATCCTAACCCCAGTTCAGACCTTATGACATTCCATGCATTCACTCCTGTATCCATCCATTCTCCCATCCACCCATTCATCCATTCTTCCATCAATCCATCTATTCACTTATTCATCCATCCACCTACCCATCACTTTATCCAAGCATCCATCCATTCATCCTCCATCCACCCATCCATCATCCACTCATCCATCCACTTTCCCATCTATTCATCCATTCAGTTACCCATAAATCTGCTCACCCATTCATTCACAGAATCACCACTCCATCTAACCATTTATCCCTTTATGTGTTTATTCATTAGCCATCTATTAATTCATTTATTATTTATTTATTTACTCATTTAATTACGTTCACCTATTCATTCACCCATTGATTACTCGCAGTATTCAACCATGAAATCATCCACACCATCCACCTCATAATTTATTATCTATCACCCATTTATTTATTCAACCATTCATCCATTATCTATTTATTATGTATCCACTAATTTTTTACCCATCTATCCATCCATCCATTTATTTGATTTTTCATCACTTCATTTATTGATTTATCTATTCTTCCATTTATCTATCACTTCACCTATTTCATTCATCTATAAACAGTTCCTTCACTCATCCACCCATGTACCCAGCCATTAAATCATCCATTTGACCACCCCCACCCATCCATCAAATCATCACTCATCTTTCCACCCATTAAATTCTCCATCTACTCATTCTGTGCCCTATACCAAAACCAAGAGACGAATCAGAGCTGGTCCCTCCCTTGAGAAACTCAGTCTATTGACAGGGACAGATAGTCACAATTCAAGGTAGAAAATATTAAGAAAGAGGTCAAAGGAGCTCCAGGCAGGTGCCTTCACAGGAGGGGACTAAGGTCCATCTGGGGAATTAGGGAAGGCTCCTTGGAGGAGGTAGCATCCAAACCAGGATTCAAAAAGACAGGAAAACAGTGGGCAGGAAAGACAAGAAAACAGTGAACAAATTTGCTTACATATCTCAGAGGCTGCCTAACAGAATATCCATCCACCTAGATGCTCACTGTGCTTGTTAAGACATTAAAGATACTGAGAAGCCCTGCAACAAATGTTAACACTGTTAAACACAGTAATTGAACCATAAATTATTGGACCATAGAACCCTTTCCCCACATTCCTCCTATAACATCCCAGAGAACCTTCAGAATTCCATTTGGAAAATGCTTGTCTGGTCCAAACTCCTTGCTTCCACAAATAAGAAAACAAAGTTCCACAAAACCGTCTCTGCCCTCAAAAGTGTTTCCATCAGGAGGTAAGATGCGACACACAATAAGTGCCCAGAACTCCTTTTTTAATCCTCAGAGCTGAGCACAATACCTGGCACACAGTAGGTGTTCAGTAAGGTTTTACCAAAAAAATGTGGTTATTGTTGAAGAAGTCACTCCAAAACAACTCCTGGTTCTTAAGCTTTTTGCACTCCCCAGTGACCCCCCCACGTGACCTCAGCCCCCAGCCTCAGTTTTTCAGTCTGAGAAATGGGCAATAAGAGCATCTCGGCAGGACCAATGCAGGAAGCACATGCTTATACTCGGCTTTGGCAGGTTCTGTCTCAGGGTGTAGCTCTGTCGCTTTCTCGCCCCGGCTAGCTGAGTTTTCAGCCGGTGATGGCGACCTGGAGGCCTCCAGGCCTCGCTGAGCCTTCTCCGCTGAGGCTGGTACCTGGAAACCGCCTGACTAATTCCCGCGGCATCCCTGCCCAGCCCGATGGGGCACGAACTGGAAATTCCCTATAATATTTGATAATTAAATGATTCCTCCCTCCTCAACCTCCTTTTCGAGGCCTCCCGCTCTCCCTTACTCAGCTCCGTGCCTCCAGAAACTTCTGCGAAGGAGTCCGACTGGTTCGGGGAGGGCTGGGCGGCCGCTTCCCCTTCCCACCGCCCACCTGGCCGCCCTTGGCCAAGGCTGGAGCGCGGCCACGCAGCCTGCCGGGAGCTGTGGGCTGTGCAGTTCTAGAACACGGAGCCAGATGCCCACGCCCGATAAAGGGGCCACTAAGTGCCTCCTCGGCCCAAGCCCAACCCTTGTGCAATGCAGATCTTTGTTCCACGGAGACAGCCACAGGGATGAACGGATGTGCTTATCTGATGGGGCCGAGAGGCCTCCAGATCATTCCAAGGGCTGTTTTTTTAATCAGTCTTTGGGCTCCTCTCGGCCATGCAACTGTGCCTGCTCTTCCCCCACATGGACACGTCTCATCCTCCTCCCAGTCAGTCAGTCAACATTTATTAGGCACCTCCTGTGTGCCCAGCCCTGTGCTGGGTGCTGGGACACAGATAAATAAGACAAAGCCCTGGCCCCACAGAGCTCACAATCTGACGGAGAGAGGGCAGGTACCGAAAAAGGTAATGGTCACAATAACACGAATGGATCTCAAAATCATTCTACTGAGGAAAAGAAGCCTAGTAAAGAAGAATGCACTATATGATTCCATTTACAGAAAATTCTAGAGAATGTGAACTACTCTACAGGAACAGAAAGCTGATGGTGGTTACCTGACAATGGGAGTGTGGAGGTAGGGGGCCGGAAAGGTGAATGACAAAGGGACACAAGGAAACCTTTGGACATGATGGATATGTTTACCATCTTGGTTGTGCTGGTGGCTTCGTGAGTGCAGACAGATGTCAAAACTCATCAAAGTGCACACTAAAATATTGATGATTGTATGTCATACTTTAATAAAGCTGTTAAAAAAATAAATAAAGATAACTGTGAGACAGTGCGATCAGTGCAGCAAGGGGGAAACTCGAGAAGGGCACAAGAAAAGGACTGGGAGAGTAGTCAGGGAAGGCTTCCTGGAGGAGACTATTAGACAAAGTTTTAAAGATGAAAATGAGCTACATAAGGAAAGAAGAAAAGTGAGTGGTGTTAAGTTGCAGATGGCTGAGTTCAAATCCTGACTCCTCTGCTTATGGGCTGTGTGGCTTTGGGTAAGAGACTCGACCTCTCGGAGATTCAGTTTCCTTATCTGTAAAATGGATCCCATTCTAGTATTTATCTCACAGGGCTGGTGAAGATTTAAATTATGGAAAGCACTTGGTATTCAATGGTCACAGCATCTACAAAAGCCCTGAGGCAAGAAGTGGCTGTGAACTGAAAAAGTCCAGTGACTTCATCAGAGAGGGAGTGAGAGGCCTCAGGGGCCAGGGTTGCAAGGACTCTGGGCCATGTGAGCATTAGAGGTCTCTTCTGAGGACTGGGGAGCCAAGAAAAGGCCAGAAGCAGGGAAGTTTCATCAGCAAGACTGTCCTTTTATTGAGGTCACTCTGATTTTTTGATTTTTTTTTTTAATTTACAGTTGGGAAACTGAGGCTTGAACAGGGATGGATTAGGTCAAGGTCCTGTGGAATCACAGAGCTTAAAGGGAAATAGTCTTTTATTCATCCAAACCCCTCTGCAACCTGTAAGCAGATGAAAGGCTGTTATCTGGGACTGTTTGCATGGCTACAATGATGGGTAACTCATCATCTCAACAGTTGGGCATTTCTTCCTGTAGGGCCCAATTAAAAGAGGCCTCCAAAATTGGCCGCAGCTCTTCTCTCTGGCCCTGCGCAGACACCAACTACTCCCCTGGCTAGAGTCACAATGAGAGGAGCTCAGTGGACAGGGGAGGAAGTGGAAAGAGGTATGAGTTAGGACAGATTTCCTGGGTGCTGCCGCCAGCTCCCTGCCACGAGGCCCGGAACATACCCTTTCCTTCTCTGGCCTTCTGTTTCCCGGTCTATGAATGAACTACTCGTAGCTCCACAGTCTCTTTCCAGCTTTAGGAGCAGATTTGGCCCTGCCAAGGCTCCTGGTGGGGGCTGGGGCAGGCACAGGGGTTTACCAGTCCCACCCATCCACTCTCATCTGTGGGGCCAGGGTCGACCTCAGGGCAGGCGGGCCAGGCCCTGTCTGGGGATAAAGGCAGGCGCCCCAGGGTGCAGCCAGTTTAATAACAGACTCCAGGTTCCAGGGGGTTTGAACCCGAGAGAATAGGTTCAAACACAAATTGAGCAGCCCACGTTCCTGTCTGTAGCTCTGAAAGCCAATGGTTCCCACACCCTGGGGACTGCCCCACTCTCTTCAAACCCACTCACCCTTCGAGGGGGTGCATCTGCGTGCCTACCATGTGCCAAGTTTCTCATTGTACTCAGAATAAGTTCCACGCTCCTCACCTGGGCCCATGAGGTCTGGCCCTGCCCATATGTGACCTGCCTCCTACCCCCGTCCTCATTCATTCTTCTACCCTGGGCCTCCCTGATGCTCCACGAACTGCCTCAGGGCCTTTGTACTTGCTGTTCCTCCTGACCAGACTCTTGCTCCAGATCTTGCCATAGTGACTCATCCTTCAGGCCTCAGCTCCAAGGTCACTTCTCAGCAAGGCTCCCCCTGACCCCATCCTATTGCTCTCTCTGGTCCTACTTTAGTTTCCTCCACCAAAGGCCACATTGTGATGTCTCGTCCCTCTGGTTGGGTACCAGTCTCTCCTCGGATTTGGAGATTCCGATGGCAGAACCTAGGATTGGCTCAGCTCTGGGTCTGATGTCACCAGGCCTAGGCTGGGCACAGCCTGGCACCCACATATTAGTGTAGGTTAAATGAACACGTTAAAATGGATATTGAAGATTCTGAGCCCACTCCGGGGGGCCATCTATACTTCATCTTCATAAACCCTCTCACCTCCACACGAAGAGGCTGGAGGGACACCTGGACTGGTACATATTCACTGTACCCCTGTATACACCTGCACATGTGCACGCACAAACACACACACCCCCACCACCACCCCAGCACCCTGTCCTCCACTTCAGCCGTTGGCACCCAAACTTCTCAACTTTCCCTCCTTTCACCAGGTGCCAGCTGGCCCAGGGCCAGCTCCTCTCCCCCGCCCGCCTGCCTGCCCTGGGCACTAGACTCGGAAAGGAGGAGGAAGGGCCCGGGGTGAGCTGGCAAGGTGCCACCTGAACGCGGCCCCTGGGGCCCTCGCCTCCCCCTGCGCTGCTAGACACCTGTGTAATGAGTGTCATTACTGGGGACCCACAGGGCAGGCTCTGGCTCGCCCCAACCACCCAGGCTGTGAACCATGGTGGGGACGGGGTGCAGGGAGCATAGGGCTAGTGGGTGGAGGGGACGACTCTGCCCTCCCTGCCCCAAAGCTCAGCCCTGGGTTTTCTGGATCGGCAAAGATGGCTCCCATCCACACAGACTCCTAAACCTCAGGCCCTTAGCACAGACCAAGCTGGGCTCAAGGGACAAAGGAGAAACACCTGAGTACCTATGTATGCCCACTTGGTGCTAAGAGCTGGTATTGCCACTCCCCACTTCAGACACCATCTAATCTACTCACCTGTCATCTGATTGCTTTTGTCTATCTCCCCCATTCGAGTACAAGCATGGAGGACATTTATTGAGCACCTACTGTGTACCAGACTCTGCTAGACACATTACATGTATTAGCTTATATGTCTTTACAACAACCCTATGAGGTGGGTACTATCATTATTCCATTTTAAAGACACGGCTCAGAGAGGTAAAGCAACTCGCCAAAAGTCACACATCGATGAGCTGTGAGAGAAGAGCTAACCCAAACCATCTGGCTCTAGTAACTGCTCACTGCTCCACATCATCTCTTTCGTCAGAGCAGAGCTTTGTGTCACTGCTATGTCCCCAGTCGAGTGCCTAGCACATAGTAGGTGCTCAAAATATAGAGAATGAATAAAGATTGAATGAAAGGATGCTCTCACTGAGTTGTCACAATATCTTTCCAGATGAGGAAACCAAGGCTCAGAGAGATAAAGTGGCTTGCCCCGAGCCGGGCTGAACATGTACCTGCCTTGGTGTCCCCAGGGTCCAGCCCAGACTTGGCACACAGTAGGTCTTAGAATGAAATTCTAGCTCCTCCCCTTGGAGCTCTAAGACCTCCTGAAATTGGGATCTTGACATCACCGAGTCACCTCTCCCCTCACCTAACTCCTGAGCAGTGATGAATTTCCCAAATGTGCCCTACTTTCACTTGCCTCAAGGCCTCCCTACACACTGTTCCCTCTACCAGGAGCACTCTTCCAGCACCTCTGACCCAGCCTCAGCTTAGAGGGCACCTCCTCTGCCAGGAAACTATGCTGACCCAGGGGCCATCAACTCTTAGCCCATGTTCTTACTTCCCTCTGTGTAGGAGCAGTTGTCCTGAACTGGCTGTCCAACCACTGTGGTTTTATCCCCACCCTGCCACTGACCTTCTGGGTGAACTTGGCCTGGACCAATCTGTCAATGGGTAGAAAATTTGAATGTCATAGTAAGTGAAGGCCTGATATTCATCAAGTTGGGTCATGTCAATTCCCTTCCTAATCAAATCCTACCAATGGCGCTCAGCCCACCAATCCCTACATGATCTGATCCCTGCTGACCTCTCCAACATCATCTCCTGGCACTTTCCCTTCCCTCACTCCCCTCCAGCCACCTGGCCTCTGCATTTTCTGGAACATTCCAAGCATAAATCCATCCCAGGGCCTTTTGCTCTTGCTGTTCCCCCAATGCTGAAAATCCCTCTCTGGGGTCCATTCCTTCTCCTCCTTCAGATGCCTTTCCACGTCTCCTCCTCCGAGAAGCCCTCTCTGACTCATGAAGTCCCAAACATCCCTGTCAATTTTTGTCATGGTGTTTCTCCCTGGCTGAAATTATTTTATCTATTCATGTGTGTGCTCACTGATCTCCTGTCTCCTCCACAAGAAAGCAGGCAGAGACCTTGCTTGCTGCTGTGTCCCCTGGAGTCTAGTATACAGTAGGTGCTCAAGCCATGGTTGTGGAATGAAGGGAAGATCATCAAAGTCGTGCCCCACCCCTACCCACGCCTGACCCCCAGCCTGAAGTTCAGGGGCTGGGAACCAGGAGGCCCCACTCCTGCCACTGGCAGGGGCCCCCTCTGAGGCTCAGAGCCTGTCTGGTTCCCAGCCCCATAAAAACCACCACCCTCACTTTGCCCTTGGGCAGCAAAGGGTGAAGCAGGCAGGCATGGGGCCCAGAGGCTGACCCCGACCAGGCTTCGGAGACCGGGGCTGGAGGAGATGCACACTATGAAAGCCAGTGCTCATGGGGCACTGTCTGCCAACGGCACGCATGCAGCCCTTACAGCTGCTCTGTAAGGTCAGGATCATCCTTTACCAGTGAGAAAACTGAGGCACAGTGGGTGCAGCCATGCCCCCCCCCCAGCCAAGCACATGCAGGATTCGCACCCAGCTCTGCCTGACACCAAAGCCTGCAGGTATTCATCAGTTCACAGATATTATGTGCGCGCTAGTTATGTGCCAAGCGCTGGTTCAGAGCACAGGTCCTGGAAGCAAACGAGTACTGAGACCGTAGGCAGGGTACTCAGCCCCTCTGTGCCTCAGTTTCCCCAGCTGTGCAACAGACCACACGGCTCCTCCTTCGTCAGGTTGTGGAGGGAATGAAGGGAGATCATCTGAGGCCAAATAGAGACGCTGGGACCCAGGGCTGCCCCGCACTGCTGCATGCCCTTCTCCCCCTCTCTGAGAGCTTGTTTCTCCATCTGGTATACGCTACTTCCTAGGGTTGCTGTGAGGCTAGGGTAAGATATTTGCCCAGCGCCTCACATGTAGTAAGTGACTAATAAGTGCTCACTGTTATTTACTCCAGTCCTCTGGGCCTTACTTTCCCCATCTATAATCCCAGAGGGCCTCTTCTAGGTCACTGGGGCAAAGGTCCAGGGGTCCTAGAGTGGCCCTGGCAGGGTGAGGTGTCCTGGAGGTGGGGGAGGGCAGCAGAGTGGCCAGGACCAGGAAGCTGCAGGAGGCAGGGGTGACTCACCAGCCAGCCCGGCTGGGGGGGCTGGGTGGGTCAAGGCCCCCCACGAGCCCCTCTGGGCCCTGCCTTATGCCCAAAAGTGCTGTGTCATGCTCTGTCATGTGGCTTCGGGTCATTAATACCCAAGTTCTGGGAAGCTTGGGCCGAGTTCCCGGAAGGGGTGAGCCAGTTCAGTAAACAGATTGGCTGGTTGGTCGTCACAGCTGAGCCGGGCGGGCCTGCAGCTCGGAGGCGGGAGGTGGAAACTGGTGGCCAAAAGGGACACAGGAACTGCCTCCATCCCTGTGAGGGGCTGGCACCTTCCAGGGCAGCCTCACCCAAGCTCTGCAGACAAAAGGTAAACTGAGGCACAGAGAGGGCAAGGCACTTGTCAGAGGTCACACAAAGGGTCAGGGCTCAAACCCAGAATTCTGGACTCATCATCTGGTGCTCTCAGCATCTCTGGTGAGCAGTGCCTCACCCCAAATCCTAACCTACACTCTAACGTCGGTTTGTTGGATTAAGGGAGAAACAACTGGAAGGCAATTTGGGAAGGATGCGAGTTTAGAAGGATATCGGGCTGTCCCGCAGTTGGTCCTATAATAATAATAGCACTTTCTAGTATCTCTTGAGCACCTACTACCTGCCCTTAAGCAAAATAAGTGTTACTTAAGCACTATTCTAAGTGCCTTACATTAATTCACTCGTTTAATATGCAGCTACCTTCACACAAATACGGCCATCATTTTTAAAGCACCTACTAAGTGCCAGGTTGATATGCACCACCTCTGATCCTCACATGGACCCCATTAGGTAGGCATTGTCCTCACCGCCATTTATCAGATGAAGAAAGAGAGGCCTGAGAAGGCAAGCGGCTGTGTCATTTGGTAGAAGGAGAGTGGGCTCCAGAGTCAGGTGGCCCCGGGGATTCAAACCTTGGCTTCGCCCCTTCCAGCTGCATGACCTCACTCAAGTAAGTCAACCTCTCAGAGCCTCAGTTTACCCTTCTGGTAAATGGAGGTGATTATGGTACTCAGGTCACAGGAAGCCAGACCTGATGGGAGCATGTGAGTGTCATTACAGAGCAGTGGGTCCAGCATGGGCTTTGGGCTCAGTTCTAATCCCACTCTGCCACTTCCTGGCTATGTGAACTTAGACAAGTTGCTTCACCTCTCTGAGCCTTCATGTGCTCTGTAAAATGGCCATCATAATAACACCTCCCTCATGCAATTGATGAGAGGAGTAAATGAGCCGATGCCCCAGAAGCCCTCTGTGCAGGGCTGGGCTTTTTGTAGACACTCAACACAGGTGCTTTGCCTTTAGATTTCACCTAAGATGATTCCCTGGGATGTGGGGATGGCCCTCGGCCATGGACAGGAGGACAGGGCATCCACATTCTTCGCTGCCCTTCCACACACGCAATTTGAAAAGAGGTCAGCTGCCCATTCTCCACCTTCCCCAATCTCAGTCCCGGCTGTGCCCCTGACAGGCCTCATCTTTTGCTCTTTGGCTCCTCCATTATCACCAACCCCAGTCCCAGACCCCTTGGTCCCAACCCTGAGACCTCACTATTCCCACCTTCCCATTTTCACATGCACCGGACCCTCCGCTTGGCCTGCCCTCATTACCCTAGCCCATCTGCCTGGTCATTATTTCACCCATCCTTTGCCGCTCAGAGTCAAAACCACCTCCTCCAGGATGCCTGCCCTGATCCTCCCCAGCAAGTGAACTCTCCCAGACTCTCTAAGCCTCACTTACTCTTTTCTATCATTACACATCAGTTATTTATACATGTCACCTCAAATGTTGGCTGCTGTGAGGTGGAAAATTTTTATAAGGGAGATTTTAGGGGGAAATTGCATTGAATCTGAAATAATTAAAAGAAGCTGCTAAGTTGAAGTTAATAAATTTTTAATTAATCCACCCAAACTTCACCATTCAGTATTGCATTTCTAATTTAGTATTTCTGAAAACTTTCATGTCGTTCGAAAACAATCTGCAAACAAGAATATTTCTTGTTGGGCAAACAGTCCCTGGTGTACGTGGGGATTGCCAAGAACTCAAAGTCAGCGGTAAAATAAAATGAGCTGCATGTTGCCAAACAATTTCGGAAGTGAAATTATTAATATTATTAAAGTCCTTTCGTGATTTTTTCCAGCCCTGCTTTCAATCCAGCCTCGTTGATTTCCCAGCACCCTCTCCCCTGCCCCCATTATCATGGGTCTTCCTCTCCCCCTTGGTTCCATCTCTTCTTATCTTCCTCTATTTTCCCACCTCCACACCCTTGCTCCCCACACACACACACACACCTCCTGGAATGGCCCTCTCCTCTTTTTGGAGGGAACCTGACCCTTCTTCAGAGCTCAGTCCAAGCTCCACTCCCTCACGGTGCGCTGCCCCCCACCCCGGACCCAGGAGAATGTGCCCCTCTCTGGGGCAGCTACACTTCTGACTCTCCAGGACCCTTCTCAGCAGCAGGATGAGAGGACGGGAGTGGAACAGAGGTGTCGAACTCATGGCCTTTGAACAAATACTGGCAGTATATTTATAGATTTGCCCCAACATTTAAAAATCACTCCAGATTTACAGCTTCTGACGAAAAACTAGAAGTCCGGGCCTCCCTGCATGGTGATATTGGGCTGAAAATGAGTAGTGCCCACCTATTAGACGGGCTGCCCCTCCCACCAGCCTTGCCCTGGAGGCACCTGGGTTTGCAGGCCTTCCATGGGAGCTGGGGTCCCGAGGCTTCCTTCCATCTCAGAACATCTTAGGTGGAATCTCCTGATCTGGTTGAAGTGAGGGACCCCCTGTCCACTTGTCCCTCTCCTTACCAACGCCTTTGCAGTCAAGGTGCATCCTCTGTGGACTTTTAAATCCTTAGAAGCACAGCTTAGAAAAACTCAGCATCACCTGGGGCCAGGTTGTGACGACACAAGGTTCTGGGCTCAGCGCTAGATCTACTAAACTATAATCAGGAAGGAGAAACCTCCCAAGTGGCCCCCAAACCAGTTCCCCTTCTCAGTAAAAGATAGCACCTTTGCCCACCCCTGCTCGGGCCAAAGCCCTGGAGTCATCCTCAGCTTGTCTCTGTTTCTCCCTCTCACTAACCCTCTCTCCAGAGTCAGTCCAGCAAATCCTGCTGAGTTCACCTTCCAAATCCAGAATCTGACCACTTCTCTCACCTCCACTCCCCCTCCTGTCTGGAATCCCTAGTCTTCTCCCCAAACACAGCCAGAGGGATCCTGTTAGACCCGTAGTTCCCAACTGGGGGTGATTTTGCACCCCAGTGCACATTTGCCACGGTCTGAAAATATTTTTAGTAGTCACAGCTAGTTTGTGTGTGTGTGTTAGTTGTGTGTTTCTGCACAGCAAATGACCCCAAACCTTAGCAGCTAAAAACAACAAACGTTTATTATCTCATGGTTTCTGTGGGTTAAAAATCTGGGAATGATCTAGCTGGGTAGTTCTGGCTCAAGGTTTCTCGCAAGTTCAAAATTAAGGTGTCAACAGGGGCAGAAGTCATCCCAAAGCTCTACTGGGAGAGGACCCACTTCCAAGCTTGCTCCGGTGGAGTTGGCAGGCTTCAGTCTCACTCGCTGTTGAGAAACCATATCAGTTCCTTGCTACGCAGTCTTTCCATACTCTTGTCCACAATGTGACAGCTTGCTACTGGCATCCATGGGGGGAGGCCAGGCATGCTGTTCAATCTCCCCCAATGCACGGGAAGGCCCCCACAACAGAGAATCACCTGTCTCAAGTGTCAATAGGGCCAAGGTTGAGAAACTCTACGTTTGAACCTAAGTCAGACCCTGTCTGTCCTGTGCTCAGAACTCAGGGGCTCCCACATTACTTCCAATAAAATCCAAAGTCCTCCTCCTGCAGCCCACAGGGCTCTGGGTGATCTGGGCCCTGCTGGCCTCTCTGACCTGTCTCTCCCCACCCTTCTCCTGCTTACTCAGCCAGATTGCTCTCCCAACAATGCAAGATTTTCCCCACCTCAGGGCGTTTGCATCTGCTCTTCCCACCATCTGGAATACCCCGCCTCAGACATCTGCTGGGCCAGCCCCCTCACTTTTCTCTGGCCTCCTGTCCTTTCTGTAACAGCCTGTGTTACACTGCAGCCCCCACGCTCCTCGCTCCCTTTTGCCACTGGTTTCACTACCAGACATACTCCGCCTTTTACTCACGTGTTTTTTTTATGGTCTCCCCTGATAAAACATAACTGCCATGAAGGCAGTTTGTCCTCTTGTTCACTGCTGCCTCCCCAGTGCTTGGCACATAGTAGATGCTCGATAAAGATTTACTGAGTGATGTGTGACCTGGTCTAGCAGGTCTCCTGCATTGGAGTTTTAGAATCGCAGAGGCCTAGTCGACTGAGAGCCTGTGATTCCTTTGTCCTAGAGAGAGTAATTCCTCAGCTCCACGCTGCCGTGGCCTTAAGCATCCACAAGCTTCCATTCCAGCCCAGAGAGCTAACAAAGGGTCACCCAGGTCCTGGCTTGGAAAAGAAAGACCAGAGAACAAGAGAAAAGAGGAAGCAGGGGCTGGGCCAGAGGTTGGGGGGTTGAGGCTACAGGTGGTGGTGGTGGGTAACGGCCCCCACTTGGGGTGGCCTCGGACCCCTCACAGAACAAGAGCTGAGCCTGGGGTGGCAGGGGCATGACTTCTGAAGACTTTGGGTGGGAAGCTCAGAAGATAAAGGTGGGACAATTTGGCCCAGGAAAAAGGCCACATAAAATGAATTCACTGAGAACCAGGGCCCAAACTCCAGAATAAAGATTGGCCTTAGAGAAACTTGACTAGGACCTTGTCTTGAGAAGTGGCAGGGGGAAAAAAGTCAAAATAAATTGATTTTCTTTTTGACCTAACACATTTATCATATATTTATCATATAATTCGCATTTGCTTAGGATGGACAAAGTGAAGCGAGTGTTGATATATTTAAATGGGTTTAAACCACACGCAGGACAGCACAATGCTATGTCTTTTTCATGGCATGTGACCAACCCGGCATAATCATGAAGAGAGCTATTTCTGCAAAATTATTCAGTCTGCACTGTGGCCTGCTCTTCTAGAACCTTCTAAACCAGAGGTGTCCACAGAGTTAAATTTTGTTTGTTGTTTTTAATTTGATTCGTTGGACATTTAAAAATTAGGACTTCTCACATCTGACCTCGGGTTTCTGGCTCCTTTTGATAAATTGAAAGATCTGGGCCGTGTGCCGGCTGAGAGGCGGCCGTCCCCTGAGGAGGGCCTGCTCTCTCCAGCTCACATCACCACCCAGCCCACCTCTCATCATGTCGCCTCCTGGCCCCAACATGTCTGCATTTCTGACTTCTTGTTTTAAAGCTTGCAAGGAGGACGCGGACTGGGGTGTCAGGCCCAGAGAGCTTAAACAACTCTCCCAGGGTAACACAGCACTCAGACCAGGGCTACGCCTGGCACTCAGGACACCCGGTCCCGCTCAGGACACCAAGCACCTCCCCCCGAACCCCCAGGAGCCCCGCAGGCCTCCAGGAGCTGCTGCCCCTGGCCCCGAGCCCCGGATCACCCTGGATCACCCTGGATCACCGGGAGGGGGCCGAGAGCGGCAGGCATGGGCCGGGGAAGGCCCCGTTCCTGTTTAGGTTTTGTGGTCTCGTGAGTAACCGAGTGGAAAAAAACAAGCTTGAAAAGATAACAATTACAACGAAATTAAATCAAATCAGGCCCGTGACTCATTTATGGAGCCGTAAAAACAGAAAACAAAAACAAGCTGGTTCTGGAGAAGCAGGCCAGCCTGAGGAGGGGAGAGCTAGGGAAGGGAAAAAATACAGCCGCAGCAGCCGTCTCCTGGGGCTGCCAGTGCCCCGCCAGGAGGCAGCGCTGCCAGGCCGACTGGCCAGGCCCGGGGGTGGGGTAGGGCTGGGGAGACCCTGGGCCCCTGGAGAGGGGTTGGAGACCCTAGATGCCAGCCGAATGGCTGGTCTTGGCCTCCCAAACAGCCCCGCGAGCTGGGTACCATTGGCATGGTACCATGCCTTTCTACAGGCAAGGAGACCGAGGCTCGGTGGGACGGACTAACAAGCCTCAGGTCACACTGCCTGGAAATGGCAGGATGGGGTTCGAATCTGGTCCCTAAGCCTGCATGAGCTTCAGTCTTACCATCCAGAAAAAAGGCGTCTGAGCCCCAGCCCTATGCCAGGAGCGACAAAGAAGCCAGCGTCCCTGAAGCTTCCCTGGATATTTCAGGAGCCCCAAAGGCCAGGCACCCAACACAGCTGCCCCTCTCTAGTCCCGCTGTCCCCTTTTGTACAATAATGGGTCACATCAGGCAATGCCGAAGGAAGGTCCAGGAGCTCGGTGGGTCCGACCCAGGGATCTTCAAAGCATTGCTCTGCCCATTTCCCAGAAGCTCTGCCCTGGGATATAAGAGGAGCAGAGGCAGAGTCTGAGGGAGCCCATCCCACAGGCCTAAGATTCCCCAGAGGTCACTCTGACCCAGGACCCAGGCCCAGGGACAAAACTGCGTGGGCAGCAGGGAGCTGGGCCTGGGAGCTGGGCCTGGCAGAGAAAGCAAGAGGCCAGGCTGGTGAGAGAAGAACTGGAGACAGCCAGGAGGGGAGGGGGCCTGGAAAGCGGCTGCCAAAGCAACACCGTTCACTGCAATGGGTATCAACGCAAGCTATGGGCAGGGCACGGTGCTAAGCGCTATGCATTCATTCATTCTACAACTCTTTATTGGGAACCTTCTTGTGCCAGTGCCACGTCGGGGGCTGGGAACGTAATGATGACCAAGAGAGACAAAAATGGAGCTGCCATCCTGCAGGGGGTGGACAGACAAACCAGCAATAATCAGGATGCCCTGAGAAGTGGTAAGAGCTACAGAGACAAATTAAGACAGAAAGGGAGTGTCGGGGATCATCGAAGGCCTCATTGAACTGTGACATTTGAGCAGAGGCCTGAAGAAGGAGTGACAGCAGGCCATATTTGGGAAAGATATTCCAGGCAGAGGGCACAGTAAGTGCAAAGGCCCTGAGATAGGAGTGTGCAAGAGGGGGAGTGTGGCAGGGGCAGAGTAAACTCTCCCAAAAGCCAGTGGGGCAGGTACAGCTTTTATCTCTCCTTACAGAAGAGAAAATTGAGGCTCAGAGAGGGGAAGTGACTTGCCCAGAGTCACACAGCCAGGAAATGGCAGCACAGTGAGCAGAGCGCAAGTCAGGCTGTGAGGGAAGTGGGGAGTGTGTGTAACAAGGCTGCATGGCCCAGGGTGACTCCCAAAGAGCATGTGTCACCTACCTTGGTCACAGCCATCGATGTTATTGTGCAACCTGGAGCCCTGCTCGGAGCCTCAGCCTTGCCCTCACCCTGCCTCCCAGATCCTCCAGAGGTAACCGAGAATCCAGGAAGCTCTTTCAAGCCAAGGTGTGAGTGGTTGCTAGCAGTCCGGAGCTTATCCCTATCCTGGGGTTGACCTTTAACCAGATCACAGAAGTTTTTCAGCCTCAGTTTCTCCATTTGTCAAATAATGAGTCCACTTAGGTGGTCTCCAACAGCAGCTGGGGGCTCTTGGGTCCAGAGAGAGGCATGGCTTTCCGAGGTCACACAGCCAGGGAGTAACAGAGCCAGGGTGGCCCAGCCTGCTCACTGCTGGCCCAGAGCCCTCCTTCCCCCTTCTTGAATGAGGCTTTACCCTGGAGCTCTGCACCCGGCTCCTCACTCTGCTCTGCTGTCCTCACCAAACCCACCCATCTGCCACCCAACTCGCCTCCCACCGTTCATATTTCCAGGCCTTTGCACATGCCGTTCCTTTCTTAGGAGTACCTTTCCCCTGTGCCATCTCCCCCACTATTTGTCCCTGCAGTGGCAATGAAAAGGGGAGGTGGAGACCTGTGTCTGGAGTCAGGGGAGGTGTCCAGGTTGGAGAGATGCATTTGGAAGTCACCGGTGTTTAGACAAGGACAAGAACCTTGTCCCCCCTCTTCCCCTCACCCAACATCAGGCTGGCCCTAGGGAGCCTCAGACAGTGTCCAAGGGATGCGTGAATGAATCCATGAGCGTGTGTACCAAGTGCCAATTATGCTCAGGGCCATGCCAAGCGCTTCCTCTCATTGACTCATTTCATTCTCACAGCTTCCTGAAGGGGTAGGACCACCAGGGCTCCACTTACAGAGCCGGAGAGTGAAGGAATTTGCCCAAGGTGTCACCCAACACTGGGAGATAAATGAGTGGCTTGATTAATTCAGGAAGGCTGCTTTAGAGGCAGAGCGGGTGAGTCCTTTGGGGAAATGCTACCTCCATTTTCAGCAGCCCCAGATCATAACGCTGGGCACTGGTGCTAGGAGAAGCCAGAGGTTCCTGAGTCACCAGCATTGCCTCCTCCAGGCAGTGGGAAGGATCGCCTATTAGAGATTCTGGGCCCACTGGAAAAGGGCTGAAGGCAAAGCTGGAGCCTCCCGGGTGAGCGGAGGAAGGCTGGGAAAGGAGCTTGGGAGGAATGGGGGCTGCAGCCAAGGACCAGACTGAGGCCTCAAGCCAAGAGAGAAAGAGAAAAGACTTGGGGGACAGGATGATCCCCCCACCATTGCCATGGAGCTCCAGAAAGCCTCTCCGACACCCAAAGTGCTCTCCTACTATATTGCCTCACACTCCAACACTCACCGCAGCCACAACACCCAGCCGGCCGCTGTCTGCTCTTTGTAAAATGTCCTCCCGTCATAACCTGAAAGGAAGCTGAGGCTTACAGGGACAGGGTGATGTCGATTAAGTACCAGCTATGTGCCAGACCTCTCACCCAGTCACCAGCAAGGGCAGGGCTGAGGCAAGATTCAAACTCAGACCTGCCTGACCCTCAAACAGGGTTCTTTCCACTGGGGGGTTTACTTGCCCACTCGGCATCCACGAAGGGTGGGAGCAAGAGTTGGGAAGATCCCTAAGGGGCAGGGGAGGAGGAAGACCCGAGAGTATTTATCAAGACCCGACCTTGTGAGAGACACTGGGCGAAGACTTTAGTTTCTAATTTGTAAAATCAAGGTGATGATCCGTCCTGCCTCCCAGTTGTGACGGGTTAGTATAGGGATTGGCAAACTTTTTCTGTAAAGAGCTATATAGTAAATATTTTTACCTTTGAGGGTCTTCTGGGCTCTCTCACAACTACTCCACACTGCAGTTGTAGGGTAAAGGCAGTAATAGGTGATATGTATATGAATGGACATGGTGTGTGCCAATAAAACTTTATCCATAAAAATAGGCTATGGGCCAGATTTGGCCACAGGGCCATAGTTGGCCAACCCCTGGGTTAATGGATGCCAAACAAAGCACCTGGAATGTAGTAGGTGCTCAATAATAACGAATTACTAAAATGTTTCTGAGTCTCACTTTTTCCATCTGCTAAAAAGAGGTCATTATAGTTAGCTATTTATCGAATGCTTTCCTTGTTACATGGGGCTTCAGGGAGCCAGGAACGGCCCTCACATCATTCCTCCTTATAAAACCCTATCAGATAGCACTGTCAATGGTCCCATTTTACAGGAACTGAGGCTAAGCACTCAAGGCCATTAGCTGGGATGTGACAAAGCTGGGACTGGAACCCAGGCCTGGGGATCTCTAAACTGCTCAGGGTCCAAGGTTGTCCCTGAAGTGTGGAGACTGAGACCAGAACTCTGGGGCCCACCCTGGGTCTCGCTGCAGGGCCTGGCTCCATATTGAACTCTGTCCCAGATACCAATCCTCCCCTCTCTTGGCCTCAGTTCCAGCCCCCGAGCCAGGGGTCTGCTGCCTGAGCCCTGTCTTGCACAGTCGGTCAAATACACGAGGGAGGGGGAGAGACACTGAGACACAGAGAGACAAGAAAAAGGTGGGGACAGAGGGGTCCAGGAAGACAAAGAGAGAGAGAACCAGAGAGACACAAGGAGAGGTGGAACTCAAGAGGAGTGACTAATCACCCATCATTTCTCCCTCCCTGGGACCTCCTCACAGGCCCCACCACACTCTCCATCACCACTGACACTCCCTCGAAGGAAAGAATGGCCCATCCCCACACAGTCCTGGCTTGCAACCCTGGCTCAGGCACTGACTGCTGTGTGATAGTAGACAGGTAACTCTCCCTCTCTGAGCTCCTTTCTCCCCATCTGTGAAACAAAAGTGATGCCAACTCAGCCTCGTTGGCTGCTGGCTGAGATGGAGCAGGGGGTTGTGGTACCAACAGGCACCTGAGAACCCTTGGTACCCCCTCTCTGAACTCAGGCACTGTTTCCTCAAGGAGTCCTTATTCATTTATTCACTCTTTCAACAAACATTTATTGAGCACCTACTGTGTGCCAGATGTTGTGCTGGGCGCAAAGGACACAGCAGTGAACAAGGCAGACGAAAGTCCCTGCCTTGGTGGAGCTGACGTTCTAGAGGGGAGATAGACAAGCAAGCCACAGGCAAGTTCAAACAAATGCACCAGTGGCGAGAAAAGCAGTGGGGAAAATAAATCCGGGCACCAAGGGCGGGGCACTTTCATCAACTTTATCACACCAATCTCCTCAGCAAGCGCAAGATATAGGTGCTCTTCTTGTTCCCCTTTCCCAGATGAGGAAATACATTCAGAGAGGTGAAGTCATTCAGAGAGGTCACACAGCTATAACGGGTCAGAGCCAGAATTCAAATGGGTCCCAAAGTGCTGGGGACGGCAGAAGAATATAATCCAAGATAAAATGAGTCGAAACTACGCCTGCAAGACACCAGCGTAGAGGCTTGGATGGGGACAGCCAGGCAGAGAATAAGACTTACGCCAGAGGCCTCAGCAGCCAACAGGATAAGGACAGGGGATCTGGGTCCTTGGGTCCATGGCGGGGCCCCAGCTCTGGCTCCCACCACCACAAGGCCTCAGATAGGGTGACAGCCACACCCAGGCTCAGCCTCTGGTCCACGCCGCCTGCTGGGAACACACAGTCCTCGGGACTAGGAGGCTCAAAATAGAAAGCTCGAGAACTGGGTTGGAGCCTGGAATGCCCGGGCAGGCAAGCTGGACTCCCAGACCAGCCTGAGCACTGCCCGAGCCTAGGGCTAGAGAGGTGGCAGAATCAGCAGGGCCTTGGTCCCATCTGCTATTCCCCAGAAGCAATTTCTAAAATGCCAGCACCAGGATGCGATGAACCCAGACTCCTCTCCTGGCTCAGTCGCAGACTAGCTGTGTGGCCCTGGGCTGGTCACTTACCCCAAGGGACCTGAGTCCTTATCTGCCAACAAGTCATAGAGTTGTTCATTCAGTTGGTCAACAAATGTTTGTTGAGCACCTATTATGTTTCAGGCACTGTGCTGGGCACAACAGAGAACACAACAGACAAAGCTCCCTGCCCGTGGATAAGTAAAATCTACAGTGTGTCAGAAGGTGATGAGCACCGAGGGGAACAGAGCAGGGAAGGGAAACACAAATACTGAGCAGGGAGTGGAGGTGAGGGGGCCAGAGAAGGCTTCACATGCAGGTGACACCTAAGGAAGGGAGGGAAGGGTCCCTGTGGACACCTCAGGGAAGAGTGTGCCAGACAGAAGGAACAGCCAGTGCAAACGGCCTGAGGCAGCATGAGCACAGGCTGTCTCAGAGACACAGGAGGCCAGCCGGGCTGGAAGAGTGAGCTACGAGGAGGGGGTGGAAAAGGAGGTCAAATGGTGCAGGGCCTTGTGAGCCAAGGGAAGAACTTGAGGTCTGATTCTCAGAACACCGGGGATCCGAGTCAGCGAGGGTGTGACGTGAGCTGATCCGTGGTTTGAAAGGACCCCTCTGGCTGAGTGTGCAGAGGAAATACCTCGAGGGCCTGGACAGAGGCTGCCCTGCCCATGTGGGTGAGCAGTGATGATGGCAGTGGATGCAGAAGGAAGGACTTGGAAGCTTCTCTGGGCCTCAGGGAGCCTAGCAGGAAGTTGGTGGCCAGGCAGCCCAGCCGGGGAGGCCGACTGGTTTGTCCAGCCTGAAGCCTATGGCCCCCACCCCCACCCTATGCGGGCCTGTGGCAGCCCCAGGGCTGGGAAACGAGCCTGGAATGTCAGTCATGAGGCCCACCGGACAGTGTCCGTGGGACCTTCTTGGGGCTGGGCGAGCACCCTGGCCGCAGCCCTGCCCACACATGGAATTTCTTGGGCCCACTGACCAAGGTAGGTGATAATTACAGGCCCTGAAGCAGAGGGGGAGGGGACCGCAAGCCAGAGCCTCCCCCACAGCCAACCCCCACTCCCATTTACTCAGCACCTATTGTGTGCCCAGCCCTCACCACATACCATCCTGTCCCACTGGCACCTCACCCTGTGCCACTGGGACCTCCATGTGACCCGTCTTGCGGGCGAGGAAGCTGACTTGCCTACAGTCCCATAGCACAAGCCGAGACATGCTCGCGCTGAAATTCACACCCAGGACCCCAAACTTGGCACACCTCCTTTGTGGCTGCCCTGGCAACAAAGGGCTCCGGGGACCAGGGTGAACCAGGAGAAAGAGCACTGGACTGTGAGTTCCCTGGGGCCTTCTCTGGGTCTCAGCCGCCTCAGCTGCCAACGAAGTATTTACTCATTCATTCACTCCCTCGCAAGTGTTTACTGGCCACTGGCTCTGTGCAGGCACTGTGCTGGGGCCAGGGTACAGCAGTGAGCGAAACGGACAAAACTGGGTGACCGTGACATTCCAGTGGAAGGAGACAGACAAGAAACAGAATAAACAAGCAGGCCATGTGGGCAGGCGACACAAACCTGGGCTGGGAGCCTAGGCAGTGGGGGCTGAGTTCCAATTACTGCCCCGAGGAAGACCCCAGGGCAGTGGGGGCTGAGGGCTCTTCTGGGCATGAGGCTCCACCCAGGGTAAAGAGGGGCACCTAGTCCACACTCTTGCCTCAAGTGCAGAATCAGTGAAGGGATCCAGTTGGCCCCAGAATCTGCAACCCCCGGGATGAGGGCTGTTTGCCTGGTGAGAGCCCTGAAGATACCCTTGACCTTCCCAACTCACCCCACTGTGAGCCAATTCAGTGTTCTTTGCTCTGCCCTGAGCATCCACCAGGAGCCCTGGATCCTTGGGTGGGGGGTGTCGAGGTTGCTTGTCCTTCCCACCTATCTACCTGCCCCACGCACCAAACAGGGCTGAAGAGGGCGATGGCCAGTTCTTCCTTCACGCCCTTGTCCAAGCTGTTCCTTTTGCCCACTTCCCCTGCCTACCCCACCACCCAACTCCTATTCATCCCACCCAGAAGCATTCAGATGTGGCACCCAGCATCACTCGTAGGCCCCACGGGTGAGAACTCAGCTCTAGTTCCTGTCACCTCACACTCCCCTGTTTATCACTTGGTTCTCTGGATCTAAGTTCCCATTTCACAGATAGAGGAACTGAGGTTCTCAGCAAGCAGGCAGATTCCCAAGGTCATAGGCAAGGTCAGTGGTAGTGCTAGGATTCAGACTCAGATGTCTCTGATTCCAAAGCTCTTAACCTCCAAGTAGCACGGCTGCTGGCTTAGATGGGTGAAGCAAGCCTGAGACAAGGATTTGGGGGCAAGCAGTTTATTTGGGAGGTGATCCTAGAAGCACCACTAGGGAGTGAGGAAGTGAGACAAGGAAGGGGTTGAGCAGGTCATCTCTGTGGGCTCAGTCTCCAGGACCTCTGGCAAGAGGAAAACAGGCTTCAGCATTACCCCACTTAGGGCAAGGAAGCCAGGGCACTTACATACCAGTTCCCACCTCTGTTGGCAAGGGTCTCTCACTTCTGCCCTACACTCCTGTTGCCAGAGGAAGCCCTTGGGCAGTGGCTGCAAGTGTGACCTCCCAGGAGGACACTGACAGTACCTGGTACCATAGCCATTCCAGAGGTGTCTTCTGTTCCTCTTCTTCCTCACTCTGCCTACCCTGTCCCTGCCCCAGACCTTCTGACCTAAAGTCATAAGCCTGAGAAACCAGAGCTGGTACAGATGGAAAAACTGAGGCTCGGGTGGGGGCGCACCCACATACCATGGGCTGCCCAGCTGGAGAGTGCCAAATGCACCTTCCTTCTGGGCCTCCCATTTCCAGAACAGCTCTGGTCCCGGGACACACAATGGCATTCAGTGGGATGCAGCTGACCTGCGTGACCTTGGACAGATTCTTCCACCTCTCAGAGCCTCAGTTTCCTCATCTGGAGAAAAGGCTCATTTAAAAAATTAAAAATTAGCCCTGGCCAGGTGGCTCAGTTGGTTGAGCATCAATCCCATATGCCAAAAGGTTGCGCTCGATTCCTGGTCAGGACACATACCTGGGTTGAGAGTTCAATCCCAGGTCAGGGCACATACAGGAGGTAACCAATCAATGCTTCTGTCTCAAATCGATGTTTCCCTCTCTCTCTCTCCCCCCCTCTCTCTCTGGGGTCAATGAACATATCCTCAGGTGAGGATTAAAAAAAATAGGTTTGCCCAGCCGGCGTGGCTCAGTGGTTTGAGTGTCGTCCCATGCACCAAGAAGTCACGGGTTCGATTCCGGGTCAGGGCGCATGCCTGGGTTGCGGGCTCGATCCCTAGTGCAGGACATGCAGGAGGCAGGCGATCGATGTTTCTCATCATTGATGTTTCTCTCTCTTCCTTCCCTCTTTATCTAAAAATCAATAATAATAAAAAAGATTTAAAATTTTTAAAAAATTTGAACTGCTGTACCCCACAAGGTTTTTGTGAGTATTCAATGGGACACTAGATATAAAGGGTTTATAATAGCACGTGGCACGTGGCACCAAGTAGGTGCTTATATAAATGTGTTTAAACGAGATAGTGCCACCCAATAAACAGGAGCCATTATTATTATAGCTGTCATTGCATTTTAGGAACCTCTCCATAATGGCCAGAGCCCAGGCCTGCTCTTTGGGGACAAGATGTTGGCTAGATGCCTCCCCATCCTGGGTCCCCCAGTTTCTTGCTCAAGGCTGCATGAACTTTGGGGAAACAGAGGAGGAGGAGGAAGGGGCGGGGGCCTAGGCCAGGCCTGCTGGCGGTAACTGCGGGCAATGACCACGCCTGAGAGGCCCCCATTCACCCGTCCACCCATCCACACAGGGGATGCCTCATCTTGCACAAGACAGGAAGGAGGAGGCCCGGGGTGGCGGCGGGTGACGCCAGGACCCCATGTCCACCCGGCTGCAGACAGAATGGGCAAGGGAGGCCCCAGTCAGGCTTCCTGTGTACTGAGTGACTAGGCAGAAAGGGGAAGTGGGGTCTAGGGTCACATGGAGATCTGGGCAGCACCTTCCCCTCCTCAGCCCAATTTTTCTGCCTGCCCTTTCTGATTCAGGGGCCCTGAGTTCAAATCCAAGTTCTGCTAACTCCCAGCTGTGTGACTTTGGACAACACAGCTCTCAGGGCCTCTGTTTGCCATTGCTGCTGGGGAGCAAGGTAGCCTCTCTCCCAAGCCTCCCAGCCCTTTGGGGGCATTGTCACCATAACCCCATTTCACAAATGAGGAAACCAAGGCCATAGGGTGTTTTCAACCAGCATCTATTATAATTGAAGATTTAAGGGCACAATGGGAGAGGGCAGACTGAGGATCCACTGCATGATGGGGACATAAAGACGAGGCCAATGACTTTTGTACAGAATCCTGGGACCACAGCAGACATTACTAGTCAGTTACAATTCTCCTTCCTGGGAGCCCAGATGCAGCCTCAGAACCTGCACAACACAGCTCTCCAGCCATTGCCAACTGGAGGACCTGAGGCCCAAGTAAGTAAGGAGAGTATGTCTGCCAGCTCCATCCTAGCAGTAGGCTCTATCAGAGGAAACCTTTCCCAAGGAAGAGGCTGCCTTTGGCAAGCTACCTTTGGGTACTCCTCTATAATCAGGGACCCAGGAACATATCTATGCCTGCCAGCTTGGACTCTCAGGGCCCTCCCTTGGAGACAAACCTGATCTGAGGAAGGTGAGTAAGCATCTGCCCAGTGGGGTTGCAAAGTGAACAGCCAAAAGGGCTGGAGGATGGATGCACTGGAACAGCAGCGTATTGGGGGACCACAGGCAAAGCTTGGACTACGGGGAGACAGTAACAGAGTAACTGGGGCTGGGCTTGCCCCTGGAAAGGAGGGGTTGGGGTTAGGGCAGGGCAGGGAGGGGCTGGGAGGAAGAAAGGCCAGATCAGCAGCATGCTGTGGGCTCCACCAGCAGTGCCAGGGAAAGTCCAGTGACCCAGAACCCCTGGTGGATTGTGTAAAAGGAAAAATGAAACTGAATGCAGAGCCCTGGGCTTCCCACTAGCCCTGGCATATGTTCTTGGATTCACTGCCATTACCTGGGCCCAAGCCCCTGGACATCTACAGTTGTTTCCAACCTGGTTGTTTCCATGTGGCAGCTAGAAGGATTGAAAAGTGTAATCTCAACCAAGTTACTCCCCTACTTCAATCTTCCAGTGACTTCCCATCACATTCAGACCCCCAGCCCTGGCCTCCAGCCCTGGACATTTGCCCTGGCCCCTCCAACACCACCTCCTACTTCTTGCCCCATCACTCAAGGCTCCCCCAAAACACCAGCTTCTTTCTGTTCCTTAAATAAGTCAACCTGGTTCCCACCTCCAGGTCTTTGCCCATGCTGTTCCCTCCACCTATAATACTGTCCCTTGGTGTTCGCATTTCATTAGTCAGCTCTTAATAAATGCCACCTCCTCCCAGAGGCCCCTGTCCTCTGGGCCACCCCAGACACCTCCGGTCGCCCTCCACTGCACCCTCTGGTTATGTCTTAGTAGCACATATTTGTGCCTGGAAGTATCTGCTTATTTGTTTGTCCATCTCCCTCACCAGAACACCAGGTCCATGAAGACAAGCACTGTGTCTACCCTGGTCACTGCTATGTCCCCAGCACTTGGCACATAGTAGGTGCTCAGCAGATATTTGTTGAAAAAGACTGAGAGGAAGCAGCTTAAATCACCTAGGGCGTTCTCATTGGGATCTTCTGAGTCCCCATTCACTGTCCCACCCTGGGCATGACAGGTCAGTCTCCCTTATGTACCAGCCCCCAGCTGGTGTACAGTGCTGGAGGAAATTCTGATTTCAGGGGGAAAGGTGATTGAATATAGTGATGTAGTGGGGCATCTGAAGGCATTTGTGTCTGGTTGCTCATTGCTGTCTCCACAACACAGAGAAAAATGCCTGGAACACAGTAGGTGCTCAATAACTATTTGTTGAATGTCAGATACGTGGGTTCTTTATCTAATTGGCTACTCCTATCAGAAGAAAACAGCTTTAATTCATGCAACCAACAATCATCAGCCAGCCATTCAGTGAGGCCCCACTGTGTGCTAATCCTGAGAATAGTCTGTGGGGACCTTTGGATCCTCTATTTACAGAGAAGAAGCCAAGGTGATGGGACTTGATCAAGGTCACCCAGCTGGGTTCAGCTAGCCCAAAGTTCTCTAAGAACCCAGTCTTGCATCCCAGTGGGGCCTCCCCAGGTTCCTGCCCTCCCCCGGGCATCCTTACCCCCTCCCTAGAGTAGAGAGGGTGAGGACGGGCGGCCTTTGCTGTCCTTTTGGGGCATGTCACAGGGCTGTGGTTAAACGGAAGCAGGGCCCCTGCCCATCCCGGGTGTGGGACCCAAGGGCCCCACCCTCCCCATTCCCAGCCCAAACTCTTCCCAGCTGACCATGGGGTGTCAGTTCTTCGTTCCTCTTTTCTTTAGGCAGGAGGAAGTGGGCGGAGCCATAGGAAGATCCAGAGACTCACTTTCCTCATCCGACAATTGGGCTCAACCCTTGGCACCTTCATGAAAGATTCCAAGCCAGAGCATGAGAGGCAGTCAGATAGGAAGGCAGAGGTGGACAGAAGTGTCTTGTGACCCCATCTCCCTTCTCAGACCCTCCCAAGCTCCCACCTGGCCTCAGCATTAGGCCAGGCCGTTCCCCTCAGGGAGCCTGTCCAGCCCAGCCCCAGGCTTTCCCTGCTCCCTGCTCACCCCTCACCTCACAGCTCTAGCCACATGGTCTTTTAGAGTCACCTACTCACTCTCCTCTGTCCCACCAAATGGCTTTTACACATGTTGTGCCCACTTGCTGGAACATTTGTTCCTCCCTTTTTCATCTGCTTGGCCTCTGCTCACGCTTCAGTTCTCAACTTGGCTTCTTCCAGGAAGTCTTCTTAACCTCCCAAACCACGCTGACCCTCCCACCCCATTATAGAGCCACCTTGGACTTCTCAGTCACAAACTGACATTTCTGCGGGTGGTTAGGTTAATGTCTGTCTCCCACACTAAGCTCCTTGTGGGCCGGGATCACTGTCTCCCAGAGGCTGGCGCAGAGTAGGTGCTTCATTAGTATTTGTTGAATGAATGAATGATAAATGCAGAATGAATGGAGTAGCAGGCAAGTCACACCCTCCAGACCTCCTCTCCCACATTCTTCTCTGGCCTTGGGTCAGGTCCCACCCCTGCCCTGCCCGGACCCCCTCCTCCAGCTTGTCTTTTTCAGCCACCCCACTCCTGGTCCCCAACGCACTAGCTCCCTCACGTCTCAGAGCCTTACTTTCCTGAATGGAAACCAAAGGGGTGGACCTCAATTGTGGGCTTCTATACTGGGTTCCCCTAAGCCTGGCATTCTAAGGATGGGCCTTGGGGTCACCCTGGAGAGGAGGTGAAGAGGTCAAGGCCAGGAGGCCCCCATTCCCAGCATTCCCATTCCCCACTTATCTATGTTATATTCAGGGCTGTCCCAACTTAGGCACTTTGACAGGAATTCAACTGCACATGCTCAGCACAAAATAAAAAGACAGCCTCTGAAAGAGAAGAGCCAGTGGCCTGGTGGATATGCCAGGAGGGGGAGATGTGGGTTCGCCGTTCTCCCAAGTCAGCATCTGCTCAAATGCAGCCCTGTCCCCACACGGTGCCCCCCCAACACAAGCCAGGCCTCCCCCCGGGCAGGACCTGACGCTGGGGGGATTGGCAGGCTGAATTTATGAAGACTGAACATCCGCCTCGGTTGTGGAGGGCAGTGTCCTTCCTGTGGAAACCCCAAAGGGGACCTGACCGTGGCTGATTTCCACCTTACGGGCCAGCTTTAGAGCTCGCCTTGGGTGATGTGGCCACCACACTGGGTCTCCTGGAGAACAATGGGTACCACAGCTCGGAAAAGAGGAAACAAATAAAAGCCAGGGGACAAGATGTTCCCAAAAGGAGCACTGAGGGTGAACTGAAATTCTAGCTTCCATTCCTGCCCAGTCACCTCCCAGACGTGGGCGATGAAGGTCGGGGCTCAGGGTCCTTTGCTCCGGGCAGGTGGAGATGGAGGCTCAGGGATCCTCTCCCACTGCCTGGGACCCCCCGCCAAACTCCACTCTGACACCCAGGCAGTGTCCCTGGAAGGGGAGGGGCCCATCAGCCCTCATTTGGGGGTTATATCCCCACAGGCTGCATCACAGGGAGGAGCTGCCGAGACTGTTGCCAAGCATAGAGTATTGTGTGCCTACTGTGTGCTAAATAAGATACAGTCCCTCATGCTAGCGCTCACCTCAAGGGGGGGCTGGGGGGCATGAGACCCTGAACAAATAAACGCAAGGAGAGAGAGGGTGACAAGTGCCCGGCAGAAAAACAGGTCAGGGTCGGGGTGGAGAAAGATGGAGGGGTACTGAAAGGATGGCCTGGGAGGCCTCTCTGAGGAGCACAGGCCTGCGTGAGGAGAGGAAGGGAGTCATGGAAAGGGCCAGAAAAACAGTGTTCCAGGCAGAGGGACGACAGGGAAAGGGGGGTGGGGGGGAGAAGCTTGGTGCTTTAATTAAGGAGGAATGAAAGTCTAGGTGGCCAAAGAGGACAGAGGAGGAAGGAAGAGGGAGGGGAGGGTGTGCAGGGGCCTATCCTGCAGGGCCTGGGGGTAGAGAGGATTGGCTTTTCTAGGAGGGAGGTGGGAGCCACTGCAGGGCTTTGAGCACCAGCAGTGTGAACTGACTGAGGTTCTAACAGGATCCCTCCAGCCAGGCAGGGGGGGCGGGAGGAGGGAGGGGGTGGGGAGGAGGGACCGGGCGAGGGCAGAGATGGGGACAGGTCGGATTCAGGATACAGTCAGAAGGCAGAGGTAGAGCGGAGGCTTAGCCGATGGATTGGATGTGGGGTTAGAGAGCGCGGAGGCGAGAACAACTCTGAGGTCTGAGGCCCGATCCACCGGGTGGGCAGCAGTGCCATTTTCTGAGCTGGGGTGGACATGGGCAGGGACGGATAGTGGCATTAAGTGACACCCGTGCCTCTGACTTGGGCAACTGTGCAAGAGGGAGGCCTGGGAGAGGGAAGAGGCTGGGCTTAGGGAGTCACATGGCCTAAGGGACACTGACAGGGACTGGGCAGCCCTGCAGCCAAGGTCACTGGGGGCGGAGTCAGATGCAGGTAGGAGAAGGTCGTGAGACCTGGGGAGGGGCAGGTGGGGAGAAAGACGGAGAACCAGAGAGCTGGCAGCTGCAGGTTTGGGAAGAGGGCGCCTGAGGTGGGGGGAGTGGCCCCTGGGACAAAAGGACAAGCCACAGGAGGCCCAGCAAACCCATGCAACCTCGAGGTGGATATCAGTGCCAACAGAACTAGTGGCGGGCCCCGCTGTGTCCCCGTCGTATTCCGAGTCTGATTTCTTTGGGGCAGCCGGAGACGCTGAGTCCTGACTGGTCTAAGTCAGCCATGAGATTTTCTTCCATTGTCACATGGGACACCAGGGGAAGTCTACTGGGACATTGGGAAACTATTTCCCTGCCTGATAAGAGTGAGAGCTGGATGAGAGAGGCCCCTTTTCTGCCCACCCCTGCCTCCCCGGTTAGGATGTGGTCCTGTGCCACATGGTGTCTGCCACAGCAGCCACTGGGCCCATGAGGAAAGGAAATGTGAACCCAGCGACCAGTCTTGGCACAGCCCTACATATGGACTTCTTTTTCTACGATTTTGTTAAATGTCTTGGCTGTTTCCGGCATGGAAGATGCTTCATTGTGACAAGAAGAAAATAGGGATAATCTCTGAGACAGGGGAGGAAGCAGAGAGGGGAGGGATGAGAGGGCGAAAGGGGGCCTTGGGGAACTTCATTGGGAGGAGCAAGCTCCTGGGAGAAAAAAGTATCCCTTTGCCTCACCTAGAAGTCTGGGGGGCCACCGACAGACAGCTCGCTACAGACGAGGGGCAGAGGCCCAGGGAAGCCAGCAGCTGCCCAGGCCCACGCAGTAGGAGCGACTAGCCCACGCACCTAGCCTCGTGCGTTATCTTCCCGCACGTGTCCCTGGCCTCGACTTCACCTGCCAATAAAAATAAGAACAGCAGCATCGTGAGCGTCAAGGACCCGCGAGCTCTCAGCAAAGCGGCTGGGAGGCGGTGAAGACCATCCACGCCGAGTACCCGGGTGCCTGGCAGGGCCACGAGTGTGTTACTATTTCTGCAAACAGTAGGTGCTCCATGAGGGGTGCTCTCGTTCATTGCTCACAGACTCTATACCAGGCGCATTTCCAATCCTGGGCATTCATTACCTTGTCTAATGCCCACAACAGCCAGGAGGCTTTACCTGCTCCCCAACTCCTGGTTTCCTTGGCCCCGTGTTCAATGAATCACCCTCAGTGAGCACTAATTCCCCACCATGTCCCCGCTCCGACCCCACTGAGTTCCCTCTACTTCCACTCGCATGCCTCCTGGGACAGGCAGCTCACTCTCTGAGGCCACACTTTCTAAAGTTCTTAGTCCCTATGTGACCCTAGACAAGTGCCTAGGACATCTCTGGGCCTCACTTTGCACATCTGTGAAAAGGGCATTAATCACAGTCCCAGCTCCTGGGCTGGTTGTGAGAACCGAGGAAGGCCCTGGTGCGGTGCCTGGATAGGCAGAGCTTGATCAACATGGAGTATAGTTATTAACCACTATTATTGCATGGGGCTGGCTCTGGCTCCTGCTGGAGCCCTGGGTCTGTCAGGTTTGGAGTTGAGGTGCCTGGAGTGTCCTCAGGTCCCAATCCAGGAACTGGGAGAGGGTGAGAGAGCACAAATTTCCCAGGCCCACCTGCCACCTTGCCCTGCGGTCTCTGGCTCTAGCTCAGGCCCCACCCAGGGCCACCACCGTCTCTGAGGATGCATTGTTCTGTCTGGTTCCATTCCAGGGTCCTGGCCTGCCCAGGCTCCCACTTCCCTCTAAGATCCCCCACCACCTCCAGGACTCAGGGCTCCCTACAGGCCCCTAAAGAGGGTGCCAGGTGCGGCAACAACCTAGCAGTGGGAACACGAGTTCAAATCCCAACTGTGTGACCTTAGGCACTTCTCTCTGAGTCTCAGTCTCCTCATTTGTTAAGTGGGGTGCCAGGACCTCACAGTGAGGAGCTGCAGTGAGGAGCCTGTGAGTTTGGGGATGGCAGAGTGCCCAGCATGCAGTAAGCTTTAGGGAACATTAGTCCCACTTCCTCTGCTCTCCCAAGCCTAAAGGACAGAGCCAGAAAGAGAAAATGCAGGGGTGGGGAGGGAGCAGCTGGCCCTGAAGTCAGGGGGGTAGGGGTGGGGGTGTGAGCAGAGCCCTGGATGAAGAGTCCAAGACCAGGTCCTGGCTCCAGCCCTCCTGTGTGACCTCAGGCAGGCTGTGAACATCTCTGGGCCCCAAGTGAGGGAAAGAAGAGGCTAGGATCCTCCTCTCTCCCCAGGAAGCAAAGGGGAGAGGTGGAGCCAAGTTTTCTTTTCATTTTTTTATTTTCAGCACAAAGGGCTTGAATGAAAACCAGCTGCAGAGACAGAGAATCCTATTGTGAAGGCGCCAGAGACTCCGGGGCAAGCAGAAGAGGCAGGTCTGGGGTGTCTGGGCTGGGTAAACAGAGGCCAGAGGACTGTCCAGGGACACTGACAGGGAGGGGACAGCTTGGGGGAGGTTTCCTACCCACCCCTCAGGGTACTAACCTGAGAGGCCGGGACCCTCCCTTGGGCATTTCCTGCTCAGCCTTGGTCTCTGTCCAGGCACAGTTAGGCCGGTTTGCCTCTCAGAGCCTCAATTTCCTCATCTGCAAAATGGGTACAACAGCAGCACTTTCCTTCTAGGTAGAAGTAGGTGTGTTGTTACAGTCTCAGGGCCTCTGAAGTCTCCCCCACCCTGCCCCCACCTACTTCTCACCACTTGAAAGGAGAGGTGGTGGGTGGGGGATGGGGCATCAATGGTACAAACCCCTTAAAGTCAGAGCCTGGCCCTTAGTCATTCTGGTAAGAAGGAAGGAGGGGCACAGATGTTTTCTGAGTCCTCACTGTGCACCCACTTACTCGATCCCATGACAACTCAGTGAGGTCAGCACTGGGGTTAGCCCTGTTTTCCAGAGGAGAAAACTTCGGGGAGGAAGTGAGGCCTGTGTGACTCCATACCCTGTCCACTTCACCCCTGCTGAGGGAATGAAGGGAACAGCCTCGGGGGCTCCAAAGTGTCTCTGAGCCTCAGTTTGTCCATTTATGAACTGGGGCTGACAATACCTGCCTCTCAGGGCTGCGGGGAGTAGGGAAACACAAACAGACTTGCTCGCCTGACCTGGGCTGCTAGAAACACTCCCTGGGCTGGCTGCTACTATTACTTCTATTATCATTACTGTCACAGTGACACGCCCATCAGACCTGTGAACCCCTGGACCTGCAGTTCTTCCTGTAAGGAAACCCGCCAGCCAAGGCCTCAGCAAGGGGCTCTGATCACTTATTTAATTATAATCTTTGAGGAAAGAAAACACCCCACGAACTGAGCTGCTGGGGAGGCACCAGTGTAGCTGCAGCCTGTGGGGGTAACACCCCTCCACCAACCCAGCCCCCAGGTCTTTGTCTGAGTCCTGCCCAGATTACTCTCCTATTTTTCTAACCTCAGACCAAGGCTGGCATGAACTCAATGCTCTGCATTGTCCTGGGACCAGGGCCCCCAGGGCTGGCCTCATCCTTCCTCCAACTGGAAATCTGGCCCCCAGGAGGCGACTCGGGAAATCAGAAACCCAGCAGGGCAACCTCCTGTACACTGGGTCCTATACTTCTCGCAGGTCAATTCATCAAACTCATACAACTTTACTGCATGGGGGGGCTTGAGCTGTGCCCATTTTCCAGATGAAGAGACTGAAGCCTGAGGAGTCAAATTATCACCCAAGTTGATACAGGTAGAACTGACAGAGCCTAGGTCAGGCTGAATCAGGACCCTTTTCCAGGAGGGGGCCCTCAGCTGAAGCCAGGGATCAGGGGCCTTTGGGGGAGTTACTATCCCATGAGCAGGTGGCTCCTCCTGGGAACTCCACAGAGTAGAGATGGAGGAAATCTAAACTATGAGGCAGAGGCTAAGGGCTCAGATTTCTCCCACAAGTGCTCCAGGTTCAAGTCCCGCTCTGGCTCCTGTTTTGCACGAAGCCCTGCTCCTCTCTGGGCCTTGCTTTCCTGAACTATAAAACTAGGTGAGGAGAGGATTCAGGCCATCAGCTGTGTGAAACATTGAGCAGGTAGCAAGTGCTCAATAAGCAGGTGCTTAAACCCAGAGCCTGAAAATGGCAAAGCTTACAGGCAGGCACACATACACACACACACCACCATGTCACCCATGTCCCAGGGGCCAGAACTAAAAATAGAGAAACACCAGGGGAATACCACAGATGTTCCCTCACCACTCCAGGCAGGTTGTAAATGGGTGATGTGCCCTCTTTTGCTCCCTCCAAATCTCTACCTTCCCTGCCCTACTCTGTGCCCGGGAGGTTGACCTGTGTGGAGGCCACCAACCCTGCTCTCAGCTTCCTAAGAGGTTCCCGGAATGGAGCGCAGCCAGAGATGGGAGGGCAGGAGAAGGGTGGGACAGCTCCCTCCCCCTGTGTCCCCCAGGCTGGAGCAGTCCTCTCCGCAGGTCTCAGCTCCTGCCAGGGACCTCTCCATTACCCCGTCCCTGCAAACATCAGCTCCCCACTGATACCAGCCCACCGGGCACCTTTCCTCATTGGCTCCCTTAGCCCTGCCCACATGTTTAAAAGAGTCCCTTTATTAAGCTCTCCTCAAGGTCCCCGCAGTACCCCATTTGAGAGAGCTCTGTTTCCTGCCAGACCCTGATGCTATAGATCTGAAGTAAGCATGGCAAAATGTTAAGAATTGACGACACTGGGTGCTGGGGACCCGGGGCTCATTAGACTATCTCTTATGATATTCTGGGTGGTTGAAATATTTACTGAAGAAAGAACGAGACAGCAGAGAGCAAAAGCTCAGCTGCAGGAGGCCCGGCCCGTGGGGGATCCTGGATGAGGGCCCTGAGGTCAGTGCAAGTCATAGGGTCCATCCCCCAGCCTTGGGCCACACTGGCCCACTTCTCCCTCTTCCTGGGCCCCTTCTCACCTTTCCCCTTGGCTCACACCTCCTTGCAGGAAATGGGAACCACTTGAGGGGATCACTGCTGAGGCCCAAAGGGACCTCACAGCTCGGGGAGGGGGCCCTCTGGAGAACACTCACCCCTGGGCAGTCCCTCTTTTCCTCCAACCTCAGTTTCTCCATCTGACCAGGCCCCTGACCAGCCAGCCCTTCGTGCAGAGAATAGTTTGGGGGCTTTTCACGTCTACATACACAATGCCTCAATCTGTAACTTGTCACAGAGGCCTAAATGAAATCATTTTGTGTGCACTGCTTTGATTTGGCATCTGGCCTTCCTTTTTCACTTTTCCTCCTCTGAGTCTTCTCAGTCCCCATGTTGACAGTTGAGAATGGGCTCCTACATATTTTCCTGTAAGCGTGAAAATCCTATACAGACTATGCCTGGGCAGGGGGGTCTTTATCTGTCATTTCTTTCACAGATCGGGATCACATGTACACCCTTTTCAGCATCTTGCTTCTCTCACTCAGGAACGAGCACACAAAACAGGAACCTGTACTCCAATGTTCGCAGCAGCACTAATCGCAGCCGCCAGGAGGGGAAAACCGCCTCAGTTTCCACCGCCAGGTGAATGGATAAACATAAAGCGGCCGATCCACACAACAGGACGTTATTTGGCCACAAAAAGGACTGAGGTGCTGACATGCTACAGCCCGGGTGAGCTTTGGAAATACTATGCTAATGAAAGAAATGCAGCACAAAAGGTCATGTGCTATGTGATCCCATTTACATGAAATGCCAGAAGAGATAAACCCACGGAGACAGAAAGCAGTTTAGTGGCTGCCAGGGGCTAAGGGAAGGCAGGGATGAGAAGGGCCTGGTTTAGTGGGTACAGGGTCTCCTCCGGGGTGACGGAAATGCTTTGGAGCCACACAGAGGTGATGGGTGCACAACAGAGTGACTGTAATAGATGTCATTGAATCATACACTTTTAAATGGTTAATTAGTTATGATTCATTAAAATGGCTACTTTTTTTTTTTTTTAAGCCTCACCTGAGGATATATTTTTTTTATTGATTTTTAAAGAGAGAGGAAGGGGGGAGAGAGAGAGAGAGAGAGAAACATCGATGTAAGAGAGAAACATCGATGTAAGAGAGAAACATCGATCGGCTGCCTCCTCTATGCGCCCCAACCGGGGATCGAACCAGCAATCTAGGTTTGTGCCCTGACCGGGAATCGAACCCTCAACCTTTTGGTGCACGGGGTGACGCTCCAACCGACTGAGCCACCACCCAGCCATGGCTAAAACGGCTACTTTTGTTTGGGAATTTCATCTCAAGTTTTAAAACCATAAAAAACATGAATGAATATTCCTCCTCCCCTTTTGAAACAAAGGTAGACTACTAATACACTGTATTTTACCTTGAATTTTTTCAATTAGAAATAAAATCCGGGGGGGGGGGAAATACCTGGGTAATTAAGAATGTTTACAAATAAAACAAAAAAGATTAACCACACAAGGCACCTGGGAAAACTGTGAACCATTCCTTTTAACAGCCGCATAATAGTCCCCAGTATGGACAGACCAAGATGGAGCCATCCATTCACCCAAAAAGATGAATGATGAATTTTCATTTTGGTTCTTCGCCCCCCCCCTTTCTTTTGGTTTCTAGACATATATAGGCACTTTAAACACAGGATTTTATTTCACCCTTATTTCAATCTTAGTTTTCTCCCATTTTTCAGATGAGAAAACAGGTCCAGAGAGGAGAAAGCTAGGAAGTGGCTGAAGCAGAACTTCAAGGCTGGCCTGTCTGACACGAAGGCCACACAGCCTGGGCCCACTCCTTGCTGGGGACACAGCAGCGAATACTACTGACCAAGGTACCTGCCCTGGGGGAGCTGGCATTCTAGTGGGGGAGACAGGCCAGAAACAAGATGAATCAGTAACCTATGTGGCCTCTTCGGTGTCAGGGTTATAGGTATAAATAAAAGAGGGAAGGAGGGGAGGCTGGTGGGGAGGTTAAATGTTTAAATAGGGCAGTCAGGAAATGCCTCGCTGGGAAGCTGACATTTGGGTGAAGACCTGAAGGAAGTAAGGGAGGGAGCTCTGTGGCCTTCATCCATTTGGGGGAAGGAACAGTGTTCAGAACAGAGGGAGTAGCAAGCACAAAGCCTGGAGTCGGGAAGCTGCAAACTGCCAGGCGTTGCTGGGCGTGAAGGGAAAGAAGCAAGGTCAAGCCATACAGGGATTGTAAGCCCACTGAGGAGGCTGGGCTTTATTCTCAGAGTAATAGGGAGCCATGGAAGAGTCTGAAGCAAGGTAGACTGGAGGTCAGATCTGATTTTGAGAAGCTTCCTCTGGCTTCTCCAGTTTGGGGAGAAGGAACAGAGTATGTCAGGGTGGCTCAGGTAGGGAGGGGTTGTCATGGAGATGGAAAGATGTTGTCTGGTGCTGGAGGGCTGGCCTGGGGGGGTGGGAAGAGGCCCCGCCACCTCCCCTCCATCTAGGCACTCTTGAATTTAGTTCGCCTTGGAGGAAGGTAGCTCCCAATCTCCCCAGAGAAAGTGCCAAGAAGGGAGGAAGAACTTTTCTGACTCATGGGCCTGGGCCTCCCAACTTCCCTCAGAGGGAGACCTAAGCTCAGATGATGGGGGAGTGAGCCCTGTGGGGGCGCTGAGAGCAAATAAAATAATTACACTGTGGTAAGTGACTGTGTTTAACAGCGGGACCTGACTTGTGGTGGTATGATCGGGGAGGGCTTCCTGGAGGAAGTGTTTGAGCCAGAATCAGAATAAGAAAGAAGTAGAAGTTTAACTAGGCCAAGTATAGAAGGAAAAGATTCCTAAGCAGAGGGAACAGCATGTGCTATGGCCTTGAGCCTGGAGGCAGCCTAGTGAGTTCAAATTTCTAAAAGGAGGCCTGGCTGGGCCAAAAGAGCCCTGCGTGCCGAGCCCAGGGCAGACGGTGACCTAAGCCAGAGAACACGCCCAGCCTGGCCCCACACGAGGTCAGCTCCTGGCAAGGACTGCTTCTGCTACCCTGGAGGTTGCGTTGGTGAAGCTCCCCCACCCATAAACTTCTCCAAGCTTCACCACGAGCCAGTGAAATAATAAGCATATTTGGAACAGAAATAAAGGAAGTCCGAGAAATTGTTATTCTCTTTGGAGAGACAAGGAAAGCGGGGCCTGGAGAGCAGAGAGGTTATCATGCTGTGAGAAGATTACTGAGAGCTGCCATGCCCAGTGCCAGCCTCCCTGGTTCCCTCCCTGCTCCTCTCAGGACTGACTGTCGGACTTGAAGGGAGCCCCTTGGTGGGGCAGAAAAGTTCTACAGCAGAAGCTGGCCTCCCCCCACAGAGGCTGGGCGGGGGGACAGAGAGGGGAACAGAAGAGAGACAGAGAAAGAGAGGGAGAGGACAGGACAGAGGTCAACAGAAGGGGACAGAGACAGAGGAGAGCAGAGAGGAAGGGAGGAGAGGGAAAAGAGGCAGATAAGAGAGAGAGATGGATAAGAGAGACAAAAACACACAGAAAGAGAGACAAAGAGGGGGACAGACAATGAGAGGGAAGAGGGCAAGACAGAGACAAGGAGACAGAAGGGGCAAAGAGAGGGGGAGAGAGGGTGGGGAGAGAGGGAGAGAGAGGAAGAGAGAGAGAGAGAGGGAGAGAGAGGGGGAGAGAGGGGGAGAGAGCCCAGCCTGGGTGTGCAGGGAGGCTCCTGAGCCAGCACAATCTCAGTGCCTCCAAGACTTGAACTCTCCATTTGCTGGAATTTTAAGAACCTTGCAAAGATTTAAGGTTTGATTTTAAATCCCTAAGGCTCACTCATTTGTCAAGCACACACTGAGCACCTACTGCATACGGCGTGCCAATACTGTCCCAGGCACTCGGGCACAGTCCCCGGACCCAGCCCCCCTTCCTGGGGCTGACCTGAGAGGACACGGGTGTTTCCAAGTGAGCAGACCCGTGGATGTGTCTCTCCAAACAGTGATCAGGGGCTCGGAGGGTGGAGACGGGGCCATGAGCACGTGTCACAAGAGACCTGGTTCTTAAAGGATGGGCAGGGAAGGCTGCTGGGAGTCAGGCAGCTGTGGGTATGGGGAGAGTGCAGCAGCCAAAGGGCCGAAGCAGGAGTCAGGGGGGCTCAGAGCAGTGATGGTCCCCTCATGCCAGGCCTTATAGGGCCCCATAGGGCCTCTGAGCAGGGACCCTGGGAGGGCTCTGAGCAGAGAGGCAACATGGCCTGACTTAGTTCTAAGGGGCTCCTCTGGCTGAGTGTGGAGAACTGACTGAGGGGCCCAGGGCAGAAGCAGGGAGCCCAGGGAGGAGGTGACCGCAATGGTCAGAGCAGGAGACGAGGGGGTGGACCAGGCAGCATCTGGGGCAGTGGGGAGATGCAAAGGAGCCTGGAAGCTCCGCTCTGGGGACAGTGAGAGGACTGCAGGTGGGACTGGGCCTTATTTTAAGACTCTCATCCTCAAGCACTCCATGAACCTTCCCCTTTCTGACACAATGAGCTGTCCCCTGGCATCTCTGTGTCACAAACCCCAGAGAACTCTCACATTCTCAGTGGCCCAGAAACAAGACTTCCCCAGCTTGGGTGCTTCCTTCTGCTAAAGAGGTTACAGATGGAAAAGGGGAGGGGTGGGGAAGGGAAGGAGGAGGGGAGAGGGGAGGAGGAAGGGGTCCCTCCCTTTGCCAGAGATACAAATACACTCACCCCACATACTGACCTTCCAGAACCCCCCAGAATGATGGGATAGAAGACAGGCACACCACTGGAGGTGTCAGCTAACACTATGGTGGTGATCATTTTACTATATATAAGTGGATCAAATCAACACGTTGTACACCTTAAATTGACAGTGTTATATGTCAATTATATCTCCATATAACTGGAAAAGAAGAGGAAAGGCGCTCCTCAGTGGGACAGGGCACAGGTCCATTGCCTCTTTAGGAAACATTAGAAATAAGTGATTCATTCCTTCCAGAAATAACAAAAAGAAATAATAATGGCAGTTACTGCTCCTGCCTATCAACAACATGCCAAGAGCTTCCCAGATATTACTTCTATTTTTATAGATTGTCATTGTGTATTTGGATTAAAAATTAAGAGACTCATTGTAAAAAAATAATGATAATGAGAGAGGAGGAGGGGCAGAGGAGGGAGAAGAGAGGGGGGAGTGGAATTCTAACATTAAGGAAATATAGGACTCACTCTCCTCCAGTCACACAGGCCTTTTCATTGCCCCTCAAACATTCCAGGCCTGTGCCTCAGGGCCTTTGCACTTGCTGTTCCCTCTGTGTGGGATGTTCTTTCTCCAAGGAGCCAGCCACATGGCTACTCCCTTCCTGCTCACAGAGAAGCCTTCCCCCCACCCCTTCATTGTGCCTGCAATTCTTCTTCACAGAGCTTAGTGCCACCTGACACTATATTGTTTGTCTGCAACCATTAGAAAGTCAGCTCCGTGATGGCGGGGACTCGTCTGTTTTGTTCACTGCTGTATCCCCTGGGCTCTGAACAACTCCTGGCACACAGGAGGTGTTCAATAAACACTTGTGCTTGTGAATAAATAGTGAATGAAATGTCTCTCTTCTCAGCTAGACCAGGAAGAGGAGTTCTCAAAGGCCAGCAACTGGGTCTCACATGTGTCTGGCACACAGTAGGCATTTGTGGAATGAACAGATGATAGTGGGGTCATTAGGAAAGGAGAGGTATC
This sequence comes from Miniopterus natalensis, assembly GCF_054644295.1. Classification (NCBI taxonomy): domain Eukaryota; kingdom Metazoa; phylum Chordata; class Mammalia; order Chiroptera; family Miniopteridae; genus Miniopterus; species Miniopterus natalensis. The sequence goes on along the minus strand of NC_142087.1, from coordinate 74,977,733 downwards.
AAAGCAAAGAAAACAAAGAAGGAAAACAAGAAAGAGAAGGAAACATTTATCCAGGTTCGCTGAGTGCCTGTCCCATCCTAAGCCCATGTATTAGTTCATTTCATCCTCACAACAGCCCCAAGAGGTAGGTTTTATTTTAAGCCCATTTTCTAGATGAGGCTAAGTGAGGAGAAACAGTTTTTCCCAGGTCCCCCAGCCAGGAAGGGGAAGAGCTAGCACTGAAAATCAGGCCTGTCTGCCTCCAAAGCCAAGGCTCCCAGCTGAGTGTGCCCAGCCCACTCATGCTGTCAACTGTGGCCAAACACCTACTGTGTGCCAGGCAGAGGCTGAACCAGCAGGTGGAATGTGAGCCAGGGCTGTCAGGCTTTCCACGTTTGTAAGAGAGGCTGAGTATCCACATTTTTTACATGAAATTTCTTGCTTCGCTGCTAGCTACCAAATCAAACTTTAAAGAACACTGTGCAATTTAAAGAAAGTACGTCCGAGGGCCTCTAGTTAGAGATCCTTGGTCTAGGCTTGGGATTTCAGGGAATGTGTACATCATTGAGGGTGAGGCAGGCAGAGAAGACTTCCTGGAGGAGGTAAAATGAGGCGGGGCTTTGGCCTGAGGAAGGTGGGGCCAACCTGAGGTGGGGAGATCTTGTGTGGGGAAAAGCAGGAGTGGCCTTGGGCTGGCCTCAGGCCACACTGGGGGTCAGGACAGGCTCCTGTCCAAGACTCCCCACTGAAGAAGCGCAGCAGGTCGGACCAGACTGACACCAGGAGCACGTGGGGGTCAGAGCACCAAGGCTGCTTGTCCCCTCCCTCCATCCACACTTCCTTTCCGTCCCGCTTTGGGATCTTAGCTGCCCGGGACACGTTTCCCGGAAGACTGTCCCTGCAAATTTCCCAAGGGGCCAACTGGAGAGAGGTGTGACAATGACCCAGCACGGTGGCTGGGAGAACTGGTACCAGTGTCTGCCTGAGCCGGGTAGTCAAGGTCAGCATCACGGTGTGCCATGTCGATAGCACACGCCCTTGCTATGATGTGATGAAAATGACATTTTCCTTCTGAGGGCTTCCTCTCCAAAACCCATAACCCCAGTGTCACCAGGAGAGAAACATCAAGTTCTCCCAGTCGGGGAGCAGCCTGTGGAGCACCTGACCAGTCCTCAGAGCTGTCAAAGCCAGTGACAGTAAGGAAAGTCTGGGACACCGTCAGCCCAAAGGAGCCCGAAGGGACACGACAGCTAAATGCGAAGTGGAATCGTGACTGGGACCCTGGAACAGAAAGAGGACACTAGGCACAAACGAAGAGCATCTGAACAAACTGTGGACTTTAGTTCACAACAAAACACTGACAGCGGCACACTAACGGTAACAAAAGCGCTGCACAGACGCTGAGGCATTAGCCTCAGGGGAAGCTGGGGGTAGGGAAATGGCTTTTCCAGTTTTTCTGTAAATCTGAAACTGTTTTAAAAAATAAAGTCTAGCCCGGCCGGGCGTGGCTCAGCGGTTGAGCGTTGACCTGGGATCCAGGCGATCGGGGTTCGAGTCCCGGTCAGGGCACATGCCCGGGTTGCGGGCTCGATCAATGACTCTCTCATCATTGATGTTTCTATCTCCCTCTCTCCCTTTCCTTTCCTCTCTCTGAAACCAATAAAGATATATTTAAAATAAATAAATAAATAAAGTCTAGCCTGGCCAGCGCGGCTCAGTGGTTGAGTGTCGACCTATGAACCAGGAGGTCACGGTTCGACTCCAGGTCAGGGCACATGCCCAGGTTGCGGGCTCAGGAGGCAGCCGATCAATGACTCTCGTCATTGATGTTTCTCTCTCCGTCTCCTCTCCTCTCTCGAAAATCAATAAAAACGTATTTAAAAATAAATAAATAAATAATAAAGTCTAGTTTTTAAAACTAGATTCTTTTTCCAATACGCTTTTCCCCACTCTTATAGCACGTGGACCGACTTCTTGGGAACCAGGCTGCCGCGTCTTTGACATCAGAATCTTTGTTGCTCTGCCGTCCATCCCGTGAGTTCCAGATCCCAGCACAGTTGCCGCTAGGTTGATGAGAAGTGGCCCTCCTGAAACCCTTTCTGTGTTAAATTGTCTCTTGAGCCCAAGGACCTCTTCTTGGGCCATGGGACTAGCTGTTCGGTTAATTTCTCCTGTAGATGCCTCAGCATCCAGAAAATGCCATCGTGGGGTTGAACCCTCAGGAGTCATTACTCTTCCTTCCGTCCCTTTTCTCCAATTCTAAACCTCGAGAGGCACCCCTGTGGCCCTGTCTCCAGGCAGGGGTCCGTCCAGACCTAGGGAGACGGCCTGTAAGCTCCACCGGGACAACCCTCACAACAGAGTATTATCTGGTTCAAAACAGCCGTAGTGCCTCCAATGGGCACCTCTGCGATAGAGCAAGGGGTGGGCCCCTAACCTCTGGGCCCCTGCCCCAGGTCTCCCCTTGGCTCGGAAGGCAGCTGACTCTGTCTGGGAGGAAAAAATAGAGGGGAAGCACATGACAAGACACCCATTTCTCAGAAAGTCTGGGTTGGAAGTCTGGGGCTTGGGTTCAAGTTCTGAACCCGCCTGTGACTCATAGCGTCACCTTTGGCCACTCACTTCCCCTTGTCTGGACCTCAGGTTCCTCATCTGGGAGTCAGGGGGTTGCACCAGCTGATCTCCCAACCCTTTCCCAAGTGACACGGTGCTGTTGAAATCCTGCCAGTGGTATTATGCCCCCTCCCCAGCCCACTTCACTCTCCCAACAAGCACTGAGGTCCGGACTATGGCCACATTCCCAATTAACTTACCCTCACATCTAAACACTGCATTCGCATCCCACAGGCTGCAGCCACCCGCTACCTTTGTATTTCTTTATAAAAGAGGCTGCGGGGGGGGCGCGCAGGTGCTGTTCTTTAAGGTGCCTGGTCCCAAGTGCCCAGGTTCTGGGCGGGAAGTGAATCACCATGAGTGTGCACTTAGCTGTATATTGTAGTCACTCATAAACTTTGGTCTTTGTTTATAATAATCACCATTGGAAGGAAATTCGAATTCCTCACCCGTGCTTCGAGGCCCTGCAGAATTCTCCCCCCCCCCCCCCCCCCCGACCCTCTCCCTCTCACCCGCTCTGCTCCAGCCTCAGCAGCTGCCCTGATGTTCCTGGAACCTACCTAAGTTGTTCCTACCGCAGGGCCTTTGCCTTTGTCGTTGCCTTCACCTTCGGCGTCCCTCTTTTAGTCACAGCTGCTTCTCAGGGAGGCCCTCTCCAGACACCCTATTTGAAGAAGTCCCTGGTCACTCTGCATCACACTCCCCTGCTTATTTCCTTCGGAGGCTTTCCATGGTCTGAAATGATGCTGTTTGATTATTTGCTCACTGCCTGTCTGTCTGAAGGCAGGGATTATGTCTGTTTTGTTCTGTGATGTGGTCCCAACATTCTACCCCAGGCTGGACACATAGTAGGGTCTCAGTAAATCCTGGTGGAATGAGTGAGTGAATGAAACTAGACTCACAGAAGCTCTCAGCAGTGGCCTAGTCTGCAGCTAGAACATCTTGCCTTTATTGAGCAGCTGCTATGTGCCAGCCACTGTGCTATTGTTTTGTACCTGGGGGAGGCAGTTTTATGGTCTCTGTTTCACAGATGAGAAAACCAAGATTCCCGGACTTCAGAGCCTCAAAGGATAGAGACTGAACCCAGGGGGACTCAAGTGTTTGGGCTCCTTCCAACCCACCAGGTTCCCCTGTGAGAGGGACATGGGGAAGGGAGCTGAGCCCTGCCCCCCTCCCTCCATGTGCACCCCTTGTCTAAGTCAGAACCTCCTCAGCACCTCCCTGTCCCAACCGCCTGGTGGAGCCCCTGGGGCCAAGATGGGAGCCAAGAGTGCGGGCAGCCTGGGCTTGTGCCAGTCGGTGCCGGGAACCGGCTTGGGGAGTAAAGAGTCTGGACCATTCCAGGGGCAGGTGATGCAGGCCACCTGTCCCAAGTGGGCTCCTAATGTTTGCTGGGGCATGAAGGGTCACAGTGGGCACAGGATGCCTCTGGGAGCCTAGGGGCTCTTGTCCGCGCTCGCCTTCCCCTGGGAGTATAGCTGAGCCCTGGCCTAGCCCCTTGCTCAGTTTCATTCTCTCGGCCAGGCAAAGGTCAAATCATTCTCCAAGCAGCCCAGGCCCAGAGCTGGGTGATGCTGGACATAGAACTAACCTCTGCTCCTATCATCTGCCCTTGAGAGAATCCCAGGGTGGGCAGGGAGGTGGACAGGTAGACAATAGCATAAAGGCAGCTTGTAAGTCCTTAGTGCATATCCTTCCCTGAGCACTTGCTTGCTGTGTGTCTTTGGGCAAGTCTCTCAACCTCTCGGAACCTCCATCTCTAGCAGGTGGGTGGTGCTGATGATTCTAATGAAGGCTCCCCGTATTCAAGGTTATTCAAGGTCTGCTCCAGGAATAGGGAGGAAAGAGAAGACAGTGAGGGTCAGGACAAGTTCCTCCTTGGGTCAGAGAAGCCCCAGCTCGCCTCCCACTCCCAGAGGGGCCGCCTGCCCAGCCAGGCCTAGAACAGTGAGTGGGGGCCCAGCACAGAGAAGCAAAGGGAAGAGCGCTCCAGGAGAAGGCACAGCCTGGGCAAACAGCAGGCTTCTGCCCCGTGGGCCTCCTTCTGAGCTTAGGTCTCAGCTCAAATAGCACCTCCTCTGAGGGAGCCCCACCCCCTGCCCTCCAGCAAAGCAGCTTATTTTCCTCCTGGCACTTACGACAATCTTACTCGTCTGTTTATTATTTGTCTCCCCTGCCAAGTTCCCCCAAGGCAGGGACAATGTCTGTCCTGTTCACTGCTCTGTCCCAGAGCCTAGCCCAGTACACACTGAACACCATTTGAGCAACCTACTCCCCCTATCCATGCCTCAGTTTCCTCTTCTGTGAAATGAGCATCATAATAGCACCCACTTCATAGGGTGCTTGTAAGAATTAAATGAGTTAGTATCTGTAGAGCCCTTAGAATGGATCTTGGCCCGCAATGCATGCTCTGCACAGTGTGTAAATAAAAAATATGATAAACACACAGAGAGAATTTGGAATGCATAGGTTAGAAAGTCATAATTCTGTAGATCACCCAGCTGTATAATCTAGTCTTCTGTGGTTTATGCTTATATTTTATTTTCTATTTTACTTTTTCCCGACTTTTTATCCTGACAAATTTCACGCCCATAGAAAGTCAAAACACAGCACAGTGAACACCTCAATCCACCAGTTCCTGACTTTTTGCTTTGTGTGTTTTCCCTCTCACTGGATAGAACGAGAAAGATGACTATTCATACTCTTATTTTCTTGTCTTATTTTTTCTTACTGCAAAAAAATAAGTTTTTCAAATTCTTCAGCTTCTGTGGTTGTTTTAAAAATCTCTTGCTCCATGAATGTATGAATTCTCTGGAACCAATTGTAACTGAGTCCCTGGTCTTCTAAGTGTAATTCTACAAATCTACTAACCCATGAAGCCTTCAACCTGGAAATATTTGGTTCTAGAAATCATTTTCTGCTGCTTCTCGGAGTCGGCACTTGACCAAGGTTTGTTCTCTCTCTCTCTCTCTCTAATTTGGGATTCCCGATGCCCTGCCCCTGTGGTTCAGGAAATCTGCAAGGCTGGTGCCTCTGAGTCCTGATTCCTACTTCCCAGAAGCTGATGCCCGGGACTGACCAAGGGGAAAACCCCGCCTGTCCCAGCTCCCGATGCCATGTCAATCCCCAAGGATGCCAAGTGACACAAGGGCCTGGGTCACAGGACCGGGGGTGAGACCTTGGCCTTGCTGCACTCAGTGGCCCTTCAGGGCGTCCTCAGACCAGCTGGGTGAGGGGCTGATGGGCGGCCCCCGCCCCCGCCCTGCCCATGGAGCAATCCTCTGAGTCACCCCCACCTCATGACTCGCCTGCCTGCCCGCCACCACCAAGGCCTGTAATTACGGCCGCTTCTCTTCAGAGGCTGGGTCTTATCAGCCCATCAGAGCAGGCCAAGGAGGGGGATGCCCTGGAGGTCCCCCACAGACGCGGCGGTCCTAGGGCTTGGTGGCACGCGATCCGGGCGTGCCTCTGCCATGGGTGGCACCTACCCTAAACCCAGAGGCTCGCTCTCAGCTCCCAGGATCCCCACTATCCTTTCCCCAGTTCTGCCTTGAGCTCCACTATTCAAGCCATTTTCCTGCTAAAGTGTAACTCATCACTCCCAAGATGCTTTAGAGGGAAGTTTCCAAGGCCCAGCTGGGGAAAGTCAGGTACCAGGGGTCAAGGAAGACCCAGTGGAGAGCTGTGTGCGGTTGTGACTGTCAGGCAGCCCTTGTGATGGGTGCTGGAGACAGGAGGAAAGAAGGAACAGTGGTGGAGGGACAGTCCCTGGGCGCTGGCTCTGGGAGGGAAGAGACAGATGATGGACAGGGGATAAACCTACCCTTTACCTCTCTACCTTCTGCCCCTGGCCCTGTAGAAGAAACTCTGGTTCCCATTCTACAGATGAGGAGACTGAGTTTCACAGAAGCTTCAAACCAACTCCCGTCCTCTGGGGTGTGGCACCGGGGATTGTGCTGATGGGGGGGGAGTGGGCTGCCGTCTTTTCTAGAGAATGGGGATCCCTCCACCCCCAGCAGAGTGCGGAGATGCCAACAAAGGAAGTCTAGCCACAATCACATATCCTGACGTAAATCTCTGTGCCTCTGTTTCCCCAGCTGTCGATGGGAGATAACAATGTCAACCTCATCTGGTGGTTGTGAGAGTTAAATCCCACACGTAGTGAGGTGCCTTCCAAAGGCATATAGTCAGCTTTTGCCTTCCTCCTTTTGACATTGGCAGATCCCTCCTTACCTGGGTTGGTGGGAGGCAGGGAAACCAAGATGTGTCTCAACTCAGGGAGGCTGACTCTGCCTCCCGTCACCTCCCCCACCCGCACAGGCCCCTGGGAAGCTCCAGCTGCTCCTCACTCCAGGGCAGGGTCTCTAGGACTAGCACCCCAACCCCACACCTCCAAAGACACACACAGACACATTTCAAGGCCTGCACAGGGCTTGCTGCTGTTCAATTATTAATAATTTCCTCCCTCCGTCCCTCCCCCAGACCTGCTCAACCAGTCTCCCCACAGGGAGCAGAGCAGGCTTGACATTTGAACCGACTATTTTCTCTCACTTCTGGGAGAAGTGAGGAGAGAACTTAGGCCCTGTGCCTTAATGCTAGAGGGCGAGGGGGTAGGGGAGCAGCACAGGCTATCTACAGGTCCCCCCTGATCCTGTGTCTCTGGGTGCAGCATTCAAGCTCCCAGAGCAATGGGCTCATTGACCCTTTCCTGCAGACCACGTGAGAGAGAAAGATTCAGCCCTCTCCAAGTGGGGGGGGGGTCCCTCTTTAACAGGGGCAGGAGTGTGGGGTGGTTAGGAGTCAACTCAGGGTCTGGATTTATGTCCCAGCTCTGCCCTTTGCTTGCTGTGTGGCCTTAGACAAGTCACTTCACCTCTCTGAACCTCTTTTTTCTCATCTGCAAAATGAGGTGATGATAACCCACATTGCAGGGTCAGTGGATTTAAAAGCCTCAGGCCCAATGACCACTAGGACACACAGGGGACAGATCACTGAGCTTAGGATCTGCTCACACTCTTTCCAGAGGGACAAGGGCAAAGTGCCAACCACAGCTGCACCCGAGACAGAGCCCTGAGGCCTGCAGGTACCAACACCTCAAGGTCTAGTCCCATCTCCAGCCACATCTGAAACCCACCAGTGGGAACAGGCCAGGATATGTGTCCCCCAATTACTCCCTTTCTCCCTAATTACTGTTTGTGGTGCTTCCATAACAGTTAGGGACCCAGCACACTTAGCAAGACCTAGAATTGTGGGGAGCTTAAATGCAGCAATGACTTGTAAAAAATTGAGCACAGTATACCTGGCACATAGTAGGTGCTCAATAAGTGGAAGCTGGTAGTTGTTTCTGCATCTACCAAGTAGTTACATTCTTCATGCTGTTCCCTCTGCCTGGTAGGCCCATGCCCATACTTTCCATATGAACACCTATGCATCTCTTAAGGCCCTACTTAAATAGTTCCTCCTCTGAGGAGCCATCCATGACTCCTTTCTCACACACACACACACACACACACACACACACACACGGAAGTCCTCTCCTCTGGGTTCCCTGGCACCACACACGGGCTCCTCCTTCCAGAGTCTGGCCACACTCCGGGTAGATGAGCTGGTGGCTGTGGGATTCACCATTAGATCACCAGTGCCTGGCATGAGAGATGTGGGGGGAAGGTGCTCTTTCTCTCCCGTGCACGCTCTCTCTTTCTTCTATTTCTTTTATAATTCCTACCAAAAACAGACCCCAAAAAATCCCCACAGACATGGGAAAGCTTATCATTCCAATCAAACTTTGAACAGTTTCTCAGGCTACCACCAGAGCGAAGGACAATACAGATCCCAAAACATAAAATTCAGAATTTAAAAGCCCTTTAATCAAATGTGGTATAGATTATTTTCAAAAATAAAAGGAATACCATGTGACAAGGTAAGAAGAACGAAGCGGCTCTGTGTGTGCTGATCTGGAACAGTCTCCAAGGTAAGTTATCAAGTAAAACAAAAAATAAAATGAGGGGCAGAATGGCAGATGAAATGCATTGGCTCCCATTTGTGTGGGAGGAAGGCAGGGAGAATAGGACAATTTATATGAGTATTTGTATGCACATAATTTAGCTCTGGGGGGAAACTGGTTAATGGTGGCTGTTTCTGGGGAAAGAAAGTCAGAGACTGGGGTTGGGGAGGGCAGAGACTCACTTTTAATTCCATATCCTCTTTTGGATTTTGTACCATTTGCTCACAGTAGCTATTCAAAAATAAGTACATGAATAAAGTTTAGGGCTTTGGAAGTCACAGACTTCAACCTCAGGACCCACCTGATGCAGGAGCACTCCTCAGCACCCCTGACAAGATATCCTGTCTTAAATGCTCCCAGTGCCAAGGAGTTCAGTAACTTACCAGCCAGCAAATCCATCCTGAGATAGCTTGGAAGTGTGAGTTTGGGCTCAATGAGAGGAGGCACAAAAGTGCTTCTGGGGCTGCAAACAGGTACCTCTCTTTTACCCCCAAAAGTTGTAGGCAGAAACTTGAGTTCCTATCTAGAGACCAGCTCTGAGGGCCTGCCGATTCCCAGGCCCCCGTGGGAGGTAGGGAGGGTGGCAGGGTGTGCTCTGCCGTGACTCAGGTCCCACGGGTGCCCGGGGCACAGCCAGCTTCCCAGGACACAAGGCTGTGACTCAGGGCCGCACAGCGGGGCCAACCCAGGTGGCAGCTGGCGGGCCACCAGCACACTCGTGCCCTTCCCAGTCTCGAACCCCAGCAGGGCCTCTGTCCCAGACATATCACCTGGCTTGCCGCTGCCCCCTTGGCAGAGGACAGGATGGGGAGATTAAGGCTCTGGCGCCAGGCAGCCAGGTGTAAATCCTGCCTCTGCCATTCACTGGCTCGAGCCTCAGTTTCTTCATCTGTACAGCAGGCAGCGTATCGCCCTGCCTTCTCGTAGGGCTTCCTCATCAGCTCAAGCAGAGTCTGCACTCAGTGAATGTCAGCCACTGCTACTGTGGGTGACAAGCCCAATGTGGATCACAGATGCTGGGGCCTCACAGGGAAGCCTGTGTGCCCAGCCCATGCTTGGCCTCCAGGGGCACCTGGCTTCAGAAAGATCGACCAGGAACTCTCAGAACAGGTCCCCCAACAGAGTGTCAGCTCCACGAGGGAAAAGGCTTTTCTACATTTCCTTAGCTGTGGCTGTGCCTGGAACAGTGCCCAGCCCGCGGCCAGGGTGGACTTCAGAGTGCGACCCGGCTGTCACCTGGGCCCCACGCTCAGAATTTCCCATGCTCGGTTTAATGCTGGCGCCATCTGGAAATTCTTCATTTTGAACAAGGGGACAGCATGTAATTTCTCATGGGCTGCCTTAAAGTCTATAACAAGTGCTGGTCATAGCTGACACCTGGTACTATTTCTGAATGAATGAATGACCAAATGAATGGCACCTTGTGGTATCATTTGTCTCGTTTTACCAGGAGAATCGTGGATTCCAAGTCTCCTTGGACAGATGGGAAAACGAAGGCTCATGGAGGTGAATAGACTTGCCCAAAGTCACCCAGAATTTAAACCCAGGCCCGTTAGGTCCCAAGCCCTGGTGCCATGGCCCCCGCAGATGCAGCAGGTGTGGCTTCTCTGTGCCAGGGAAGCCCCAACACATGGATCTCTGGGCAGCTGGGACAAACGTTAAGCTCTGCCCTCCATACTGCAGCTGTCCTGCTTCCCTTTTCTCAGACAGGGAAACTGAGGCCCAGCTATGGTAGGAGCTGGCCCAGCTTATGGTAGGAGCTGGCCCAGCTTGGTGAGGGTGCCTGCCCAGGAGGCAGCCTGGCTGGGTGCCCGGTCAGGGGGCGGGGGCCTCTGTGAATTGCTCCTCAGTCCCTGCCGACCACAAGCGGGTTGGGTGAAAGGCGGCTGCTCCCCACCCGCTTCCCCGCCAACGTGGGCCCAGACAATGGGCCTTTGTGCCCGCTGTGGGCGGGTTGTCAAGGTGCGCAGCCTTGGCCCCGAGCCCTGGCCTCAGCCTCCACAAGGGCAAGGGGGCCGGGCCAGGGGGTCTGCAGGGGCCAGGAAATGCAGCAGACATGGGGCCAGGGCCTCCCTGAGACCATCGGAGCAAAGGAGGCAGAAAAACAGAGGAGGTGCACCAGGTGCCCCCTGCCACATGGGCATCAGAGGCAGGTAGGGAACCTGGGCCACTGGCCTCCCTCTCACTGTAGCTTCAGGGTCCCTACCCTGCAGCAAGGGGCTTGGACATCCCCGCTGCTGAAACCTGCCCTCAGGGGGTCAGCAGGGCCAGAATCCCCCTATCTCTCCTCTCATCACCCTCACATCCCCTTTGCAAAGGGGCTCAACCAGAAGCACTACCCCATCCCCATCTCTGGGAGGTCTCCTCCAGATTGCATTAACCATAGCATTGCTAGGAAAATGTCACCCCTCACAGGGCCCCACCTGACCTGCCCTCAAGCTTTCCTCTTTCAAGATCATGTGCCCGGCAGGAAACCACCTGGCCAGGTAGGCACTGCCATGAACCCCATTTTATAAGAAAAAACGGAGGCTCTGAGAGGGGGCTGGGCTTTCCCCGGGTCACCTACCCAGGACGCAGTTGTTGTGTATAGTTAGGCTCCAAAGATTTTCAATGATCCCCAGGAGGAAGAGCAGGCCCTGCCCACCCAGCAGCCACCTTCTGGTGGGAAAGACCGAGAAGTCACCAGCAATAACAGTAATAATAACAAGTAGCTGTCAGTCACTGAGTATTGAATAAGGGCTTTATGTAGAGGCCTCCATGTCATTGTCACAAATCACTGAGAGGCAGGTGTTATCCTCCCTATTTTTACAAATGAGGAAACTGAAGTGCAGATGGGACAACTTGCCTTCAAGTCAACCAGCTAATTAATGAATTTAAACTCTGCCGAACCCACTGAATGTCTTCTTGCTCGCTCAACCCTCACAACCACCTTGCAAGGCAGGGTGAGTGGTCCAAATTACAGATGAGGAAACTGAGGCTCTGAGCAGTGAAGTCACACGCCCAAGGTCACACAGCCAGAAAGTGGAAGGAGGGATTCAACCCTGGGCTCCTGGCCCCCAGAGTCTCAGTCTTGTTTCCTTCCTCCCCCACCACAACCGAGTTCCCCTAAATGGCCCTGGAATCTACCTGCACCAGCGGCCCCTCATCTTCATCTCCCACCTGGAAGGATACAACTGTCCTCCCCCGCCCCACGCCCACCCCCGCCTCATCCTCGCTGCCTCATGAAAATCCAGAAAGAGAATCCGGTCAGGAGTAAGTTAAACATCTGCGCACAGGAGCTTGGAGGAGAGCATTGTGGTCTGTTCACGACACAGACCCTACATTGAGAATAAATAGAGACACCCAAGCTGCTACACATCTCCAGCACAAATGCTGAGTGGGGAAAAAGCAAGTTGTCGAAGCAAAGGTACCAGAGATGCCATCTGTACAATCACACCCACAACCAAAGCCGTGACCCAAATCCTTGATCCCGGTCCCTCAGGGTGTGTGTGTGTGTGTGTGTGTGTGTGTGTGTGTGTTACAGGATGAGGTAGAATTACTTTGGGAAACTGGCCATAGCTACACAAACTAAATATGTGCATATCCCACCAGCTAGCAATTCCACCCTTGAATATATACTAAAAGAAATGTGTTCTTATCCACCAAAAATATGTAGGAGAATGTTATAGCAGCACTGTTGAATATCCTGGAAACTGGAAATAATGTCCATCGCCATAGACAGTAGGGTGATTCAACACAGTGTGGTCTAGTAAAACAGTGGAGTACTACACAGCTGTGAAAAGGAATGAACCGTGGTCATAATGTTGAGTGAAAGTGTCAGACGCAAAAGAGCACCCACGAAATGAGTCCATTTATGTGAAGTTCAAGAGCAGTACAACCCAGGCTAGGAATGGTCTCTCACTTGATCTGGGGTTGATCCCACGGGCTGTACAATTAAGATGTGTGCATTTCACTGTGCCTACTTTATACCCCCATCAAACACGCAGCAAAAGGACAAAGACATGCGTGGAAACGGGGACACCAAATCCAAGACTGCGGTAGCTTTTCAGAGATACAACTGGGGCGGGGCATACGGGTGTGGCACCTATATTGGGGGGTGTTTTCGTCTTAAGCTGAGTGATGGCTGCATGGAAGTTTATTTTATTATCCTCTGAATGTCTAAAATATTTCATTGAAGACCAAACCGGAATCAAAACCCATTCCCGTGGCTTCTCCTGCTCCAGAAACGTACGGGCTCCCCGCTCCTATGGCTAAGGCCCACCCTCCTTTTGCACGCCATTCAAAATCTCATCCTGGGCCTCAACCTGTCTTTCCAGCCTCCTCACCTCTCCCCACCAGCCAAGCTGGTCTCCTAGCTCTTCCCCTAACACGCCTTAAGCATTCCCATCTCCACGCCTTTCCTCCCACCTGGAATGCCCTCCCCATTCCTGTCTCCTTGCTCTGTGCCGGGCATTATGCCCAGGGCTTTAGGCTATTAACTCCTGAAATCAGGGACTGAGCCGTGGGGAGACTGGGGCATCGCTGTCAGCCCCAAATAATCTCTATGGTCACCCCCAAAAGCCACCTGAAACAGTCCAAGTACATAGTGGTCTTGCTGTGTCCACAGTTTCAAGACAAACCCTCCCAAACCGCAACCATTCCCTGAGCCCCTCCGATACGGAAATCTGGCTCACCACGGATTTAATCTTCACTCATCACTAAGGGTTAGGTCTCTACTGTTCTCATTTTACATGGCGGTGAACTAAATTCAGAGAGGGCAAGGGACTTGTTCAAAACACTGAGCAAAAAACGTATAACTCTCTGAAAGCTTCTATCGTGAAAGACCCCCAAGTTTGTTCCTGTCTCAGGGCCTTTCGACTTCTCTCCCTTCTTCTGGAAAGCCCTTGTCCCAGGACTTCCTCTTCATCATTGTGGTTTCTGAATTCAGGTCAGAGCAGCCTTCCCAGAGCCCTAACTCCAAGGCAAAGTAGCCCCACCCCTATCTTACTCTGTCACATAACCATACTTTATTCATCAGATAACATAGCACCTCTAAAGCTGTTCTGCAGATTTATTCATCTACTTCTGTATTATCTGCACCTGCACACACACACCCCTAGGATACAGCACCATGAGGCAGGGCTTTTGTCTGTCTTGCTCACTGTTGCATCCCAGGGTCTGGCATAGTAGGTGTTCAATAAACGAGCAGGAAGAACACTAACCACTCACTGACTGTGCCTACCCAGGATCGCACAGTGAGGATACGACAGAGTAAGAATTCAGTGATCATCTGGGGCCAGAATCTTTGCTCTTTGTCATTCAGCCCAGGCCCAAGGCTGCACTAGGTCCAAAGAGACAGAAAGGCGAAAACAGGCCCCGCCACAACCTAGCAAGCAGGTTGAAAGGACTCCACATTCCACCACAAGCACCAGTGTTTTGCTGTTAATAGTTCTGAGTTTGTGTAATGGTATGATTTTGCCCTTTCCAATATTATTCATTTTTAGTGTGTACTTTTCCAGGTTTCTAGCATCTTCACAGATGCTTATAAAGCTCATATGGCCCCATGGGATAGAGATTAAAATAGAGTCAGCGGGAGACATGGAGAGATAGGAAGAAAGAGACCAAAACAGAAAGAGAGACACTGAGACAGAACAGAGAGAAACAGCTGGACGTGCAGAGAAAGATGGGGACAGAGAGAAACAGAGTGAGTGGTGATGACAGAGACAGAGGAAGAAACCAAAAGATGGACAGAGATGTCTGACTTCCACATCTCCTTACTTAACATGCACCTCAATAACAATAACAATAACATAATATTTATTGAGCACTTACTATATGCAAACACACGGTAAACACTTTTACATGGGTGGTCTTGTTTGATTCTCACAACAACCCAATGAGGTTAGTGCCACTCTCATTATAAAGATGAGGAAACTGAGGCACAGAGAGGTCACCTGGCTCACCCTCAGTCACACAGCCAGTGCATGGTGAAGCCAGATCTGGCCTCAGGTCTGCCCCAGACCCAAGGCTGTTTCCTCCAGTAACAGTTCTTGGGGTCTCTGGGTTTGTTTTGGGGCAGCTCCTCTCAAAACTGGCTGATCCAGCCACATGCAGGTCCTGATTCAACAAGGCTGGGGCAGGGCCAAGACTCTGCATTTCTAACCGCCTCCCAGGCAGGCCAATGCTGTGGGTCCCAGATTGCGCTCTGGCAGCGAGGGTTTAGAGGAGTCTGTTACTCCAGGGCCCTATCAGTAACCACTGCAACCAACATCCATGCTCACAGGCCCTGAGGCCATGCCGGCCCCTTTGTTTCAGTTTTCTCTCCTCAGCGCTTCCTGTTGATCTGTCCTCAGATTCCTGGGAATTCCCTGCAAGCTGACTGCTCCTGCACACACGGACAGCTGCACAAAGATGTTCATTGTGGCATTGTTTATGGGAAAGACAAATTGGAAGCACCTAAATGTCCACAAATAGGGGACTGTTAAATGCACTGGGCTTGGTACAGTCATTAAAAATGATGGCAGGGAAAAGCTCCAAATATACACGACTTCCGACCTGGCAAGTCCACTTCTAGAAATGTATCCTTCGGACTTGCACATAGGTGCAGAGATGTTTGCACAAGGCTATCTGTTGCAATTTGTAGTGGCGAAAGCCTGCAAGCGCCTCAGTGTCCATCCGTAAGGAACGGGTTCATTAAGTCGGGGTCCACTTCTACCAGGAGCTGCCACACAACCTTCAAAAAGCAGAGAGAGCTCCTATGCACCGACGGGCCACCTCCAAGATCTACGAAGGGCAAACAGCGAGGCACAGAAACTATGTATCATCTGTATACTGTTATATACAGTGTGTACACTAGATAGCGTGTACACTGTTGACAAAATTAATAAAAGTTTAAATTTTTTAAATGATAGAGGAGTGCTACACTTTTGGGTGTGGGCAAATGCTTATAATAAATTACTGAGGGAAAAAAGAGGTGAACCAGTTTACATAATAGTCATATATAGGGGCGAGCAAAAGTAGGTTTACAGTTGTGAAACACATAGTTTATTCTTGTGTTATGTATTAATTATTGTATTATGGGGGTTTTTCCATATGAACGACTACAAACCTCCTTCTGCCCACCCCCGTATACCCTTGTACATAGGTACACAGAGAAGTGTCTGGAAAGACTGTCATCCAATTGCTAACATCCGGAGGTGCTGCTATTTATGCTCTATGTGCATTAATTCATTTAATCCTCACAACAATGGGAGGCAGACACACTGGGATTACCCTCATTTTGCAGATGGGGAAATTGAGGCCCAAGAGGTGCAGTGTCCTGCCCCTGGTCTCATAGCCAGCGAAGGGCAGAGCTGGGGTTTGAACCACAGCCCTGGGGCTACAGAGCCCACTCAGGTCAAACTGGGTGATTTTTACTTTTTGCTTTGAATTTTTTAGTATTGTTGGAAGTTGAACAATGACCCCAAGTCTCTCTCTCTGTGTGTCTCTTTTTCCCTCCATCACTCTCCTTTTATTTATTTATTTTTTTTTTTAAATATATCTTTATTGATTTCAGAGAGAGGAAAGGAGAGGGAGAGAGAGAGAGAGAAACATCAATGATGAGAGAGTCATTGATCGAGCCCACAACCTGGGCATGTGCCCTGACCGGGAATCGAACCCCGATCGCCTAGATCCCAGGTCGACGCTCAACCGCTGAGCCACACCCGGCCGGGCCATCCCTCTCCTTTTAAACAAAGCTTTTAAGAAAAGGCCCTCAGGACATCCCATGCCCCCAAGTCAGCAGTCCTCCCAGCTGCCACTCGTGTTCACCTGGGACTTGCCCCTGAGCTCCAGGTATGGAGAACCACAATGGCAATTTTAAGAAAGAGCGCATTATACATCAAGCAAGGGCAGAGAGAGTGTTCCAGATAAAAGGACATCAAAGCGACTTGCCAAATGCAGGGCCAGATCCTTGACTAGAGTCTGGAGCGGGAGTTAAAAACAAACCAGCAACCAGCTCTCGAGGACACTTTGGAGAAACCTCTGCAATTTGGGTATGGACGGGCCATTAGGTAACACACGGAATCTGTGCTAAGTTTCTCCAAGGTGATAAGGCGTTGCTGTGATGTTGGAGAATACCCTTTATCTCCGAAGATGTTTGCTGGGGTATTTAGGGCGAAGGGTCAGGATGTCTGCAAGTCACTCAGGAACAGTTCAGTAAAAGTCATGCGGAGAGAGAGACAAAGAAGGCACACAGGGCCAAGTGTTGACAGTTGGGGAATCTGGGTGAAGGGACTACAGCAGTTCATTGTCAGGTTCTCTATAAGTTTGAAATTTTTCCAAAAAAAAAAAAAAGCTGGGGGAGGAGCATTTGAGATCTTGCTCCCCAGCAGAGGTCTTTTTTTTTTTTTAATTGAGGGAGATTGGTGGTTGTGAGCAGCCAGCGGTGGGGAAAGAAACCGACTACAAAGGAGCACCGGGAAACTTTCAATAGTGATGGAAATATTCTTTAGCTTGATCGCGGTAGTGGTTATGCAACTGTATATGAATTTGTCAAAATTCATGGAACTGTACACCAAGAAAGGGTGAAGGTTACTATACATTATAATTTTTGAAAGGTGATTTTAAAAAAATAAGTTCGGGGAGACAGAGTCAGCAGGGTCCCACACCGACAGGGTTCTGAGAACACAATGGGTCCTGCCTTGAGCCAGTCTTGCCCCAGCCTGTCCCGAAGTAGACCCCAGGAGCTCAGCAATACAGAGGGGATGATCCTCTAGGTCCTGGGACCCCCCAGCCCAGCCTCAGAAAGCATCAGGCATCATCCAGGAGCTTCCCAAGCCTCTTTGACCTAAGTCCAAGGCTTTAGTTTCCCCAGGGTCAGGAGAAACATACCAAGTATCTCCCTATGTTCCCTGAGAAAGTAGGTCTGGATGCCCATCATGAGACATTCTCAGCCTCAGCAGAAACAGGGGGTCGGCAGGAATGGCCACTTGTCATCATTCGGTCCACCCCCACCACCAGGTACAACCAGAGCTACAGTGCCCAGAGGAGGACAGTAACTTGCCAAAGTCACACAGCAAGTGATGTAACTGTCCGAGGTGGATCATTCCTAAACTAAAGCTTTGAGCCCAAGATCATCACATCCAAACACCCCCATTTCTCAGCTCAGAAGACCAAGACCCAGGTCTATGTCAGAGCTCAGATTACCAATGTCTTGGGAACCCCAGGCCCTATTACTGTGGTTCTATTTGGTGTGGTTCCTACAGGCCTGTGGTGGGGGCATGGGAGGCAGAAATGTGAGCCCCCAGACCTGACCACCATCCTTGTCATCCCCGCTATCCTCTCCAAAGCTTCATCTGCTCCCACCCCATAGGGGCAGAGGGAGGAGGCGGGGGTCCCATGCCTGCCCCCCACTGCCCCAGGGAGCGCCTACATGGCAAAGGGCCATGGATTCTGCCCAGCCCACGAAACTCACCTCACCCAGAACCTGTTTCAACTCCTCCAGTTCTCCTTGGCAGCTGTGGAGGCCTCATTAAGTGATGCCAGCGCCTCCCACACACCACCCGAAGAAGAGGAGGGGGCACACACCAACAATGGGGCTCTATGGCATCCTCCCCAGAGACCCCCCAGGCCCCGACGGGGGCAAAGACGGCACAAAGTCTGGCCGGGCCTGGAAAGCAGGGGCCTCGCTGCGAGACGGCCTGCTACCTTCTCCCTGGGCAGGCCCACATGGGCCCTGCCGAGTAGTTTAACCTCCTTAATTAACCAGCAGTGATTAAGAGGCCACCATGGAAGGCCCTCAGGGCTTCAAGGAAGGCTGGGGGCCGGGAACTGGGGGCAGGCCCCCCCCCAGCCATGGCTGGTTCAGAGGCCCCTCCCCAAAAGCAATGGGAAGGAGCCCCCATCCCACACCAAAGGGTCAAGGGCAAAAGAGCCCATCCTTCCTGAATCAGCTGTGTGATGCTGGGAAAGTGGCCTCACCTCTCTGTGCCTTGGTTTCCACCAGGAGGGAGGGCAGGGTGGTGGTGAGACTTGATTAATGACTGTTTGTGAAAAGGTCCCAGAGATGCTGCAGATAATAGGCCCAGCTATTATTCTGGGAGGCACCAGGAGCAGGAGCATCTGAGCCCATAATTACCATGAGGGTGAAAACAGTGAAGATCAAGGAAGCCCCGCCCCACCCTGCCCAGTGCCCCTCACGCCCACCCTCCTGCCCTGGCAGGGCCCTCCCCAGGGTGAGGGGCCCAGGGAAAACAGGTCTCAGACCCCAGCCTGAGCCCTTGGCCTTCTATTCCTCCTCTCAGCACCCAGATTCGTACACTATTTCCATCCACACCTTCCTTTGT
This sequence comes from Miniopterus natalensis, assembly GCF_054644295.1. NCBI lineage: Eukaryota > Metazoa > Chordata > Mammalia > Chiroptera > Miniopteridae > Miniopterus > Miniopterus natalensis. The sequence goes on along the minus strand of NC_142087.1, from coordinate 74,958,833 downwards.
TCATTCTATAAATGTTTATTGAACATCTACTATATGCCACCAGTAGAGCAGGCAATGAAACAGACATGGCCCCTGCCCACGACAGCTCAGTCCACTGGAGGAGACACGACAAACAAATAAATTCCATCGAGGGAGAAGAAACATATTTTTTAAGGTGACACGATAGGGAACAATTGGGGGAGACTTGAACTCCAGTGCTCAAGGAGGGCTTCTCTGAGGGTAAACTACTCTGCAGAGCCCCTGCGGGCCTGCCCAGGGGGGAAGGTGGCAGAGCTGAGAGGCAAAGGGTGAGATGGAGCCGTCATGAAAAGAGTGCTCCAAGCAGAGGGAATTGTGCATACAAAGGCCCTGGGTGAGAAACTGGTGTGTTGGAGGAGGCTGGGGCAGAGAGCAAGAAGGGGAGAGTTGTGGGAGGTGAGGTCAGAGAGGCAGGGCCTGATGCAGGATGAGCCTGGATCACTTCCTTGGGACAGCTGACAACCATGAGAGAATTCTGAGCAGGGGAGGGACAGGGGAGGGACAAGGGAGGGATCCTCTGCCCAGCCCATTGTGCTGGGCCTGCTCAGTGCACACAGGCCGGGTAAATTACAATTCAAATAGCTGACAGTCCTGATGAGGACAACCCTGCCTGTTTGTAGAATACTCTCCTACTTGAGGTTCAAATCCTGAACACCCCCCCTTTCTGGCTATGTGATCTTGTACCTCAGTTTCCTTTCCTGTGAAATGACAGAGATACTCGATTCTTCCTTTGAAGGGGGGGCACTCCCAACTCAAATGTCAATGAGGATTTAAATCCCCATAAACTCACGGAGCAGGAATTTCCTGAGCATCTTCTATGTGGAGCCAGACCTACAGGAAGCAACCGCCATAGGAAATTTGAATAGGACATCCAGTTGCTCCTGAAGGCTCTGGAGCATCAATGCCAGGAGCTGTGTGCCTTAGGCAAATGTCTTGGCCTCTCTGAGCCTCAGTTTCCTCATCTACAAAATAGGATTAATAGTAATACCTCATGAGATTGTTGTGAGGATTAAATTAGTTAATAAAGTGCCCAATAATAACAAAACAGAACAAAAGAAAGAAATAGGCAAAGTGCTATGGGGCTGGTAGGGTAGAAGAAGAAAGGCCCAGGCTGGGCCTGATAGGGGCTTCCCTTTGCCCCAAGACTTCGAAGTCATTCTCTGGTCCCCAGCCTGGGGTAGGGCTCTGGGGACACATTGCTAGATCCCCAAGGCTCGTGTCAAAAGTCTGCTTTCACCTCTTTCTTTCACCATGAAAAGGCTGTTCCATCAGCACCCATGGGGGCCCTACAGGGCACAGTAAGACACCCTCAGGAATGCATATACCCAGTGACACCCCCGCCCTTACAGAAAGACAGGCTCTAGAGCCAAGCAGACCAAGGGTCCCACCTGCAACTAGTGACTTGACCTCTCTGAACATCAGTTTCCTTGGTGAAAGTGGTAGAAACATCCCACCTTACAAGGGAAGGAAGTCATCTCCCACCCAAGATGTCAGGGTGGCCTCACACTGGGCATCAGAGGCACAAAGATCCCAATATTTTTCCATCTGACCACACACCTACCACGTGCCAGGCACAAGACTGGGCACCTTATACCTAGGGTCTAAGCCCCGCAGCAAGCCAGGGAGGCAGAGCCAGGACTCGAACCCAGGGCTGCCTGACACTCCTTCCCTGTTCTTAACCACTAGGCCATAAGCAGGGGGTGCCAACCACCACTCGCTGGGTGCCTACTGTGTTCCAGGCACCGTGCTCAGCACATACATGGATTCACATGCCTCGTCCTCACAATGAACCCCATGAAGTCAAACCGTCTCCACCTCCAGGTGAGAGGGCTTGCTCAAGGACACAGATGTGGAGAGCTGAGATTTGTACCCAGGTCCGCCTGAAGCGGTAATTCTAGTACGTTCCACTATGCTGATAGTAAGAATAAAAATAATAGCTGCCATTATTGAGCATCAGCCTGGCCCTGCTCAGACACTATCTGCCTCATCTCCCTGGGTCCTCACCACACCTAGGAGGGGGGTGCTGTTATTACCATCTCATTTTCCAAATGAAGAAACTGAGGCTCAGAGGGAGATGTGAACTTGGTCACCTTCACACAGTGGGAAAGGGGCAGAGCAGGGATTCAAGGCCAGGCGAGCAGGCCCCGGCGCCATGCCCTTCGTCTCCCTTGTGCGTGCCTGGCTAACGCAGCTACTTCACAAAGCCGACCCCAAGACCACTCCTGCCTCTGCCACCCATGTCCCTTTAGCACACACCCCCCAAGCACTCAGCTGGGCTTTTCCAAATATTTGTTTGCCATGGGCTGTGAGCACCATCTTTCCTAGAAATTTTCCTTTGAAATCCGACCCTTCCTCTTCTCCCCACCAGCCTGGCTCCCCCCACAGGGGACCATGGACCAGCCAGAGCCCCACCTGCCCCATGTGATTCATTAAACCCCCAACTGTGACCTGTGTCCTGGGTCCAGGCCTCTAGCCTGGTGACCTCAGCCAGGCGTGGGAGGGAGGGAGGGATGGGGAAGCAGTGGAGACGATCTGTGGGATGATGGCGTTCTCCCCACCACCCGCTTGCTCTGAGAGGAGCTTTGGCAATCGGAGAAGACAGCGGGTTTACAAGAAAAGGAGGAAGAAACAGAGACAGAGGGCAAGAAGCTCCTGGCATGGGTGAATCAACACCCGGGGGTGGGGGCCTAGAGAGTGGACTCGTGGAGCCACTGGCCGAGGGGCCGTCAGCAGCTCAGGAGGGCCGAGGCCAAAGGGCCTCGCGGGGAGAGGAGAGGTGCACACGTTTTGAGCACCTGCGTCCCAGCTATTATCCACTCGAACCTCCCAGGCTCCACTGAGCAGCCCTCCATTTAATGTAGCGGGACAGTAAAGATCAGAAAAGTAAAATGACTTGCCCCAGGTCACATCGCATCTAGGTGGTGGAACTGGAATTCAAACCAATACTTATGGCTCAAAGTAAGGAGTTGGAAGCACAGTCTCTACAGTCAGATCTGGATTCCCATCTGAGCTCCCCTCTTGTAACCATGTGGCATTGGGCATGTCGCAGCTCCTCTCTGGGACTTGGTTTCTCTGTCTGCACAATGGCAACCTCATCAGGTGGCACCTCTGAGCCAGCACAAAGTTTGTCTCGAATCAGAGAGGGGTACTGTGGGGCTGGTAGTGTGCGCCCTAATTGAATGCTTCCATTGCTGGTGAGTTCAGTCCCTTACAGAATAGATCTTCCAGCCATAAAACTTCTCCTTATTTGGAACTAAATAAAGCCTACCTTCTCCCAACACCATCCCAGGCTGGCTGTGGAGACCTCCCTGCCCTCCACTCCTCCTCTATAAAATGGAGTGAGGCTGCTGACCTTGCAGAGATGGCTCAGTCGCTTGACATACATTTGCTGGGTTCCTACCATGTGCCAAGCATTGGTCTTGGCACTGGGGACACAGAAGTGAACAAGACCAACAAAGTCTCTGATATCATGGAGCTGATGTTCTATGGAGAGGAGACACATTAAGCATAGAAGCTCTTAATAAATATAACTGCTCGATAATCATTTATTTGGGGAATCTAAATACAGGAAGCATCCAAATAACAGAGAACATCTAGAATTTATTTTTCTTATCATCTGTTTCTTAAGTGACATCATGGTATAAATCAGATAATGTTCCTTCTTGGCTCAAAACCCTTTCATGGCTTCCACGGTCTTCAAATCTAGATGCCGTAACACAGCCGTAGGGCTCCGTGTGATCCAGCCCCTGCCCACGTCTCTGATCTCACCCCCTTGCCCACTCTACTCCAGCCACACAGGCCTTCTCACTGCTCCTTGAACAGGCCCAGCTCTTCAGTTCTCAGAGTCACCGCACATGCTGTTCCCTCCACCTGAAGCTCTTCCTCTCACTCTCCAACTGGCCAACTCCTCCTCAAGAAAGTCACCATCCTCTACCCCAGGGAGACACATCTGGGCCCTGTCTTGCCTATCAACTGGCTCACTTGGCCTCCTTCCCTGGCCCCTGCGAAAATCCACGCAAACGGGAAAGAAAAATAGCCAGGAAAAAGAGTGAATCATTTGTTTACAGACTAATTAATTACTAAGCTCAAAAACTTGATTTCCATTCTTCCTTTTTTCCCTTCTCTGCCCTTTGAGAATGTTTGGAATCCACATTGTTTCCCAATGCAAAAGTATGTCAAGTTTATTTTTAGCAAACGCACATGATGGCTGGGACTGCTATTCACCCCCCTCTCCCCCTATCTTGCCTTGGTGAGGAGCTAACACTGAGCATGCGGGCTGCTTAATGCTTTCAGATGTGGCTCCTGGGACAGGTCTGCAATAGCTCTGATGGCTTTGGGATCAGTGCGATCCAGGTTGGGTCCCACGCTGAGGGACTTAGAATAGAGGTTCTAAGCTGCAGTTTCTCCTCCTGACCAGGGGAAGTGCTGTGATGGGTGGGAGGGAGGGAGTCATTTCTCCCAAGCTGGCTGAGCAAATGCCTTCCTCCTGCACTAGCAAGCCGAGAATTAGGGTATTTCAGCCAGTTGTCCCCCTACTGCTTGCCTTTAGGAGAGTGAGAGAAGCCTAATTGATTCACCTTTGGTTGAACCAGGATGGAAAGGTCCTACTGCTCTGTCTAGTTGATACGACTGTGCCTTCTCTGCCCACTTCCCCATCCCCCACCCCCACTCCTACCCTCCTAACTCCCTCTCACCGCCCCTGTCAGCCCACTCTGCTCACCCCTCTTGCTCTCTGAGGGCCCAGGTCGGGGAGTAGGGGCAGCCTTGTGGGAATCCTTCCAAGATTGCCATTTCTAGACCCTTCCTGGGATGAGGTCCAGCTGCTATGGGGAATCTACTTCCAGCTACCTCAAGGGGACAAGAAAGGATGTCTCCAATAGATACTGCTTCCAAGCAATAGAGGTGACAATATGGCTGTGGGATAGAAAAGTCACCCCCAGAAAGCAGGACTGTATCTACCATGTTCTCTCCGTGTCCCCAGCGCTTGGCATTCAGTGGGTGCTCAGTAAAGACATGTTAAATATTGTGGCCTGAGTTCCAGGCTCACTGTGCAATATCAGTTAAGCCTCTTGCCTTCTCTGAGCTTCAAAGTTCCCTTACAAATGGGTAACTCACCTCTAACCCTAGAGCAGGAGTTGCAAACTCAACTTCCTCCAAGAGCCAGGCAGGGACATAAAAGTGAAATGGGTTAGGGGGTGGGCAACTGTGGGGACAGCCACTCCTCAGCTCCAGCACTTGCGAGCCCAGAGTTCCTGGATCTTCCCATTTCTCAAGAGAAGCCAGAAATCTGGATGTTTGTAATTTTTAGTGTTGGCAACTCATTTTGGCTTTAAGCAACAGCACCACAGGGCCAAACACAGCACACCTGAAGGCTCACCCGGCACACGGGCCACCAGTTCGAGCCCTGGGTGGTTAGCGTTTGTGGCTCACTAGGCCTTCCACAAGCCTGTCACGCCCCAGCCTGGGACGGGGGTTGGGATGGAGAAGGCAGCACAAGCCTCACCCCGTGTGGGAGTAGCTATTATCCCAGCTTATGGGAGGGCCGGGCCGGACTCGTTGGTGCAGGGGCTGTGGGCATCGCCTGCAGAGCTTTGCCTTCCACTTAATTAAGGAAGCTGATAATCATCTAGGTGGAGCGTGCAGATAGGCCGACAATGAGTTAGCAAACTGCGGCCGGTTGATTGTATCTATTGTAAAAAGCCCAGATATAATATCAGATTAATACACTTTGTGTGCCTATTATAACACTGTGTCATTATGGGGCATGTTATAATTAAGGCCCAAGTGGGCCCCTTCTCTCCCTGACTTGGCAGGTCCAGGCATAGCATCTCCTCTTAACTCCCTCATGGCCATGATTGGCCCTGCCAATGGGGCATGTGACACAAACCTGATCAGCCAGTCACTGACACATCCCATAGGGTGCCAGGCCCCACACTGGGCACCAGGGGACAGCCTTAGAACCAAGGCACACAAGGTCCTGTCCTCAGACAGCTCAGAGGAGGAGGGGAGAAGGGGGAGGAGCTGGCTGATAATAAATATGGAAATAAACAAAGCAAGTCCAGCTCGAGGTGAGGTGAGTGCTGTCAGGGAGCTAGCTGGTCAGAGGGTCTGGATGGGAGTCCGGTGGTCAGGGGCTACTCAGCGGGGTGGCCAGAGTAGCCCTCTCCAACCGCAGTCCGAAGGAGGGCAAAGTGTGGTATGGGCACCGTCCTCAAGCCATTGGCTGGAGAAACTCATGAGGTTGGCTGAAGCACGATTTAGGTTATGCCACCCCTCCTGCCCACACATTCATTCACTGATTCCGCAAATCTTCATGGAGCACCTACTGAGTGCCAGGCCCAGGCTGAGCGCCAAGGGAGCATCGTGAACAAAACAGACAACAGTGCCTGCGCTGAGGAAGGGGACATTCTAAGAGAGGAGAAGGGCATTAAACAAATAAACAAATGTATAATATGATGGCAAGTCAGGAAGAAAGATTAACGTGCTGGGGGTGACAGTGGTGGTGACACTTTAGCAGGGTAAACAGGGAAAGGTAGCAACCTTGAGATGAGATCTGAATAAAGTGAGGGACCCAAATGTGTGAAAGAGCTGGGGAAAGAGGATTCTAGGCAGAGGGAACAGCAAGAGCAAAGGCCCTGGGGTTAGATCATGCCTGGTGTGTCGGAGGAATAGCAGGAGGCCAGTGTGGCTGGAGCTAAGCGGGCAAGGGAGAGAGAATGGTAGAGATGAGAAAGGCAATGGGGCAGATGAGGCAGGGACCTGAGGGTGGCCCTCATAGAGACTGGCTTGGGCCCTGAGACGGGAGCCATGGAGGGTTTGGAGCAGAGGGACAAGATCTGACTTAAGATCCACCTGGATCGAACAGGGTCCCTCGGGCTGCGTGTGGAGGATGGACTGTGGGGAGCAGCGTGACCAGCGGGAGGTGCTTTGAATCCAGGTTTGAACGCCGCGGAGGGGAACCAGGTTGGATTCTGGACGTATTTTAAAGGTTGAGCTGACAGTACTTCCTGACCGATTATTGGACGTGGGGAAAGACAAGAATCCCGTGACCCCAAGGTCTGGGCCTGAGCATCTGGAAGGATGGAGCTGCCATTTCCTGATAGTGGAGGGCTACGGGTGGACCCAGTGCCAGGTCTGTCCTCTGACCACAAAGCCCCCAGCTGACCCCACCCCAGCTTCTCTTAGGCCAGGGCCATGGAGGGAGAGAGTGAGGAGTTGGCCCCACCCAAGCCTCCAGGCAGGAAAGGGGCACCCAGGGCCTGGCCACAGGATGACACAACACTTAATAATTTCTCCGCTGAGTTTTGCAATGGGCACCCTTTATCGACTGGTGAAGGGAGTGAGATTTTGCAACCTCCCCAACGGGTGAGGGTGGTTGATGCCAAGCCAGAGGCATATCAGGCCAGGCCACAGTCCTCTTTTTGACCCACAGGATTGAGTCCCAAACAGGCCAGCCAGGGCTGAGCTGGCATGGCGGCACAGAGGGCCAGGAGTGAGCACTGGCCTCAGAGCGCACTGGGTTCAAATCTCAGCTCCTTCACTTGGCTGGTAACCTTGGGCAAGTCACTTCCCCTCTCTGGACCTCAGCTCTTCCTCTGAAGAAAGGGGAGCGATTAAAGGAATTATCTTTAAATTACTTTAAAATTGTTACCCAACACACTATTTAATGTCTGTTGAGCACTTACTGTGTACTGGTCCTGTGCTGAGCACTCTCTGTACATCATCTCATTTAACGTCAACCTTGAAACTGTCATTTTCCTATTGTACAAATGGGGAAACTGAGGCTCGGAGAGAGGAAGTGACTGCCCAGGTCACCCAGCCCGTCCGGTGCGGAACACGGCCTCAGACCCAGGCCCGTCTAACTACGAACCGCAGTTCTGTTGTTCGCAAGGCACTGTGGCTCTCTGAGGCTTCCTGCCTGTAAAATGGCAATTACAAGCTCAATGAAATTAAGCAGCTCCTCCCATAGGGTTGCTGTCTGGCACTTGGGGAGCACTCAGAACACAGTGGCCATTATTATTATTATTCCCAGAATTGTTGTTACTGGCCAGTCTAAGTACCCACCTCCGTGCCTCCCTGCCCCACCCAGCCTGTGGGGCACAGACAGGACACCGGATTTAGAGTCACACCCCCATAGCCCACATCCCTCCTGCCTTCCTGCTATGACCCTGGGCAAGTCTCCCCCATCCACTGGGTTACAATTCCCGTCACCACTCCAGGCCATTTATAGGCCAAAGGAAGCTACTGGGTCAACGATACTCCCAGTGTGTTAGGAGCCTCAAGACAGTCCTGCGAAAGAGGGTCATTTACCCACCTGTCAGAGGACACCAAGGGTCAGGCCGGACACGTGATGAGCCCACAATATCAAGCCACGGAGAAGGAGACGGGGACATTCATTGCTCCCACCATGACTGGGCCTCTGACTACTCAAGGCACCGATGCAAAAGCCTCCCTGTCAAAGTCTCCCTCTCTGTCTCTCTCCCCGCCTCTCTTTCCCTGTCCCTAAGACCAACTCTGGAAGTGTGTCTCTCTGTCTCTCTCCTGTTTGTCTCTTGCCCGTGTCTCTGTCTCTCCCTCAGCGTCTCTCCATCTCTCCATCATGTCTCTCTGCCTCTCCCCCGGCACCTCGGGCCCAGGCTTGCCTCTTCCTCACACTCTCACCCTCTGGGCCCGCCCACCTCTTCTCCATTCCTGGCTCTATAAATATTTACTGAGGTGAAGGTGTCTGGCCGACTAATTTCTTGAAACCCTCACCCAGCCCCACCTCCCCTCTCACAGCCACCACCCAAGGGCTCTCCAGGGATGGAGGGCAGGTGGGGGATCCACAGCCTCAGGGACATTCAAAATGCCCCCAGTTCAGGGGTCCACAGCTTGTGGCCAGACCGGGCCCCATCTGGACTCCCTCTTACTGGGCAAGGGCAGGCTCTGCCCAACGTGCCCTGGGGCACAAGTGCTGATTGGCCCAAGTCACACATGGCCCTTTCCCTGCCCTTGCAGTGATTGGCCGAGGCTAGATATGGAATGCATCTGTGGCCAGTGAGATGGGGAAGTCTGCCAAGCGACTTCTGGGAACAGTTTATTCATTCTTCAGAGAACACGTGAAGGCCTTTTCCTGCCTTGGCCATGACTGTGTGAGGAGGAGATGGCAGGAGCTTTGGCACCATCATGGAGCTGTGAGGAGCTGGGCTGGGAGGAGATGGCAGAACCATGTGATGGAAAGAACCTGGGATCTTAATGATGCCCAGTACTCCCCAACCTCTAACTGACCCGGCTATTATTCATTCAGTCATTCAACAAACATTTGTTGAGCACCTACTGGGTGCCAAACCCTATGACGGGCAGTGGGGATGCAGCAGAGAACAGAGTCAGCATGATTCTTTGATTCTTACTTTACATTCTCAGGCAGGGGACAGACCTCAATCGAATAATCTCTGGGTGAGTGTAAAATATGGTCATAATGAGGGCTGGAAGGAGAGGTCCATAAAGATAAGACCAGAAAAGGGGATCCAGGAACCTTTCCCTGGTGATTTGTCTTAAGTCAGGTTGCCCAGAAACAAAGCCCAAAACGAGACTGGAATGCATGTGATTCACTGAGGAATGCTTTTGGGAGAAAAGAAGAGTGGAACAGGACAGGGCCTGGGAAAGAGCTATGCGAGGATGTGGTCTCAGCTGACGTCTAGCCTGATCCCATGGGAAGCTCTGGAACATGAAATGCACTGCAGACTTGATCTCACCTTGAACTAAGAGGGCTGAGCTTTGTTCCCCTGACTTAATCAGTTATTGGCTGTGTCTGCCTCTGATGTAAGGGAGATCCAGCTAGGACAGCCACAGCTGCCAACATTACATGGCAGCTGGGAGATATGTGCAGGGCCCAGGGTAAGGGAATCTGAGTGGGTCACCACAGCACCCACAACAGGAGATTCCCCTTATCTGAGATCTGGGCACTGTGTAGGTGAAGAGGAGAGAGGAAAGCATTCCAGTAGAGGAAGCAGCATGGGCAAAGGCCCTGAGGCAGTCAGAAGCCAGATTCACTGAAAGGAGACCATGATGGCTCTGGCAGAGTGAATGAAAGAGCGGCAGGGGTTACGAGAGAGGGGTTAGCGATCGTGCAGCGCATGCAGGTCATAATTAGGAAGCTAATCTTTATTCTGAGGGCAGTGGAAGTCATGGGAGACGACTGAACAAAGGAGGAGGGTGATTCAGTTTACAGTTTTTATGGCTCCGTCTGGCAGCATGTGGAGAATAAACTGAACCTGGGAGCAGGAGACCATCTGGAGTCTGCTGTAATCATTCAGGTGGGTCAGCCCAGCCCGATTGGTGGTGGGAGTAGGAAGCATGCAGAGGCGGGGCCAGGGGGAGGCAAGACCTTAGGAGGAAATAATGGTAGCTATTGATCACATCTATGACACTGTTACAAGCACCTCACAGAGAGTATCTCATTTAAGCACATTGCTGTTAAGAAGAAACTCCTACTATCCCTGCATCACATCAAGGAAACTGAGGTATGGTGGGATCGATGCCTAGAAATGGCGCAGACCGTCACTTGCCAACACTTCCTGCCCTACCTCATTAGGCCCCAAACACCTGTAAACCTTAGGCATCCTAGGTACCTTGGGGGAGTCAGTCACCCTGGACTCCCTGACCCCCAGTTGAAGACACATGAATCCCATCATGTGTAACCAGTTTCTCCTGCCCTGAGATGTGGATGTTATTATTACATTTAAGGTCTCCCAGACATGGACCCCATTTCCACCCAGTTCCTTGCTCTCTCCTGTGGGGGTGGGACCTCATCCTGTGTGATCCAGCAACCCAAAGAGAGGGAAGGACTCATCGAGGCCACCCAGCCCATCCCTGGTGCAGGTGCCTGTGAGGCGGGGGTGGGGGGGCTGTTAGCTGTTATCTGTGGCCAGAGGCAAGAGGCCCAGTGGGCCACCTGGTGCCTCTGATAAGGTGGCCTGTGGTCCTGGCCCCTGTGAGGACAAGCAGACCATGCCCAGCCAGGAGATAATCGAGACCAGATTCTGGCCAGTGATTCATTACAACATCACAGCTAGGACTGCCCTGTGGAGTCTGAAGACCCAGAAGCCAGATCTTCTGGGCTGGGACTGGGGGAGGGGTAGGCAGGGGGGAGGAAGATCCAGGGGCCAGTAGGACCCCTTCCTAGGAGGAATCCACACAGCAAAAAATGTCCAGGTCGCTTCTTGATGGTCACTGGCTGCTCATGGAGCACCTGCTGCATGTCATGGATTTTAGCATAGATTTTAGCTTACAGCCTATGAGACACAAGGGTGACCAAGCAGACGTTAGTGCCCGTCCTCGGGGAGCTGACACTTGCATGAAGGAAGCAGGCATCAAATAAGGAATCCCATTAAGAGAATGGAGAGTGCCAACTGCTGGGAAGGAGAAGTGCAGGGGACTGCACGGATATGTACCAGGAAGGCCTCCCCAGCAAGGTGCCTTTGAGCTGAGGCCTTAAGGTTGCATAGAGGAGAACTCTGGGGGGAGATGGAAGAAGGGCATACTAGGAGGGGATACAGCATATGCAAAGGTCCTGAGGTGGGCCAAGTGTGGAATGTCCAAGGGGAAGAGGGTGGAAAGGGAGGGCCAGAGTGATAAGGCAGGAGCAAGAGCAGATCAGCAGGTAACCCTGGACCAAGGCGAGGGGCATGGACTTTAGCTTACAGACCATGGCGAGCCATGGAAGGCTTTAGGCAGGGGTTGGGGTAGACTTGATCAGACTAGAGTCCAGTGGATCTGCTATACAGGATGGTCTATAGGGGCCTGAGTAACTGTAGGTTCTAAGACCTAAGGATCCCGGCCTCCTGGGTCCCCCCTTCCAATATTCAGGGCTCTAGTAGCCAGCAGGCAGAGGCCTGGCTGGGTCAGTCCCAGGTACCTCATGGGCCCCTGGCTGCCTGCCCCCACCTGGACCTCCTAGGGAACATTCCAGGCAGCGATTATCTCTGTTCTGAGCACTAATTAGCCTGGTTTCACCTCCGGCATCTCAGTTCTGCTCTGAGAGGGCCCCTGGGGAGGAAGCCTCTGGGTACAAGGTCCCAAGGTAGGCCTGGTGGGACCAGAAGTAAGGGGCCCTGAGTCGGTTCCCAGGACTACTCAGAGCTGCAGCCGCAACCCAGAGGTAGAGAGGACACGCTGCCCCGGGTGCCTCCAGCACCCTGTGCCCGTCCCACACCCTCCCTTCCCAGCACTCCTGCACCTTGGCCGGCCCCAGGCACGGGTCAGAGCAAGCCCAGCCCCCACCTGCACTGGGAGCCCCACTGCCTCTCTCTGCACTCTGCCTCTGCCTCCCTAGGCCTGAGCCTGGCTGCCTGTGTGTGTTTGTGTGTCTCTCTTTCTCTCCCCTCCATCTCTCTCTCTCCCTCTCCCTCCCTCCCTCTTTCTCTCTCTCTGTCCTTGCCCCCAGGCCCTTGGCTCAATGCCCAGTCATTCTCCGCTTCCCCAGGTCTCCAGCCTGAAGTGGGTGGTGAGGAGGAAGGGGGAATGCTCTTCTGGCCCCAGCCCCTCAGGGGCCAGGAGCAAGGGTAAGCAGCCCCGAGCAGCCTCCTAGTAGAGGAGTGAAGATGGTACCTGCACAAACAGCTCCAAGCCTGCCGGTTTTTCCAGCTCAGGCCCACGCTGAACTGGGCTGCCCCCTGCCCCAGGACCCACCATCCCTGGGCCAAGCGGGGCTGCTAGAAGGTGAGGCCTGACCAGGAGCATCCTGAGAAGCAGAAGCCAAAGCAGAATCAGGTTGCATGTGCCCACCGCAGCCCAGGCCCAGGCTGGAAACTTCATGGACCCATTTACACATGGGGAAACTGAGGCTCAGGGAGGGCTTAGGGTCACATAGCTAATTAGAGTCCAAATTCAAACACAAGACTCAGGAAGTGATGCAGACATAACCAAGGGTCCCCCTCTTGCTCCTGTTTCCTTCCCAGAGGCCACCATGGTCCCCCATTTTCTGTTCCGGAATTGTCTGTGCATATCTATGATTCCCTTCTTTTAGGAAGGTTTTCACACGTGTGATGAAACAATAGGCACTGTCTTGCACCTGCTTTTTTTACTTAACCATATCTTGAAGATCTTGCCTTATCAGAACCTTCCTTGTTTCTAACACCTGCTGGGTCCTTCAGGGAATGGACCAGCCCCAAGGTACTTAATCAGCTCTGCCACAGGACATCTGAGTTGTATATCTATAAAGTCACAGCAGCCCCAAGCACACAAGCTCGTACACATACCTGGCCTGTAGGATCCACTTGTCCTGGAAGGGGGCAGTGAGTCCCCAGGGATGAGCTCAGAATCCTAGAGCGGAGCTTGTTAAAACTGCAGATTTCTGGGCCTGTTCCAAAGCCCCCAAAGGGGAAGCTTGAATGAAGGACCCTCCAATCTGTATTTTTAGCAAACACCCCAGAGAGGAGGGACTCATGGTGGGGAGGGGGCATGGCAAAATCATAAACTGTCCAGCTGGGTTTTCAAGTTGTGTCCCCAGATCACAGGGCTCCTGGGGGATACCCTGCCCCCATCTCAGCAGCTCCCTTTTGTTCCACTCATGTGATGAGGCTCTGGAAAAATGGGGGGGGGGGTTGAAAAGGGCTCTATGCAGTGAAATAAAAGCAATAGTGAAGCTGAAAAACTAACAGATGAGGAAACAGAGGCAAAGAGAGGCAATTGAACAAGCCCAAGACTCCACAAGCCTTGGAGTTAACATGTAGCAAGGCTGACCCTGAACCCAGGACTCCTAACTCTTGGGCCAGGAGTTTTCTATTGCACACCACCCCACCCTGGTCCAGTTTCCTGTCAGCTAGCCATCACTCGTCCACCCACCTCACCCAATAATCTGCCCACCCACCCATCCCTCCTTCACCTGTTCACTGTTCACACCATCACCCAGCCAATCCCTAACCATCCAAGTTCATGCATCCATCTATCCATCCATCTTTCTGCCTATAGACACAACCATTCATCTAACCACCCATCCTCCACCCTCCCTACAGGATTCAGGGCACCTACCATGTGCCAGATGCCATTCTAAGTGCTAAGAACACAGCACCAACACAACAGGCCTGTTCCCACCTCAAGAGACACTAACTATAGACAGACAGATAGTCACATGCATGCAGACTCCCACACGGGGGTCCTGGCTGTGAATACCATTCACAGGAATGGAGGGGAACAAGTGGGGGCCAGGGAAGGCCTCCTTGGTGAGGCCCCTCTCCTCTGAGAATCAAGCAATGAGGAGGCATGAGCCTGGAAAAGAGAAAGGCATTCATTGAGGGAACAGCATGACAAACAGTGGAAGGAGGAACAGGAAGTTGGAGGGAGGGGGGAAAGTCGGAGAGAAAGGACAGGTGGGAAGAACTGGGAGGTTGGGAAGCTCTATTTGGACCGTCCCACCTCCTGCCTCTCTCCCCAGGAGAACCAGCCCTGGCCTGCCCTCCTGGTTGGAACACTGTCTCCCTGGCCCTACTCCAGCTCCCAGCTCCCTGCCAGCCCTGGCCTGGCCGCCTCCTCCCACTCACCTGCTGATCCTGCCTCACTGAAGGAGGGTCTTCCCTCCCTGCCCCCACCTCTTGAGGGCACCAAACCCTCCATGGGGGTGGCTGGGGTAGGTGGGTCACCTCAGGTATCACCAGCCCACCAGGAACCCCATTAAAACTTAGCAGGTCACTCCACCCAAAGCCTCCACGTGCCCTCTGCAGTACACAGTGCTGTTTATTGAGTGCCTAGTATGTACCAGACCCTGGGCTCAGCACTGCCCACCAGTTCTTTCGTCTTGCTCTCTCTTCTGCCTGAATGCCACCCCAACCCATACCCCTGGAAGGAAAAAATCAAATCATACGCCTCGTCTGCTGAAAGCCGCATCTACCCACTACACCCCCCCCACACACACCCCATTCCTCTTTTCTCCCCTCACACAGCCCCGGCATGCGGGCCTCTGCTGCTCCTCAAACATAGAAAGCACAATCCCACCTCAGGGCCTTTGCACTTGCTGTTCCCTCTGCCCCCAGATATCCACACGGATCTCTCCGTGACCTCTTTCAGGTCTTTGCTTAAATATTGTCTTCTCCCACCGAGGCCTTCCTTTCCTGACCTGCAGTTAGATGCAAAACCACACACACACATACACACACACACACACACACACACACACACACACACCCCGGCTATCCTTCCCACCTTCCTCAGACATCTAGCCGACTGCATTTCCCACGAGAGTGCAAACTTCACGAAGATGGGGTTGGGGGCTGTGTAATCTTCTGCTGTATTCCTGGGCAGAGCACAGTGCATGGCACTCAGAAGCTGCCCAGCGAAGTCGTTCCTACAACACATCTTGGAGTGTCTTCTGTCTGCCAGGCTCAGGGCCACAGATGCAGCAGGGAACACGATGCAAACATTGTGGAAAGCGGGATGGGGTCCCCGGGTCCAGACTTCATACAGCTACTTCCTGGTGCGGGACCTCAGAAAAATACAGGCGGCCTGCAGGCGGTGCCAGCCCAAGGGCTCCTTCCAGGGACCCTGTGGCATCCACAGGTTATTCTCTGTGGAAAATGCTGGGCTCTGTCACTGTTCATACATGTGGCTCTCGCTTTCACCGGTTTCACAGAAACTCCATGGGCTAAAACCCACTGAGAAGAGCCCCTCAATTACCCAGAACTGGGTTCTGTTGCTGTTTGTTTGTTTGTTTATTGCTTTTGCTTCCATTAGTTCATTACCAGCCATTTATTTCCTAGGCACCAAGCGTGTGGATATCATGCGTATCATGAGTACCCATTCCAGACAGGACTGATCCACGGGGACTCAGAAGCAAGGAATCAGACGGGCCAGGAAATGGGGAGGGGTGTGAAGCCACAAAAAGACATGGCCCAGCCAGTTTGGCTCAATGGTTAGAGCGCTGGCCTGCGGAATGAAGGGTCCTGGGTTCAATTCCTGCCAAGGGCAAGTACCTCAGTTGCAGGCTCGATCCTCCGCCCTGGTCAGTGCTCCAGTGGGAGGCAACCAATCCATGTGTCTCTGTCACATTGATGTTTCTCTCTCTCTCCCCCCACTTTCACTCTCCCTGAAAAGCAATGGAAAAAATATCCACAGGTGAGGATTAAAATAAATAAATAGATAAAAAGACGTGCTCATGAGTGAGCACTGAGTGGGTTGGGGCTGGGGGTTGGTGGAAATGTGTCCACTCTTCTGGACCCAGGTTATACCTCCATAAAAATTTACATTTTAAAAAGTATAACAGAAAAAAAAAGAGCGGGGAAGGAAAAGACAAAGGAGCACACAGATGAAAGTAATGCACTCACAAAGGCCTGGGAGTTCGCACCCCAGAATCATAAAACAGGAAGGGGCTGACCCTAGCGAGCGGTCCAAGATTCACTTCAGCCTAATCAGAAATGTTTTCATGTTTTAAGAAATGTTTTCATGTGTCACGGATGCATGTATTACTAGCATCATTTTAAATCAAAATTTAATTGTAAAAAAGGCAAAAAGACAGGCCAGCCAAGGAATCAAGGAGCAAACTATATCTGAGCACATACTATGTGCTCGAGGTAGGCCTGCCGAGTCCTTATTTCCCTGAGTTTCAACTTAGCTCAGCCACTGAGGGAAGCTGGGAATCGGAAAACCTGGGTTCCTCTCTCGTCTCCCTGTGGCCTTGCTCGAAACACGCTTCCCACTTCCCAGGTGGGGAAACTGAGGTCAGTGAGGTTAGTGATGGGGACACCTACGCTCGAAGAATGTTTCTGAACATCTAAGGACACACCTCAGGGGAAAGTGCTTGGAAATCTCACCAGATGCCACAGTCCTGCCCAGGACCAGCCCCTCCTTCTAAACAATTAAGAATTTCAATAGGAACCAGCAGAGCATTAAACCAAGCACTGGCCCTCTGAGCTCGGGCCCGTGCAACTGCCCAGGAAGCCACCCAGCCTTGCCTTAGCTTCCAGAGAACTTTTTCAAAACCTGGAATGGAAATTAAGAGTCTTCTGAGTAACCTTCAGACAGTCCGAGAGCTCCTTTCTAAGACTTTCCGTTCCGTGCCAGCTGTTTTAAAGTGCTGGTGTTTGTGCGGCCCAAGGACAGCAGGAGCTCCCCTATTCCCACAAGAAGCAATAATACCAGCAGTTACCTTTATTGAGGACTTCGTATGTGCAGGCACTGGGTAGAGTTCTGCACACATTTAACTCCTCGACTCTGCTCATCGGTGCTATTAGGTAGGTGCTCTCCCGGGCAGGTTCTAGAAGTGGAAACTGAGGCACAGAGAACAGAGCCACTTGCCCCAGGTCACAAAGCCAGTTAGGGGCACAGCTGGCATTTGCTCCCAAACCTGTGGATCTCCAGAGCCCACGTGCAGGCCCAGGAAGGAAGGCAAAGGCCAACGGGAGGCAAGCGAGGTTGGCAGGGCCACCCGGGCCAGCGAGCGGCCAGGGCCAGCTCCGCGTATGTTAGCTGCTGGCTGGGCCGCCCTCTGTCCCACTGCCTCCCCTCCCAGTTGGAACCGCCAGCTCTGAGCTGGGATGGTCTTTGCCAGGCAGCGGTTTCGCCATCCCCACCAGGCCCTAGGGAGCCTTTGGGAGCCGAGCGGGGCTGTCCAGCAGTGAATCCAAGCCAGAGTACTGGGTAAGGAGCACGCCCAGGGGTCACCCAGACCCGCATTCACATCCTGCCTCTGCCACCCACCAGCTGTGTGACCTCAGGCAGGCTAATCCCTCTCTGAGCTCTTGCGGCCTTTTGGTCTTTCCTTCTGAACCTCAGGTGCGGAGAGCTGACTTATCCAGCTCCTTGATGGCTGTCCACTCAAGGCTCCTCTCTGGTCCAATTTATTTCTTCTCTCCAACCCCACTCCTGCCCACCTCCCTCTCTTAGGTTTGATGTATATTTTTAGTTAGTTTTCTTTTACTTTGATTGCGAGTTTAACTTGTATACAGCGAAGTGCAGAGAGGGAACTTCTCTCTATGAATTTTTGTCTCAATGAATGTTTATATTTGGATGAACCCATTTGACCACCACCACCCAGGTCAAGACACAAACATTTGTAGCAGCCCAGAAGGCTCCCAATGCCACTTCCCAGGCAATAATGCCTCAACTCACAAAAGGAACCACTATGACTTCTAGACTCGTCTGACATGTTCCTGAGTCCGTACCAGAGGCGTCACACTGGTCTTCTGAGCCTGGCTTCTTTCCCTCAGCACACCACTGTTAAGGCGCACCTACAGTGTGCAGGAATCAACAGCCTGCTCCACATCATTGCTGACTGGTGTTTGGTTTATAGATGTACCACAATTTATTGATCTTCTCACTTGCTGAAAGACATCTGGGTGGTTTCCAGTTTGACTGTTATAAATAAAACTGCTGAAAATATGCTTGCAGGTCTTTTTGTGGACATATATTTTCATTTATCTTGGGTACATTGAAGGTCAGATGTTTTGATTTCTTTTTAAATTTATTTTGGTATAACTCTAGGACTTAGAGGAAAACTACAAGACTTACAAGGGACTCCAGGATACCCTTCACGCAGAGTGCCTGTATTTTGTCCTACTTATTTCATCTTTTCCCCTCTATTTATATTCCCTCTTGTACTGATTTATCTGAGAGTCAGTTGTAGACATGGTGTCCTTTGATCTCTGAACCCTGCAGCATGGATCTCCTGATGCCAGCTCACACACACACATACACACACACACACACACACACACACAGTACTCTTTTCAAAGTTAGTACACTTGTCATTGATAAGCATTACTATCGAATCCACACGCCATACTCAACACTCCATAATTGTCCCTATAAAGGTCTTATACTGATTTTTTTCCTGGTCCAGGATCACACCCAGCTCCCTTCAATTGTATTTAGGCTCTTTCAACAGCTCCTCGGTCTCTCCTTGACTTTCTTGTCCTTGACACTCTTAAGAATGACAGGCCAGCGATTTTGTCGTGTTTCTCACTAGGGATTTGTCTGATGTTTCCTCGTGGTTAGATTCAGGTCATGCATCTTTGTAGGGATATAACAGAAGTGATGCTGTGTTCATCTTGTGTGTCCTGTCAGGGGGCACACAATTATGACTTGTCCCATTGCTGGAAAGTGGGGATCATAAAACCTCCCACCCCACAGAGCTGTTCCAGGGATTGAGCGAGGCTCAGCCCAAAGCCTGCTTTTGTAATTATCCTCTCTTCTGCATTTGGGGGCAGGGCCTGGCGTGAAGCGGAAGAACAAACACGGGACCGTCCCCACCCACACCTATCTCCTGGGCCCCAATCCTTGCCCTGCTCTGAGAACATGCAACCAGGATGGAAGGAAGACAGGAGCTAGAATTCTAGTCAGATCAGGTTGGAGACACCCTGATGCCGGCTCAAACGGATCCCCTGAGCGATGGGAACCTGAGGCCCTGAGAGCGCAGAGGGGTGTCCCCAGCAGCACACAGCGAGCCATCCAGCCTGTGGGGCTCGGTGAGGCTGCTGCACCCTCCACACCAGGGTTGTCAACTGAAGGGACACTTGTAGTATCTGGAGACATTTTGGGTTGTCATAACTGGGGGTGGGGGTGCTACTGGCATCTAGTCTGTGGAGGCCAGGGATGTTGCAATGCACATGACAGTGTCCCACAGCAAGGAACGATCCTGTCCCAAATGCCAATAGTGCCAAGGTTGAGAAGCCCTGGTCCACACTGAACTATGACAATGGGCAACAGGTGAGTCCCTGGCCAGCTTATGCTGCCCATTTTCTCCCAGGGCCCAACTGGCTGCAAAGAAAAGGCAGTGCTGACCCTTTAGCAATGTCTAGGGCTTAAGAAGGGGAGTCCCCACCGCACAAATGGGGTTTTGCTGCCTGAGTCTGTTCTTTTCTGAGTCCACAGCGTTCAAATCAGCGCTGTTGGAGAGGGTTGAAGGATGTCACCACCTCTGAAGAGCTGGGAAGGGAGGGGTTACAGGGGTGTCAGGAGACCTGGCCTGGAAATGGAGGGGGCGGGGATCTTAAACCACCTTTGGCAGCCAGAATACTAGGTGGGGCGGTTACACCCCGAGATCCTGTCATCTTTTCTGGGCTTAACTTTATAGTATCTGAGGTTCCAGGTGGTTCTGCTTGCAGGCAAAGAGACAGTTAACCCTGACACATAGCAGATTCTCAGTAAATGATATTTTCAAAAAAAATGATTTATGATAGTAATGTTTACTGAGCATTTACTATGTCACATACTGTTCTAAGCACTATGCATATATCATCTCATTGAATCTGACCACACCCTATGAGATAGGTACTATTATTGCCATCCCCATTACACAGATGAAAAAACTGAGGCACAGAAAAGTTAAGTCACAAGCTGTTAGGAGGAACATGAATGAATGAATGAATGAATGAATACCAGTCCCCATCTAGATTACCATTTTTCCTTCAAATATTACTGAATCAGAATTCTGCTTACAACTCTCCTTGTGGCATAACAATCCCGGCCCAAATTCCTTGGCTCCCTGGTCCTCTCCAGGTCATCCTCTCCCCCTCTTACTGCCTTAGGGGCACTGTGTCCCCAAACCTAAGCTTGAGGTAGAGACTTAAGCCATGAAGGCCTGGGGACCCTAACATAATGGGACCCTTTTGTTTATCAAGGGCTTACTTTCCACCAGGCCCCACACTGCACAACAGTCAGGGATGTGGTAAAACACATTGTACAGATGAAGAATCTGAGGCTCAGTACAGGGAGGTAACTTATTCCAGGTCGAACATCTAAGTGACAAAGCTGGAATATCTGACTCATGAGCTTGACAGGGAGATAGTGAAGGCACAAAAGGCAACCAGGAAGAACTGTCCAGCAGGGGGACCATGGATAGTCAACCTCAGCTCATCCCTTAATCACCCTCTCCCCAAACTCCATCTCAGTATCCACACAACCTAGCCTGTGACAGAGGCACATTCATCACAGTGTTTGCGGCTATGGAGCTTGGAGGCAACATCAGTGTCCATCACAAGGGGAATAGTTCATTAAAATGTGGCAGGTACATGCAGAGGAACATTTTGCATCACAATAAAAAACAATGAATTAGAGGTACACAGAGCAATGTGGAGACATCTCAGAAGCACAGTCTTCGAGGAAGGCATGCTGCCTTCGGGGAAAAAGTGACACAGTTGATGTGGTTGACCATTGTAGCATTGTGTGAGCTAAAAAAAGGTTGGAAACAACCTAAATGTCTATCAAAAGGGGACTGGTTAAATGATTATGGTACATAATACAATGGAATACTGTGTGATCATTACAAAGAATGAGGCAGCTCTATAGTACTGATGTGAGCAACCTCCAAAATATATTGAATGGAAAAAGCAAAGTATAGACCAGTGTGGAAAGTGCTACAATATGATGTGTATAAATATCACGTGTGTGAGTGTGTGTGTGTGTGTGTGAGTGTGAGAGAGAGAGAGAGAGAGAGAAACTGGTGAGTGACCTCTGGGGAAGGTAACTGGGAATCTGAAGGCAGGAGTGGAAGGCAGACCAAGTTTTCACTATACTTTTTGAATTTTGAACAATAAGCATATGTTTTGTATTCAGATTAAATAAAACATTTGAAGAAATGCGAAGAGGCCATAGGGGAGTTGAATTGAGGTCATTCACAAGAAAGATGGCATGATGTGGGGTCCAAAGAGGGGTGAAGAGGGCCTCCAGTTGGGGAGGAAGGGGCAGGGGAATGTGCAGAGACTGGAGATTGGTTATATGTAGGGGATTGGCCAAATGAGTAAATATATTAAGAATAATGGAAACCAACTTTCTCACCGTCAGAAGACAGAGTTCCAAATATAGAGAGAAAAAATTGCATGGTGCTGGATTGGAACTGGAGGTATCAGTATAAACTTAGTTTTCTATATAGATAATAGATATATAGACAGATAGCAGATAGATAAATAACCATTAGATATAGAAAGAATACAGATATAAATGTGTATCTATGCATATGCATGCATGCAGTCCTTAGCTCTGTCCACTGAGAGGGTCTGGGAATAGTGATTCCCCAGCAGCAATGAGCACACTTTGTGCTGAGATCTTGGTTTCTAACCACCACTCTCCACCAAAAGAAGCCAGGACTCCTTGCAGAAATGGCTGGCTCCAGGGCTAGGGCAGAAAAAGCACTAGATGAGCCTGAAGCAGCTATGCCACAAAGTTAAGGAAGTGCTCAAGAAATGGTGGTGACATGTCAAAAGGGCAGAGAAGCCAGCTAGAAGGGGCCCCAGCGGTGATATGTGGGAAAATTTGAGTATATAAATCATTAATAAGAATGAATAAAACAGAAAATCGTGAGTCCATACTGATAAAGATAAACGAACCATTGGGAGTTTGATGAGGAACAGGATATTTATATAGTTTCAAAGTACCTCCCCTCAAGTACTTACTACTGCAAAGGAGAAAAAAGCAACTTTACAGATGTGAAGTCTGCCAGATACATCTTCAATCAAGTATCAGAGTGAACACCATCATTCTCATCACAAGCAAAACAATTTTAACTATGTGAGGTCACGGATGTTAACTAACTCATTACAGTAATCATTTAATAATATGTACATATACAAAATCATGTGTACACTTTAAACTTATATAATGTTATACATCAATTATATCTCAAAAAAACTAGGGGAGGGATGAACACCATCAACAACGGGACAAAGAGAACACAGCATCACTTCTGTGATTTACCTGCCAAAGATGCGTTACCTGAGTCTAACCACGAGGAAACAACAGACAAACCCAACGTGAGGGACATGCTACAAAATAGCTGGCCTGTCTTTGTCAAAAGTGTCAAGGTCATGAACATCAAGGAGAGACCAAGGAGCTGTTCTAGATTAAAGATGTGGCAACTAAGTGCAATGTGATTCTGAACTAGATCCTTTCACTGGACATTATTAGGGCACTTGGCAAGTTATTAGATGGTAGTAATGTATCAGGTTAATTTCCAGATTTTGATGGTTATATTGTGGTTAGATAGAAAATGTCTCTGATTATAAGAACTATATTTCAAGCTATTAGGAAGTGATAAGGCAACAGGTCAGCAATTTATTCTCAAATAATTCAAGAAAAAAATGTTCTTCGTACTGTTTTTGCAACTCTTTTAAAAATTTGAGATCTACTGCAAAATCAAAAGGGCCATAGATTAAATGTTTGTGTCCACCAAAATCCATGTACTGAAATAATCCAATGTGATGGGTTTTGGAGGTGATTAGGTCACAAGGGTGGAGGCCTTGTGAATGGAATCAGTGCCGTTATAAAAGGGGCCCAAGGAGCTCCTGTGCCCCTTTGCCATGTGAGGACAGAGCATCTGTGAATCATGAAGCAGGTCCTCACAAGACACCAAATCTGCCCGCAAGTTGATCTGGGACTTCTCAGAATCCAGAATGGCGAGAGAGAAGTTTCTGTTGTTTATATAAGCCACCGAGACTACGGTATTCTATTTGAGAAAACCAAACTGACTAAGACAGAAAGTTGTTTTTTTAAACAGAAAAAAAGTAAGACATAGAATAAGATCTAGGGTTGAATACCATGAACAGGAATTAAAACACATACTCATAGCATTTCCTATGAGTCAGCAAGGCGCTCCTGAAATACGGCCAACTGAAATGTATAAATACGTTCACCAAAAAACATGTATTCTAGAATGTTCCCCATGGCCCTATTCTAAAGAGCTAAAAGCTGGAAACAACCCAGTGTCCCTCAACAATAAATTGGGGAAATATACAGGGTGGGCAAAAATACGTTTACCATTGTTCACATGGAAAATAATACCATAATTAATAAATAATAATACAAGAGTCAACTCTGTGTTTCATGTACTCACAGCTGTACCTACTTTTGCCCACCACTGTACTGTGTCTATTCAAGCAACAGAATTCTATTCGGTAACAAAAAAGCAACAAACCCTGATAGGTACACTCAACAACTTGGATGAATGTTACAATATTGAATAAAAGAAGTCAGATATAAAAGAATACAGTGTGTGATTCCATTTATATAAAGTACAGAAATAGGCAAAATGAATATTTGCTGTTAGAAATCAGGATAATGACCCTGGCCAGTGTGGCTCAGTGGTTAGAGAGAAGGCCTGCGGACCGAAGGGTCTCAGGTTCGATTCCTGGCCCAGGGCACGTACCTGGGTTGCAGGCTCCATCCCTGGCCCGGGTTCAGACACGTGCGGAAGGCAGCCAATCAGTGTGTCTCTCTCATATCGATGTTTCTCTCCCTCCCTCCCTCATTTCCACTCTCTCTAAAACTCAGTGGAAAAAATACCCTCAGGTGATTAACAAAAAAAAAAAAAAAGAAAAAGAAATCAGGATAATTTCTTTTCTTTGCTGGGGGGGGCGACAAGAAGGGGCATGAGGGGCTCCTGAGCGGCTGGAACGCTGTTTCTTGATCTGGATTCAGGTTATAAGTGTGGTTCCAGGCAGAGAAAATTCACTGAGCTGTAAACCTATGTTGCACACACTTCCCTGTGTGTGTACATTTCACTAAGAAGAAAAGATATAAACCAACCCGATGATGCCCAGAAGATCAGGTATCAACCGCATCGGGGTGGGGGCTGTGAGAAGTCGTGGGATATGCAGGAGCCGGAGTGAAGGGGGGAAATAAAGCAAAAGGCAATGCAAGCCTTGCAAGGACTGATGAAAATCATGTCGTCAGAACCAGCAGGCAGAATTAGATAAAAGCTCTGCACGTAAGTTTCAAGACCAAAGGAACGAAAGGATCCCATTATCCACGTGTCCCTCACCGGCACCCAAGAGGGCCGACAAGGCCAACTTGATGACCGGCCCCGTTTAGCGTGAGGACAAAGGCTGGCTCGAGTATGGCAGCCCAGGCAGATCGACCCTGTCCCAGTCCTCTCTCCTCCCCAGCTTGCTGGCCCCCCACCCCCCAGTCTCTCTGAAGAGCCTTCTTCCTCCCTAGCTACCTCCGTCCCCTCTAGGACTCCAGGGCTGGGGCCTGTGAGGCAGGGATCTGGTGACAGCTATAAAAATAAAAGCTCTCCTGCCCAGCTCCTTGGCCTACAGACTCACCTCACAGAGATCCCAGCTGGGCTGGCCCCAGGCAGGCTGGCAAAGGGCTCAGTGGAGCAGGTGGTGGCGGCAACAGCAGGGGCAGAGGGGTTATTCGGGGTGGTGGGGTATCTGGTCCCAACGTCGCCGCCATCACACTCTGTGAACTGCAGCAGGGCTGGCCCGCTCCGTCTCCAAGCTGAGGGCCTCCCTGGTGGATCACAGATGGAGGACAGGGAGCGGGATTTGAGCTCACTGGAGTTAGCAGAAGAGATTCTGCCTGTCCTGATGCACACCGAGATTTCAGAGTCTCAGGGGAGATACCTGAGGACAGGCAGAAAGTGTTCATGGAAGACTGTCTTCATGCATTACTTCTGCAATTAAAATGAATTCAAAGAAATCCTTCCACCACATCTGATGCAAATTCTTCTTCCTAAGCAAAGAGCAAGCCCTTCATCCTGCGTTTATGTGCAATGTGCCAGAAGAACATTCTCAGACAAGGAAGCACTGAAGCATCACTAAGAAACGCAGGTCACAAAACAGTTGATTCTGTTTAGACAAACGTATCAGAAATTGATTCAGCTGCCAGTAATAGAAAGACAAAATGACAGACTTCAATAAGCAGAGATTTCTTTTTCTATCAGGTAAACAAGGCCAGAGCAAGGCAGGAAGGACCTGTGTGGCTGGCTGCTTCACCACCATCAAGAACTCAAGGGCCTTTTACCTTCTGGTTTCACCACCTTCACCAAATGGCTTCCATGCTTCATTGTTTGCCCCATGGTTCAAGATGACCCCTGAAGCTCCAGCCATCACATCTGAGTTCCAGGCAGGAAATAGAAAAACGGCAATGGGGGAAAAGAAGATTGCAGAGGAGAAAGGTAAAAGGGAATGTCTCTCATTAGCTGAGTCAACCCCCTTTAAAGAGCTTTCCTGAACACATCACCTATATCTTCTATTTATATCTCATTGGTTGTCCCTAGCTCCAAGAGAGGCTGGGAAATGTGGCCTTACTAGGGTACTTGCCCCGGTAATTTAGGGGTATCACTGCTAAGAAAGAAGAAGGTAGGTATGAGTATCAAATAGGCAACATTAGCCACAATGAAGAAAAAATAAACATGGCATGAAAATTCTAGAAGGAAATAACAGCTGCCACACACAGAGTGCTCACTCTACAATCACCTATGTGAATTAACCTGTCAAATCTTTACAAAACTCTGGGAGAGATTTTATTTTCTTCTTGTAACAGGTGGGGAAACTGAGGCACGGTGAGATACAGTCACTTGTCCCAAATCCGAAGTAGAATGCAGACAGCCAAATTGTAGCATCTGAGCTCTTGACCCACCAAAATGGTAATGATGTTATTAATAACGATGACGACAGATATGGTGTGATGGCACTGCTCTAAACGCGTTACATGGATTAACTCACTTAATCCTCACAACCACCTTATGGGGCAGGTTATAAATAAGGAAATTGAGGCACAGAGAGGTGAAGTGACTTGCCCAAGGCCACACAGCAAGTGTTAACAGGGCTTATTTCTGGATAGCAAAATTATAGGTGCTTTTTATGTCCTTCTTTTCTGATATTCTGAATTATCTAGCCCTCCCACCACAATTGTGCATTACTTAGGAAATCAAATAAAACAGCCTCCTACTTGTCCCCCAACTCCCTACCGCTCCTACCCCAGAGGCCTCAGGGAGGCCTGGCCCTACCTCCCTCTCCAGCCTCCTCTCTCTCCCTCCTCGGTGCCCTCTCCCCTGCAGTCAAGGCTTCCCAAAGAACTCTCCCTCTCTTGGCTCCCAGCCTTTGCTCCTCTGGTACCCGCCTCCTGGCATGCCCTTCCCCTCATTCCTGCCTGGTGAACAGCTCCACGTGGCTCCAGGCCCTGGGTCAGAGGCTCCTCACCCACAAGGTCTCCTGCCCAGGCGAGGGGCCCCCCTGTGCCCTTCACCCACTGCACTTTGCCTCCTCCAGAGGCCAAGCAGCCTGTTTTGTCCCATCAACAAATGTGTCAAGGGCTTTCTGGGTGCCAGGCCTTGGCATAAACACCTAGTCATTCATCCTCAAAACCACCTCTCTCAGCCTCACCCTGGCCTCCACAGCCCCGGCACGCAGGACCCTGCCACCCTCTGTCCTCTCCTCATTCCACTCCTGGCTGCCTCTGCTTTATCCACAATGATCTCTGTCCTGTCTCAGGGCCTTTGCACCTGCTGCTCCTTCTCCCCAGAATGCTCTCTAAATACCCTTCCCAGTCACCCTCTACCACTTCCCCCAAGGCCTTTATCACAATCTAAAATTAACTTGCTAATTTACTAGTTGTTTGTTGTCTGTCTTCCCACCAAAATGCCAGCTCCAGGGGCACAAGGACCGTCTTGGGCTCACAGTAGTTGCTCCCTTGATACCGGCAGAATATGTGAATGGAAACCAGTACTGTTCTTTGTTGACAAGTGAGGAAGCCCAGGCCCAAACTGGCCAAGCATCCTGCCCAAGGTCACCCAGGAAGTAAAGAGCAAAGTTCGAAGCTCCTCCCACCGTCTTACCCCTCAAATGGTATTAAAATCACAGTTCGCCCATGTGTTCCCCCACAATGCAGTGACCGGCAGACAGGAAAGAGGCTCAGGCTGAGGCTGAGGCAGAGCTGGATTCAAATTCCAACTTTTCTGCTTTGTGGGCTAGTGACATTCCTTCTCAAAGCCTCAGTCCCGCTCTTTGAAATGCAACGGCTACCTCTTGGCTTCAGAGGACACCCAGGAGGGGCTCAAACTCCAACAGTATGGAGCCTCAGAGCCCCCACCCCCACTCCCCAGCCCACCTTGGCCTCCCTCACTCCCCTGCACACGCCACAGTCAATGCAAGGCTGAAAAGCCCAGTGAGGGGCAGATGGCCAGCTGGGGCCACTGGGACTCTACCAGGAGTCACCCAAGAGGTCAGCCAGGGCAAGAAATCATGAAGCGGGGGAGAGGCAGGAGCAGAAAAACAGAGCTAGTGAGGTGTTTAAGGCTATGGGGGGAGGCAGGAGACAAAGGCCTCTTGAGTTCAAACATAACATGTGAATTCGAATCTCCCATCAGTCACTCACCAGCTGTCGGGTCAGTGACTTGACCTTTCTGTGCCTCAGTTTCCCCAACTAGGGAAGGGGGATGATAAAAGTGTCAATGTCACTGGGTTACTGTGAGGATAAAGGCACATAAAACACACACAGGGCCATCTGGGGAGGAGTGAGCGCTCAATAACCTAAGGCCTTCCTCCCTCCGCCTCACCTCAATGGGGCGTGCACATAGGTGCCATCTCCTAGCAGAAGCCGTCCTGGACCTCCCACCCCTCCCTGCCCCACTTTCCTTCCTTCGGACCCTTGTCTCCACCTGTCTTTATCTTGTTCCTGATACTGGATACTTAGTATCTGTCTCTCCCTATAAATTGTCACCTCCATCTTGGTCACATGTCCCTGGCACCCCGCACAGGTCCTGCACACAGCAGGTGCTCAATAAATGCTTGTCGAATAAATGACAAAATAACTGGACAAATAATTTGTCCCAGAGACAAGGGCAAAACAGACCCACGAGGTTTGAACAGGACTTCAGGAGAGGAAGAAACATTATTTAGGTGTTTACATGGAGTCAAACTATCTAAAGCCCACCTTCTCCTTTCTACTCCAACTTCCACTGTTTTTAGCTGTGCAACCTTGGACAGGTCACTTCCCCTCTCTGAGCCTGTTAGCTTTAGCAGGGAAATGCCAATAGCAAAGCCAAGACCTCCAAGAGACTGGTTAAACTGACCAGCACACCCTGAGCACAGGGCCTGGCACCCAGCAGTGTCTCCAGCTTTGATTTCTGACACCCACTTTTCTCCTTGGTAAGATCACTAGGCCATGGGGTAATTGCATAAGATTATGAGGTGTGAATGTGTTTTGTCAACTCTCTCGTCCTGAGCAAACACTGGTTAGGGTTGCCAGCTAGCCTCAGTGGGCAACCCCACTAAACGGGTCTGTGGTCAACATGACCAGCCTTCTCGGGCAGAAGGAAGGATCCAACCAGTCCATCTGTGCCGAGGCCTTGGAGTGGTGCTGTGCACACTGTAAGCACTGAACTCACTCCTACTATTCCTAACATGCCCCTGGGCTCCCCCTATGCTTCACTCCATCCTACCCTGTTTTTTAATTGATTTTAGAGGGAGGAAGTGTGAGAAATATCGATGTGAGAAACATCAATCAGATGCCTCCCCGACCAGGACCAAACCCAAAACCTGGGTATGTGTTCTGACCAGGAATCAATCCCACCACCTTTTGGTGTAGGGACAATGCTCCAACTGAGGGACATGGGCCAGGGTCCTACTCTTTTCTTATTGTCTGGCTTTTGAATGAACTGGTCCCTCCTCCCTGCAAGCCTAGTGATCCACACAGGGTGGGTATCCCTCAATCTATGACATTTCCCAAAGTCCTTTGGGCACAGCTCTGCCCACCATGCTCCCACACCAGGCAACCCAGACCACCGTCAGAGCCCTCACCCTGCTAATTATTTTTCTCAGCCCTCTTCAGGGGCAGTCAGGTGGGCTCAGGTTCAAATCCCTCTCTGTTGCTTCCAAACTGTGAAACTATGTGCAAGTCACTTAACTATGGCAATCGGGGTGCCTGAGCCCTACCTGGAGGGCTCTGGATTTAGGGCAGGGAACTGGGGATTACAAACCAGCCCAAGCTTTCCCCAGAGACCTGGGATCTTATAACTGGTTCCACCCATTCCACCTTGAGTGCTACTTCTGTGGACCTCAGTTTACTTTTGTAAAATGGGTATAATGCGTTCCATGGGGTGTTATGTAAAGCAGGACGTGTGTCAAGAGCTGCACTCCAGGCTGGCTGTGAGACAGCGCTCAGAAAAAGGGAGCCTGGGTGTCACTGTCTGACCAGGCTCCTTCCCTCTCTCCTTTGTGTCCTCTGCAAAATGGATGAACAGCAGCAGCCACCAGCCAACTCTCAGTGACAAAGGGGAGAGCCCTGGCTGGTTTGGCTCAGTGGTTAGAACATCAGTCCCCAGACTGAAGGGTCCCAGGTTCAATTCCAGTCAAGGGCACGTACCTCAGTTGCAGGTTCGATTCCCAGCACCAGTTGGGGCACGTGCAGGAGTCAACCAATCGATGTGTCTCTCTCCCATTGATGTTTCTCTCTCTCTCCCTTCCACTCTCTCTGAAAAAGCAATGGAAAAAATATCCTCCAGCAAGGATTTAAAAAAAGTAAAACAGTGACACGGGGGAGAGCAAGGATTGGAGAGATTCATTCCTAAATTGTGACCCACCTCCCCTTCCAAAGACTGAGCCACCTCCATCCCTAGGTCTATAGTCCCGGCCTTTGCACTTCAGCAGGTAAATCCTAGAGGTAGTGGAGCAGATGTGCTGTTGTTGGTACTGGACTGACTTGGAGACTCTAGGGTCCCAGCCAATCACCCGGGTACCCAGGGCAAGGAGGAAAACTGTTCAGAGCCACACTGGAGGCCCAGGACTGGAGTGAGGTTACCTCTGCCCAGCGCTCTCCACAGCTGTTGTGCCACAAACAGGTGATGCTAGCGTTAGGGAGGAAGAGATTGTCCTGATCTTCATCTCCATAATGCTGGGGGCTGAGTGTCTGTCCCCCACATCCCAGGCTCCCACAGAAAAAGCACATCCAGGCCCCCAACGGGAAAGGGAGGGAAAAAGCAGTCCCCATTCTCAAACCACAGTATCAAGCCCTTGGCAAAATAACCTATGAACCCCCCCAACTCACTCCCCACTGCTGAATTCCTAGGGCAGGAGGGACCCCAATCCACTTTCTTGCCCATAGGAATTTGACAGCCAAAAATTGCTCTTAAAACAGGCCTCATAATAGTACCCAACTCTCTAAAGGTTGTGAAGTTTAAATGGAACGGGGCAAGTCCAGGGTTTACTGGACGCCTGGCCCCTGGCAAGCGCTCACCACACTCACACTGCACTGCAGACTGGGGTGCCAAATGCCAAGAGCCTCCCAGCGAAAAATAATAACAAGAGCAAAGGCTTATATAACACCTCCTGCGTGCCAGGCACCGCAGGACGCCGTACGTGTATCCACTAACCCCTCTGTCTACATCCTCAACTCTCAGGAATGCCGTCCAGGGCTGGAATGGGGGTGTGGGTGCAGTGAAAAGAGGCGGAAGGCTATCAGGGGGCAGGGACGAAGAAGCCTTGCCAGGGGCCATTTCTGTCCCAGGGAATCAGGAACCTGGGGCCCCAAGCTCAAACCTAGGCTCAGCCACCTTGAACAAGCAGGTGAGGCTGGGCCTCAGTGTCCACATCTGGGCAAAGAGAGCAGTGGTAAATCTCCCATTCCCAGGAAAGGGAGGGGAAGTGCAGGAACCCTTCCCCCAACCTCCCTCCATCTGGCAGGGCTTCTCCCCTCCTGCCAGGCAGGGACACCCAAACTGGCCAGGGACACACAAACACAAGCTCGCCCACACACCCAGGCTCCTCTCTTAAAATATATATACACACAAAGTATTTTTTAAACAGCCCAACCCACTACACTTACCAAAAGAATCTGCCCCAACTTGGGCTCAGCAGGACCAAGACCTACACCCCCTCCTCCAGCAGTCACAGGCCCTGAACGCTGTGCAGGGGTCACACACTTCCAGGTCCCTCCAAACCCAAGCCCAGCACTCAGGACCTGCCAAAGGCCCTGGACCCCGTCCCCAAGCTGGGTTCCCAGTTACTCCTCCCCAGCACCCAGGAGCCCTGAGCCACCCTGAAAGCCTAACCCAGGACTCTTCTAATCCTCCCCCCTCGCCCAGTTCTGGGTCCCCATCTCCAAGCAGAGACCCTGGGGGGAGTAGCAGAGGCAGAGAAAAAACAGCTGCAACACCCCCACCCAACAGCTAAAAACGCCAAAAATATTAGCAGCCCTCGTGCACAACAACCCCCCCACCCCAACACACACACACACCAGAAAAGCAAAAATAAAATCATAGAAATCCAAAATAAAGGGGAAAAAAGCAAAGGCCAACTACTGCCCCCAAAAGGCTTTTTTTAACCATTCTCAAAAAAAAAAGTTTATTAAAAGTGTTCTTAATGCTTGAAACGGAAAAGATTCCCAAATATACAGACGCTTCTTTTCGCATAGAAATAGATTATTTTTTATAATACAAAAAAAAAAAAAAGACCAAAAAAACAACAACAAAAACATCAACAGCAACAACCCGGTGGAACATCTTTAAGCGATTACTCAGGGCCCGGCTGACAGTTACACGTGGGTTGCGTCAGTCCCGTGTACACACGCGCTCAGCCATGTTTAAACCGATTGCATCAACTTCGAAACCGGCCCGCCCGCCGGCGCCTGGAGATGGGGCAGAGGGACAGCCAGAGAGTTTGTCATTCATCTGTACACACAGACATTTCTTCTTTAAATACCACGGGCGGTCGCCCCCTCTGCATGTGCGGTTGGTTTGGACAAAAATATAGATATATATATATATATATATATAATAAAATATTAAAATTACCGACGAGCTCCCCGCGCTGCCAAGTGCCCCAGTGCCAAAGTTTTGCCGGCGCCACCACGGGCGGGGGCGGGAGCGGGAGCGCGGGCGCTTCCCGGAGTCTCGCGGCCGCCGCGCGCCCGGCGGCGCGGAGACCGGCCGACAGGGGGGCGCGCGCGGGGGCCGCGCTAGCAGTGGCCGGAGGAGGCGAGCAAGGGCTCGGGCAGCTGCTTGAACAAGTTCCGCAGGGTGCTGAGCTCGCGAGACAGCTGCTCCACCTTCTTCTGAAGCCGCTCGTTCTCCGCCGTGAGCTCCAGGACCTTGTGCTGCGTCTCCAGGTTGCGCATCTTGGCCTTGTCGCGGCTCTTGCGCACCGCGATGTTGTTGCGCTCGCGCCGGATCTTGTACTCGTCGCTGTGCTTGTCCACCGTCTTCTTGGCCTTGCTCTTGACCTGCGAGGGCGCCGGCGCCGCCCCCCCGTAGCAGGCGGCCGGGGGCGCCTTGGCGTCGGCGGGGCTCGGCGTGCCGGGCGGGCTGGACGACGAGGACGTGGACAGGCTCCCGCTGCTGCCGCTCGGCACCGCCTGGTAGCCGAGGTAGGCGCGCAGCGCGTACGGGAAGCCGGCCGCCATGCCTGCGCCGCCGCCGCCCGGCGCTCCGGCCTCCTCCTTCCGCTTGCAGTCCGCGGGCTCGAAGCCCGGCTCCGCCTTGAGCTCGGCGGGCTGCGGCGGCGGCGGCGGGGGCGGCGGGTGCAGGGGCGCGAAGCAGCCGGGGTGCAGCCCGCTCTTGGCGGCCCCCAGGCGCCCCAAGCTCACGTAGCCGTACTCGGCCGCCTTCTTGCAGTTCTTGCCCCCGTAGTCGTCGGAGAAGAGGTCGGAGAGGAAGTCGTGGTGCTGCCCGGAGGAGGCGGGCGCGGGGGCGGGCGCGGGAGGAGCCGCCTCGAAGGTGTCCGTGGCCGTGGCCGGCGCCGGGGCCTGCGGCGCGCCCAGCGGCTCCAGGTACGGGCTGAAGTCGATGGCGCGCTCGTGGTCTCCGATGCTACCCAGCTCGCCGGCGGGGGGGCGCGGCCCGGGTCTGGCCGCGGGGGGCGCCGCGGGGGCCGCCTTGCCACCGTACGCAGCAGCCAAGCAGTCCGCCTCGTAGTAGAAGTTAGCCACTTCCATGGATTTAAAGGCAGGTGGCGGCGGCAGGGGGAGACATGCTGGGTCCCAGGCCACCAGGCGTTGCATGAACGCGGGTGCCCGGGGAGGGGGCTTGGGGCTGCCCGCTCCGGCCGGCCCGCAGGTGGCGCGGCCTCTTCGTCGCGAGCTGTCGCCGCTGTGTCGCCGCTTCTGCTGCCGCTGCTGCTGCAGGAGTGGCCGCTATTAGTGCGGGGGCTGGCTACTGGACCCTCTGGTAGGTCCCCTTCCCGGTCCCGTGCGCGGCTCTGACTCGCTAAAGTTTCTCCTGAGCCCGGTTATTTATAAGGCGGCGCATGGCAACGGTGCGTCACGCCTGGCTGCCGCCCCGGCCCTCCCCCGCGGCCGCCGGGACACCGCCGCACCGTGGCCGCCTGAGACCCCCGAGAGGTCAGCAGCCCGACGGAAAACCAGGAGCGCACTCTCGGGGATACCCTGGCCCGGGGGGGGCAGCCTAACGCCCCTTGCCCACTCCCACCCGGCTGCCGGGAGATTGGAAGCGAGAAGGGGAGGTGCGACCCCGCCCCCGGACCGCCCCCTCTGGGCTTGGAGGAAAGTGGGTGGGAATCCGGGGAGGGGGCTATTGAATTACCCCACCCGAAACACGGCGGCGGCCCGCCCCCTGCTGGAGAAGGCGGCGGCTTCAGAGTCGGCGGCGCCCAGCTCCGACGCCCCGCAGAGGAGGTACTCCCCGGGCAGGATCCTGGTGGAGAGGTGACCATCTCCACTGCCCTTCTCCGGATGCGGCTTCGCCCCTAAATTTGCCCCCATCCCCAGTTCTTGGAAGGAGGGGATTCCACTCTTGTGGTGACTCCCCTCAAAGCCACCTCCAATACGAGGGCGGGGGTGTGGGAATGGGAGGGGGCAGGTCAGGGGCGCTCTCGCTGGGCCTGGGGGAAGTCGGCCCCGCCCCTCCCCTAGCCCCACCTACCACACCTGCCTGCCCCCTTACCCCCTTCAACCACACCTGGGTCTGCTCCAGCCCCACCTCAACCTGAACCTGGGCCCCCAGGAAGGTGTAAGGGGACAGGGTGCTTGGCTCTGTCACACTCTGTGACCTTGGGCAAGTCACTTCACTTCTCAGGCTCCATGAAGGTGTCGTTAGTGTTGTGTTATATTACTGTCTCCACCCCAGATGCCCAAGTAGTTAAAGTTCCATTCTGGGAGGCATATCACAAAGAGTCTCTCCCAGAGGATACAAAGAGGTCCATAGGGGTCCTAGCACAACCAAGGTCACATGGCCCCATGGCCCCCATTAGCCTGAAAAGAAAAGCCCTTATCTGAGCTCCCTAAAACCTTTTCGCTGACCCAAGGCCACAAAACCTGTTTCTGAGGCTGATTGGGACCATGCAGCATGCAGGAGAGAAATGGGACTTCCCCCATATTTATCAAGTCCCTACCATGCATTGCTGGTGGGCCTGGACCCCGGGTTCACTTTTTCACCCTGGGAGGAGGCTTTTGCTGCCCTTGGCTCACAGCTGGGCAAAATCCATGGTCCATCCTGGATTTAAATGTGTATCTGAAGCCCTCCCTGCTGAGTGGGCTCAGGCAGCCCCTTGCCCTCTCCGGCCCCATTCCTGGGCCATTTGAGCAGCTCCTTGGGCCCACCCCTCTGTCACTCAGGCCCAGGCAAGAACTCCCAGCCTGCCTGGGGCTGACCCCCGGCCCACTGACCCCAGTCCTGGTCCTGGCGGGCAAGCAGGCATTGCTCAACCTTCAGTGTTATCTGCTGAGCTGGGGTGACCTCTGCCCCGGAGAGCTGGAGAAATGACATCTCCAAGCGCCCTTGGGGGGTGGAGGGCAGGGAGGAACAGGATGAAACACTGGCCCGGCCTGCTGGCTTTCTGGGCCTTCCCAGCACCAAGGAAGGATCCAAGGCCCCATGGCCACCCAGCTAGGCCTCCTAAGATGTATTTAGGACACTCAGGACTGAGCTTGTAGCCCACCGCCTCCAAGAGGCCTTCCGTGCTCCACCTGCTGGTGAACTTCCTTCCCAGGCCTTATTTCCAGCTACCATTATCCTGGTTGCCTTGTCTACCTCAGTCTCCACCCAGACTGCTCAGTCCGGGAGGATTGTCCCCCAAATACTGGAACTCTTGGGCTGCACAAGCCCAAAATTTACCAGTGAATGAATGCATTTGCTGCACTCATTCACCCTCTGGACCAAGAACACTGTTTCCCCAGCTCTGCCTGAGTCTCAGTTCAAAAGTTACCTCCTCCAAGAAGCCTCCCTGACCTCTCCATTGAAAGTCCTAGGTTCTCAATCACTCCTTTCACACTCCCCTGCTTTATCTCCTTTACCTTTCTCATTACTGCCGAAAACATTTCACACCTACTCATCTTGCTTTCTGTCCCTGCTGTCTCCTCCCCATGTCAGCCCCACCAGGGTGGGGATTTTTGTTTTGTTCACCGCTGTTCCCCTAGTGCCTTCAGGCACACAGAAGGTGCTCAGTGGATGGAGGTGAGATCCCTCATTAGCTGAGCTGTGTGACCTCAGGTAAGATGGCTCCCCTCTCTGAGCCTCAGCTCCCAAATCTCAGGATTCTGGGGAGATGTGGTGAGACCTGGGGGAGGGGGGTCGTCTAAAGCTAACTGGAGGATTTTCTGTGTATCCTCAAGTCAATCTTTTACCCTCTCTGAACCACATTTTAAGCCCTTTGCATGTATTAACTCATTTAATCCTCCTGATTACTTGTAGGAATCAGGTCCTATTATTATATCCACTTTACAGATGAAGACACTGAGGCCCAGGAGAGCTAAGTGTGACTGCTCAAGGTCACATTAAAGGGGTGGGAAGGATTAAAGTCCTTCCAGCCTGACCTTCCCCTTTGGGATTGTAATAAATCATAACAGGTCTCACAATGTGAACCCCACTTTCTAAGTGGAAAAACAGTCCCAGAGAAGGCTGGCATGGGGTCACACAGTTAGTCAAGAGGCAACCGAGACCCTGGGGACCAGTCCCCATCAGTTCTTGCCCTTCTGGCCTCTAGGATGGAACTGTACTCACCAAATACTGAGCCTTTTGCTTTCTACCCTTCCCTGCCCAGGATTCCCCATTCTGGCCTGAAAGTAAAATCAGTGGCAGTGCCAACCCAGGTGTCCTGCAGGGAGGCTGTGTGCCTGCTCAGGTGACATAAGCCCTTGTTTTCACAAGGCTCATTGCTCAACAGGCCCTGCCTGCTGCCCCACTATTAATATTCAGCCTTTCCAAGGAGGGGGCTGATGGGAGCGATACTATTATGACCCAGAGGTCTGGGGCACACCCCAGTGGACCTGTAGGCAGTAAGAACACAGAAACCAGGATCCATCTGACACTATCCACAATGATCTCTCCCAGTTACATCCTGCATAGGTGTTTGTAGTAACCTGCACTGGGAAGGGTCTCAAAATGGCAGCCAGCGGCCAAATCCAACCCACAGATGTGCTCAGTTTGACCCCATGGTGTTTTGCATTGTTTGGTTTCTTTCAGTGAATTTATTGCCGACATTTACAAATTAGGAGACTTCACATCAAAATTCAGATTTCCAGCTTCTCTTTTAAAACCAAAAGCCGTGGGCTGGGCCCACGTGGCTATGAGTGGTGGGCAGGAGCCAGGCGGGGGCTGTGGAGGGAACAGGCACTTTCCTGCCCAGATACACTCCCTCCTCTGCCCAAAACCTGCTTTCAGAATTCCTTCTCCTAGTCTCTGCAGCTTTTCCTTAGCCTCATTTTCAGGAGGAGAGGTGACTTGCCCAAAGGAAGTCCCATTGTTGCTGCTTTGACAGAGTGATAAAGGTGCTTGCAGAGGGGCTTAGAAATAAGCCAGCGGGTAGAAAACTGAGGCAGAAAGGAGACCCTTCAGAGATGGTCCATGGAAATGGTCTCTAGTGGGTTTGGAGTGCAGGGATTGCAGGGGTCAGACTTTTGTTTTTGTTCTGTACCCTCCTCATTGTGGCACTCTGGTGTCTCCTCTAGACCTCGGTCCCTGGTTTATAAAGTAATAATATCCCCTCTCTCTTGGCAGTTCTGAGCCTGCTATTCCCCCTTACCCTGGCCCAAATGGCACATGGGAGTGAATCAGACCTCCGCCTGTTCCACAAAAGGCAAGTCACAAAAACCTCACAAAGCAGGCAGACTGGAAACAGGCCCAGCGAGGGTTAAGTAGGGTTTCCCCCAAGATCGCGGTGAACTGGTAGAAGAGTTGGACTTAAAAGCCAGACCCCCAATTCCAGTGTCTGAGATTTTCCCCACCATGTTTCCTCTTTGAGGACCCACTTTCCCCTCTGCCTAATGGGGCTGAGATTAAATCCCTGAAGGTTGCCAGGCCCAATGCCCTGGGATCTGGAATTTGTGGGAAACTGAGTGTAAATATCCTGGGAAACGCTCGGGGCTGGCTCACAGAACTTGCCTGAGCATATGCTGCCACCATGTGGCAGGCTCCGGGAATGCAGGAGTGGTTTCAACTCCTTTCGAATGAGGACCTACTGGGGACCTTGCTTTGGGATACAGTGGTCAGCATTGTGAGTATGATAAATGCTCACAGGACATGAGCAGGCCATTGGAAGAAATAAAAATGTCCAACAAACGGTCAAAAGGTGCTCACTTTCACTTAGTGATCCGGCAAATACTTTCTGGCACCTACTGTGGCTCATGCCCTAGAGACATTCATGAACAAGACAGAAACAATTCCTGTTCTCATGGAGTTGACACTCTCCTTGGGGAAGACAGACAATAAGTAAGATAAATGATGAAAGTATACATTGTGTTACATTCTGGTAAGCACCATGGAGAAAAATACAGCAGAGGAGGGGGGTGGGGAGTGCTGGGGGATTTGATTTTAACTTTAGTTCAGGAGAGGCCTCGCTGAGGTGACATTTGAGCAAAGCATGGATGTGGTGAGGGGGTGGGCTATGCCGGTAGCTGTGGGGAGAGTGTGTCAGGCAGGGGGACTAGCAAGTGCAAAGACCCTGAGGTAGGAGCATGCCTCACCTATATAGTTGCTGTGGGAGGAGTACAGGGAGGGGAGCAGGAAATTGTCTCATAGGAACAGTGAGGGCCAGATCACACAGAGCTTTGTGGGCCATCGTAAAGACTTTGGCTCTTACTCTGGGTTAGCAGGAGCT
Source organism: Miniopterus natalensis (assembly GCF_054644295.1). Lineage (NCBI taxonomy): Eukaryota > Metazoa > Chordata > Mammalia > Chiroptera > Miniopteridae > Miniopterus > Miniopterus natalensis. Next base: position 74,920,080 of record NC_142087.1, on the reverse strand, counting down.
ACAAGGAGTTCTGAGCAGAGAAGAGACAGGTTCTGACTTAGGTTTTAACAGAATCCCACTGGCTGCATGTGGGGATGGACTGTACTGGAGCTAAGGGCAGAATCAGGGAGCCCAGTGAGGAGGGAACTGCAGTTGTGCAGGCAGGTGATGGGATGGTGGCTCCATGGGGGTGGTAGCCATGGAGGTGGGGAGAAGTGATCAAATTCTAAATCTATTTTAAAAGTTGAACATTCAGGATTTGCTGGTAGATCCAATTATAAAACAGCCACACAATGGACCACTCCATAGCCATTTGAAGGGACAAGGTATATGACACCAAAAGCACTGGCAACCAAAAGGACAAAAGTAGGTAAATTGGACTACATCAAAATTAAAAACTCTGCAGCAAAGGACAAAATCCATAGAGTGAAAAAAAAGGTAGCCTGCAGAGTGGGAGAAAATATTTGTAAATTATATTTCTGAGAAGAGGTTAATACCCAGGATATATAAAGAATTCCTACAACTTGGCAATGGAAAACCCAACTTAAAATGGTAAAGGACTTAAAGTAGACATTTCTGCAAAGAAGATACATGAGTGGCCAAAAAGCACATGAAACGATGCTCAACATCACTAATCATTAAGGAAATGCAAATCAAAACCACAATAAGAGACCACCTCACACCCACTAGGTTGGCTACTATCAAGAAAAACAGAAAATAAGTATTGAAGCTATGGAGAAACTGAAAGTCTTGTGCACTGCTGGTGGGAATGTAAAATGGTGCAGCCACTATAGGAAGCAGTATGGCTGTTCCTCAAAAAAATTAAACGTAGAATTACCATATGATCCAGCAATTCCACTTCTGGGTATATACACAAAAGAACCGAAAGCAGGATCTGGAACAGACATTTGCACGCCCGTGTTCACAGCAGCACTACTCACAACAGCCGAAAGGTGGAAGCAGCCCACGTATCCATCTGTGCATGAATGGGTAAGCAAAAATGTGGTCTAGAGATCAGCCAAAGAACACACCTGCATAGCCCATGGACACAGAAGCAGTGTGGTGACGGCTGGAGGAGGGAAATGAGGGGCACCTGTAATAGTGTCAACAATAAATAAATGTGATCTATACATAAATGAAATATTATTCAGTCTTTTTTTAAAAAAAAAAGAAAAAGAATGATACATGCTACAATATGGATAAACCTTGAAGTCATTATGTGGAGTGAGACAAGCCAGTCACAAAAGAACAGGCCCTATGAGTCCTCTTATAGACGGTGCCTAGAGCAGTCAAATTCGTAGGGACAGAGTCGAGTGGTGGTTGCCAGGGGCTGGGGGAGGGAGAAATGGGGAGCAAGTGTTTAATGGGGATAGAGTTTCAGTTTGCGAAGATGAAAAGGTTCTAGAGACGGCTGGTGACGGCTGCACAACAGTGCCGGCGTACCTAAGGCACTGAGCGGTCCACTGAAAAATGGGTAAGATGGGCCCTGGCTGGTTTGCTCCGCGGACTGAAGGGTTCGATTCCAGCCAAGGGCATGTACCTGGGCTGCACCCTCGATCCCCTGCCCTGGTCAGGACGCATGTGGGAGGCAACCAATGGACGTGTCTCTCTCACATCGATGTTTCTCTCTCTCCCCCCTTCCACACTCTCAGAAAAGTAATGGGAAAAATATCCTTGGATGAAAATTTTAAAAAAAAAAAAAAAGGATAAGATGATAAAGTTTAGGTTATGTGAATTTTACCACAAATTTTTATTTTAAAAAAAGACAAGGTGGATCTTCATATGTCAACATGGGAAGATGCCCAGTGGCCCTGTGACGTGAAAGGAGGCGTGGCAGACCAGTGTCCTGGTAGGGTCACATTTGTCTTGAAAACCTTCACCAGTAGCTAAATTTTTTAATGTGAAGAACACAGCATTGACGAAGGTATGTGAAAACAGGTACTCTTACACACTTTCAGTGGTTGTGCAGAGTGGTACAACCTGCAGTTTTAAGTAATTGGCCATGGCTATTAAATCGGGAAATATCATTGGGCCCAGAAATGCTGGGCATTTATACTATGAAGAGGCTTACACCTGCCCAAAGACAAATGGACAATGTAATAGCAGAAGCTACCGTAACCAGAAAATACTTTGCAGCTGCTAAAATGACTGAGACATCTCTGCAGGAGAGGACCCGGGCAGGCACTGTCCCATAGAACTTTCTGGGATGATGGAAATATTCTACAGCTGTCCCGTGCATTTAAGAACTACCAGCCACATGTGGCCACTGAGCACTTGAGATGTGGCTAGTGTGATTGACGAACTGGATTTTTTTTGTTCGATTTTGATTACATTTAAATAGCTTGTGGGTAGTGACTACAGTACCAAACAGCACACATCTAGAACTGTCTCCAAGATCTATTGTTAAGTGAAAAGAGCCACGTGCAGGCCAGGATGTGTGGTGTGCCAACCTCCACATAAATGAGGGGAGATTCGGAAATTTATTCATGTGCTTGTTTGAGGATGTAGTCTCCTGCCGGGAGGGCCTTAAGAAACTGGCAACAGTGACAGGATTGGGTCCAGGATGCCTTGAATATTGTTGTGTAATAACACACCCTAAAACTTAGTGGTTTAAAAACAACCACCATCCTGCCCAGCCGATGTGGCTCAGTGGTTAAGTGTCATCCCATGCACCAAGAGGCCGCCGGTTCGATTCCCAGTCAGGGATCATGCCTGGGTTGCGGGCTCAAACCCCAGTGGAAGGTGTGCAGGAGGCAGCCGACTGATGTTTCTCTCTCATCGATGTTTCTATCTCTCTTTCCCTCTCCTTCCCTTTCTCTCTAAAATCAAAAATGTATTTTAAAAATAAATTCAAAAATGAAACAACCACCATCCTGCGTCCTGTGGGTGTGCCCTGTGGGTCAGGAATTTGGACAAGGCGCCGGTGGACAGTTCGTCTCTGTTGGCTGGCTGCTGGCTGGAACGCCCACTGAGGGTGACTGCATTCCCATGTGTGGCACCTCAGCACAGATGGCCTCAGCTTAGTTCTTAATTCCTCGGTTCTTCATTATATAGTTTCTCCCTCCCCATGTGGCCTCTCCAAGAGACCTCTGCTCAGAAGGTATCTTCACATGGCTTTCTTCATGGCCCCTGCACGTGGTCCAAGTTGTGACTCCATGTGGCCTTTCCACGTTGTCTCCCAGCTCAGCGGCCATACTTCTTACACAGTGGTTGGCTTACCCCAGAGCACAGAAGCCAAAGCTGCAAAGATACTAGGCCTTCTTTAAGCTTAAGCCCCAAACTGGCACACCACTATCTCTGTCACATCCATCAGTCAGCTCAGAAGCAAGGGCAGGGGACTGAACAAGGGACACATACCAGGCGGCTGGTTCATAGGGAGTCCCTACATTAAGTGCCACGGGAGAAGGGCTGGGCCCTGAGCGGCGAGGAAGAGCTGCACCCCCTTCTAACTTTATAATGTGCATGGATATGTATTAGCTTATTATTTGTTTGAGTTTGGAAAGCCATACAGCCAGCCGGGCATGGCTTAGCGGTGGAGCGTCGACCTAGGATCCAGGCGATCAGGGTTCAATTCCCAGTCAGGGCACATGCCCAGGATTCGGGCTCAATCCCTAGTCTGGGGGGGCAGGAGGCAGCCAATCAATGACTTTCTCATCACTGATGTTTCTCTCTCTCTCCCTCTCCTTTCCTCTCCCTGAAATCAATAAAGATATATTAAGAAAGAAAGAGAGAGAGAGAGAGGGAGGGAGGGAGGGAGAGAGAGAGAGAGAGGGAAAGAAAGAAAGAAAGAAAGAAAGAAAGAAAGAAAGAAAGAAAGAAAGAAAGAAAGAAAGAAAGAAAGAAAGAAAGAAAGAAAGAAAGAAAGAAAGAAAGAAAGAAAGAGCCATACATTCCATGGTCCTGCCTCCACACCTTTGCTTGTGCTGTTCCCTCTGCCTCTAACACCCTTCCCTTTCACCTCCAGCTGAGAAATGCCCAGAGAAACTTTCCCTGAGTGTCTAAGTCAAATTACTCTCTGCCTCCTCTGTGCTCTCTACACTTTGTGCCTCTAGGATCTCATTCCACCCCTATTAGAGTTAGTTTTGAGTAATCTCCCTCTCCTGGAAGGCCCTCGAGGTCAGGCCAATCTAAGTCATCTCTGTACACACACACACACACACTGGAATCGTGCAGGTGCTGAGTAGGTGCTCAGTGATTTGAGGACCCTACCCAAGAGGAGGAACACTTGCCTGACCCCGCAGTCGGGGACCCAGGGGGCCCAGTGCTGGCACCTGTGGGTGCATTATCTCAAATGGCCACCAGGTGGCGATGGAGCCCAGCCTCCAAACTCCCCAGATGCTACCTGAGCTGAGAGCACAGGTAGGTAGGTCTGTGGGCCAGAAACCCCAAAGCAGGGGGCTCCAAGCCCTGCTTTGAAGAGAAATTTCCCATCCTCGTTGTCCACTCCTCTCCTTAACTTCAAAATCTGCTCCCCTTTCAGCAAATTGACTTTAATTATAGGCATGCCGGCCCCTGACAGATGCAACAATCTGGATGACTCCAAAATCTTGTGCCAAGTGAAAGATACCAGACACAAAAGAACACATGCTGCATGGTTGCACTGACATGAAGCTCTAGAATAAGCAAAATTAAATTAATCTATGATGAAAAATATAGCTGGGGCGGGCAGGAGACTGGGCAGGGGTCCAAGGTACTTTTTGGAGTTGGGGTAAATGTTCTGTATTACTTTCCTAAGGTTTCCATAACAAAATACCACAAACTAGGTGGCTTAAAACAACATACAGGAGCCTGAAATTATGGCCATGCTCCCTCTGACGGCTCTTGGGCAGACTCCTTCCTTGCCTCTTCCAGGTACTGGTGGCTGCCAGCAGTCCTTGGCATTCCCTTGGCTTGTAGGTACATCATTCCGATCACTGCCTCTGTCTGTGCATGGCCCTCTTCCCCTGTGTGTCTGTGTTCAAATCGTCTCCTTTCTCTTATAAAGACACCAGTCATTGGATTTAGGTCCCACCCTAATCCAGTATGATCTCTTCTTAACTTGGTTATATCTACAAGACCCTATTTCCAAATAAGGTTGCATTCACAAGTACCAAGGGTTAGAACCTGAAAATATCTTTCTGAGGGACACAATGCAATCCACTGCGTGTTCAATATCTTGGAAAGAGTTTATATAACACAGGTAGATGCATTTGTCTAAAATAACCTAAAGTACACCTCGGATGTGTGCACTTCACTGAGTGTAAGTTTTACAGACAAAGGAACGAATGGTGACCTCTAGCTCATGATGAAGTGGTTAGGGGTGAGGTGTACCGGTGTCTGCAACTTACTCTCCATGCAGTTGCCCTGCCACTTTGGTCTCTTAAACATAGTGCTATTCCTCCAACTTTCACCCACTGATTTTAACGTCCATTTATTTGCTTGCCTCAGTCAAGCTACTGCTATGTAATAAATGACCCCCAAAGAGCAGCTTAAAATAATAGTCATTCATTTCCTCACTGTTCTTGTGGGCCAGGAATTCAGGAGTGATTTGGCTGGAAGTTCTGGCTTTGAGTCTCTGAGACGGTGCAGTCAAGGTGTCAGCTGAGGCTAGTTATCCGAAAGCTCAACTGGGGCTGGAGCATCACTGTCCAGTAGAATTAAATGTGAGCCACATGTTTATGTTTAATTTTAAATTTTCTGGTAGCCACAGTTTAAAAAGCCACAGGTAAAATCATTTTAGTAATATAGTTTATTTAACCCAATATACCTAAACCTTTTCATTTCAACATATTCTCAATATAAAAAATTATTAATGAGATATTTGACATCTTTTTTCTCATGCAGTCTTTGAAATTCAGTATATGTAACACAGTGCCTTCCAGTTTGGACTTAGCCACATCGTAAGTGCCTAACAGCCATATGTGGCCAGTGGCTATTGTATGGGACAGCTCAGTGCTCACCACATGGGCCTCTTCTTAGGGCTGCTTCAGTGTCCTTATGACATAGAAGCTGTCTTCCCCGGAGAGAGTGATCAGAGAGAGCAAGAAGGAAGCACATGCCTTTTATGACCCACTTTTCCAGCACAGCGTCACTTCTGCCATAATCTACTCATTAGAATGGAATCGCTGAGTCCAGCCCCACTCAAGAGGAAGTGAATTAGATTCCACCTCTTGAGAAGACTGTCAAAGAATTTGTGGATATATCTTAAAATCACATGGTCACCTCTCTGTTTATTCATTTACATCAATGCGGATTTTCTTTTATTTCATGAGTTCTAAACCCATCGCTACCATTACTTATTTTGAGGCTCAAATTGACGCAGATTTGGCCAGTGTCAGCCCCTTTCAGCTGACTCCTGCGTCCTTGCACCACAGCACCATTATTTGTTGAGCATTTCCTTATTTTCAGGCACAAGATGTTCCAGGCTCAGTTTTTACTTTCCTTAGTCCTGCCTAGGTTCATTTTAGTGGAGAATGAAGATTTTGACACCCAAATCTGGGTGTGGTCTGACTTTTTAATTTTTGCCAGTCTCCTAGATGTAAAGTGCTTCCTCCAGGGTGGTGGTTTTTCCTTTTGCATTTGCATTTCCTATTACTAATGATTCTGAGCCTTCTTCGTGTGCTTGTGGTTTTCCCTTTCTGTAAATTGCTCTTCACACCCGTTGTCCTTTTTCCATCGGGGCCATTGTCTTTTCGGTCGTTTATTTGCCAGTTTCTTATATATTCTAAGCACTGCAATTTTAGACACTGCAATGTCTTCACACCCTGACATCTATCTATTAATTTTGTCCCTTTGGCCAGAATTCCTTCATTTTGATGTAATCAAAATAATTTTTAAATTTTTTTTTTTTACCTTTTATACATTGATGCTTTAAAAAAAAAAAAATGTCTTTATTGATTTCAGAGAGAGGAAGGGATAAGAGAAGAGAGGTAGAAACATCAATGATGAGAAAGTCATTGATCGACTGCCTCCTGCATGCCCCTGACCGGGGATTGATCCCGAAACCCAGCATGTGCCCTGACCAGGAATCGAACCACAATCTCCTGGATCCTAGGTCGATGCTCAACCGCTGAGCCACGCCCGGCCGGGCACATTGATGTTTTTCTATTCAAGTAAAATATAGATAACATAAAATTTACCACTTTAGCCTTTTTTAAAGGCAAATTTAGTGGTATTAAGTACATTCATAGTGTTGCACAACCATCATTACCATCCATCTCCAGAACATTTTTTTAACCCAAAGAGAAACTCTGTCCCCACTAAACAATAACCCCATCTGTCTCCACCTCCCCCAAGCCCCTGGAAACCTCTAATCTACTTTCTGCCTCTATGAATTTGACTATTCCTGGGACCTCATATATGTCAATCACACACAATCATATATTCTTGGTACCTCATATTTGTCCTGTGACTGGCTTATTTCACTCATCATAATGTTTTCAAGATCCATCCAGGGGTAGCATGAGTCAGAATTTTTCCTTTTCATGGCTGAATAGTATTCCATTGTGTGCGTATAACTTCTACTAACTTCACAAGTTTGTACTTCAAGTTAGGTCTTAATCCATCTAGAGTCCACCTTTGTTAGCAGTGTGAGGTCAGCTTCATTTGGGGCTGGTTTCCCAACACCATCTCCTGAACAATCTCTCCTTCCCTGAGTGGGCTGTGGGGTGGCCTTTACTGTACATTGACTTCTCCCGTGTGGGGGGGTGGCTCTGGCACCCCTGCTCTGCCTCACTGCACCAGCACCCGACTTTTTATTATAATGGCATATGCCTTTTAGCTGCTGATAGAGGAGACTCCTCTTCCCTAGTCTTTTTTAAGGTTGTGGCTAAGTTCTTTTCAGGCCACATCTCATCACCCTCAGAACAGCACCGAATCGATGGGGATGACCCTTATCCCACCTGACAGGTAAGGAAATTGAGGCCACAAAGGGGAAGTAACTTGACAAAGTTCACAGAGCTGACAAGTGGCAGAGAGAGAACAAAAGGAGGCTCATCTTACACTAAGGCCACCCCTCGATCCCCCAGCACCTAGCTGCCTCTCCCCATCTGCAGGCTGCTAGGTTTTCTGTCTCTAAGAAAGGGGAGGGGCCTAGAGAGGCCTGCGGGGCTGGCCATTTGTCAGTTTGCTCTCATATCCGTTCCTCGTATTAATCACTGTTTAACCTGGAAAACACTGAGCATTTAAACAGAGAGACTTTCCAACAGGGAGGTGGTTACAGAGATGATGGGGGCACCCAGAAGCCAAGCAAGAGACTGCCAAGAAGCTCAAAAGTTTGCAGCAACAGAAAGCCACTGCCACCTCTAAGCTGGAAGGGACCGAGGGGGGAGGTAAAGTTACAGTAGCCTGGGACTTGTGGTCACCCAGCAAAACTAGAAGCAAAGTGGACTGTCCTGAGAGAAATGGAGCCACGGAGAAGACTCTGTCGTTGATGGGGATGCAGCCCAAGGTGTAAGGAGAAAGGGAGAAATACTCTGCTTCCTCCCCTCCTTCTGGCCTCCAGTCTCCCATTAGGACGCCCCATTGGCCACTGAGAAGGCAGCTGAGCTGGAGCCTGGGAAATGCAGCCTACAGAGGTCAGCCCCTCTGTGATTCAGAGCAGAACAGGGGAAGGACAGGAAATGCATCTAAGAGCAAAGAAAACCAGTCTCTTCCCAATAGGCCCTCCCTTCCTGGTCCCAGTTTCCACCAGGCAGCCCCCCTGGCGTTCTAGCCCTAGCTTCTAGGATCTCTCGATACAACATTCTCCTTCTGTCCCTTGGGCCTCCAGCTGTAGCTCCTCCTGGGGTGTGCCTCACCCTGCCCTTTGGCATCTCAGCTCTTCCAGCATCTGAATACACAATTCCCTGTATTCCATCCCTTCTGTTTGAAATTCCTAGAGTGGTCTCCACTCTCCAGACTGGACCCTAGCTGATCCACCAGCCGTGCCACAACTTAGGGAACAGCCATAGTAGTACCACGTGAAGTTTATGGATTGACTGAAAATGAACCAGAGGGGAGGGCAGAGGTTAAGTGAGCTGGGCCTCTAAGTCAGGGCCAGTCCCGAGGCACAGTGTGGGCCACGCTGCAGAGTCGCCTCAGTGACCTCAAGACTGACTCGGAGTCTACAGGGATGCTGACGATTGACAACTCGGGCCCCGGGCTCAGTTAAGAAGCTCCATGTGGCTAGGCCAAGGAAACCAGGCTCTATCGAGGGCCTCCGTGCCTGTCTGTATCCATCACCCTCTATTAGTTTGCTAGGGCTGTCATAACGAAGTGCCTCAGACTGAGTGCCTTAAACCATAGAAATATATTTTCTCACAGTTCTAGAGACTTGGAAGTCTGAGGTCAAGGTTTTCTTCTTCTTGGCTGTGGATGGTTGTCTTCTCCCCATCTCCACAAGGTCTTCCCTCTATATATGTCTGTGTCCTAATCTCTTTTTCTTATAAGGACACCATCATGTTAAATTGGGGCTTACGCTAGTGACCTCATTCTAACTTAATCACCTCTTTAAAGACCCTATTTCCAAATACAGTTATGTTCTGAGATCCTGGGAGTTGGGACTTCAACATATGAATTTGTGGGGGCACATACTCAGCCCACAACACACACCCCTCACAAGGTGGGCACTATCACCCTGTTTTCCAAATGGGGAAAGGGAGGCCCAGACAGTGATTTGCCCAAGACCTCCTGGAGCTGGGTCTGCTCAGGTTTAGCAGCTGCTCCTCCACCCACCAGGCCCCAAGGAATCTTCTCTTACTCTCTGTGGCTGCATCAGACCCTGGGAAATAGATTCCAGTCTCCCTTTTAACTCCTTTCCTTTATGGGCTAAGACTATGATCCACCATTTATTGTGCATTTACGATGAGCCAGACTCTCCCACCTGCCTTTTATGTGCACTCTCCAAACACAAAATACAGCTCCTTGAGGCTGCTGCTCAAACCCCCTCAGAGATGCCTCTCCAAGCATTTGTAACAATGTCTGTCTGTAACAATGTCTCTTCCAGAACTGCTCTAGCTCCTGCTTTATTTTCCTTTAGAGTGTCATGAATACCTGGAATTATCTTATATGCATGTTTACTTCTTTATTATCTCCCCCCCACTAGACTATAAGCTCCATGAGGGCAGGATCCAGGTCCTGGTGCACCCTCAGTACCTAGACGAGATTCCCAATCAATCACCAACATCACAGGTACCCAATGTTGTTAGTTCAACAAATAATCAAATAAATCAATTCAGTTATTGAATCCTCGCTGGACTCTATAAGATGGGCCCTAGGACTTTTGTTTTATAGGAAAAAGAAACCGAGACTCAGAGAAAGTCCCAGCTCTGCCCAAGCTCATCTAGCCAGGAAGCAGTAAAGCTGGAATTCAAACCAGGGGCAATGCTCTCAACCTCCACACACCAGGCCAAGCTCCTGGCCTTGGCCTTCCTTCTAAATCTCTCCCTGCTCTGTGGCTTCCCACACTACCCTCAGAGCTACCTGGAACCTCCCTTGTTCTGGAAATTCCCATTGCCTGGCTGCTGGGCTGCAGTATCATTTTGTGCCAGCAAGTGTCACCAGAGAATTCCCCATGGCCACAGCAGTTTAATGCTCTAAAACACGAATGTGCTCTAGTTTATTTAAATCATCTCTAAGGGTATTTCCAAACTTTTGCTCCACAACCCAAACTACATCCTTGCACCTGTGTTCATGGGTTATGAGGTTACAATTTCTCTGGGAATGGATTCCTGGAAGAATTATAAAGAGCATTGAACATCTCTAAACTGCACAGATTCCATGAACTCGCTAAGCCTGGTTTACAACTGAGGGGTGTGGAGCCCAGAGAGAGCATATGTTCTCCAGGGAAACACAACAAGCTAGTAGAAGGGCCAGGATTGGAACTGGCTACCTTGACCATGACTTTTTCTACTGTACTTGGACCATGCTTCCACCCTCGGCTTGAGTTCAGTTTTTATGCATATTTACATGTGTGTGGGCCTGGATCTGACTACTCTCTCTGTCATTCAATCATCCATTCAATCATTTAATAAATGCATTGGTGAGATACAGGCTCAATGCTGTAAGGAAGGCTCAAATAACAAGTGTCTCCCAGACAAGAAAATAGTTAATTTTCCTCTTTCACATCATCTGAATGAAAGCAGTCCAAGTTTGAATGGTGGCTTTATAGTGTCAGGGACCCAGACTCTTTCTATCTTATGGGTCTTCTATCATCAACCAGCAATTTCCATCTCATAGTGCAAGGTGGCTGCCCTAGCACTGCCATCATATCTACATTCCTGCCGGTGGGAAGTTGAGAAAAGGAAGTAGAATCCAGCCTCCTTAAGGGCACAAACTGGAATCTTTTCTGCTACCTCCATTCTCATTCTATTGGTGGGAATTAGTCACATGTCCTATACCGCTGCAAGGGAGCTGGGCACGGTAGTCATTAACTAACACAGCTAACATGTTTTCAGCTAAAACTCAGGGTTCTTTTAGCAATGAATATATTGTCCATTCTCTGCCACTCATGTTTTCTGAGCACGTACCACGTGTGGAAGAAGGTGCAGCAGGCTGGAAACCGTGTGGACTTTGGAATTTGACCCATGTTAGGGTTGAATCTTGATTCTGTCTTTCCCAGCTGTGGCGCATGACCTCTTTGAGACTGTTTCCTCATTTAAAAAATGAAAACAAGAGAGTAAGTGTGCTCATCCCATGTGGGAGCTGTGAAAGATACAATGTAGACTCAGCATGGAGCCTGGTGTACAGTTGGCACTAAAGAAATGGCAGCTGCTTTTAAAAGGAGCCAGACCCTAAGCCAGAGATGACTCAGCCAGCGGAGGCCCTGCCCTGGATTCCAATGGGGAGACATTCTAGGGCAGCCTCCCATCGATAAAAGCCGGGAGACATGTCAGCACGTAACTTCAGTGTGTCAGTCATGCATGAGTCAGAAGCAGTTATGACCATAAGTCATCGAGTAGCAGCTGGGCCCAAGATACCTGGCATCCTTCCAATCCCACCTCCCCAGCCCCATTTCACAGAAGATCAAACAGAGCCAAGGGAAGAGCCAAGCACAGCATGACTACACTGTTTTATTTTATCAGTCTCCTCCTAATGGGGCATGTGGGTTAGTTCCAGTTTGAAACGATCATAAACAGACTTGTCTGGGCCTCCCTATGCCTATAGGAGCAGGATTTTCCAGGTAACTGGGGAGAAATAGAATTGTAGGAGTGAATTATAAATCCACAGGATGCTCCAATTGCAACAGAGGGAGGTGTCTCTCCCCAATTCATTTATAAATCAGAGTTTCTAAACCTCAGCACTGACAGTTGGGGCCAGAAGCTTCTCTGTGGTGGGGCTGTCTGGTGCATGGTAAGATGTTTAGCAGCATTCCTGGCCTCTACCCACAGGATGCCAGTAGCATATCCCTAGCCCCAGTGTGACAGCCTGTGTGACAAGTCTCCAGACACTGCCAAATGTCCCCTGAAGGCCCAATTCATTCCCAGTTGAGAAACACTGTTACTCACACAACCTGTGAGTAGGATTTCTAAGCACAGATTCTTTAAGCAGATTTGTGAATATTATTGATTTTCTTCTCTTTGGGCAGATGCACATTTATCTCTTTGGAAGATGGTACAATCATCTTGGTAGCCACTAATTTAAGAATAAGGATTTCATTACTGAAACAATTCATGGGATTTAAATTTATAACATTGTATCAACATTAAATTTCCTGATTTTGAAAACTATACAAGGGTCATGTAAAAGAATGTCCTCACTCTTAGGAGACGCACACCGAAGTTTTAGGGGTAAAAGGACATCGTATCTGTAACTGATTCTTAAGTGGTTCATAAAAATTACACAAAGAAAGAGTGACGAATCACATGTAGCAAAATGCTGATAATTAGGGGGGGTCTGAGTGAAGGCGATATGGAAGTTTACTGTAAATCTGAAATTATTTTAGAAATCATTTTAAAAGGTTTTTAAATATCACTTATGTTTTAGACTAGTTTTTAAAACATGACTTTAATCTGTTATTTCCACTTGCTCCCGTTAAAAAGAAAAATCATGTCATGATTGTGCCCAGGAACCGGGCCCCATTCAGGCCATTGTCCCAAGAGTCTCCCAGGAAAGGGTTCTCAGTATAAATGTGGCAGGTAGGAAGACCTTTGGCATTTATTTGGGTCTGTAAAATACCTAGAAAGAAATTCCACCCAATATTAACAGTGGTTAGCAATGGCCCTCCCTTGTCTGCAGTTTTGTTCAGGCACCTACCCCCACACCCCCAGTCAGCCCGGGTTCCTCAAGGAAGCGACCTCAACCCCAGATCCTTGGGAGGCCTTGATGGGTCTATGGGCAATCTTACCCCCTGCTGGTGAATGGTGCAGGAATGGGCATGTGATGCAAGAGAGCCAATAAGGAACAAGGGGGCTCCAGGCTGGTCCTTGACTTGCTTTGATCAATAAAATGTGAGGAAGTGACTTTATGAGACTTTTGAGCGCAGGATTCTCGGAGGCTGCCCTGAGAATGCCACGTTAAGAAGCCAGTCCTGGAAGATGAGAGGCTGGGAGCAGAACTGAGACGCCCCAGCCAACAACCAGCACCCACTGCCAGGCGTGTGAATAAAGCCATCTTGGGCCTTCAAGCAGAACTGGACGCTGAATGAAGCTGCTTGAGCGAGCCCAGGTAAAACCAGAGGAGAAACCACCAGCCAATACACAGAGTTGCGAGAAGAAATAAGTCAATGCTGTTTTAAGCAACTGTTTTGGGGAGGGATGGGAAGATTCACTGAGGTTATAACATGACCTGGCACACAGGAAGTGCTCAATAAATGGTCATTACTGTTGACCATGCATTTCAGCTCCCATCCCGTGACCATCGCTCGCTGTGCTGTTCCCCATCTAATGAAGCCCTCCCTCCCTGTCATGCTCCAGCCATCTCTGCACCCTGCTTCATGTCTCCACCTCACTTGTCCCTACCTGACATTAGATTATCTTTTTACCTATTTATTGTCTGTCCCTCTTGCAACTGTGAGAGCAAGGACCTCACCTGTCTTGCTCACTGCTGCATTGCCAGCATTTTACACAGCTTCCACCCACAGCAGGTCCCAGTATAGATTCCGTGAGTAAGTGAATGGGGCAAACCAATCACCCTGACGCAGGTCATGGAAGGCTCCACCCCCCAGCACTGTGACAGTCGGTTAGTTTATCTCAGGCAGCTTTACAGCCTGAGTCTCAGGGCTGGGAGGAGCGGGAGGACAGGAGCCTGAGGGAGGAGAAAGACCAGCCACATGACTGGGGGGGGGGGGGGGGGGCATGAACCAGGAAGCAGGTACAAGTACAAAGGCCCTGCACTCACCTGACAGTAAGAGAGGAAACTGGAGAGTCAGCAGGGCCCCATCAGCAGGGCCTCAGATGTCAGGAGAAGGTGTGGATCTCATCCCACCACCTTCCTAGTCAAGTGTAACAGCGCGCGGGGGGGGGGGGGGGGGGGATGACAAACTTCGCAGCGTCCCCTGCCTGCCAGGTCCCCTACTTCTCACTCTGCTCACTGTGAACCTTGCAATAAGCCTATGAAGTGGAAGGAAAACGGATCTACAAAGGCTCAGAAACACAGCTGCAAGACTCCAAGCTTCAAAGGCTGGGCTCCTCCCACTGCCCATCACTTCACTTTCCCTCACTCCCTCATCTCATCAACCAGCAAATCCTGGCTGCTCCACCTTCAAAACACACCCAGAATCAACCACTTCTCCCACCTCCAAGGTCACCCTGCTCCGACCCTCCATCCCTTCCTACCTGGACTACTACAGTCATCTCCGTGGTCTCCTGCCTCAGCCTGGTCCCTGAGTCCATTCCACACACACAGCCAGAGGAATCCTATTAAAATGTAAAGTCAAGGTCACTGTACAATTCTTTGCCAGAATTGCCCCATAGTACTTTCTGCAATGGTGGAAATGTTCTCTACGTTGTCCAGCTCTTTATCCACCAGCCACATGTGACTAATGAGCATTTGAAATGTGCTAAGTATAAGTGAAGGACTGAATTTTTATCTTTTATATTTTTATTTACTTCTTTATAATCCTCACCCGAAGATTTTTTTCCCCATTGCTTTTCAGAGAGAGTGAAAGGGAGAGAGAGACACAGAGAGAGAGGAACATCGATGTGAAAGAGACACATCGATTGGCTGCATCCTGCGCTCATCCCAACCAGGGCTGGGGATCGACCCCACAACCGAGGCATGTGCCCTTGGCCAGAATCGAACCCAGTACCCTTCAGTCTATGGGCTGATGCTCTAACCACTGAGCCAAACCGGCTAGGGCAAGGACTGAACTTTTAATCTTATTTTAGTAGCCACACTCTGCAGGCAAGGCTGTGAAAAACAGACACTCTTGAACACAACTGGTGGAAGTATAAATTAGCATATGATTCCAATGGCAATATCTACTTACCTACCTACCGATAGGTCTGTCTATAGCTACCAAAATAACAAAGGCATTTAATATTTGTCACTGAAATCCCGCTTCAAGAGTGTGTCCCACTGATCTACGTTCACATGCCAAATGACATTATGTAAAAGGTTTATAACATTCAAAGATGGGAAAGAACCCAAGTATCTGTCCATTAATAGGCAAGTAGTTAAATAAATTATGGTCCAGCTACACAGTAGCATACAATGAAATTATAAAAAAGAATGTGGAAATATTACACCTAAATCACAAAGAAAAAAGTAGATAAATTGGACTTCATCAAAAGTAAAAACTTTTTGAGTTATCAAAGGACACTATCAAGAAAGTGAAATGAAAAGAAAATGAAAGTGAAACGACAACCAACAGAATGAGAGAAAATATTTGCAGATCATATATCTGATAAGGGCCTAGTGTCCAGAATATATAAAAAACTCTTATAGCCGGCTGGTGTGGCTCAGCAGTTGAGCAGCCACCTATGATCCTAAAGATCTTGGTTCAATTCCCAGTCAGGGCACATGCCCAGGTTGTGGGCTCGATCTCCAGCAGAGGGTGTGCAGGAGGCAGCTGATCATTGATTCTCTCTCATCATTGATGTTCCCATCTCTCTCCCTCTTCCTTCCTCTCTCTGAAATCAATAAAGATATATTTAAAAAAAAAAACAAAAAAAAACCTCTTGTAATTCAACAATAAAGACAAATAACTTGATTTTTAAATGGTCAAAGGATGTTTCAAAAAATACGTACAAATGGCCAATTAGCACATGAAAAGATGCTCAACATCATTAATCATTACAAAAATGTAAATTAAAACCACAATGAAAGCCCAGCCCAGGTGGCTCAGTGATTGAGCATCGACCCATGATCCCGGGAATCACAGTTCGATTCTGGGTCAGAATGCATGCCTAAGATGCAGGCTCGATCCCCAGTAGGGCGGGTGTAGAAACATCATTGATGTTTCTATCTCTCTCTCCCTCTCCCTTCCTCTCTCTGAAATCAATAAAAATTAAAACACACACAGACAATGAGACAATCAGTTCACATTCACTAGTATAGTATAACCAAAAACATGGAAAAGCACAACAAATGTTGGTGAGGGTGTGGAGCCATTGGAACCCTCATGCATTGCTGGTAGAAAACAGTTTGGCAGTTCCTGAAAAAACTCAACACCGTTACCACATGATCCAACAATTCCACTCCTAGGTATATACTCAAGAGAAAGGAAAATGGATGTCCATGTAAAAATTTATACATGAATCTTCATAAGAGAAGTATTTATAACAGCCAAAAAGTGGAAACAACTCAAATGTTATTCAGCCATTAAAAAGAATGAAGTACTACAACATGGGTGAACCTTGAAAGCATTATGTTAAGTGAAAATAGTGATCCCATTATATTACATGAAATAATACACATAATTTTGATTTTTAAAGCATGAGAATGTCCTACATATTAAAAATAAAATTATTTTTCAAATATAAACCAGGTCATGTAATTCCTGTATTCAAAACCCTAGAGGGAAGAAACATCCCAGATCATTTTAAGTAAAAACCAAAGACTCCCTAGTCCCTTTCAAGGCCCTACACCATCTGGCCCTCTTCCTTCCTCTCTGACCTCACTTCCTCCCATTTCCCCTTCTCTTACCTAATTCCTGACTCACTGGCCTCCTTGCTGTTCTGGATATCACAAGCATGTTCCTACCTCAGGAACTTTGTCCTTGCTGTTCCCTTTGCTTGGAACAATTTATCCCAAGATATGTGCACAATATTTGCTCCCTTTGCCTCCTTTAGATTTTGATTTAAATGTCACTTTCTTGAATAGGCCTCTCCTGACCCCCATCCCCACCTCCCAGGAGACTCTGTCATGGCCCTGCTATTTCCCTAGAACAGTATCTGGGCCAGGTTGGTGCTTAATAAACATGTGTTGAGTGAATGAATGAATGATCTCAGGCTGTCTGTCAGTCCATCACCCATGATGCTGGACACTAGGAGGGTTCCAGACACTAGACACCAGGCGTAACCAGCCATCCCAGACTGCTTGGAGGTCGGGGACACGTGCAGAAAACTCTGGAGGGTGTTTCTCTGAATTCTGAGACCCAGCCCCCACCAAGGCAAGTGGCCTTTAAACCCCAGGGTTGAAAATCCAAATGTATCAATAAATAACAGCAAGCTCAGCCAGTTAATCCAGAATTCACCAGGAGTTGGGCTCCAACCTGTTCCTGCCATCAAAACGAACTCCTTTCTTTAAAGAAGGTGGAGAAAGAATCAAGGAGAGAGCATGGGCCTGGCTGGGGACAGGGGCCGCCCAGGGCAGGAACACTGAGGAAACAGACCTAAGGTGACTGGGGTACTAGCAGCTGAGGAATTCAGACTTAAACCTTCAGAGGGCCAGGACAGAATGGGGCCTCCAAAAGACAGGGACCTTACCTTCCTTCCCTGCTCCCCTCTTGGGTCCTTCTATGGCCTCTAGTGTGGCTCCCATTTGATGATACTGTATGGAATTTATGTGAATAATTTGTAGTCTGCTAGATATGGGTAAAACCCTGCCCCTGTCATTTACCTGCTGAGGTAGTAAAAGCATGTGACTGAACCTTCATTCATTCAGCAAGCATTCACTGAGCCTATCCTGTGCCCTACTCTGATCAAGACCTGGGGTTCAGCTGTGAACAAAGCAAGTCCTGGCCCTCAGAAGCTTGTCTGGTGGGGGAGATGTGAACTGCAAGTTCATTGCTCAGGACAAACACTGTGAAGACAAAACAGGGTGATGTCACAGTGACCAGAGGATGGGGCAATTTTGAGCGGGGTGGTCAGGAGGGGCCTCTGAGGAGACAACATCATTGGTTATTAAGAATAAATGAAATGCTGCTGTCCAGCTCCTCGCTGGGCACCTAACAAATTAAATGCTCACCAAATCTTAAGGTGACTCCTAGAGTCATTCTCATCAGCTTAGTGTCCTCTCGCTGGGGAGAACAGGAGCTCCTGGGGGTCGGGCGTTTCTCCTCCCTGGCGCACAGCACGAGCTGGCACCCAGCAGGTGTACAGGGCGAGCTGGCACCCAGCAGGTGTACGCACGGCCCTGGAACCTCTGTGCGCGGGGGGCTCTATAGACTGGCCCAGCGTAAGCAGGCCCCCAACTAGGGAGCTGTTCCAAGTGTCCACCCAGCACTGGCTCCCTGGCCCGGGCCGGCGCCCTCGGGTTCCTTGCACACAGTAGGCGCTTGACGGTGCGTGCTTAAGAAATGCCCGTTTCTGGGTCCGGCGGCGCACGACCTCGGCCCATTGCACCCGACGGTAAACCGAGATTGGCGTGGGAGGCCCCGCGGCCCGCGTTT
Organism: Miniopterus natalensis; assembly: GCF_054644295.1. NCBI lineage: Eukaryota > Metazoa > Chordata > Mammalia > Chiroptera > Miniopteridae > Miniopterus > Miniopterus natalensis. The sequence goes on along the minus strand of NC_142087.1, from coordinate 74,901,371 downwards.
CCGTGTGGCGGGCTCGGGGGCACAGGCCGGGGCGGAGCGAGGCGGGCGGAGACGCGCCACCGCCCTTTGCTTCCGCGCCCAGCTGCGCCCAGCTGCGGTCCTACCCCCGGAGCGCCCCGGTTGGTTGTGGCTCGGAGGCCGCTGATTGGCGGGCGCGGCCCCGGCGCGGGCTGTGATTGGCTGTGACGCGCGACCGGGCGAGGCCCCCGCCGGCGCCGCCGCCACCCCCGGCGTTGGGCGGTCATTGGCGGCGCGATATCGCCGCGGTCCCGCGGCCCTGCTGCCGCAGCAGCCGCTGCTAGCAGAGCGCACGGGGCTGGCCGGCCGAGTGGCCATGGCGGGCGCCGAGGACGCGCCGGGCCAGCAGCCGGAGCTCGACGAAGACGAAGCAGCGTATTGCCGGCGCTGGGGCGCGCAGCACGCCGGGGCCCGCGAGCTGGCCGCGCTCTACTCTCCAGGTAGGACCTTCGGGCCCCCCTCCGGGCCTGCCGTCACCAGACCGGGCTGCGGACAGCGATCCCGGGTCCCCAGATCCGAACCCCAGCCTCAGGCCCCGATGCAGAACTCCAGCCTCGGGTTCTGTCGCAAGTTTTAGGACTCCATCCCAGCTCCACTTGCAAGTCCAGGACAAAACCCCAGCCCCAAGGCTTTCTGGATGCTCAGACTCCCCATATCAAGGAACTGCAAGATCAGCTCCCGGGACTACGAACAGAGAGAGCTCCCATCGCACCCCCAGATCCCAACCCTAGCCCCGGGGCACCCGCGGCTGCAAAGACCGCCTCTGGACTTAGGGACACCCTCACCCCATAACCCAGCACAAGTCAGAGGCAGCTCCTCAGCTACGTGCTCTGCTCCCGGGCCTCCAAAAGTCACACCCCATCACGGGTTCCCCAGATCCGGCATTCACACCCTAGGGCCCCATCTGCGCCCCAGCCAGGGCCCTGGGCTGGAACCAGTGACCTCAGTCCACAAATCTGGGCATGTCAGCCCCCCTGCCCTGGGGACCCCAATGCAAGGGCCCCCTGCTACCGAATGCCCCAGACGCCCTTCCCCCAGAACCCCATCCTAGTTATAGTTTCAGCGGCTGAAACTACAGACCACCATTCCCTCTCTCTCCTCCATCACTGCAGTGAGGACTGTCAGCCCCTCACCGGGTTTTCGAGAATTTCCGGGGGAGGGGGGGGCATTGCAAATCCTCCAGTTTAAGCTCCTCCCGTACACAGGCCACAACTCCATCTCTTGCCCCTTCCCCATGTGGATGGATATAATGTCTCTCTCCATTTTAGTAAGCCCAATATATTAGCCCCCGAGGCTAGACCACAGCTTAGAGACCCTTGCTTAGAGACCCTCAGGCCAAGGCCCCTGACTTCTTAGGCTGTGCCTACCCTTTATGCTCCAGCAAGAATCAGACCCCACCCCCTTCCCTGACTTCTTCCTGAGCCCCAAGAATCTCATTGCCTGGTCCCAAGAAAGCCAAATGTCCCCAGATATTAAGGAAGTGCCTTTGAGAATTCCAGAGTCAGGTGACAGAACTGCCAGTCGCCTCCCTGCTGAACATTGTCATCACACCAAGCTTTGTTTGTCAAATATTCTGACATCTTAACGTTTGCCACCATACACAGCCCTAGTCTGGGGTGGGCATGGGTCCACTGCCACCGTTGGCTTGACTGGCCTGGGGTCTAATTCTTGCTAGAGCATAAATCTCTGCCATAACTGGGGCTACATGACATTGGGCCATTTGCTTTCTCGTTGAGGATCAGCAGAGACCTTTCTGGACTTGCAATTCCATGTTCTGAATGGGATTTTTTCCTAACCTGACTTAGGCACCTGGTCCATGCTATCATGGGTTTCTTCAGCCTTTTCCAAAAACACCCAGCCTGTGGACTAACTCTGCTACCTAGTTGTGTGACCTGGGCCAAGCCACTTTCCCTCTCTTAAGCTTCAGTTTCCTCACCTCTAAAATGGGTACAAGGTAAAGTTTATTTGTTCCTTAGTGTCATTAGGAAGAGGAAAGGAGATCATCCACTGTGGCACAGTGCCTGGCATACAGTAGATGCTCCCTATTGTTAACCCAATAGCCTGACCTTTTTTGTGAACGTTGGAGTAAGATGCCTCACTTCTTTGGTCCTCAGATTCATCACCTGGGAATCGAGGGTAAGGATTCAAAGGCCTCCTCCTTTGATATCCATCCCTGCCCACTCGAGTAAACCTTACCTACTTTCAACCAAATCATACCTGGGCATTCTGAGCCTCCCCTAAAAACCACCATCTCCCCACTCCACCATGATGGCATCTTTGTGTGGTTCTGATCTCCCCGAGTGCCCCTCATTCTCTGAAGAACAGCCACGCAGGGATCTGAGGCTACAGACAGTCTGCTGATACCCCAAACCTGCAGTCAAGGCCTAACTCCTCCTGAAATGGAGTTTAGGGGCTGGGGTATGAGGAGTGGAGTGACTGGCTAGACTGGTTTCTCCAAACTTCATAAGCCTCCCTGCGTCTTTTCCTTGTGTGACCTTGAGGAAATACCTTGACCTCTCTGGTCCTAACCTATAAAATGAGCAACCAGGCTCAGTATGTACTAAGCAGCTTTGTCCTAGTCCCTGCTATAGACCCTGGGGGCAAAGTAGTGAACAAGACAGGAAAAATGGGGCTGGCATTTTAGTAAGCCCAGTATAGAATGGAAATACCTCACTTGCCCAGTGGTGATAAGCCCTGTGGAACAAATACATAAGCAGACAAGGGGGAAATGAAATGTTGGGAACAATGACATTTTAGAGGGGGCAGTTAAGGCCTCACAGGTGACATTTGAACAGAGACCTGAAGGGAGAGAGGCATGAAGATACTTGAAGAAGGATTGGTTCAGACTAGGGATATATAGCAAGTGCAAAGACCCTGAGGTGGGAGTGTGCCTAGAGTATCTGCAGATCAGCAAAGAAGGCTTGTAGGCTGGAGCAGAATGAACGAAGGGAGAATAGGAGACATTTCTGGGTTCTTGAGATTCTTGAGATTCCTGGGGCCAAAACTGGGTTGGCACTGTAACAGTTGGCAGCAATAACAAGGCAAAGAAAATTTATTGAGCCGTGTCATGTGCTGGGCATTTTCCTCACATGATCTCACAACTACAGGTGTCTGAGGAGCACCTTAGTATTAACTCCATTTACAGGAGAGGCAACTGAGATTCCTGTAGCCTCATAGAGCACGTGTTCTTCCTTCGCTTGTCCTGCCTGGATTGGGCTGGCACCTGTCCATACCAAAAGGGAAGTTGGCTAGGCCAGGGATTACATCTGGTTTCCCTAAAGTACCTGGCACTTCTCAAGTACCCCATCCGATACCTGACAACATTTCCTGAGAGAGCAAAGAATAGTGACCTGCCCAAGGTCATACAGCCAGTTAGCATCAAGGCGAGAACCAGAACTGGTGTTCTAGGTTCCTTGTTCTTAGTCTTCGCTGTGGGAGTGAGCCAGCCCAAGGGGAACATGCAGGAGCAGGACCAATGTTCCAGGTCAGCAGAGCGGAGAGAGTGGGCCTGGTGTCATGGAGCTGTGAGTCATGGAGTGGAGCGCACCGCAAGGGGTGAGGCAGCCTCGGCCCAATCCCATTGGCCCCAAGTGTCTGGCCCAGGAGTTGGGGCTGGGTCCTGTAGATCCCGGCAGCCAGAGAGTCCCATAGCCCGCACTCTGGATTTCAGTTTCACAGCAGCGGCTGCCCTGTGCCAGGTGCCAGGATTTGTGAAGGGCCTGGCAGACTTGGCAGGCTTTCCCTGGCCTCATGGGCCAGCCAGTAGGTGAGGCGGGTGCCAGCTGAAGCCTGCCTATGTGTATGCCATTTCTCAGCTGCTCCAGGGGTGGATTCTGAGGGCTCTCTAGAGTCAGCTGTTCACCTCCTCCCGGCTAACTACAGATGGTCTCTGCCCTGGGGGACACAGGAACTCTTAGTACGCGGTTAGGGGAAAGATAGAGGGTGTTAGGAGCACTGAGCAGAGGGCCTGGCCTGTAGCCCCAGAGCTGAGCCTACATTCAATCCCCCAAATGGGACTGACTAAAGCCAGAGGACAGAGACTTGAGGCCCCTTCCCTGGCCAGGCCTGGTCCCTGCCACACTCTGGGCCAAGCTTTCTCTCTGCCCCCCTCAGTCTTATTCTTTTTCCATTTCTTTGTCTCCCCTTCTCTCTGGCCATGCTGTTTCTCTTTTATTCTGTCTCCATCTCTTTTCCTGTTTCTTCCATCTCTCTGTTTCTCATCTCTGTGTGTCCTGATTCCTGCTCTCTCTCATAGCAGTCTCTCTCTGTTCCCTGCCTTCTCCCTACCTCCTGTCCACACTTTCCTGAGGCCCAGGGTCTCCTAGTGCTAAAAGCCGTCAGAAGTATAGGTTGTTCAGAGCTTTCTGATTGAATTAGAAGATTTGGGCCCGATGCCAACGCTCTGGCTGCAGCCCGCCCCCAGGAAAGCAGAGATGTCTGAGGCCTGGCTCCTGACCTCCCCTGCACCTCCCCTCCCTCCACAACCACCACACACAGTCTGGCCCCCTCCCCAGGCCAACCAGCAGTCGCTGCTGTACTCAGCCCAGATCATGGGCCCTGGCCAGGCCAGGGGTGGCCCAAAAAAACAAGGCCCAGCACTCTGCCAGAGGCAGCCCAAGCTCTTGTGTACCGAGCAAAGCCCTTCCCCTCCCTGGGTTCCAGCCTACCAATCTGTAAAGTGACAACATTTAGACCACTTGACCATGCAGCCCTGCCAGGCTGACTGTCCATGCTGTGACTTAGGTGACTCTCAAGTGACTTTGAATAAGTCATTTCATCTCTCCAGGCCGTTTCTCCCTCTGAAGGGTGAAGCAGAGGTCCACAGAGTATGGTGAGGGCTGGCTGAAGTTACTCCTGGCACTGTACCTGGCACGTAGGCCGTACTTAATGAAGACCATTTATTATTGTAGATGCATTCTTTATGGATCATAATTGAGGCCTTTGTTCTGTAGAAGGACCCAGATTCCAGAGGCCAAAGAGAGTTTAGATGGGAAAATATTCAGATATCAGGGACATTCTCCATGGCATGGGGAGAGAGCTGCGCAGTCTTTGAAATCAGGACAGCCCCGAACATTCCGGCTGTCAGGTCCCATTTAGGAGTCCAGGATCCAAACCCAGCTCTTTGTTTTTACCCACTGCGTCTCAGTTTCGTCATCTGGGAAATGGAATCAACGGTTCTTCCCTGGAGGGACAGAGACTTGAATGAGAGACTGTGCCTCAGGCTCAAAAACTCAGATGACTGCAGGGGCCCTGGCCAGGACTGCCACCAAGGGAAGCCACCCAATACGAGGCCGCCAGTAGGGGAGGGGACCAGGGTGAACTGGGAGCTCTTGCCCCCTTCTGATGGGGCAGCCACAGCTGCTCAGGCCTCAGGGTGGCCAGAGTCCTGTGTTCTCAAGGGAAGCAGGAAATAAGAATTTTATGTGTTTTTTTCTAGTGTAGCTAATTTTTTTAACTGAGAGGAAAATATGCCGGAGGGAGTGGGTCTGTGGCATCTCTGATGTGGGCTAAGCCTAGCCCCCCAGCTGTGATAGGCCTCAGTGGGTGTCATCCATTGTTATGTTACTGTTATTTTATCTCATTGTTGTCCCTGCAAGCTGGATGGTGAGCAGACAGGTTGGCATTGAGGAATCACCTGTCCCTTACCCCCAGCTGATGCCCCTCCCCAGGCTTCCTGCTTCTGAACCCCAGGCTTTGACCACAAAGAGGAACCAGATGGGGAAGGCCCTGCTGGGCCAGATCATGGTGACCTTAGCTGGGGGCTGCTGTGGCAGCAGGGCCACATGACCCAAAGGATACAGCCCCTGACCAAGCAGCAGGAAGCAAGGGGTTCTAGGTCCCCTTCTGCTGCTGCATGACCCCTGTTGGGGTCCTTACTATTTCTGAGCCTCAGTGTCCTCATCCGTATGAGAAGGGGCCAAGGGAATGTGACCCTTCCCCACTCTGAGTCTTGGTTTTTTCACAGGGCAGGGAGAGGGCAACTATTCTGATTTGGCTCAGGGCACAGCTTGCTGTTATGTGACCTGGACAAGGTCCTTTCTCTCTCTCAACCTCTTTTCCTATCAGGAACAATGGGATGTTTCCATCCCAAGGTGCTTTGGGGAAGGGAACCCAGAGACAAAGCTTAGCAGTTTTTCCTAGGGTTATTATTGGGAATTTTATTCCACAAGCATTTATTGAGCACCAGCTCTGTACCAGGGTCATGGTGAGCAAACCAGACACGGTCCCAGGCATCCTGAGCTCACATTTGGGTAGGGAAAAACAGACGTTGTATAGGCAGTGACAGTCCCACATGATGGACCCCATGTTTGGGGAGCCCAGGGATCAGAGGAGGAATCATGGATGGCTTCCTGGAGGCAGAGGTTCCAGGTCATGATTTGCAGGGCAGTACCTAGGTCAGCCTGGTGCAGAGGGGTGAAGGAAATAGCACATACAAAGCTAAGGGAGGAGAGAACAGATGCAGGAGAAAACTTGAAGTGCCCTGGCCCCTTCGGTGGTTAATCACTCACAGGGGCCTGCCTGGCCCTGTTATTTAAGGTGATCCTATCTCAGAATGTGATCAGGGCCATATGTATTCTAGGAAATGAAGAGAGGGACCAGGGACAGCAGGACAGGTAAGAGCAGAGTCTCAGGAGTCAGACCCTCTGGCCACAGGATCCTGGTCTGGATGACTAGCTGGGTGTCTTTGGGTTACTTCCTTGGGATCACTCTGACCCTCAGATTTCTCATCTGCAAAACAGCATCACCTCAGCTGGTACCTGGCACATAGTAACTGCTCAGTAAATGTTAAACACTAACAATAAAATTATTATCATTAAGGGCCATCCATGCCCTTGGCACCAGCTGCCTGGGAAAACAATATTCATTCTCAGGGGCCCTGTCATATATTCTGTGTCACCCACATGCTAGTTTTATTTCCTTTTACTTTTAAAAATTTTAATTTAAAATTATAAGAAAATATTTTTGATAGAGTTAGTACATTCACAAATTTTAAATTCTAAAGGGAGTAAAAGCTAGTCTCAACTACATAGTGGGGGTTTTGTGTTTGATTTTTTTGTTTTTGCGGGTTTTTTTGTTTTTCCTTGTTTTCATAAATGGCTGCTGTTTGCACTTACCAGTATGTCCTGGATATTCTAACATGTGCACACCCTGGCTTTTTCCTGGCTACAGAGATGCTGTGGACCAAATTAATTTGGCTGACCCCCAGGCCATGGACACCTAGGTTCTTTCCAATGGTTTGACACCTCAAACAAAGCTGCTTATTAAAAATACGTGGCAATGTTTAAAGAGAAGATTTCATATCCCTGTCCTGAGTTCTGGCTTCTCGTGAGAATCAGAAGCCCTACATGCTCACCTCTCACCTGTCTCCCTACAGGCAAGCGCTTCCAGGAGTGGTGCTGTGTGGTCCTATGCTTCAGCCTCATTGCCCACAACTTGGTCCACCTCCTGCTGCTGGCCCGCTGGGAGCACACGCCCCTCGTAATGCTGGGTGTTGGTGAGTGCCCAAGGCTCTGCTGCCTGACTCAGTTCCCACGGGGCCCAGGGACATACCTACTCTCTGCAACCCTCCGACAGCGACTTGCACGTGTGTATACATGTATGGATGCGTGAACTCCTGTGTGTGCACACGAGTGCGGTGCGTGCTGTGAGAACTCCACCTCTCATCTCATCACTTGGGCCAAAAACCTGGGCATCATCATCAACTCCTCTCTTTCTGTCACATTGCACATCCAGAGCACCAGCAAATGTTCTTGGCTATACTTTCAAAATGCATCTGGAATCCAACCATTACTCTTTACCTGCACTGTCCCCACCCTGGTCCAGCCCCCATCCTCTCTCGCCTGGACTATCTAGGATCCTCCTCCCTGGTCTCCCCACTTCCACCTTTGCCTCCATTCTCCACACGTGGCCAGAGGGATCCTGTTAGAACGTCAGTCAAGTATGCCACTCCCCTGTTCTCCCCTATACTCAGAATGAAACACCAGCTCCTCAGCATAGCCTGGCCCCAGCCCCCTCTCAGACCTCATCTCCCTCCACTCTTCTCTGGCTCACCTTGCTCCCATCACACTGGCCTCTTCACTGTGCCTCTGCCATGTGCTGGACATACTCCTACCTCAGGTCCTTTGCATATACTTTCCCCTGTGCCTGGAACACTTCCTATAGATACCTACATAGTTCATTACCTCATCTAGTTCTCTGCTCAGAGGTCACCTCTTCAGGGAGCCCCTCCCAATTACTCCTCAAAAATAGAAGCCCTGCCCTAGCCACTTTCACTCAGTGGTTAGAGTGTCTGCCTGTAGACTGAAGGGTCTTGGGTTCAATTCCGGTCAAGGGCATTTACCTCTGTTGCATGCTTGATCCCCAGCTCCAGTAGAGGCATGTGCAGGAGGCAACCAATCGATTTGTCTCTCTCACATCAATGTTTCTCTCTCTCCCCCTTTCTCCCTCTCTCTCCCCCCCTTCTACTCTGTCTGAAAAGCAATGGAAAAAATATCCTCGAGTGAGGATTTTTTTAAAAATTAGCAGCCCTGTCATACACTAGCCTCTCACTCTACTCTTTTACACAATATATTTCTCTTTTGTTTATTTCTGTTTTCCCCTACTCAAATGTCAGCTTCCTGAGTGTAGAGATTTTTTCTGTTCACCACTATGTCCCCAGCCCCAAGCACAAGGCCTGACACACAGTAGGTGCTCAATAAATATTTATTGAATGAATGAATGAATGAATGAATAAGCTGCAACTTATTAGTACTTGCTGGTAAGTCCTCACCCATCCACAGCCTAGGAGGTAGATGCTGCAGTTATCATTTTTCAGAGAGGAAACTGAGGCTCAGAGAAAGGACTGGCCCAGAGTCACACCTCAAGCCAGAAGCACTACATAGTTCTTAATTCACTGTTTCTACTCCTAGTGTTCAGCTCCCACAATCTCATTAAAAGCATTCTGGCCACCTAAGCCAGTAGCGCTCAGGCTAAATAAGCCATCTTGGTCTGGGGTAGGGGTGGGCATGTGCTAGGGGGCCAGGGCAGCTGGAGGGGAGGGAGGCTAACCCATCCAGTGCTGGGGAGCCTGGGCCCCACTGGCAGGAGCCAGATGTACCTCTCTGCCCAGGGGTGAGAGGGACCTGCACCTCCAGCCTCTCATTCAAGGGCAGTAATGCAGACAGTGAGCCCTAAAGCCCCATCTGGGGTGGTTACGAGCAGGCCCCTGCTGACCTTGGTTCAAATCCCAGCTCCGCTACTGTTTGGCTGTGTGTGGCCTTGGACAAGTGTCATTGCATCTCTGCACCTCGTTTCCCACATCTTTTAAGTGAAGCTGCTCATAGTACCTGCCTTCTAGGGTTAGCATGAAGGCAAAATGAGTGTGTGTATAACTGCTCAGAGGGCCAGTGACTGAACAGAAGTATGGAGGGGACACCACCCATCGTACCACTCACCAGGGCTTGGGCCTTCTGCCTCAATGGTCAGTCTAACAGGGATATTTCCCGAGCGCCTACTATTCCAGGCCCCAGGCTGGACACCTTTAACTCTTGGTGGCAGCCTAGTGAGAAGGCTCTGACCACCAGCCTCTAAGTGGCCAGGTGAGATTGCCCATTGGCCCTCACCCAGGCAGCAGCAGAGTCTGGTATCACATATTCAGACCTGCCGGGCTCCTAAACCAGGGACTGTACAGCCTCCAGTTAGCACTGGGAGGAGAGGGTGTTCTAGACAGTGAGCCCAGCTTGGGCAAAGGATCAGCAGCCTCAGAGCCTAGGTGTGTGTTGTTTGAGCCCTGAAAGTGGGCATCCCAGGCAGGTCACCACTCCCATGGTTGGGACCAGGCAGCTTCCAGCCCTCAGCCCAGGAGATCTCTGACTGTCCAGCCAGTGCATCTGATTCCTGTTTCCCAATCTCATACCTTTGCCTCTGGGCTGATAAGAACAGACAGTCCCGTGATAGCAGTGTTTACACAGTCCCTAATCAGTTTAAGTAGCTGCACTGATTCGTATGTTAATGCACAGGCTATAACGGCACTGTGCCAGTCTACAGAGCCCGCCCCCCACCCAGCATTATCTCCCCAGAGGTTCCGGTGCCTCTGCAAGGCCTTTGAAATTAGGGAAAGCAGAAACAGGAAAAGGTGCCCAGTTAATAAACGCAAATAGATGTCGTAATACTGCCAACACAATCAAGATAAGGGAGTAGGCAGGGAAGAGGCAAGGTCAGGGACAGTTTCTCTGTAAAAGTGACATTTGTGTAGAGACCTGAAAGAGGTGAGAGAGGGGGCCTGGCAGATATCTCTGGGAAGGGTATTCCAGGCCAAGGGAACTGCAAATGCAAAGGCCCTGAGGCTGGTGCATGCCCAGTGCTTAGGGGAGTGGAGAGGATGCCAGGGTTTTATTCCAAAGGCTGTGAGCAGCCATTTGTGAGTTTCCCCTCAAGGAGCTGACATTAAATGATGCTGTAGGGAAAATTGGGGGGGAGGGGGTGGAGAGCAAGGGCCAGAGAGGAGGCAAGGGTGGCGGCCTGGACCTGGGTAGGGCGGTAGAGGGTAGAGTTGTCAAATTAGGGGTAAGCTGTGAAAGATGAGCCACCCATATGCTGTGAGATTGGCTGGAGGTGAAAGGAGTGGGGTCAGCTGCTTCTCCAGGCTTTTGGCCTGAGTGATAGGATGAGGCTGAAGGAGCTGGCTTACAGGTAGGTGCTTAAAATGCCTGCCTGAGGGCCAAAGGGAAGTTGTCTGTCTAGCAGGAAATCAGAAATCCCAGTCTAGAATCAGGGAGGGCAGCTAGAGAGCAAATTCTGGGAGGCCTGGCGGTTAGAGATGGTGTTTGAGGCTCAGATGCTGGTGGAGAACCCCCGGGAGCTGAACGGGAGCAGAACCCAAGACCATGGTGCTTCCAGGTTGGGGATAGGAGGAAGACCAGCCGAGAGGTGGGGGCATGGCCAGAGGAGAATATGTTTCCAGAAGACTTGGGGGGCAGTGACGGGACTACTGGATTTGGCCACATGGAGGTCATTAGCTACCTGACCAGAACTGTTGTCGTGAATGAATGAGCCAGCAAGTGAACAGCCCTGGGAGCCCTGAGCTGTGTGCTGCACTCGGGGGAAGTGGAGGAGTGTGTGGGCTTGTGAGCTGGTCTTTGGAAGAGAAAGTAGTTTTCTGGCAGACAGAGACGGTGTTCTGGGTAGGTCTGCAGTGAGGACAGAGGTCACATGGCCTCAGGTCATGCTGTCCTGGTAGGTCAGGTGGCATCTCTGTGTTTTTGAGCTGAAAGCTAGGGTTTGGCCCTGACCATATGGACCAGCCCTCAGCAGTGTCCACTCTGTCTCAGTTACTCTGTCTCCATACCAGGCCTTGAGTTGGCGAGAGCAAAGAAGTCCCTGCTGGGTGACCTCTGGGGAAGTGACCAAGGGGCCCAGGGATTATCTGAAGGTCACCTAGTGAGTGAAGGTAGCCTGGAATGAGTCATTCCCCCATTCCCTATCCCTGCAGACAGGGCGGTAACCGGGCCCAGCCGGCCAAAGCCATCCCCAGGGTGAGCCAGCCACCACCACCAGCTGGGACAAAGAAGCTTCTGTGTGCCCGCCTCTGCCACCGTTGCCCCCATTAAAGCAGCCTCAGGCAGCAGGCCTAGAGTCTAAAATCAGCCACCCGCAGGGGCCTGGGGATCACAGAGCCATTTCCTCCCACAAGGAGAGGACAGCTCATTCTCTTCCCAAATGATTCCTGACCTCTCTGTTCAGGCATCCATCCCTCCCTGCTTGGCAGCCTGCAAAGGCCTGTGCTGGTCATTTAACAGATGACAAGATTGAGGCTCTAAAAGGAGAGTAATATTTAAACTACTAACTATAGTACATTTGGGGAGCACTTACTGTGGCCCAGGGACCATGCTGAGCACTTTACTTGCATTAGCCCATCTTATTAACTTGATTTTAGTTCAGCGAAGTGACTACTGTTAAAATTCCCATTTCCTAGACTTGGACATGAAGGCTCAGTGTCATCCTGAACACCTTGCGATGGTCTCTGGCCACTTGCTAGGAGCCTTGACTGCCCAGCCAGTGTGTGGCCTTGGGCAGTCCTTACCCCCTGAGTCTCATTTCTTCCTCTGAAAGTCGGGAGGTGGGAGGGCCCATCACAGTAAGACATGAAGTGAGATAATACACATTTTTTTTTTTTTTTTACTTATTTTATTTTTTTAAAATATATCTTTATTGATTTCAGAGAGAGCAAGGGAGAGAGAGATAGAAACATCAATGATGAGAGAATCATTGATCGGCTGCCTCCTGCACGTCCCCGACTGGGGGTCGAGCCCACAACCCGGGCATGTGCCCTGACTAGGAATCAAACCTCAATCTCCTGGATCCTAGGTCGATGTTCAACTGCTGAGCCACGCCCAGCTGGACTACATGTTTTTAAATGGACATTATTTTTAGAACAGTTTTAGATTTACAGAAATTGAGCAGATAGTATAGTTCCCATATACCCCTGCCCCAGTTTCCCCTATTATTAGCATCTTATATCTTATATTAGTATCATGTATTGGTTATAATTACTGTTCCAATATGGATACATTGTTATGAACTAAAGCCCACAGTTTATTCAGATTGCCTTCATTTTGTTTTTAATATATTTTTATTTATTTCAGAGAGAGGATGGGAGAGGGAGAGAGAGATAGAAATATCAATGATGAGTCATTGATCGGCTGCCTCTTGCATGCCCCCTACTGGGGATCGAGCCCGCAACCCGGGCATGTGCCCTATATGGGAATTGAACTGGGATCTCCTGGATCATAGGTCGATGCTCAACCACTGAGCCACACCAGCTGGGCGAGATTGCCTTCATTTTCACCTAGTGTTCTCTTTCTGTTCCAGGGTCCCATTCAGGATTCCACATCACATTTAGTTGTCATGTCCCGTTAGGCTTCTCTTCACTGTGACAGTTTCTCAGATTTTCCTTGTTTTTGGTGACCTTGACAGTTTTGAGGACTGGAATTTCGTTGGATGCCCCTCTACTGGAATTTGTCTGGTGTTTTTCTTAGACTGGCTAGTATGTTTTGGAGAGGAAAGGTTCAGAGGTAAAGGGTCATTGTCATCACATCATAGCAAGAATGTGTACTATGAACATGACAGCACCTGACCTTGACCACCTGGCCCAGGTAGTGTCCGTTAGCTTTCTCCACTGCAAATTACTGTCCTCCCCCCTTCCGGACTGCATCTCTTTGGAAGGAAGTCACTGTGGACAGTCCATATTTGAGGTATGGGGAGCTATGACCCCTGATAATGCACTTTTTAACACCTACCAGGCACACAGGAAGTGCTCCAATATTAATTGTTATCACCAATATTGTTTTTCTAATACAGATACTCCTCAACTTTGGATGGGGTTACATCCCAGCAAAATATCATAAGTCAAAAATGCAGTTAATACACCTAACCTACTGAATACCATAGCTTAGCCCAGCCCACCTTAAATGTGCTCAGAACACTTAACATTAGCCTACAGTTGGGCAAAATCATCGCACAAAGCTTATTTTATAATGAACTATTAAATGTCATATGTAATTTATTTATGTGTATTGCTCTCATATCATCATAAAGTCAAAAAGTCGTAAGTTGAACCACTGTAAGTCTGTATTGTTTTTATTGTTATTCCTGTCCTCTGTTAGGATTAAATGCTTAGGATGATTGTGGAGCTAAGATGTATAACCAGCTTAGGATTCGCCTTGGTACAGTGTAAGGATTAAAAGAGATAAAACATTTAAGGTGCTGACATAGGGCCTGGTACCTAAAGTGCCTAACAAATGTCAAGTTAAAAAAAATAAGGAATAGCTGACATCTTCACCCAAAGGAAAAGAGGGCTTATGTCTACACACAGGCTTATATGTGAACATTTTCACAGACATTTGAGTCATAATAGCCCTAACTGAAAACAACCCAGACGTCCAACAGTGAAATAGATAAACAACTGTGGTACTTCCAGACACTGGAATATGACTCAGCAATAAAAACGATGAATTGCTGATCTCTTGCTACCATATTGCTTCATGACCCTGGGCAAGTCCCTTGCCCCCACCTACATGGATGACTCCAGAAGCATTATGCTAATGAAAGAAGTTAGACTCAAAGAGCACATACAACATGAATCCATTCATGTGAAGTTCTTGAATATGCAAAACCAATCTACAATAAAGCACAGATCAGCGGTTGCATGGAACAGGGGTGGGAGGAAAGTTAGGGAGCACAAGGTCACCCACTGAGAGGCTGCTTTTGCGTGTAGGCAGCATTTAGAGGCATCGTTAGTCAGAGTTGTGGGGATAGAGTCTCAAGAGGCACCTCAGTTGACCCCTTACTATGCAAGTGAAGATGCTGAGGCCCAGAGGGGGCAAGGGACTTGCCCAGGGTCATGAAGCAATATGGTAGCAAGAGCTGAGGCCCCCGATTCTTGATCTGGATTCATCTTAGCTCTTGGCCACATAGCCTCTTGTCCCTCCTAGGTATAGTGTGTATAGAGTATCCTGTAGTACGCAGTAGGAGCTCTATCCATGCCCCTGGACCTACTGAGGTGTAGTTTAAGGGCATGAAAGGGTGCTGGTTTTAAAAGCAGGTAGACCCGCCTCTTCCCATCCCATGGCTGCCACTTCTATGCCATGGGACTGGCGGGGAGGAATCAACTTCTCAGAGCCCCTTTACTCATCTAAGAAGTGGAGATAAAATGATACCATCTCAGGTGGTGACAAGTGCCATGATAGAAATAAAGCACAGATGCTCTACTGCTGCCTTGCTGCATGTCACTCTTCTCTGCTCTTAAGGAAAATACTCCCAGACAGTGTCACTTTCCAGTGTAACCTTAGCCTGCTTAGCCTGAGACAGAACCCAGTGGAAACGATGCTTCAGTAGCTGTTTCTGGTCCAGGTGCATCACCGTGCTGCAGTGGGACCAGGTCCTGTCTCTTAGCCAGCTGCCCATTCCGACGTCAGAAAAATCTCAGCAGCTGGCTAGTTTCCCCCTTGTTCACTCCCTACCCCCAATTGTTTTCATGTAAAAGACAAATAAATTATGACTCTTCCCTCTGCCCCCCCCTCAAAAGAAAGAAAGAAAGCACAGAGACATGACCTAGAGCACCTGCCTGAGAGGTTGGCTTTCACCAGGGGAGTTGGGTGATGTTTGCCCTGACTAGAAGGCTGAGGAGGAGCCAGCCACTCAGGGATCTTTAGGGAGGGGTGGGGTGCCAGCTGGAGGAACAGCAAGTGCAAAAGCCCTTGGCTTCCGTCTCCCTGGCCTCCCAGACTTTTGCCGGGTCCACCCTCCCAGCATTGTTACTGAAGTGCAGGACTGCCCAGCCTTGGGTGACACCCTGAGTACACAGGCCCAGAGGGCCCTGCTGAGCCCTGACCTCTTCCCAACCCAGCCACCTGTGTAGTGTTACCCTATGGCTTATCTTTCAGCTTTCGCATGCCAGGAGGTGGTGCTTGTCCCCACCTGTCCTTGTCACCAAGAACTTGCAGGTGCTTGCATAGAGCTGTGTGTCTCCCCTACCTCACCATCCATGGGGTGGAGGCTCCGTGCCTGTGGAAAGTCTTCATTCATGGCTACCCCTTAAATTGGGCCCAGGCATCAGAACTGCATATCCAGTGACCCGCCTGCCCACTCTTGCCCCCTCATGCATGACTCTCATTCTCCAGGGAGGCCTCCGGGGACTTTTCTGCAGCCTCCACAGTGGCCCTGATCTCTTGTCACCAAGGGACTGAGGACCCTAACAGAACTCAAAGAGCTCTTAAATGGCCTAGCTGGGCCTTGAACAAATTCACAAAGAGAAACTGAATCGGGGGGGGGGGGGGAATCACATGACCCAGTGGACTATACTTATCACTGAAAACGGCATTCATTCCCCGCCACATTTTATAGCTGTTCCTGCCTCGTGTCTCTGCCCCAGAGACGGTGAGCTCAATGCCTGATACACCTTTGGCTCCAGAGCTTGGTGCACAGCACAGGGTATCGAGGGCTTACAGTGTGCCAAGTACCATACTTAGTGTTTACATTGACTAATTCAATGAGTACTTACTGAACCCCTGGTAAGTGCCAGGAACCAGGATACAGCTATAAACAAAAGACTAAAATCCCTGCCTTTGTGGGGCTACCTTTCTTGTGAGGGACACAGTAAACAAAGAAAACTGAAGTCCAAGGTAACAGGTGCTTGGAAAAAAGGAGACAGGAAATAGGAAATGCTGGGAGGTGAGAGTAGGTACAATTTTAGATCAGGTGTCCCTGGAGGACTTTGAGTAAAGAACTGAAGGAAGTGAAGGAGTGAGATGTGTTACATCTTGGGAATGTTCCAGGAGAGGGGAAAGCAAGTGTGAAGACCCAGAGACATGCAAGGTTGTGCAAAGGAAAGGGCATACACCAAGAGGGTTGAGGTGCAGTGAGGGGAGTGTGATGGAGGTGGCTCTGGGGTATTACCTTGGACAGGTGGTTGCCTCTCTGCCTCAGTTTCCCCATGTGTACAATGGTGATGGTTCATCCTGCTGTGTTAGATTTGGACCTCAAGGCTGGTTAAGAGCCCAACCCTGCCACCTATGCCACCTCAGTCTAGTTACTTCCATTCTCCTAACCTCAGTTCCTATCTCTATAAAGTGAGAGAAAAAATGTACCAGCTTCTAACAAATTATGAGAATTTATTAAAATAAAGCATGTAAAGCACTTGTGTCTGACACCAAGAAAGTGCTCAATAAATGGTAGCTGCTATTTTTAAAACTCATCATCATTCCCATCCATCTAGAGGAAACTGGGGCACAGAGAGGTTAAGTAACATGCCCACTGTCACACAGCTAGTGAGCGACAGCTGGAATTTGAGTCCAGATCTAACAGCTCTTTACCTCTGTGTCATACTGAACCCTCAAGTGAGTGAATGGTGTTGGGGTCTCTAAGGGGACACCACTCCAGTTCTGAACAAATTGAAAACAAAGATAAGGCAAAGGCTGCTGGATGCCAAATTACCACGTTTATTGTTGATAAAAGCTAGGTCGGATTGGGGAGCATGGTATCTATCTGCACCTAAGGTAGTTCTTGACACCAAACTCCAGAAGGACATTTCCATCTAGTCACCGGCAACACTGTAGCAGAATGGGCTGCCCTCTGTGGGGTGATTGCAGGTTGGAGACAGGGGGACAGTCAGCTCCTAATAGGGAAAGGTTGCCTGATCTGAGCATGCCCAGTTTATTCTCTCCAGTCCCCGAATCTCCCCTGGGGCAGAACAAGTAAAGGGAAAGACCGAGACTGAGACCAGGAGTATTATGCCTGAGGCTCCATTCACAGGAAAGAAAGCTGCCAAGTAGAGAAGGCTCCCCCCTAACAAATGAGTGAGCCAGAGAGCAAGCCAGTGAGTAAATGCGTGACTCCCTGGTTTGGGGCGGGCAGGCGGGGAGATGGCCCTCTGTGTGTCCCGTCCCCCACCACTCACCCTGTTCTTGTGCACAGTTGCAGGGGCTCTCATTGCTGACTTCCTGTCTGGCCTGGTGCACTGGGGAGCCGACACTTGGGGTTCCGTGGAGCTGCCCATCGTGGGGAAGGTGCGTATGTTGACCCAGCCCAGCCCTCTCCTCTGGAAGGAGACTGGGCTCTGACATAGGGTGAGTTCCCTTTCCCGTCCGAGCCTCTGTTTCCCCATCTGAAAGGTGGAAACCATCCTTCCAGCCTGGCCTGCATGCCCCTCCTCCAGGATCAGAACAGGAATCCCCCGGAATTTTCTGGAAACAAAAGCATCAGGCATGGGACAGTCAGAGAGCTTTAATATGTGTCCAGCTCACTGGAGTCCCTTGACTTTGGGGCCGTGTCTTGTTCTCCTTTGCCTGCCCTGCTGCGCCTCACTGTTTGTTCGTTTTCATTGAACTTTATCTTGTACCAGTCAGGCCTTTTTGGTTGTAAGCTACAGAAAATCCGGTACAAACGGGCTGAACCAAGCAAAGGTACTGATTAGTGTACTGAAGATTTCAGGAGTAGAGCCAAATTAAAGACGTGGCTGGGTCCATTAAGACAGACAAACCTTACATATTCTTCGGACTCGGTCTCTGTCCACGTCGGCCTCTGCCCTCCTCTCTGTTGGCCTCACTCTCGTGTAGGCTTTCCCGCTGGTGAGGCGGCCCAGGCGGCTCCCAGCCCAGCGCCCACCCTCGCCGGAAGGAGGGTCCTTCCTTTCCGGCGGTTCCAGTCAGAGTCCCATGGCTCCCTCCCATTGGCCCAGCTTGGGTCACATGCCCAACCCTAAGCCAGTCGTTATGGCCACAGGGACGGAATGCTCTGATTGGCCAAGCCGGGGTCACATGCTCACTCTTAACTAGGAAGTGGTGGGGTTAGAATTCATTGTTCTAAGGGAAGAGGGAAAGGATGTTACCAGAAGGACGGGCTTAGATGCTGGGAAGAAATAGAGGGTCCCGCCTGTCACTGGGAGGGCCTCTTCAGCTGTCTTAGAGGGGACAAGACGGGCAGAGATTGTCTCCAAGAGCCCTCATAGCCAGGTGGGGAGACTGAGACCCAAAGGGGGGCAGTACCAGCCCAAGGTCCCTGCCAGGTCGTTTCGTCCTGTCTTCTGCTAGACCTAGACCCCCAAGGCTGGGTGGGACCACCATAGGCTGAGTGGCCGGATCTATTTCCACTCCTTCCTCCCTGTCCCACCCCAGGCTTTCATCCGACCATTCCGGGAGCATCACATCGACCCAACAGCCATTACACGTCATGACTTCATCGAGACCAACGGGGACAACTGCCTGGTGACACTGCTGCCACTGCTGAACATGGCCTACAAGTTCCACACCCAGAGCCCCGGTGAGCGTGCCCCACGGCTGATGGTGGACCTCCAGGGGGCCACTGGAGACAAACACTCCCCACAACCCCCATGAGCCTCCTGTGACTTGTGTGTGTGTGTGTTTGGCCTCTCACAGTGTTATAAAACATTTTTAGTTAGTTACATTCATGTAAAATTGGGATATTTGACATAAAGATTTGTGTTTCCGGCTTCCCTTAAACAATCCAATCTGGCCACCCTGGATCTTTGTTCCCACTTGGCTAGAGCTAAGCTGTGGGTGCCGCCTTTGGACAGGAATGCACACTCTCCAATTTGCCACAATCCCCACTATTCCCTCCTATCCTATGCCCAGCCTCCCTTGCTTATTTGTATTATCTGCTTGACCCTGAGAGCTTCTGGTTTTGCTGCCCTGGCTTAGTGGAGAGGTCATCAGCTGTGAACTCAGACAGTCCCTCGTTCAGATCTCTCCCCTACCTAATTTAGGGAGGGAACTTGTCCTAAGGCAGGGAAATGAGTCCTTCCTCTTCCAGGTCTTGCTCTAACAATTTGACACCTCGTTGATCCTTAGAGCAGCCTCCCGTGGGTAGATGAGTGTCTGTAGTGTAGTGGGTGCTGTGGGGCTCCACCCAATCCTCTTCCCGAGGGGTGGAACCGTCTCCTCACTGTTGTGAGGGGGTGGCTGCTGACAGCTCCCAGCTGCCCCTTTTGAGAACTGCTAGAGCAGGTCCCACCTCTCCACTGGGGGTAAGCCTGAAGCCGGTGACAGGAAATACCTACAAAAACCCAGCTCCCTCATTTCTGAGTGAGACCAATTCTATGGAGCCATTAAAACTCCAGAGTTCCCCCCAGGATCGGGCTGAGGCAAGACTCCCCCACCCCACCTTTGCTTAGCTCTTCCCTGTCCTGCTTCCTTCACTCCCTCAGATGTTTTTCCAGAAGAGAGGATTCTTCCCCACCCTCCGATAAATCACGTGCACCCGAATCCTTGTCTCAGGCTGTGCTTTTAGGGAACCTGGATAAAGACTTACTCCCATTTTGTTGATGAGGAAGTTAAGACTCAAAGAGGCAGAGAGCTGCTGACCCAGACTCATACAGCCAAGAAGTGTCGTAACAGGGATCTAACCTAGCACTGCAGCTCCCTGTTCTTAACTGTTGTTCATGCTTCTCATTATCTACCTGCTGAGCAGAGGGGAGTCGGAACTTGCCTAGGCCACGCGGGAGGCTGGAAGGAGGCCTGGGTGCTACCCTGGGATGGGAGCTGCCCAGGGCGAGTGGCAAGGGCCAGGCTGGTGGTGGGCCCCCACCCAGTGTGACAGTTATGTGGGCCCTGTGGGTACCCACCCTCTCCCCACCCTGCAGAAGCCCTGGAGCAACTGTACCCCTGGGAATGCTTCGTCTTCTGCTTGATCATCTTCGGCACCTTCACCAACCAGATCCACAAGTGGTCTCACACGTACTTTGGGCTACCACGCTGGGTCACCCTCCTGCAGGACTGGCATGTCATCCTGCCTCGTAAACACCATCGCATCCACCACGTCTCACCCCATGAGACCTACTTCTGCATCACCACAGGTGCGGCTGTAGGGTAGCATAGAATAGGACACCACCCCCTCCCCTCTGGCTACAACTCCATCCTCAGGGTCAGGAGGGCACAGGTCACAGTGGGAGGTCATGCAGTCCTTGCCCTGGGGGAACATTCTCTCAGAACACATTTATTGAGCACCTACTATGTGCCAGGCACTCTCCTAGATGCTAAAGACACAGCTGTAAACAAGACAGAGCCTCCCCCACCCCACCTTATGGAGTTGTGATTCCAACCATCCATCCATCCAGCAAATATTTATTAAGCACCTACTATGTGCCAGGCACTGCTCTGGGCTTAGGACACAGTACCGAACATAACAAGCAAAATCCTGCCTTCAAGGCATTTATATTCTTATAGGGGACATTCCAGATAATAAATAAATTAGTCCTACATCTGATAGTGCTAACTGCTATGGAGAATTGAAAATAAAGTAGAAGAAGGAAATGGGGAGCTTCGCACTTTAAGTAGGGTGGTCAGGGAAGGCCTCACTGAGAAGGTGACATTTGAACTGAGGGAGAAAGTCATGCAGATCTGAAAGAAGAGCACTGCAGGTAGCAGGAACAGTGGGTGCAAGGGCCCTCAGGCAGAAGCATGCACATTTGTTTGAGGAGCAGCAAGGTAGCTAGTGTGGTTAGAGTGGAGGGCTTGAGGGGCAGAGTGACAGTAGAGAAATGCTATGGGGGAAAACAAAGCAGGGTGAAGGGCATAGAGTCATGGGGGCAGGGGAGTGGCTGTTCATATATGAGGAGGCTAGAAAACTAAAATAAGTGTAGGAGGGCAAGTCCCTTGCAGATAAATAGGGAAGGATCAGTCCAAACAAGGAACAGCAGGTACAAATGTCCTGATGCAGGAAGATGCCTAGAGTGAGGAACAGTAAGGAAGGCACACATGCCATTAGTAATGGGCCAGTACCAGAGAGGTGAGATGAGGCAGGTGAGCAGGTTTTCCAGGGTCAGCTGGGTGTCTTTCAAGGTTAAGTATATAAGGTGCTATCAAGTCAGGCCAACTTAGGTTAACCTATCATCTCATCCATGTGTGCCTTTAGAAGACTAAAACCTCCCCAGATGTTATGTTTTTCATCCACAAAATGGAGCTGCAGTCCACTTCCTTCACATACCATATTTGCAGGGCTGGATGTGAATGGCAAGATGGCAGATGCAAGTCCTTGGCACATAGTAGACACTCGCTAAGCTACTGGGGTTTTTGTTTTGTTTTTCTGGAGGCAGAACTGAGAGCCACAAAAAATATATTTTGCATGTCCTAAAGTCGTGCTCTTTGAGAGCTGGTGGAAGAGCTAGAATTTGGGCCATTTAGTTGAGTTAAACTGCTTAGCCAGCCCTGGGATTAATCTTGGTTTGGCAACCAACTAATTGGGAAACTTCCCTCTAAGTCTCAGTCTTCTCGTGTGGAAAAGGGAACTGATAATAGTATCTGCCTGGTTTGGGTGGGAGACTGTAATACAGATGAAATAAGATTATGAGCAATGTGTATTGAGCACCTACTAACTATTAGGTACTCTTCTAGGCACTGGGGATCAACAGTGAAAGAACATGAGGTTATGCTGTTCAGAGCTAACATTCTAGTTGAAAGTTGGGGAGAAAAACCCACACAAAAAATGGAAGTGCTGAATTAATGAGATTAGTTACATTATCAGAAAGGCTATAAAGAAATAAAAGGGGGGGTGCCACAGGCCTGGTTTAAGTGGTGGCCAGGGAAGGCTTCCTGGGAGAGGTGACATTTGAGCAAAGTGATAAGAAATGCTTCCACCATGCCTAGTGTATAGTAAGTGCTCAGTAAGAAAATGAATGAGTGAGAGGATGCAGGCATGTCTGAGCAGCCCGAGACCATTGGTGGGAGGCCCTGGTTCCCAGATTCCTTGGTCAGTCCTTGTCCCCTCCCTTCTGCAGACACACTCCCTATTGCTCCTGCCACAGGCAGGACCAGCTCTCTCCCTATATTCCCTCAACTGCTCCTCTCCCATTCAACCCCTTGGCGCCCTGTTTCCACTGCAGGCTGGCTCAACTACCCTCTGGAAAAGATGGGATTCTGGCGACGCCTAGAGGACCTCATCCAGGGCTTGACTGGCGAGAAGCCTCGTGCAGATGACATGAAATGGGCCCAAAAGATCAAATAACTCCTCCAGCCTGCCACCTCGTTGCCAACTTCCCCTGGCCTCCCCAAACCGAAGCCATCTGCCAAATTCCAGCCTTCCTCGCACTGGCCCCTCTAGGTGGAGAGGATGCCTCCTGGGCTGGGCTTGGGCACCCCCCAGCCCACCCTTTGTGACACAGAATACTTGAGCCACTGATTTTTCCTTTCCTTTTTTTTTTCCATTTCTTTCCTTGGCTCCTCCTTAGATACCTGAGCTGCTCTGTCTGCCAAGCCTGACTGCAGAAAAAGGAGCCCCTTGGGTAGAGGGGAAGCTCACCCACTCCCCCACACTCTGACCTCCCGCAGTTCCACTGGGCAGCCCTTCAGCATGGCTGGTGTTGGAGCCACTAAGTCCTCTTATCTGTCCCTCCTTGTCTGTTCCCTGTGGTCTAGGAGCCCCCAGGCACACCTAAGTGTCCCTGGAGTATTGCTCTGCCATAACTCTGCAGACTGACCCTAACGGCCTTGGTGGACAACCGCAGACCAGCCTGTCCATTCAAGGATAGTTGACCAGAAGAAGCCAGAATCCCCTGCCCAGGTCTGGACCCTCCTCCTCCCCACCCCTCCCCCATCTGCCCATGTGATTCCAGCCAGAGCTGATGTTTCTAAGGGAAGGAAGGATGACTTCACAGGGCACAGCCCCTGCAATGGGTCTTGATCATTTGGAAGGGGACACAGTGTCCCTTCCAGCCAGGGGTATGTCACAAAAGGAAGAGGGCTTTTGGGGGTGTTTTTTTTTTAAAGGTGCTTGCTTGTTTAATGTAAATAATAGAAAGCCTTAATATCTTTTCTGTAACATGAAGTAATATTTTAATGTCATGTTTTGGATGTACATAATATATTTATAACAAAGCAGCAAGAGTCTACTTAACCTTGTGTAGACTGCCTTGTGTTTTCTGGTTGGCTGGGGGGAGAGTCTGGAGGGTGAGGCCCCACCCCTAGCCTCTTCCCAGCTCCACCCCAACCCTGGGCTCAGGATGGGGGCTTTGTCATCTGAGACAGTGAATTAATGTTGATATCCACACCAAACACTTGGAGGAGCCCCATGATTTGGTAAGGAATGGTCCTCTTGCAGGAGATCCTAAGCTGATCCCCATTAGTGAATTCCTTCAGCAAATGTTTATTGGCATCTAGTGTGTACCAGGCTCTGACCTGGACCCTGGGGCACAGCAGTGAACATAAACTGAAAAGGACTTACCCTAGTGGAGATGACCTCTTAGGGAAAGGGACAATAAATATAAATGCACATGGGCATTCAAATGTTGATTTGTAAAGAAAATCAAACAGCAACCACATTGGGGCTGTTTGGCAGGGTGGTCTGGGAGGGGCTCTCTGAGGAGGTGACATTTGAGCTGAGACCTAGAGGAGGAGATGGAGCCAGCTGGGGAGAGAAGTGGGGAAAGAGGCGTCTTGACTGGACAGTAAGTCCAAAGGCCCTGAGGCAGGAACAACTTGGGGTTTTTAAGAGACAGTGTGATTAGACTGAAGTGAGCAAGGGGAAGGTGGAAAATGAGGTTGGAAAAGTAGGGACTTGTTACACAGAACCTCAGGCCGAGGCAAAGGGGGAAGACACTGGACATTTCAGACAAATGAGTATCTTGTTCGTATATTCATTGGACAAATAATTACAAGGCACCGCCTATGTGCTAGGCGCTGGGATTCAGTAGTGAACACTACAGGCATTATAATCAATATCTAGTCTGGGCCAAAGAGTTTGCAATATTAGAAGAAAAAGCCTGTTGAGAACAGAGAAATGACAAGACTCTTAGGGCAGTCACAGATAAAGGACTTTTTAAGAAATGTGACCCATAACTTCATTTTCCTTAAAGTTTGTCCACCACTAGACTTTTGATTTGTGACTATCTCATGGGACTACAAAAGGTATTAGAATTCATCAACTCATACTTTTGCTTATAACTTTTGCTTATAACTTAAGCAAAAATAATTTTGTAAGTTCATGTAACTGAAAAGTTCAGAAGTGGTTTTGACTTAAGTTTTGACAGGACTCGGACTCACATGATTCATCAGAACTTGGTCTCTGATTAGCTCGTTTTTCTCTGAGCCGACTGGACCAGCTCAGCAATCTCAGCAGCAAAAGTCTTTCCCAGTAGTTGCAGCAAAAGCCCCTGGGGTAGGTTGTCATTGGCCTGGATTGCGTCATGTTTTTATCCCTGCATCAATCACCTTGGAGGGAGTAGTGGACTGGTGGAGAAAGAAGTGTTCTGATTGCCCAGGGCTGAAACATGTCCACCTGGAGTTGCAGAGGCAGGATCAATACTTTCCAAGCCACAGGATGTGAGGAGAGAGGGATGGTTCCTGAAAAAAAAGTAAGGTGTTATCACAAGAAGTCTACAGTGGAATGGGCCAACAGCCAAACCCTTTGGAGGTGCCAGATAAACAGCCTTGGGGCTGCAATGATTGGTTTCCCACTCTGAGGCCTGCTGGGGAGATTTTCCAGGCCCTACCAGCCTGTGTTAGATCCTGAGTCAGTCAAAAAACCCCAGCCTGAGTCCAGAGGTGAACTGACTTGCCCACAGCTAGTAAGGCAGAGCCAGACCTCATATTCAGACCCTCTCCCTGCTCTGGAATCCTAGGGGTTTTCAAAATACTTTTCAAAACCATAAGAAGGTATGTTTTGCATCAGGTTGGGAGTGTTAGGGTCATTTGTGAGATGGGGTTATTGCAAACAAGTGCCTATGAGAGCAGAGCCTGGGGAAATTCTAATACCTACTGAGTTATCTCCAGACTGTGGAGAACTCTCTGCATTGGGACCCATCAGGCAGTCCCTGCAGCTCTGAGAGGGTAGTACACTTAGCCCCCTTTGCAGATGGGGAAACTGAGGCACAGAGGTCATGTAACATGCTCAAGGTCACAAAACTGGTAGGTGGCAAGGATGGAATCTGAGCCCTGATCTGACCCAGAGCCACTGTGCTCAAACACCTGCCTGTAGCCCCAGTGGGGAAAAGGAGGGGAAGAAGCAGGTGGCCAGTGAGACGTGTCCTCTATGAGAAAACAGCAGGGTGAGAAACGGCAGCTGACACTAAGAACTCAGATGGCCTGGAGACATCAGGCCCCAAAGGGCCACTGCTACACACATCAGCTGATTAAAAAGGAGCTGAACTTTGGGTGGGAAACACAATACAATATTCAGATGCTGTATTATATAATTGTATACGTGAAACATATAATTTTATTAACCAGTGTCACCCCAATAAATTCATTTGAAAAAATAAATAAATAAATAAGAAGAGCTGGAAACCCAGATTTATTTTTTTTTTATCTTTTTGTTACTCCTCACCAGAGGATATTTTTTTCCATTGATTTTTTTAGAGAGTGGAAGGGAGGGAGGGAGAGAGACACACATCGATTGGTTGCCTCCTGCACGTGCCCCTACGGGGCTGGGGATAGAACATGCAACTGAGATACCCGCCCTTGATCGGTAATGGAACCCACGACCCTTCGGTCCAAGAACCGATGCTCTAACCACTGAACCAAACCAGCCAGGGCAGAAACCCAGATTTTTTAAATGCTGGTTCCATTTTTTTAAACATGCCTCAGGCAAAATAGAACAGGTACGTGTGGATCAACTTCGCCTGACTTGCAGGATGGTGTGGGGATAGCTGGGTTTTAGGTGGATTTGTGCTGCTATCTGGTGGTGGAGTGAGGCAGGTGGCAGTGCAGGGCGATCGGCTTTCCAGCTGGACGGAATGAATGTACATCGTCCTCTGTGCACACTTGTTAGAGGGCTCTGGGCGGGACGCTAGCCTCCAACTTTAACCCCACCCCTTTGATAAACCTAAAATTTCAAGTTCCCCTCTTAAACATTATTTTGTAAAAGTAATGCATGCATAAGGTAAAGAATTAAAATCAAACGATACAAAACTGTCTAGAGCAGAGGTCAGCTGACTGTGGCCAGTAGGCCAATTTGGGCACACCTGTTTTTCTATGGCCCCATGAGCATTAAAAGAAATTTTTTATTGATTTTGAGGGAGGGAAAGGAGACGAGGGGGATTGATTTGTTGTTCCACTTATTTATTAATTCATTGGTTGATTCTTATATGTGTCCTGATCGTGGACTGAACCCACAATTTTGGCATATCGGGACAATGCTCTAACCAACTGAGCTAGCCAGGGCCCCGTGAGCAATTTTTTAAAGTTGGGAAAAATATTTCCTAACACATGAAATTCAAATTTTAGTATCAATTGTAATGTATTGACACACACACCCATTTATTTGCATACTGTCTACGGCAGCTTGTTCAATACAGAGGCAGTCGGGAGACCAAATGGCCCGCAAAGCCTAAAATATTTACAATCTGGCCCTTTACAGAAAAACTTAACCAACTCCTGGTCTAGAGTGAACAGTAAATTGCTCCCCACCCATGTTCCTCCAAGCCCTCAGTTCCTCTCCTCTGAGGCCATCATTTCAACAAGACCCTTGCAAGAATCTTATATAGGCATAGAGGCATGTCTGTCCCCCCATTTCCACAAAAATAGGTAGAATATTATATACACAGTTCTGCACCTTGCCTTTTTTCACTCAATATATTTTGGAGACTGTTATATCAATGCTTCCTTATTCTGTGTAGCATTCCAGCTTCAGAATGGACCTGTGTTTTTTAACTCATCTCTCATTGGATGTTGAGTCATTTTCAGTCTTGGATAATACAAACAAATTACTATTATGTGCATGGGAGAACTGAAGTGTTTGTTCATAAGGGTCAGTAGACCCAAGGGGTCAATCCTGAGAAATGACTGGGTCAAGGGTGTTCGTGTGTTATGTTTTGATAGCTCAAGCCACATTGCCCTTCCACCGAGGCCATGCCCATTTAAACTCTCACAACTTTGAAGAGTGCCAGTTTTCCCACACCCTTGCCAACACAGTGTGTTATCGAGTGTTTTGTTCCTTGCCAATCTGATAGGTGGTTTTAATTTGCATTTCTCTTACTGTATTTCATTGAATCTAAGATATCATTGATTGTAAGATGCATCCTGATTTCACAGATGTTTGAATGTAAATATCTATTTTAGAATCACTGAAATACAGTATGTTGGAGGCTGGGTGTCTTATCTCATTTCCTTGCTCTGTACATGTCCTTTTCGTATTTTTCTTGGGAGGCAGGGTAGTAGTGGTTAAGAGCCTACAAGCCTGTGACTCTGGACAAGTTACTTAACCTTTCTGTGTCTCAGTTTCCTGCTCTGTAAGATGGGATAATAATGGTACCTACCTCATAGGATAGTTATGGAGACTAAATGAATACAGCAAAACATTATGTTTCTGGAACATACTAAATGCTCCAAAAGTGGTTGTATGGTTATCATCTTTCTTTGGGGTTATCTTCTTTTCTTAGTGAGTTCCAAGGGTGCCTTATAAATTTAGGAACCTCATCCTTTTTGTTTTCCCCCCACTCCAGACCCGTGGTTTTTATTCCTTTTTCCCTGACCACAAAAGTAACAGATAATACGAAAATTCTGACACTACAGAAATAAATTGTATGGGAGGAAACCAATGGAAACAACCCAGATGTCCAGCAATAGAGGAGTGAGTGAATGAATTGTACCATGATCCCCTACCCACCCACCCCAATCTCTCTCTGGTTGTATATTTTAGCAACTACATCAAACAGTAAATAAAGTATCTTAATGCTATACTGCAGACACACCCCAAGGAGACATAACTCCATGGATGTGCCACAAATGCCAGCTCCATCCAGCTCCCTCACCACAATGTGTCACACACTCCATCAACCACAGGCACCTTCCCAGGTATTTTACTCTCTGCTTTCTGGGTGCCCACAACACTTCCTGTCGTTTATCAGCTTTTTGTAGTTTGTATTATAAAAGCTATAACATGAGGTTGAGGTTTTTTCTTAACTATGAATTGGAAATATAAACAAAATTATATAATGTTGTCCACAACCTTGCTACTCAAAGTGTGGTCTGTGGGTCAACATTGGCATCCCTTAGGAGCTTGTTACAAATACAGAATCTCAACACCCCCAACCCCATGGAACCAGAATCTGCATTTTAAGAAGATTCCTAGTGATTTGTGTGCACATTAGAGTTTGAGAAGTATGAACTGCTCTAAAAAATAATACTGTAGGTTTTGTAAAGTATATTTATAAAATATAATTATTTGTAAATGTATAGTGCATTTTTTACATTTTGAATATACTTTTTCAAATTATTCATGCCTTTCACATCCCAGAGGTTCCAAAACTTCCCAGACGTTTCCCACCTGTTGAGAACAGTGTTTTGGAATGAATGCTGTGTAACGGTCCATGTCTATGTGTCTCTTGACTGGAGCGGAGCACTGTGCCAACCTCCTGTATCTATTAGGTATACTTTGGCTATACACAACAAAAACTTACCTTTAAGAGCAATTTAAGCAATAGAGGCATTTATCTCATATTGTAAGAAGCCTGTAGGTAGGCAACCCCAGGTTTCATTCAGCAGCTCAACTATATCATCCAGGTCTGGCTCTTGTCATCTTTCTGTGCTGGCATCTTCGGTGTGTCAGCTTTTTGGCCTCCAGGTTGTGCCTCACGGTTTTATCATGATTGCCACAGCTCCAACCATCACAACCTCATATTACAGAAAGGAGGAAAGCGGGCAAAAAAAAAAAAAAAAAAAAGGCTATTATCAGGGGAGTAAAACTTTCCGAACATTACCCTTCCCCAACTCACTGGACAGAAATAACTACGTCACAGGTACGCCACGGGATCAATCAATGACAAAAAGAAATGTCAGTGCCCGATACAGGCGTGGGTTCACACCAAGACACTGGTCCTTCTGGCCTCCTAAACAAAACCCAGATTCTGTGGAAACAGAAGGACATGGTGACTGGACTGAGTCAGTGGTGTCCAAGCTCTCTAGACTCCCCACCTCGTCTTGCTGTTACCCAATTTAATATCCTGGAGGCAGCCAGGCTGCCCTTGGTAAAAATGCAAACCTGCCACGTTTTGCTTAAAACCTCCCAGGCTCCATCCAGCTCCCTCAGCACAGAGGCAGGTGCCCCAGGATTAAGAGAACCGGGTTGCAAACCTGATTCTACTCCTTCCTTGTTGTGTGGCTCTGGGAAAGCCAACTAACTCCCAGCCTGTTTCCTCATCTGATAAATGGAGATGATAATAGCTACTTTTCAAGGGTCATTGAGGGTTAAATAATAATGGCAGATAATACTTATATAGCACTTGTTCTGTGCCAAGTCCTTTTCTAAATTCTTTAGTTCTATTAACCATTTTAACCTTTCCAACAATCCGATAAAACTGGACTCCCATCCTCATCAGCTGAAGCTACCGGCAGAAGCAGCGCTAGGACCCGGATCAGAGGCGGCAGAAGAATCCTGCGCTGGGAACTGGCTGTGACCTCCGGCGAGGGGGCGGAGCCTCTCCGAGAGAGCGTGAGCAAGGGGGACTACAACTCCCAGTAGGCCCTCCGACAGCGCTGGACTACAATAACCAGCATGCCCGAGCTGTCCTACTTAACCTATTTCCTCCTGCGAGGTGCTTTGCATAGAAATACGCTTTATTGTCAGTTTTGCTTGCCAGAAATTCCCTACGAGAACAAAGAGATCTATGCAAATAAACATTTATGAGCATCGTGGATAAGAGGCTGGTGTTTTAATCCTCACGTCTCCATCTGTTAGCTCGAAAATTCAGTTTCCTCATCCCTAAAATGGGGATATTTCTAGGAGTTGCCGCATTGAGTTGTGGGGATTAAAAGCTGGATATGATATCTTGGTAAATGTTAGTTCTTCTAGTTTCCCCTCCTCCCAGTATGCCAAAGGGTTTTCTCAAAGCATTTTATCTCCACAGCCACCCTATGAGGTTGATATGCTCACCCTTCTTTTCAGAAAGGGAAACTGACTCCCGGAGTTCAAGTCTCTTGCCTGAAGTCACACAGCCAAGTGAGTGGTGAAGGACTAGAACCCAGAAAATTACACTCTAGAGCTGAGTCCACATTAGGAGCCCAAATGCTTCCAACTTGCTACCTGACACTTTATAATGATCCAAAGTCCAGGGCAAATATTTTCTGTTCTCTTCAAGGTAAACTTGAATCATGTCATACATGGAATAATGTCAAGATAATTGCGTGTGGCTAGTGCTGGGAAGGAGATACACATGACACACTGAGAAATTCATGAGTGATGCTGGCTGTGAGAACTGAAAAGTGGGAATAGCATAGTCCAAGGCCCTGAGGAGGGAAAGGACATGTGTTCCGGCCAGTGTAACTGGAGAGATACAGCAAGCCTCAGAGGTGCAGGCAGTGCCATGGGGGGAGGGAGGTACCCAGGATGCCAATGTTAGGGAGGCACTCACGCATAGGGTCATGCGCGTGCAAAGCCAGGACCCCAGAGTGAAAGCTTCCTTAAATTTGGGGCCTTAGACACCACACTGGTCCTACATACAGGGTTGTGGGTAGAGTGGGCATCCATCCTGGTTTGCCCTGGGGAATCCTGGTTTCTTCTTGTTGTCCCAACAAGATTATATATACCAGGCCCCCTTTCATTCTGATGATTGTCCTTGTTGAATTATAATTCTATGGTCACTCAATTTGTAGTCTGTATTTTTATCCCCAGGGAGTGGGGAACCGCTGAAAGTTTTAGCAGAAGGGTTTTTGACCAGACTCTGCTGCCATGTAGAGAATGGACCATAGAGGCAGGAATAAGCTGATGGGGTCATCCAAGTGGAAGACAAGGGCAGCCTCCCCTAAGTAGGAAAAGTGGATGGAGTTGAGAAATGCTCAGGAAGCATTGCTGTCACAACAAGGTGATGAATTGGATGTGCTGGGTAAGGGCTTCTGGCTTTTTTGGTCCTCTGTACTCAAAGTTCTGGTTCTTCTGCCAGTGTTTAGCTGTGTGACCTTGAAACAGTCTCTTCACTTCTCACATCCTGTTTCAACAACATAAAAGCTTCTCAGACCATTTACAGTAAAGGTGGAGATATGTCCCCAGGGCCTGTAAACAGTTTCCTCTACCTCCTTCTCATCATTCAGGTCTCCCTTGAAAGGTGACCACCTTAGGAGTCTCTCTGACCATCCTCTGCTGCCCATTCCCTGGTTTACTCTCTATCCTATCATAATTGTGTTCTTTCCCTTTTGTTTACTTGCTCTGTCTCCGACTAGAATGTAAGCCCATAAGAGCAAGGACTTGCTTCTTCAGGGATGTATGTCCACCCCCAGCACCAAGCACAGTTTGGATGAACAGATGGATTGACGAGTGAATGAATGAATGAATGAATGCTTTCCCTGCCACCTTAATGCCTTCAAATCATTTAGCTGTCCAGCTACAAGCCTCCTCTGGCCCGGGAGCATCAACTCTGGAAGCAAGACGATATGGCCTGGGTTCAAACTGTGACTTATTCACTTAACAGCTGAGTTCAGATAAATCGCTTAACCCCTCTCAGCTCCATTTTTCACATTAATCCCCACCTGGTAGAGAGGTTGTGAGGATCCAACCAGATAGGAAAAATGCCCAGAGCGAAATAGGCGCTTTTTTGCAGCTTTCCTTCTCTACTTTCTTTTACAATCGCGCCCTCCCAAGACTGATCATCCCTGCCCTTCTCGCCAAGCACCTCAGTACCTCCCTCGCACCCGAGCCCGGAGGCACTTTCAGGTTGCTGGGCCCTCGCGCACGCATTTCCTCTCTCTAAAACAGCGGCGGGGGGGGGGAACCTTCCCCGCGTCGGGTCGCGTGGTCCGCAGAGCGGGCGTCAGCGGCGGCGTCTGCGCGTTCGCGCACGCCTGCGCAGAAGGGCCCGGGAACGGGTGGGGGGTGAAGAAGGGGCCGGCCTTCGAGCGACAGCGACGCAAGATGGCAGCCACCACGGGCTCGGGTGAGCGGGGGCGCCGGGCCCGACCGGCTGAGGGAGCGCGGGCTCGAGCCGGGGGTCGGGGGCTCTCAAAGGCCATTGCAGCGTGACCAGGGCCTCTGCACTGAATCTGCCCGCCGGGCTTTGCGGCGGCGACCCGGCCGGCCTGAGTGGGGAGGAGGAGCAGGCGGCGGCCGGAAGCACGGGCGGGGGCCTGAGGGGCCTGTGGGCGGCGCGGCGAGGCCCTGAAGCTCCCCCGGGCGGTGTGCAGCCCCCACTGAGAGGAAGGACCGGGCCCCGCGGGGCTGCTGAGCGGCCGGAGCGGGCGAATGACGAGCCCAGAGGCACTTCTAAGGAGCTTGAGGCTGGTGCTCTTTGGGGGCGATCGAGGGGTTCTCTAGAGGAGGAGGAGGCGGCTCCCCAAAGCGGATGGAAGTCCTTCACTGGGTGCCGTGGGTCCGGGTGAGGGGGGAGCCTTGGGATGTCCGTTTGGCTGGGACTTCAAAGAAGCCGGTCAGGATGGATGGGCGGAGGAAACGGGATCCTGAGGGATGACTGAAAGGAGCCCCCATTGGCTATGGGGACGGCTCCGGCGTTAGTTTGGGGATGGGGTTAGCTGAGGAAATGTCTGTTTTAAATAGAGAAGGGGAGCCTTGGGCTGGCTGCTCCTGGGAGGATTAAGGGCGTCTCCACACGATAAGCGAGAGGAGGGAAAAGGATCTCTCAGCCGAGGGTGCTTGTTGGTGCGGCCGATAGTGAAATGACTCCGTCATTGCCAGCCCGTTTGAGGACACAGATGTTAGCTTGTAGGAGGCAGGCTCCAATGGGGCACTAGCTGGGCACTTGTGATATTGGGTGAAAAGTAGGTGAATCGGGAGCCCCGGAGATGTCTGGCTGGGTTGCGGTGGGGGGGGGGGGAGGTCAACTGAGGGAAGCCCCATGCAGTGTGTACCCACTGCCAGGTTTCAGAGATGTATCTTTTAGAGAAAAAGAATCTTCTTTAATTGGGTGAGGGAAGCATCCCCTAGAAATGTCTGTTTTATGGAGACTGGCACTTCTTTCCACAGTGGGGACAGATGTATGGGTTCAGGTCAGAAATTTCTGGTAGACAGAATGGGCATGGGGAGAGGAACAAATGAGATGGGAATTCCTGGGTGGCCGCCTGGGGAACGAAGGCCGAGTAAACCTCCACTTTGGGGAAGCGGAGTTCTTCCATTCCCTGGTATGTTAAGAGAAGCAGCATATGTTTTGAGACTGGATTCCCTTCTCTAGACGCCGAAGGTGGGCCCAAGGAAGGTGAAATCCTGAAAGGCCTGTTTCAGACTTACCGTCCCACAGTTGGACGTCAGGGGATGGACTCAGACTGGCCTTCCTGAGGACGAGGGGTGAGGATTGGCTGGCAGAGGTCCCAGAGAGGCCGATGGAACAAGAGTCAGATTCTGGAAGTGCAGGATTTGGGGGTGACAGTGTCCCCTTTTCGTGGAGAAAGCTGTACCTGAAGTGCCTGCCAGTGAAGTTGGCCAAGGAGATCCTCCCAGATGATGGGTGAACTCTGATGGGTGAGCTCTGATGGAGGAAATAACAGGGCCACTAGCCTGGGTACTGAAAGCCTTTGGCTCTTTCAGGCCATACAGCAGCAGTACTGTCAGGAGAAGGTCGATGACCTAAAATGAACAGGATGAGGGGAATCCATCTTTCCAGGGTGATGTTCCTTTAGTAACCCAAGGAGTCATCCTTGTCTGATTGTTGGGTGGGAGTAGAAGGAAATGGATGTAGGGGATCTGACTAAAGTGTCCCACCAAAAGTTGCCACTTACACTTAAAGCAGCGGGGTCTTCCTGGAGGATAGAGGAGACCGTACAATCTTTGTAGATTTTGGTTTCAGTTGGAACAGTGCTGATTCAATTCATTTACCAAGATACTGTCATAGACACTGTTGAAAGAGAGAGGCTGAGTCCAGCTAGACTCCTGTGGTAAACTTTTCACCAGAATAACACCCCTGCCAGGTTGCTATGAACTGGGGGGGAAAGGGGTACCTCTATCAGTCAGCGTTGTAGTGGTATTGCATCTCGGCCCTGTTGTCAGCCACTTGAGATTGGCTACCCACAGTTTGGTTTAACAGCTACTTAATTCTAACTTCTTGAGGCCCTGCCAATTGAAGAGTGCTTCGTAAATGCAATGCTGGTCAGATAAAGCACTGTCAGCTGCTGTCTAGTGGAATACAGGAGCACTTGGCATGATTTAGATAACATGAACGGGCTTCGAGGTGCCTTACAGTGGGTTTCCCAAAACTCCTTTATCTGTTTATTCAACAAGCCTGCTGTGTCCCGTTGTGAATAGCGAACAAGATGGGCATAGCCCCTGTCCTTGAGGAGCTTCTGTTCTAGTCAGGGAGGAGGCCATAAGGAGCAAATAATAAAGACCATTTCAGACAGCAGTTAAGTACCAGGAAGGAGATTTACGATGTGATAAAGGGTGTCTGGAGTGGTGGTCAGGGAAGACTTCTCTGGGAGAGGGCACTCAAACTGAGACAAATGATGGGAGGAGCCAGTCCTACTTCATGTGTCACAAGCAGGACAGGGAGGAGACAGTGAGTGCAAAGGCACTGTGACAGGACCAAGCTTGGCATGTTGAAAGAAGAAAATAAAGGCCTCACCGTGCAAGGGCCTTACTAAGGATGGTGAGTTGTAGAGATGTGGCTTTGGGATTTTATTCATTGTAAAGGGAAACCACTGAACAAGTGCCTGGTATGAAGCAGGCATTCAGTAAATATTTGTTGAGTGAATGAATGAATGAATGAATGAGTCAAGGGTCTGAAAAACTGGGGAATGACAAGATCTGGCCTGTGCCCCTAGGCAGTGAAAGGAGTGCAGAGTGCTAAGAGTGGAAGCAGAAAGATCTTAATTGGGTCAAACTAAAATGAATGTACTAGCCTCTTTGCTTTCTGATCCTGAGAAGTCTCTTTGAGGTGTGGTCAGGGGCCCTGAGGCCTTCCTTAGTCAGGTTTAGAACAGGCCCCTTGATTAATCTGCTGCTGGTTGCCAGGAAACAGCTGTGAAGCCTTTGAGTTCCTGTAAGGGATGAACTTAGTTTTTTATGGTCACTGCTTTCACACTTGGCTACAGCACCTTCCCACCTCCCTTGGCTCTGCAGGGTGTTATTTCTGCGTCGATCCTAGAGGGTGGAATTGTGGATAGCTTACAAGAATCCCTCCAGATGCCTGCACTGTGACTGGTGCCTTGTCCAGGATTGCAGGACCTTATATACAGTGGCTCTTGGCTGCCAGGAACTTCTCACCCAGCATCCCACAGGCTTCCATGACAGATAACCAGAAACTGGGTGCCAGAGGGTAAGCCCTGGCTGGGCATGACTTTAAATTTGCATACATTGGCATGGCCTCATACACACACAGCTTATGAAAATTTAATCATATGGGCAATGGAGGTTAAGTAATCTTCCATTCCATTCAAGGGTGTTCCCCAGAGAGAGGTGGAGATGGGAGATGAGAACCTGTAGGCTCCTTAGTTGGTCTCATTCCCAAGTGTCTCACTGTGTGAGCATCTTGTTGTGCCTGTTGTAGCTAAGTGCCTTTTGTACAGCGTGAGCCTTGCATTCAAGAGAACTGCTTCATATAGTGCTCAGCCAAAGAAACAGCAATCTGCTCTGGTGGTGGAGGGGGAAACGCTTTGCTGAGCCAGTACAACCTATTGCTCTCCGTAGGGATTGTCAAGGTTAATTTTAATGATCGTGATTTTCCCCTTCACAGTAACTTTAAAACCACCTTTCCCTCCCCCCACACACACCACATTCTCTTTCTCACTTCCTCTCTCTTTCACCTGAATGTTGCTCTACAGTAATTTGATAAAAGTGGAATACAAAAATGTAAGGTGAGGAATCCTCTGTTTACTTCTGAAAAGCCCCAGTGAAGTACAGAGCAGCAGCACATTGGTGAAGTAACTATTTTAACACTATTACTTTTATATTGTGTATAGTACTTTAGAGTTTACCAGGCACTTTGATTTACCTGCTGTGTCATCTCATCCAACTCTCCACAACCCAGTGAGCTAACCAAGAGAAGTATTCGCCCCACAGTATTACTGAGGGAGATTGGTAGCTGGCTGAGGAGTGATTACACTCGAACTAGAGCCCAGGAGTTTTGACTTTATTTCCCTCCCCAGCCTGCTCTAGTACCTTAGGAAGGAGATGGAAAGGCATGGGTTTGGGCCTATGCTCTTCCTAGGTCTTGGGGTGGTCAGGCTTGGTGAAAGAAACAGTTTTAATGAGAAACATCTGCCACCTGTAGCAGGAACCCTTTTTATACCATCCCTGGCCCCTTTTTATTCCATTCTTAGTAATGTGAAGTCCATTTCTTTTTTTTCTTTTTTTAATCCTCACCCAAGAATATTTTTTCGTTGCTTTTAGATAGAGTGGAAGGGTTGGGGGGAGAGAAAGAGAAAGAAACATCGATTGGTTGCCTCCTGCATTCTCCCTGACGGGCCGGGGAACAAACCTGCAACCCAGGTACCCAGGTACGTGCCCTTGACTGGGAATTGAACCCATGACCTTTCCGTGCGCGGGCCAACACTCTAACCACTAACCCACACCAGCCAGGGCTAGTCCATTTCTAAGGAAGCTCTTGCTTATACATTATACTCAATAACTTACACTCACTCATTGGGCTTGGGACTCCCCTCATATCGTGTACAAAGTAGGTCCTCGTCTTCATTTACATGCAAGCCCTTCAGACTTTAAACTGCATTTCTAAGGCTTACTATGTGCTAAATACTGTATTAAATACATAATCTCGTTTCTCAGAGAAACTCTTTGAAGTAGGTAACTATTGTGAAAGTGAGGAAACTGAGGCTCAGAACCACTGACTTGCAGAGCCAGGGTACAGAACCAGGACATTTCTGTTCTAGGACACAAGCTCTTGGCTATATTATTCTTCCAGCCCCCTCTGCCAGTTCTTCAGCTAATCATCTCAAGTTCCTTCAGCTATTGGCAGGCCTATTGACATTTCTGCCTTGGCTGATTAGTTCTTTCATGGATAGGTAGTAGTGACTGTCAAGGAGGATTCTTTACTCATCCTCACATTCTCCCCATCACAAGTCCAGTAGGTGTAACCACACTACAGGTGCCAAATTCTCCTCTTCTCCATCTCCATTATTGTCATTCTTGTCCAACCAGAACCATCTTTCTCTTGCCTAGAAGACTGCAAAAGCTTCCTGCTTCCAGTCTTGCCCTTTTCCAGTACATTCTTAGAAAAGGCAGAGTTATCCATAGAGGAGACATGAAACAGAAACTGCCACTCCCCTGCAGAAAGCTCTTCCCACCGCACTTAGAATAAAATCAGTCTTTTCTCCATGGCCCACAAGGCCTTCTTGGCCTTGCCCTTGCCTGCTCCCTGACCTCACGTGATAGTACATACACCTCTGGTTTGTTCTTCTCCTTTTGGGAATTAATGCTCTGCTCCAGACCTTCACATGACGGACTCCTCCTTGTTCTTCAGGTCTCAGCTCTCCAGAAAGGCCGTCTCTGACCACTCCATTCAGTAGTCTTCTCAGTTACTGTCACACCTCTGTTCTGTTTTCTTCCAAAGTGCTTAACTTCATCTGAAGTTTCTTTTTTTTTCTTGAATATTTTCTGTGCCTTTCCACTAGGGCAAGATTTTGCCCTGTTCTCCACCATGTCCCTGGCACTCAGCATAGTCCCTGACGTAGAGTAAGTGCTTCATAAATGTTGAGGTTACAGTGAATTAATCCAGGCCTTACCTTGATATAGCCAAATGTATAAACTTGACACTTGAAGAAACAACGCGCCTGATAGGGCAGAAGCAAAAGTGGCAGTTCAGCCTTTCAAAAAGGAAAGCTCTTGTCCTGGTTAGTTGGTGTTTATAAAGGTACTTGAGCATAGAATTAATTCTGTCCTCTCCTTCCCTTTCTGTCCTGACACACTGCCCACATCTTATTCTTTGTCTCCACCCTGTCAGAGAAAATCTAATCTTTGGCCTTGGTCTCCCTAGCAGCAAAAAAAAACAGAGTTTTGCCTTTTGCCACCAGCTGTTTGTTGTCACATTGTCTGGACTGTAAAGAATGATTGCCACTGTTTCTTCCCCTTAGATTAGTGGTTCTCAAACTAGTGTGCATCAGAATCACCTGGAGAGTTTATCAGATTGCTGAGCCCCACCCTCCAAGTTTCAGATTCAACAGTTCTGTGGTGTAGAATAAGTCCTCTGATGCTCAGCCTGAAAATGTTCGTTTCTAGCAAGTTCCCAGGTGATACTGTAGAGAAAGAGAGAAAAAATATGCTCCTGGGCAAGCACTAACTAGGCAGACTGCACTTGACAGTTGCTCAGAAATAAAGGTTAACTTCCCTAAGTTGTCTAGTTTTCAGGAACATCGAATCCAGGTACATCACCTTCCAGGCCTCCTTATTTTCCAACCAGACTCCTAGCTCTATGCACTGTTTTCCCTGAATAGGCAAACAACCCAGTTTTAATTAGCAGCTTTCTTTTCAAGAGAAACATGTGAGGCTCTGCCATTTTTAATCAAGACCCAGGCCAGGCCAGGGTTTTCCTGATTGGCATGCTGTTATAGCTGCTGTTTTGTGGTCATGATTTTCCCAAAAGATGTTTCAGAATCCTTTTTGTACCAGAAATATTTTATTATATTGCTGTGTTTGAAATTACTGCATTAAATGTTTTACTATGACATGGTGTAAAACCCTATCAAATATTCATGCTTTTTCAACTTAGTTGTCATATTTTCTTTGTAATATCCTGCAGCTGCTGACTTTTCAGTTTATATTTAGCCAAGAGAATAATTGGATGACTTTTGATACTGACAAAGATCCAGGAAAAATTCTTCTGGAAAGAATTCTGAAGTAACAGGAACAAATGTTTTCTTTTTTTTTTTTTAATCTTTGGATTGCTGTGATATTTTAGCACCTTGGTGAAGTTATCTTAACATTTTCATGGTTAACTTTTTAATAGTTATAGTCTATTAAGATTGACGACAATCCATTTTTACATCCTCTGTATTGTCACTTGAAGCTGTTTCTCCAGCTGCCTGTTAGGAGTCAGGTTCACACATTAATGTTAGAAATCTTAAAGTTTAGGTTGATTCAATGGGTTAAAGTGCAGTAGGAAGAAAAATAGGTTACAGTATTCTTGAGGTTTTTTATCTTATATGCTTCTAGGGTTTTTTTTGCATATGTGGATTTAATTTTTTAATATAGTGACCGAAATCTTTTGTTAAAATTAATTATTATAGTTTTGAGCTTCTACTCTCCATTTAGGATGGGATGAAGTCTTCACTTGTGACTGATACACTCACAAGGTCTTCAGGATCTCTGAACACCAATATTTGGATTTATGTCTCTGGAGTACCCCTGAAAGTTCTAGAACTAGGATGTGATCGGCCATTTGGAGTAAAATGCTCTTGCTTTGTAGAAATAATTGATGTGTTACCTTTATATGCAGTTTATAAATGGTTTGAAATATCAGTAGCATACTAGCATATGTATTTTATTTTATAGTGAAGAATCTTTTGTTTTATGATTTGTTTCCCTAAAAGTCTCGCTCACACTTCATTAAAAAATAAAGCCGAAAACTAAAAATGTTAAAAGAAAGCTAGTTGTCAAGTAATAGTTAATCTCAAAATAGAAAACAGTATCAGACAATAAAAAAGGAAGAAAAGAAAATTTAAAGAAAAGAGTACAGCACATTGTGTGAGGGTAAAGGTATATGGGGGAGGGGAACCTCTGCAGAATGCCTGGCTTCTAACTTAAGATTTGTTTCTTCTTGAGATCTCTATATTCACAATTTAATGGGTAACTTTTCTTGGGCTATTTAAAATCCATACTAAGCCCCTCTGATAATCTTTATAATGTTAGACTTCCTTTTAATAGTACTATGATTGTTTCCCTGTTGTTTTTTCCAGAAATAAGCCAGAGTTAGAATTTTGTGACATTGAGCATCATTCATTCTGAAATAATATCGCTAGCTAACACTCAGCATCTGAGTGCATACTCTGAGCAAAACACTCTTCAAGGTATTGGAAAATCAGCAGTAAACAAAACAGATGAAGTTTTACCCTCAAAGAGTTTATGTTCAGATGGGAAAGACAGAGAGACAATAAACTAATGTCAAGTGGTTATGAATGCTGTGAAGAAAAATAAAGCAAGATAAGGGAATGGGAAGTTAGATCTTAATGAGGATTAAGGGAGCCAGCAACCTATTTACTGCTCTGGGACAGAATTCTAGGGTAAGAGAACAGCAAATGCAAAGGAAGAAAGTCAATTTGCTCATTCATAAAAGTTGAGTGGTATGGCTGAAGGACGGTGAGGAGCGAGGGAAAGGGTGGCAGGAAATGATGTGAGAGAAGCAGGTGCATCTCTGTGGTCGAGGTAAGGAGTTTGGACGTATGCTGGTTGCAAGGGTAGGTGGGGAGGGTGCTTTGAGTAGGGGAATGATGGATCTAACTTACCTTTAAAAGGTCACTGTGGACAGTAGGTAGAGACCCAGTAGACTAAGAAACCAGGTAAGAAGCTGAGGTGGCATGGATTACAGTGATCACTGGGGAGATGGTGAAAATGATGATAGTTGGGATATATTTGGAAATAGGTTAGGTATGGGATGTAAAGGAAAGATTTCTTATTATGACTCCAAGATGTTTGGCAAGAGCAAACTAGTTAATGTGCCATATACTGAGATTGAGGAGTGGGTAGTTTTTGGCGTAGATTGAGGAGTGTTGTAAGGGACTTCTGTTTGGAAATGTTTTAAGTTGGAGAGGCCTATTAAGCATCTAAATGGAGATGTCTAGCTGGCAGTTAGTTGAAAATATAAACTGAAGAGTCATTAGTTTCCTTGGTCTAGGTGAAATCACTTGGGTAGTAAGAGTAGACAGAGGAGCAGAGGTTGGTGGGCTGTGCCCTGAAGCCCAGCAGCCAGTGTTTGGAGGACAGGGAAGAAGAGCACCCGAGGCTAAGGGAAAAAAGAGTTAAAGGAGGGGATAATTGGTTGCTGCTGAG
The DNA here is from genome assembly GCF_054644295.1 of Miniopterus natalensis. Lineage (NCBI taxonomy): Eukaryota > Metazoa > Chordata > Mammalia > Chiroptera > Miniopteridae > Miniopterus > Miniopterus natalensis. Next base: position 74,860,001 of record NC_142087.1, on the reverse strand, counting down.
AGCTCCAGGAACTTGGGGTGGGGACTGAGAATTGACCTCAGAATTTGGCTGGAGGGTGCTGCTTGGTGCCCCTGACAAGAGCAGCTTTAGTGACTACATGGAAAAAAGCTTGATTGGAGTAGGTGCAAGAAAGTTTGCAGACAAGGAGTCTAGGCAGCCCTTTTGAGGTTTTTTGCTAAGAAAGAACAAAGATATGAGATAGTAGCTAAAAGGGGATGTGGGGTCATTGCGTGTTTTTTTTTAATCTTATGATAAATAATACAGTGCTGATAAAGGCAATTCAGGTATTACAGAAGGTGTTTTACAGGTTTTACTTCATTCATTTCTTCATCCTGCCACCTATAGAGGCAGGGAGTATTTTGAGATCCCTGTTTTGCTGAGGCTCAAGGTAACTTGCAGTCACACAGCTAGATGGCTAGAAAATTCGGGAATGAGAACTTGATTCTAAGCCTGTGCTCTTAATCCTCTGCTGAGAGATTAAAGATTTTTCTCGAAAGTATACTCTACTCTGATTCCTATTTGTGGAAGATAACTTAGCCATTACCCTGACCAGCCTTTTTAAAATGGAATGGTAGGCCACATACCTTGTTCGTGATCATAAAAACTATCAAAAGATCATTTAGGGTGGGTGTGGGGTAGAAGGGGTCAATGGGGGGGGAAAGGGGGACATCTGTAATTCTTTCAACAATAAAGATAAATTTTTTAAAAGAGGGAGGGAGGGAGGGAGGGAAGAAAGAAAACCATTTATATGAGTGAGTATACACATACAAAGAAGCCTAGGTTGACTTTGCGTAGTCTTTGTATAAAAGACTCCATCTTTTATAAAATGGAGTGTACATACCTTTTTATCCTTTGCTCAGGTTTTTTTTCAACAAATATTTATCTGAAGCCTATGGTGTGGAGGCCAGTTGTTTTTATGTCACATTGTAAAAATGGCAGCTACCAGTCATGCAAATTGTTATGCCCTGCCCTAAATCTCTTAATATTCCTTCTGTTGTCTACCTATCTATGCCTGTAAGAAGTTTGATAACATGTCCTGTCACATATTTGCTCTAAGCAAATGCCTCTGGCTTTGGAGACTGTTAGTAACACTTCCCTAACCTGGCCTCTAAGCCTTCCAGCCCATCCTGAACATTACCCAGGAGATTTGCCTTATCTCTTGTCCTACTCAGAGCCATTTGCAGCTCCCCAGTAATTACCCTCTGGATAAAGTCCAGTCCTTCCTAGTAGCATGGCCTCACCTCTTTAGCTTTCATCAAATTCAAAGGGGTCTGTGACACCCCCCCCCCACGAAGGTTGAGAAACATTGCCCTGTGATAGATTATATTTCTCATATATTTTAATACTGTTCTGTTTTTTTGAACTTGGTGTGTGTATATCTTGCTTCCATAGTGAGACTTTATACTCTGATTGTGAGGCCTGTTTTTCTTTGTTTAAGAGCCCCTATAAGGTCTGTCATGGTGTTGGATAATTATTGCACTGAAAGGAGGTGTGTGTATGTATGCATATGTTACTGGTAAATTTATGTAAAGGGAGGTTTTGACAAACAGGTTAAAAAACCTAGCAAACTTTTTTTTTAATTGAAGTCCTGAAATTTGTGGATTTTTTTGCCTATAAGTGTGATGCGAGCTCAGACTTGTGCACATTAAACATGGTGAGCCCCCAAGGGGTCCCTTACCAAGTAGAGAGTTCAGTATACTAGCAAACCTGATGCTAATTAACCACTTCTGTTTAAATATCAGAAAAAAATAAATGAATCACTTCATAATTTGTAAATTTTTTTTGTAATTCCTGGTTTATTCCCCAACTTTGCTTCTTATGAATTTTTGGATGAAAATAAAAGTTTATGGCTTAGAAAAAATGAATTAGAAACTAAGTCCCTTTAAATGCTATCCAGTTTGTGGACTTAAATTCAAGATTTAGCTATATAAAGGTTAACAGAGTACTTAACTGCCTGATGCCTAACCAGCACAATGTTTGTCAATTTTTTTTCTTATCCTTCTGACAAAAGAAAGGATTTAAAATATCTGCTGAACTAAACCTAGGATGTTGGGGTTCAAAGGGATTTTTGAGGACAGTTAGGTGACCCCAGATGTTGCAGAGTGTTGGACCATTAGCAGAATCTGACCCACAGATATTTGGCCAGAGCAAAGGAGTGACTGTCCCCTTTGGACAGGATATGTATTTGCCAGCTCACCTCAGTTCTTAAACCTGTTTTAAGCTAGACATGAAAGAAATTTGCAAAGTCATACTACTCTCACTAATTTTATTTTGTTCTTTGGAAAATACAGTTATCTCATAAGATATGTTACTTATATTAACATGCAATGGTTTGTTGTGGTTAGTTTTAAATGAATTAAGTATTTTAAAAATCTCTTAATTTCTAATTTAGTATATATCAGTAGCTAGAACCCACAGAAACAAATGCTCTTTGAAGTCCTCAGTAATTTTTAAGAGGGGTCTTGAGACCAAAGAAGTTTGAGAATTGCTATTCAAATGGAATAAATGCTTATTGTAATTAATTAGCATGTAGTACAATTACTCTGATATTTATATGAATATTCCAGCTCCTGCTTGGAATATTTAAGACTGCCTAATAGATATTGGCCAATCCAAAGTTTTTCATTTATTAAACTGTTTCTGATGTCTGCTTTATAATTAAATCAAATTATCCTATAGTGTCATGATATGAATATTATGTAATAACAAATGTAAAAACAAATGAATTAATAACAGAAAGCTGACTTTACTCTCTCTGCTGTTCCAAATACTAATCTAAAATAAGTTTGACTCTTTTTGTTGTGTTGTTCAATTGTGTATGTGGGCCTTGCACACTTTAAGTATTTGAATGCCTAACCCCATGGAAATGTTTGTTGGAAGTATAGGATTCATTACTAATATATTTTCTCCTACTTCACAAGTAGGAATCAAACATCAGAAAAATATAACTTGAATTCATCACCTGTTTTGAAACTAACAGCAGTGAGCTTGTGATATCTGGTTGTTAGATGAAGAGGTAACATTTCTAGCTATAAGGATGTTCTTTACCAAAGTTTACAAGAGGAATAGTCATAGCAGAAGTAGTTAATCCAGCCTGACTTAAGTTTTATCTGACACAAGAAAGTAGCACATTTATCTTGCCAAAAAGAGCAACTTCCATTCAATAATGAGGGACTTAGCCCTGGAAGCTGCTGTACTTTGCCATTTCCATTTGATTTGAACAAGTTTGGTAATATTAAAAATCCCCAGACACTTACAATTAGTCTCTTAGGGAATACCATTAAGTGAGAGTCCCACTCTCAGAGAATCTGTGATCCTTATTGCAATCAGGTGTCATACAACTGAAGCCCTGAAGAAGGTGAGGGAGCATGACTTAGATTTCTGGGGGAAGAGTGTTCCAGGCAGCAGGAATAGCAAGTGCAAAGGCCCTGAAGGACCTTACCTACAGTGTGGTTGACATGGTTCCTAATTGTATTTTTATTGTTTTGTTTTGGTAGGCATATAACGAGAGGTAAAAGAAGTCAGGAAATACAGAAAAAATCATCCATAATCTTTGTACCCAGAGATAACCACTATCATCTTGGTCTCTATCCTTTCCAGTTTAAGCTTAAGATCTCACTTAGTATCTGTATTAGTTTACTAGAGCTGCCTAACAAGATACCAGACTGGGTTGTTGCTTGCAGATGGTTGCCTTCTTACTGTGCCCTCATCACATGGTCTTTACGCCATACAAAAATGTGCCCTTGTTGTTTCTTTGTGTGTCTAAATTTCTTCTTATAAGACATCAGTCGAATTGGATTAGGGCCCGCCCTAATGCTCTCACTTAATCAGTTCTGTAAAAGCACTGTTTCCTCCCTAGTCTGTTTGGCTCATTGGTTAGAGCATCAGACTGAAGGATCCCGGGTTTAGTTCTGGCCAAGGGCATGTACCCTGGCTGCAGGCTCAGTCCCCATTCTAGGTAGGGGCACATGCGGGCGGCAACCAATCCATGTGTCTGTCACATCAATGTTTCTCTCTCCCCTTCCCTCCCTCCTTTCCCTCCCTCTCTCTCTCTCCGTCTCTCCCACTCTCTCTGAAAAAGCAATGGAAAAAATATCCTGGGGCGAGGACTATAAATAAATTAATAAATTAATAAATAAATAAATTAATTAAAAGCACTGTTTCCGAATACAGTCACATTCTGAGGTGCTGAGAGTTAGGGCTTCAGCATGAATTTGAGAGGATACAATTCAGCCCATTACACCATCTATGAACAGGTACCTCAAATATTTATCCGTCTTCCTATCAGTATGATTCTGTGTTCTTCTTTGACTGTTTGTATTAGTTTAGGTTTATAAATTAACCAATAGTAATGTACAGTGATTTTTTTCCCCCTAAGCCAAATTAGTTAGGATTATTAAAGATTTAAATTTAACTCTTTCTGAACAAAAGATGTATCCTCTGGCTTTTTGCTTATAATGTCACAGACATCCTTCAGTTTTGTGTTTGCTGGAGGAGACTTAATCCAGAAGAGTTAAATAATCCAGTTGGCTGTTCTATGGATAAAAAATGGCAGTGTTTCCCAGACAAGCCATTCAAGAATGCTGTGCATATAGCACAGGGTTTTGTTGTGCTATTTGATATTTTTCTTCATTCAACTGACTCTCTTGCTTACATTTATTTTAAAAGGAAAAATTTACCATCAGCATAAATAGGAAGTTAGTATAATATTACTTAACCTAAATAATTTATTCTTAAAAATAAATACATGACTGTAAAAACAAATGTTCACTCATATGCACCTAAAATCATCTAATGTGTTGCTGAAACCAAAAGCCTGGGAGCCATAGTTGACTCCTCTTTCTCTCATGCGTCATAGGCAACCTGACAGCAAATCTTATCAGCTCAGACATCTAAATATCTAGAGTTGTGCTACTTCTCACCACCTTTATTGCCATCAACCTGGTCCAAGTCAGTATTATCTTTTGCAGGATTCTTGGAGTAGCCTCCTAACTGTACCTGCTCTAGCTCCCTTCACTGTGTTCTTCACACAGTATTCAGAGGGATCCTGTTAAAAACAAGTCAGATCCTGTTACTCCTCTGTTTAGAACTGCAGTGGCTTTTTAATGTTACTCACTAACAGTTGGAGTCCCTAATTTTCTACTACAGCTAAATTGGCATCTTTACTCTTTGACACCATGCTCAAGGTTCTCTAAGGGGCTTTTGCACTTGCATGTTTCCTCTACCTGGACCCCTCCCTGCCATCCATAAGTCAGGCTCCCCTGTCTTCAGGTATTTAGTCATGACTCCTGATTGCAATAAGACTTTCCTTGATCACCCTATTTAAAATTGTAACTCCTCCTCTCATTACTTTCTGCTCCAGAACACCACCATCTATCATACTATATAATTTACATATTTATTTTGTCAATTATATGTGCCTTCATGTAAGCTCCGTGAAGGCAGACATTTTTGTTTTGTTTACTGCTTATTCCCTGGTGCCTAGAAAAGTATCTAATATATAGTAGATGCTCAGGTATTTATTCAAATTGAATTAATAGTAGCATGCATCCCACACTTTGGGAAATACTGAGATATACTGGGAACACCTTCCACAGTCTTGAGTCCCTCCAGTGGGTCTTTGTTCACAGTCATAGATTGAGCTACTTGCCTCTGAGAGTCCAGCCAGTTGGGGGCTCAGCATTTAAGGCAAAGAAAGCTCGTAACTTTCCTGGATCCTGAGTTTTATCCGGAGGAAATAGTCCAAATTCCAGGGAAAGAGGTGGGAGGAAGGAGAGGTAGGCAGGACTGGTTGGGAGAGCAACCCTAGGAGAGTTGCTCTGTGCCTTCCCACAGCCTCATCCTCTCTCTGGCCCCAGTACCTAGGCTCTGTTCTGGAAGACACCCAGGAACAGCTTAAGCCTCAGCCTGAACTCGGGAGTAGTGGCTGGAACCTGTGAGATGTGTTTGTGTACTTGCTTTCATCAGCTACTTGTCAGGCTTTGAGACATTTGGAAACAAGCAAATTAGAGAACTGGCTACCCTCTTTTTATGAGAGAAACTATGGCTTAAATAATTGAAAAATGTTATCCTAGGTGCCTTTGATTGACTTTTAGTTGATCAAGAGGTCATTGTTATTTGATACAGCCAGGACGACTCTTTCTCCTAAGGTAGTTTGAGAGTTATTCCAACAAATGAGCACAGAGATGTGTAATAAGAACAAAACAAATCTCTTTTTTTCTTCGAAGGCACTTTTGTTAGCACTTGATATTGATGGTTTCATCTCAAACTAGTGGATCCAAATCAATCAACATTTCCACATTTTAGCCCTTTATGAAGTTTGTTAAAGCCATGGCGATGGTGTGGGGTGTCTTTCCAGGTTTGAGCATGTCTGTCTTGGTTCTATCATCACTTCACCTGTAACAAAACCATAAGCCCCTTGGTTGTGCTGGTCAATTATAAATATCTTGGAAAGCAGCAAATTTGAGATGCAACAACTTTTCAGCATTATTTGCATGTTAGCATCTTCATTCCCTGGTAGTGATAATGAGCAACTAACTCTAGGTTTACAAGTTCCCCTGGAGTTGCTAGTATCTTGAATTTTTTTCCATTTATTTTAGGAGTTAAAGTCCCTCGCAATTTTCGACTGTTGGAAGAACTCGAAGAAGGCCAGAAAGGAGTAGGAGATGGCACAGTTAGCTGGGGTCTAGAAGATGACGAAGACATGACACTTACAAGATGGACAGGGATGATAATTGGGCCTCCAAGAGTAAGCGTCGAGCTACGGCTATAAATGTCAATGTCTTAAATTCACTGTGCCTCCTTTTAAAAAATATTAGCCTTATCACGGAAAAAGCTCACCAATGGTATATTTTCTGAAATGTGGCTATTCTTTTTTGACCAGTTTCAGTTTATATATTTGAACCTCCTCTGATGCTGTTTAATCCCTCTAAATGGTAAGCAAAAACCTGTTTAGACTCATAGTGTGAATTTACATGACAATGTAGACAGTGAGGTGTGAGGTAATTGTACCCTCAGATGTAGTTTAGAACAAACTCTTGGGCTTATCAAATAACAAGGCTCCAGATGTAGCCAACATTCCTGAAGACAGTGTCCAAATGAACCTTGGAAAACCTTCACAGTTGTGGTTTTTATTCATTGTTTCCCAGTTCTAATATGCATCTATATCCTAATTTTGGGGGGCCATTCAACAAAGGGTTATTGCCTGCCTGGTCTCTTCCAGGCACTGTTAGGCCCAGAGGCTTTTGCAAAGAAGACAGTGAAAAGTGACCCTTCTTTTAGAGCTTTTTGATTTGTGAGAGTTCCTAGTCTTCATAATGTCAGCTAACCTTTTTTTATGACACATAGTAAACCCTCCAGAAATGTCATTTAATTCTCACAAGAACCTGTTGTTAGGTGCTACTATCGTGTAGTTGCATTCCTTTTTACAGACGAAGAAACAGACTCAGAAAAGTAAAGTTACTTGCCCAAAGTCACGTGGTTGATAATTCCCAGACCAGGTCTGACTCCAGAGCCTATGCTCTTAATCACTATGCTACATTGTCTCCCTCCTGTTTATAGTTTGAGTTTTCCTCTGTTCCCGTTATAGAATTATCCAGTGTTAAGTAGTAGTGTGATGTGGGAGTGAAGAAATAAATTCCCAGAATGTGATACATTTTTCAGACAAGCAGTAGGAGATTCTGCTGGGCCTTGCCTGTGTGCTTGTGCTTAATTAAGGATGATGCTTTCATTCTCTTCTCTGCATGTAAGCTTGCACCACCTCTGTAGGAGGTAGAAAGTCACATGGGATGTGGCCTCAGCTGAAACCAGGAAGTGTCATGCTCATAAAGTGTTACGACAATTTAATGTTGATTTTAGACAGTCAAACACTCATGGCAAATGACTGGCTTTGCCATTTAATGTTACTTTTTTATTTTTTTAATATGTTTTTATTGATTTTAGAGAGAGAGGAAGGGAGAGGGAGAAAGAGATAGAAACATAGATGAGAAACATCGCTTGGTGGCTTCCTGCACTTCCCCTACCAGGGATCAAGCCCACAACTCAGGCATGTGCCCCAACCGGGAATGGAACCGGAACTGGTGACCTCTTGGTGCGTGGGACAAAGCCGGACTAATGTTACTTCTTGAGTCATTTTTGTAACAGTATAGTTTTGTTTTGGGGTTTTTTTAAAAAAAAAATCAATCTGTCTTTACTCACTTCTTGATCCTTTTTTTAAATCTGTGAAAACCAGGATTTCCTGGATCTGTTAAGTACTGGGAAAACCTAATCTAGAAAGCTCGTTTCTTCTGGAGATCATTTTTCTTGCTGCTTCTGGAAGTCCAGTGTGTGATGATGGCTTCCTTCGTGGCATTTCATCTCCTCAGAGTGGTTTAGGTTTGAGGATGAGAGCTATTGTTCCCTACTCCTTACTCCAGGGCGCCTGAAAATGACTGAGAACAGACTAGATTGTTCAGTAGATTTGCTAATCAACAGAACGGTTTTCAGGTTCTAGCCACTTCATAGTGAACCAGTACACAACTTTGTGAGTACACTAAACACCACTGAATTATACACTTAAAGAAATGAAATAAAATGAACCACTAAGTTCTGTTGAAAATATTCTGTTCTACCTAAAACACTTTAGATCACCTTGAGTTTCAGTTTCTCTCTTTCAGCAGGGGCTAACTTTCATGAATAACTTCAGTATGCAAGATGCTTTTCATACTTCCTGTTGTTGTTTTTTTACCCTCTCCCTTCCAAGTTTTTCTTCTTATTTATCTTTATTGTTGAAAGTATTATCCATACACCCTGTTTTAAAAATAACAGCTTTATTGAGATATAATTCACATACCATAGAATTCACTTACCGTAGGATACACTTTTAAAACATACAGTTCAGTGGTTTTTATTATACTCAGAATTGTGCAACTATCACTAATTTCAAAACATTTTCATTACCCCAGAAAGAAACCCATTCCTGTTGGCAGTCACTCCCATTCTGTCCCCACTCCTCACCCTTGACTCACTAATTTACTTTCTGTGAATTTGCCTGTTCTGGACATTTCATATAAATGGAATCATATAATATGTAGTCTTTTGTGACTGGCTTTTACTTAGTATAATGTTTATGACTGCATAATATTCTATTATATGGATATTCCATATTTGTTTATCCATTGATTAGTTGGTGGACATTTGGATTTTTTCCACTTTTTGCCTATTATGAAAAATGCTGCTATGAACATTTGTGTACAGGTTTTTGTGTGGACAGATGTTTTCAGTTCTCTTGGGTGTATATACCTAGGATGGAATTGTTGGATCATATGGTAACTCGGTGTTTAACATGTTAAAGAACTGCCCAAACTGTTTTCCAAAGTGTCTGCACCGTTTTACATTCCCACCAGCAATGCAACAGTTTCCATTTCTCTGCATCCTCACCAATACTTGTTGTTATCTGTCTTTTTACCCCTATAGTTTTGATTTCCCTGGCTCCCCAAGGCTAAAAGGAACTGTCTGCCTCTAGGTGCTTTCTGTGACCAATCTGTTTGAATATTAGAGTAGAAGGTGTATGCCATTATTAAATAGAGCACTTGAGTAACTCATTTCTCTATTACATTTTTGTTACTGTATTATTCAAAAGAAAATCCATCAAAATTTAAAAGATGTATACCATATGATCCAGCAATTCCGCTAGTAATTTACTCAGCTTATCTTGAATGTATTGCCCAAAGTCTAGGTATGCAAAATTATTTCATGCAGCATTTTCAGTAATAGCAAAATACTGGAAACTGCCTCAGGGTCTTTCAGTTGACCATATTACATACTGTTTAGCTGTTCAAATGAATGAAACAAATTTTATGTATAGCTGAAAATGGGATGATCTCTATGATATTTAAGTGAACAAAGCAACTGAGGTGCAAAGCAGTATACAGAATATGCTGCCACATGGGATAGGGGGCCATGAGGGGAGAGGAAAAGGTCACAGGTAATACTTGTTCCCTTGTGTGCTTTGAATACTTTTGGAAGAGCTTAAAAGAAATTGGTGACAATAGTTGCCTTCAAAAGGGATATGTCTGGGTGGCTGGAGCCAGAGTGGAAAGGAGACTTACTTTTTACCATATATCTTTTTGTACTCTTTGAATATGCTTTAATTATATGTGTGTGTTAATCTATTTGAATGCCTTTTTTTTTTTTTTTTAATAAAGGAAAGCAAGTTCTCCAAACCAAAGCTCATCCACATGCCCCTTGTAAAATTCAGGCAAATGTCCAACTGTTCACAGCATTAGAAGTGGAGTATTTCTGTTCTGATCACAAAGGTGCTAACAGTAGCCAGGTTATACAGCAGGGTTTCTCACCTTCAGCACTGATATACTAGAATGGATCATTCTTTGTCGTGAAGCTGTCCTGTACCTTGTGGGATGTTCAGAAGCATCAGTGGTCTCTACTCCCTATATGCCAGTAGCACCTCAGTTGTGACAACAATAAATGTTCACGGAGGGGGTGGTGGTGGCAGAAATTGTCTTAGTTGAGAAGCGCTGTTATGCCTCTAGGGTTCTCCAGATAGTGTTTTTATGTGTGGGTTAGAGCCCGGGTGTGTGTTTATACACACACTTACCTAAAAGTACTATGTGCATGCTTAAGAACAAAAAATAATTTTAGGAGTTTCTAAAGGAAAAGGATCCTTTCCCCATTTCCGTGTATGTCCCACAGAATGAAAACTGGTTGGTGTGTGGTGTTTCTTCTGGGTGTTGCTGTGGGTACACAAACAAATACATATCCTTTTTAATACAAATGAGACCTTGCTATGCATAACGTTTTGCAACTTTTTTTCACTTAACAGATGATGGACCTCTTTCCACATCAGTGCATATTGACCTGTCTCTTTTTTAATAGCTTCAAGTTACGTATCTGATGTATGAATATATTCTCAAAAAATTTTTAAACAATACAGAGTATGGAGTAAGAAGTTCACTTTGTTCCCCTGAACTCTGCATCAGTCAGGAAAAGAGAAACCATGCTAGATATTTCAACAAAAATAATTTCATTTAGGAAGTTGATCAAATAGGTGTTGGACTGAAAAGGGCAAAAAAAGGACACTGTGGGAACACAAAGGTAACACTACAGAAAACAGTAGCCACTCCCTGGGTCTGGGAGGACAGGTAGGAAGCTAGGGCCATCAGAACCTAGCACTGGAGGAGAGGTACCCTCTGCTGCTGGTGCCTACAGAGGCCAGAGGGACTGGTTAGGGGAGTGCTGGAGGCCAGAAGCAGCTCTTGCTGCCAAGATGAGGGGCTGGTGCTGGGGTGACACTGACAGAAACAGAAAGCAAATGGGAAGGAGCCAGTGCCTCTCTTCTTCTTTGTACTTTATTAGTATTGTGTGGTTAATTTGTTTTTTTGTTGGTTTTGTTTTTAAATATATCTTTATTGATTTCAGAGAGAGGAAAGGAGAGGGAGAAAGAGAGAGAGAGAGAAACATCAATGATAAGTCCTTGATCGGCTGCCTCCTGCACGCCCCTGACTGGGGATTGAGCCCGCAACCTGGGCATGTGCCCTGACTGGGAATTGAACCCCGATCACCTGGATCCTAAGTCGATGCTCAACCGCTGAGCCATGCCTGGCTGGGCGAGTGTGGTTAATTTGACAGTTTAGTCTTTAGGTTGTAGAATATTTCTGTGGCACTGGGATTGAATTAGAGAAATGAATAATTACTATGGCCTCTAGATTGGCCCTGTGGCTCACTCAGAAGGATACTCTGGTGGAGAGAGGGAGAGTTTCTGTACAAAGGAAAATGGTATGTTGTCACTGTCTAGAGGGTGCTGGTTAGTAAGCTCCTAGTCCACCTTTCTCTGCTCTGCTTTGGATACTGCAAACTACGTTTTTCCTTTGTCAGCTGGTTTCCTGTTATGTTTCTCTGTTCAGGACACAGGAGAGGACCTGAAAGGCAAGGAGAAGGGACTGTTCTGTTTATGCCACTCTGGTAACAGCCCTTCGTTCTGGCATCACCTGTGGGTTCCAGCCTCCAGCTTTTGGAGACATTCCCAGCACTGGCCTCACAGGGACCTCTCCTTTAAGCCTCTTGGTTTGATCAACTGCAGCCTGTACCCTTTGTTCCCCCAACCTTAAGGGTTACCACCTGCTGCCCGCAGTTATTACCCCTGTGTTAGCTCAGGTTCCCTTTTTAAAGATTTTTTCAGTCCAGTGGCACTGATGTAACTGATTCCCTATATTGAATTCTCTGTTAAAATACCTAGTGTGGTGTCCTTTTTCCTGGTTTATCCCTCACTGCCGTATCCGCTTTTTCTCCTCAGATTCACTACGAGCAGCAGTTTGGTGCATCTCCTTCTGCACCTTTCTCTGCATTTACCTACCTGTCTACATCCTGAGTCATTAAGATGATCTTAGACTCTACACAGTTTCACTTTTTAGAGGGACTACCCTTCATTCCTTTTTTTTATCCTCACCCGAGGATATTTTTTCCATTGCTTTTGGGGGGGGCATCAGTGTGAGAGAGAGATACATCAGTTGGTTGCCTCCTGCACACGCTCTGACCGGGGCCAGGAATTAGGTCTGTAATCAAGGTATGTGCCTTTGGCCAGAATCAAACCCGGGGCCCTACAGTTCGTAGGCTGATGCTCTAACCACTTAGCCAAACCTGCTAGGGTACCTTCATTCTAACATAGCATGTTCCCACAGTAAACATAATTTTTATATAACTACATAAGATTTGAAATGAGTAGGAGGTGATGTTTAGTTGACCTAATGTCACCATTTTATTATATATTAATTTAGGTTTTGTAATTTTCTTTGCACATTTTTAAGTCAGTACCTTTTTCCTTTACTCATTCACATTTTAAAAATAAATTTTAATTTATAATAGTTTTACAGAAAAGTTGCAAGGGTAGTATAGAAAGTTCCCATACACCTCCCCCCCATTTCCCTAATTGTTAATATTGTGTATTAGTGTAGTACATTCATAAAAACCAGTGAACAAATATTGATACATTATTATTAACTAAAGTCCATAATTTATTCAGGTAGTCTCAGTTTTTACTTTATGTGTATTTTCCTTTCCAGACGTCTACCCAAGATATTACAGTATATCTTGTCATCATATCCTATGCCTGTGTCAATTTCAGGTTTTCCTTACTCTTGTCAGTTTTGAGGAGTACTGGTCAGGTATTTTGTAGAATGTCTCTCTGTTAGAATTTGCCTGATGTTTTTCCTCATGATTAGGCTGGGATTATCTCATATATATACATATATATATTTAGGCCCAGGAAAAACGTGTGGTCTCTAGGCTCTGGACCCGTTATGCCTAATGGAGAAATATCCTGTGTGCACATAAATATACCCAGAACTGCAGAGAGGCATTGGTTTGGTTTTATAGATTGTACATATTCTACAACTTGCTGGCTATACCTACCAGCTCTGCCTTGGCTCTGTGGATGTGCACCTCAGCCTTTGAAGAGGCTACAAAGTATCCAATTATATAAATATGCCATATTTAGTTACTCCCTTGCATGTAGACATTTAGATTTAGTTATTTTTGCTATTGCAGACAGTGCTTCACATTTTTTGTGCACAAGTAAGTCTGCCTGTAGGAGATTCCTAGAAATGGTCTTGCCAGTCTGAGCATGCCTGTTTCACATTTTGGTAGGCACTGCCAAATTGTCCCATGAAGCTTAAGCCACATCAACAATGTGGAAAGTGTTTGTTTCATGATCAAGTAATGAGTCTGTGTTCCTTATAGAGACAGAATGTCCCAGCAGTTCTCCGTCAGCCACATTTCCTTTCTGCCATGAAACCTTTTTAGGAGGCCCCAGAGCACTTGCAAACAAAAGAAAACTATAACCCTGTATTTTGTAAAAAAATCGTACTTTGAGCTTTTTAATGACCCTTCAGGGGTCTCTATGTTCACTTGACTTGAGCCATTTTTTACTGTCTTCCAGTGACATTTCCAGTTGAACATAGGTGTTCAGAATTCAATGTTTCTTTTTTTTCCTTTCTAAGAAGTTAGTCATAGCATAGATTTTTTTAAAAATTAAACTTCATAGTGTCAAGAGTAATGTTAAGATATAATCTGTGTAATAATCAGAATCATATTAATTAATAAGCTGCCCACCTTAACCATTTTTGTTATTGTTAATCAATATCAGTGAAATTTTATCAATACTGATAAGCCACAAGCCATACCAACAGATAAATATATTGGTGCATCAGAGCCTCCAAAATGTGGTATCAGATATTTTAACAGACTTTGTGATTTTGGCAATTACCTTGCGCCCATGCCCCCAAGGACTTTTTTATGTAAGAAAGTCTGTCTTTGAATTGTGTGACAGACAAAACTACTGAGCATGAATGCAGGACACACAAAGGGATGTATTTGGGATCCATGCAGTCAACAGATACTTTGTGTATAGTTGCTAGTGGAGACTGTGCTAAGTTCTGAGGATAGACCTTTTATATTTTCCATAAATCTGTATGGAAATCATATCCCTGTTTGCTTCCTACTTGTTGTTTACTGAGTGATTTTTTTCCCCCCCTCTGAGGAAACCCCTTAATGGCAACAAGCTGTTCATTTTACATTAACGTGAAGGGCAACATTCATTCATTCAACAGACATTGGAGTACCAATTCTGTTGAGGCCTCTGCCCTTCTTATCCTCTGTTCAGGGAGGTCTGACACTACACTGGGTATGAGTCTTCAGGTGGGGGATCGGGGAGACTTGTGAGAAGAAAGTTCACTTGAGCCCGAGAGCTGCAAGATGCAGCGGAGGGACTCATATAGGGGCCCCAAGATAGAACTTGGCATGTTGGATGAGTCAGGAGGCCAGAGGGCCATGGGGGAGAGGGGCAGAAGAATAAAAGGAGAAGGAAGGCAAGGTTGCATAGGGTTCGATCCAGGAACTTGGGCTTCCTTCTCAGGTAACTAGGAAGCCATTGGAAGGGCTAAGCCTGCAGGGACAGTTTCCGGATTTAAAAGGTCAGTCAGGTTGCTGTGTGAAGAATAGATTGTAGAGAACTAGAGAGAAAGCAGACTTGGGAGATTCAGATGAGGTACAGTGGTGGAGGAAAGTGGATGGGTATGAGACTTTTTGATGATTGGAAGGTAGAGGGCACAGGAAAAGGGAATCGTGGATGACTGCTAGGGTTTTGCTTTAACTAACTGCCAGATGGTAGAGCAGGTTGAGGGTGGGTAGAAATCCAGATTTGAGTTTTGGTTTTGTTATAGTATGTAGTCTCTGTTAAGTGGCTGTGAAAGGTTTCTATGTGTATATTATGAGTGCCTTCTGAATCTTAAAATATGTTCCAATTTATTAGGGACAGCCACTATTTAGACACAATGTTTTCAAGAGGTTTAAATCACATCCTCTGTAATTTATTTCCCCAAGGACCGCTAGATGTCACTGTTTATACAGGAGCAGTTATTTGTGCAGCAAGCAATGAGGAAGGAGCACAGGTGCCTAAGAGGGGAACAATAGGAGGGTGGCCCCTGCCTTTGAGGATGCCATCTGATGGGGAGATGTCACCACAGTGTGGTCTTCAGACATAAGTGATAACAATGCGATTTCACATAGGACAGAAAGCTGTGGATTAGTCTGCTGTCCTGTATGATATTTCAACTGGGAGGTATTTGACTAGGTGATTGAATGGGGTCTTAAAGGCTGTGTGGTAGTTCACGTGGGGCCAGGGTACTGTGGGCAGAAAGAACAGCCTGACAATGGCAATACATTTATTGCTCATTGGGAAGACACTTCATTGAAAAGTTCATTGACATGTGGGGGATTGGACTTTTCCAGTGTTTCCCAACAAAGGCATGGCTGGTATTTGAAGAAGGAATATTTTTTATGTAGGCCTAGTGTCCTTCACGTTCCCCCCCACACTAAATACCAGTAATCTCTTGGGCCATTGTAAAGACAGCAGGGGAGGGTTGGTACCTTCCTGTTGAGATCCCTTGTGCAGTGCACAGCCCCAGAGTAAGGACAAAGTGGGAAAGCAACTTTCATATCTACACCCATCTGTACCCCCACCCCTA
Source organism: Miniopterus natalensis (assembly GCF_054644295.1). NCBI lineage: Eukaryota > Metazoa > Chordata > Mammalia > Chiroptera > Miniopteridae > Miniopterus > Miniopterus natalensis. The sequence goes on along the minus strand of NC_142087.1, from coordinate 74,843,985 downwards.
TCTTCTGCTTAATTTTGAAGTTCTATAAAGAGATGCTTGTTCTGTGCTTTAGACATAGTGGCACTTAATGCATTGGCTATGATCCTGGAGTGGGTAGACATTTAGTGTGGCTTCCCAGAATAGCGAATGCCTCTTATACACCATCCCCATAGGGTAGGACAGTTCTGCAACGTAGAGAAATTAACATAAAAACAAGTCCATCTGATTGGAGTTTATAAAACTAACTTAAAACTTTAGTGCCTGGCTGGAGTTGCTCAGTTGATTGAGCGTTTTACTGTGCATTGAAAGATTGCCTGTTCGATTCCTGGTCAGGGCATATACCATGGTTGTGGGTTCTATCCCCAGTCAGAGAACGTACAGAAGGCAACCGATCAAAGTCTCTCCCTCCCTCCCTCCATCTCTCTAACCTTGTCTTTGGGTGAGGATTTAAAAAAAAAAAAAAAAAGAACAAAAAAACTTTAGTGATGCTACAGTTTTCTGTGGTCTTTTTTATTCCTGCAAGACCAGAATACACAGACACTAGTGTAGGGACTAGTTACCACTGACTTATCAAATAACAGGTAGACTTTGTGTAATGGAAGCAGGTGCACCTGTTCTGTAGCCAGGGGTAATAGGCTTTCAGAAGGGGTCTGCCTTTTTGAAGTCTCTGTAATTGCCTGACATCTCTGTACCCTTCTTTTCCAGACAATTTATGAAAACCGAATATACAGCCTTAAAATAGAATGTGGACCTAAATACCCAGAAGCACCCCCCTTTGTAAGATTTGTAACAAAAATTAATATGAATGGAGTTAATAGTTCTAATGGAGTGGTAAGTTGTGTTTTCTGCCCCTACTTGTTCCTCGGGGTTAAGAAATGCCTTGTACTTTTGGGCCTGATCCTATGTGTTCCTTGGTTATTGATGATAAAATATATTACAGTACGAACATGGCAGATTTGGGGTAGGGGTCTGTTTCCAATTGTATTTGACCGTCACCCATCACTTAATCTGGGCCAGCGCTGTGCTCATCGCTTTGAGATATAAACTCACTCAATCCTCATGATAATACCCCCATGAGGTAGAAATGAGGACACTGAGGCACAGAGGTGAAAGATCTTGCCCGGGGTCACACTTTTACCTCGTGGGCCTGATTTGTGGACCAGTGGTATATAATTTTTTTTTTTTTTTAATGTCCTTGCTTTTTTTTTTTTTTTTACTTTTACTACCATAAATGGAAACTAGTCTCACTTTTCATAAGGCAGTAATGGCAACAAGAAATACTACAAAAATAAAGCAAAATTAATAAATTATTCCTCCTTATGTTGCTTGCCAAGGGCTTGGAACCTTTGAGGCCTGCTCTCCTGTTCAAAGGGCAGACCAACAGGTGTTTGAGGGTGTTGCACGTTAGCATCAGGTGAGCTTAGCCTTTATTTTGAGGTATCCCGAAGATTTTGGGGGGGAATTGAAAAGAGACGAGCCTTGTTACTGTGTGTTCAGTGTTTAATGTTGTATCCAACTTCCACCTGAAGTCCAGAACCCAGAACTTGACCCACTCTTTGGGAAATTTCTTTTAGGGAATGCTGCGTTAACTTGAGAGATTATGACTCTGAGGCAGGCCCTTGTCACTAGAGCTTGGGTCCAGGCCACCCTGCACATCTTTGTCATCCACCACCTGGGTGTAGAGTCGAGAAAGGACAAGCCCTGAGCAGCGGCAGCAACCCGCCCAGAAGCAGGTCATTGTTTTAGAGCTGGTTGGGTTGAGTCTGACCAAGTATCGGGCCATTTCTCTAAAGGTGGCTCTCCTTATCCATAATTTCCTTCTCCCAAACAGTGAGGGTTTGGGACATAAAAAGGGAAAAACAGACTGGTGGGAGGGATCTTGCAGATATTCTGCATGTCAGATATTGTGTGATCAGCGTGTTCAACTTGAAAAATGCATTTTACTCAAGTTTATACTGTAGCTTAACTTCAGTGTTAAGCTGTTCTTTTGTTTGAGAGCCCAACAGTAATTTGTTTTTGTTTGCCTTTTTGTAGGTGGACCCAAGAGCCATATCAGTGCTAGCAAAATGGCAGAATTCATATAGTATCAAAGTTGTCCTGCAGGAGCTTCGGCGCCTAATGATGTCTAAAGAAAATATGAAACTCCCTCAGCCACCTGAAGGACAGTGTTACAGCAATTAATCAAAAAGAAAAACCACAAGCCCACCCCTCCCCCATTCGATTTAAGCAGTCTTCATTTTCCACAGTAGTAAATTTTCTAGATACGTCTTGTAGACCTCAAAGTACTGGAAAGGAAGCTCCCATTCAAAGTCAGTTTATCTTAAGATACTGTAAATGATACTAATTTTTTTGTCCATTTGAAATATATAAGTTGTGCTATAACAAATCATCCTGTCAAGTGTAACCACTGTCCACATAGTTGAACTTCTGGGATCAAGAAAGTATATTTAAATTGATTCCCATCATAACTGGTGGGGCACATCTAACTCAACTGTGAAAAGACACATCACACAATCACCTTGCTGCTGATTACATGGCCTGGGGGCTCTGCCTTCTCCCTCCCCTTTCCCCCTTCCTCCCTGCAACAGCCCTCCAGCTTGGGGTGGCTTGTTAGAGTAGATGTGAAGGTTTCAGGTCACAGCCTGTGGGACAACTGCTGGGTGTGTTTGGGTGCTTTGCTTGCACCCCTGGTTTCTTTTTTTAAGTCTTAAATGATGCCCCCCTTCCAAGCCGTCATCCTTTCCCCACTCTCAACTACCACCCTTGGCCGAAACATACATAGATTGTAACCCCCTCTGCTCCCCTCTGAAATTGGCCTTTGGTGAGGAATTCAGGGCTTTCCCCCTATCTTCTCCCTCCCTTACCTTTATATCGAGGGGTGCTGCTTTCTCCTTCCTCCTCAAGTCCCTTTCTTGCACCATCACCACCCAACACTTTCCATGACACTCCCTTGCTTTGGCCAGAAGCCATCAGGTAAGGTTGGAAAGAGTCTCTGACCTCCCTCATTTAGTTCTCGAACTACATTCATTTACTCTGTACCAGCCCAGGAAATGAATATTGGGTCCTCAGCCCTGCCACCCTCTGCTGTCACCATCAGCTGATATGTTGTTTTTTTTAGCTCAGGAAGGCCACAGAAGACACTTGTAAGCACACATGATCCCTCTGAATGAATTTTTTTTTTGTTCCTATCATTGCTTTTGCTTTTACAAATTGAAGTTTTAAACAGGGCTCTCATTTGGTCATCTTTGCAATCCATTTGGGTCTAGTTTGGAATCTGACAACTGGAACAAAAAGAACCTTGAATTCGGTGCATACTTTGGTTTTGGTGCTGCAGCTTCTCACGGTCCTCAGCAGGGATTAAGAAAGAACTCGGTGTGCACGGCAGAACCCCGAAATTGGCGGGCTTGACTTCCTGGCAAATTGCTGCGTTTTTCCACTTTTCTGTTCAGGACCACTAATTGCTGAGATGTGAATGCAAACCGAAATAAAAGCAATTCATTGTGTTCTAAAGGAATTTTTTTTTTTTTTTTTTTGGTAATTTAGTATTTGTGTAAAACCACCTTTTGAAGCAGCAACTATCAAGTCTGAAAAGCAATTGATGTTTCCATTAATCTTTTTCTGGAGAAAACCTTAGTTGTAAGGATTTAACTTCCTGTAAGTAAATTAACAACAGTATTCCATAAGCAGCCTTTTTATTGTCAGACCATTGCCTGATTTTAATATAATAAAAAAAGTGTGCGTTAATATTTAAGAAACTCTGCTCTTCTTCCTCTTGGCATATAACTTAGGAACAGCATTTAATGTTTTAGATCCTTTGGGATTCCAGTTGACGTCCTAATGCTGGGGTTGGCAAACTTTTTCTACAAAGGGCCTAAGTTAGTAAATAGGCTTTGTGGGCCAAGAGATAAGATCGAAGATACTATGTAAGTATTTATATAATGAGAGAAAACAAATTTCCACAAATTTTTTCATTTGTGAAATTCAGAATATAATTGAGTACAACTTTTTTGAAATATTACAGGCCTGCTCATGAGAAAATGGGAATTCTTTCCTTAGGAGAAGACATTTTGCGTAGTTGGAGTACAAAGTTAGTGTCCCTGTTATCAGATCAATTGCAAGTGTTCATCTGTAAACTCTTTCTTCATTCAAGGGGCCATACAAAACCAGTCAGTGGCCGGGTTTGTCCTGTGTACCATAGTTTGCCAACCCCTGTCCTGAAAGATTATAATAAGCAAAGGGGTGGCATCCTTTGCATTAAGGAGCTTTGTGGGACTCTAGCTATTAAGTCTCCATTAGAAGCTGTTGGCTGGATTTAGTCTATTGGAAGGGGGTGGTGGTCGCAGATATTTCTGGTCTGTGAAAAGAGACTTTTGATCTGATGATTGACAATTTGTCAACCATTCACTGTGTGAGGGGTGGAAACATCTGTGGCTGTTTTTACCCAGGATTTGAACTTCCTGCTGTGGTCCCAACCGCCAACAGGCACACCCTTGGTGTCCTGTGGTGGGAGCCAGGCCATTCCCTTGGGGCTGTTGGGGCCAGCTCAGATGTCAGAACCTGGCTGTTTGGAAAGAGCCAGGTTCCTAATAGGCCACCCTCCAGAAAGCACTGCCCAAATTTCTGCCCATCGGTCCTCTATCTGAGCTCTCTGGAGTGAATTGCTGCCTTTCAGCTCTTCTGAAAGGGGACTGGGCCAGGGACATTTTGTGGGTTCTTTGCCCTCAGTCAACTTCCCAAAGGGAAAAAGGACAGGTTCTGAAATTATTTCAAAATGCTACTGGAAAACCCCAAGGCAAGTTCAGGGCTAAATCTAAAGATGGCAGCTCTTCTGTGCTGAGTGACCTCCAGCAAGGAGATGAGTCCTGTCTGAAATCCTACTATGCCCCTTTTACCTCCTTAGTGGGCTTCAGGGTACTGGGCTTTGAGCCTCAAACACAACTAGGACTTTGTTGTGACAGCTGTTTGAGTCTGCGAGCTGTGGTTATTGTGTCCCATGGTCGTGTGACTTGCTCTTTATTGTTGCTGGTGGGTTCACAGGTCAAGTTTATGGCTGGAGTTTAGGCCTAAACTTAGGGCAGAGAAGCAGGTAGCCTGGATCACACTCCAGTCTCCAGCTCCTTCCAGGTCTTCTGCTTCTGAGAGAAAGTATTTCCACGATTCACTGTAGAACTTGGGGGTGTGAGGGTGCAGGGAGGACGCCATAGTGACCTGACGGGGGTAAAGCTCCCCCTCTGACCCAACAGCAAACCAGTGATGGGTTTCCGCTTCCCTATGACCTCTGATCATAATCTTAGGGTGAGGGCGGGTTCCTTGAGCTGTGTGTCTGCTGAGAAAGCTGGGCCCTTTGGGTGGGGCGGGGCACCGCTGATACACAGCTTTCCTAATTGTGATGTGGCAGCATGGATGAAGTAGACCCTGGCGAGTGTCGGGTCCTCCAGCTGCCGGCGGGTCTCTGCTTGGCCCCTTGCCCTTTTGCCCTCCCCCTGGGGAGTGAGTGGGCATTTGGTCATGTTCCCTTGCTTGGTGTGCCCGCTCCACTCTATTCCCTCAGCACAGAACTCCGTGGAAGGACTCAGGATGTGGCGCTAGGGTCTCCTCTTACTCCGCAGAGGAGGCCTTCTGAGGAAGGGCAGCTTGCGGAGTTCTGAGCTGTGGGGGTGACGGGTCATACCTCAGAGGCTGTGAGCATTGTAGGAGCCACCTGCTGCTGTTTTTAGTCAGAGCTGCTGCACATTGACCGTGGTGACCTTGGAAGGAAGATCTGAATGCTAGAGCCAACCTCATTGCTGTTGCTGCTTCTGTCACCGGGAATAAGACGACACGGGCCACATCTTTGGGGTTCTGGCATGTGACTGACTGGTGACGGTTGAGTGTGAAGGTGCTGCTCAGTGCCAGGGACATGGGCTAGATCTTTCCAAGAGAAGCTGTGAATGTAGATTTTTATGTGAAATCTCCCAACTTTGTGTCAATAATAAAGAGCAAGTCACACAACTGAGGGACACAAACTCTTCATTCCCTTGTGCAGAACAAAGTGCTGTCACTGCTCACAGGACACCGTTGAGAACATCACGGTGGCCTTTGACCTCCGGGAGGCCTGTGATCCTGGAAGCTGCCCACAGACATGCAGTGGGTCCTCGGAGCACAGCGGCACCGCCTGTGGCACAGGTGGAAGATGCCACGGGACACACCCACATTTCCCTGAGCCCCCGTGCTGTCCACTGTGAGATGCACCTTAATGTACCACCAAGAAAAAGTGCTGCCGGTTATAAGTATAAGACAGGTGATTTTAAGCTAGCGTCCCAATTCTGGATTAAGATGCGTTTGTTTTAGAACTGGCGAGAAGTGGGTGTATTTGCAAGGGGTGATGATGGAGGTGGCGGCCACACTGGTGGCGAAGGACAGAGACCACGTCACAGCCCCTGTTCCAGTGAATCCGCCCTTACATGCAAATGGGCAAATCTGAGCTGCAGATCCCATTTCTATTTTCACTAAATAGAGAATCCGTGAACCTAGAAGGTTCTTCAATCAGTAGAAAGGAATGAAATACTAAATGAAAGTTCCCTCCTGCTTCTGACCCCATCCTTTCCAGGTACCTGTGGGTGGGGGGCTCTCCCCCACTCTCCCACCCACTTTTTTTTTTAAACCAGTTGGGAATGTGGTCTCCACTTTGCTCTTCCCTGGATGCTTTTCTCCCTCACAGGACCTCTCGGGGTCACTGCACAGCACCCAGTAGCTGGGAGTGCCATTACTCGGGTGACCAGGCCCTGACTGATGGACCCTGAGGTTGTTTTGCTCACCAGCCTCAGGGCATGGGTGTGTATGCACGCATGCGTACTCACATCCATGGAATGAAGTCCTAGAAGTGAACTTCTCTATCCAGGGATGGGGCATTTTTAATTTTGTCGCTTTCAAGTTGCCTACAAATTTGACCCAGTGATCCCACTTCTAGGAATATATCCTGAGAATCCTGAAACACTAATCAGAATATATGCACCCCTATGTTCATAGCACAATTTACAACAGCTAAGATCTGGAAACAGCCCAAGTGCCCATCAGTAGATGATGGAGAGAAAGCTGTGGGACATTCACACCATGGAATATTACGCAGCCCTAAGAAATAAGGAGCTCTTCCCTTTGGGACAGCCTGGAGGGACCTGGAGAGTATTATGCTGAGTGAAATAAGCCAGGCAGAGAAACACAAATACCACATGATCTCATTCATATGTGGAATCTAAGGAACATAATAAACATGAAGAAAATAGATCCAGAGACATAGGTGCATGGAACAGACTGAGGGATCTCAGAAGGAAGGTGGAGGGGTGGGTGGGTGGGGAGAGATTAACCAAAGAATTTGCATGAATATATGCATAACCCATGGACACAGACAATAGTGTGGTGAAGGCCTGGGGCGGGGAGTGGGTGCAGGACTAATAGGTGGGCTGGTTATGAAGTTTGGCAGTTCCAGGTGAGCACGTGAATGAATGAGTGGGTGGAAGGACAGACACAAGTGGGTGAGTGAGTAGATCTTCCGCGATCTGCAGCACTGGTCCCAGCGCAGGACCGGGAGCCGGGTAGGCCAACCCCAGCTGGTTGGGCAGGTCCTTAAACTAACTCTCTGTGCCTTTTGGTGTCCACAGGGTTCTTGTGAGGGTAACGTGGGTTTTTAGGCGTGGTGGGATTCTCACAGTCCTCGGTACAAAAAGCCCACCAGGGAACGTTGGTTAGCCACTGTCAGGACCCTATTCCAGGAGGAGGGAGGCTCCAGGCCTCCGGCGTTGGGCCCGCCCTCTGTGAGCCAGCAGGGGGCGCCCGTGCGCTGCCCACCCGCCGCTCTCCGCCCCCGCCCAAGTCGGCACCGAGCCAGGCCCCCGGGGCTGGGCGTGGAGGAGGCGACAGATGTGGCCTCCACCCTGGGAAACACTATCTCTGAGCTGGGCTCTCCCGCATCTTGCTGTGTGCGTTCGGCGCGGAGGAACCCTGCAGAAGACCCGAGGGGGGGCGGTGCAACCCCACTCCCAGACCTGGAGGAGCTTTACCCTGCCTAATACACCCGCGCTGCCAGCCCAGTCCCCTGTGCCCCCCCTACCCCGCAAGGTCAGGCTGAGGCCCAGAAAGGGCGTGGCTAAGGTCACCCAGCCCAGGTGTGCCAGCGGGAGGGCATCTTGCTGGAACTGCTTCGCTGCCCTGGCTGAAGGATGGAAAACTCAAAGCCTTAAGGGCCTGATAAGGGCCGCTGTGAACTGTCGGACTGACCGTATTTGCCTCTGGAATGCCAGCTTGGGATGCCCAAGTGTTTCGATTTTTCAAGAAAAGCCAGACACCAGAATTTAGTAAAAATCTCAATTTTTACAGTGGGACCAGTTGCCACCCTGAGCTACCTTTAATATTCCCTTGGAGGAAGGCATTTTGACACAAAACCGTCTCCCCCGTTTCTTCACTTGCCCAGCCAGTCCCCCTCCTTCAGGCCTCAGTTTACAGGTCATCTTCTCCAGCTGGGTTAGGAGCCACACCCCATCCCTGAGCTTTCCCCAGTGGAGTTTACACCACTGGTTCGTCATTCATTCATTCATTCATTCATTCATTCATTCATTCATTCATTCATTCAACAAGCATTTATGGAGCATTGTGTGCTGACCCCTGTACCAGGAACAAACCAAAACCAAAAAACCCTACCTTTGTGGAACTGATTCTTTTTTTTAAAGATTTTTTAAATTGATTTTTAGAGAGAGGAAGGGAGAGGGAGAGAGAACCATCGATGTGAGAGCAAAATAGCGATCGGCCACCTCCTGCAGGCCCCCACCTAGGATCCAGCCTGCAGCCCGGGCATACGCCCTGACCGGGAATTGAACTGGCAACCCTTTCAGTGCACGGGAGGAGGCCCGACCAACTGAGCAACACCTGCCAGGGCTGCGGAGCTGATCTTTGATTGGAGAAGACGGACAATAAACAAAGTGATTTTTGAAGCATTAAGCACATACCCAAAGGAATGGAATGGGAGGGCGGCTCTGGGCAGGAAGGCGACTTAAAGTGTGTGGAGGACCTGCCGTGCCCAGAATCTGACACAGTAGATAGTTCCAGGTGAAGAGACCAGCAAGAGCAAAGGCTCTGGGGTATGTCGCACTGTCACATTGTCACATTAAAAGCCCACAGCGCCTAAAGCACAGCAGACACTCTGTGAACAGGTGGATCAATGAACATGGATGTGCCAGGCCAGGCCAGGGTGGGGAGGGCGATACCTGATGTATGAATGAGTGCATGAATCCAGGATCTACCAGAGTCCAGCTGCCCCTGCCCTGGTTTCATCAACTTGATCCCAGGCCTTTTCCAAACATGTTCTGGCCTCATCCACAGCCAGCTAGGAATGACTTTCCAGTCCCACCTCTGGCTGGAAGTGCCCCTGCACAGCCAAAGACATCCCCTCCAATCTGGCCTGAGCCCCCTTGTCTATGGCCTAGAAACTGGGTCAGAGTCCACGTGGCTCGTGCAGGGGTACGGGGTGGGGGGAGCTGAGCTGACAGCTAATTTCCCTGGGCCAGGCTGGGCAGGTCTCAGGAACATGGGGCTTTTCCTCAGAGGAAGGCAGTGATCTGGGGCCACAGAGCCCCTGCCCCACCCTTGTCCTGGGCTGGAGTCTAGTCTGGAGGAAATGAGGTCTTTCCTGAGAGGTGCCTAGTTGGCACATCCAGTCATAAGAGGCACAGAGAGAGGACACGCCTCAGGACCATCCTAGGAAGCGCCATCGGTTCTTTTAGGTTCTACCTATGGCTTGTAACACCGGCAGCCCCCTCTGTTGACCCCATTGTCCCCAACAGGGTCTGGGGGATGGGAGTGGACACTGCCTGGCATGAAGTGTCAGCTTAGCTAGCTCCAGGGTCCCTGAGGGTCCAGGGACCCCAGCCTAGAGCAGTGGTCTTCCCTCCCCCCCAGATGTGCATTGGCTGCCATGCCCCAACCACTTGGGAGCACCTGGTGGGCACTGAACCTCAGGTGGGGCCACCACCTGTCCAAGCCAGCCCTGCCCCTCCCCCACCTCCCTCCTCCTGCAGTGGCTCCAGCACCCAAGACATGGAATGTGATTATTTTTCTTCCCAGATAATTCAGGCTAGAAGACTGGGCCAGCCACTTCCGGCCTCGCTGTCCTCACTGCCTTCCTGACCCTTTGCTCCACAAACTTGACACTGTGGTCAGAGGCTTAACACCAGACCCATAAGCCCCCCGGCCCTGGCCCCTGATCAGCTCCCAGCTCTGGAATCTGACTGTAAATACCCAGGACCCTCAGCTGCCCGTTTCCCACAAACTCCAACTGAGAACATGCTGACTCAGCCATGGCATCCAGTGAGTACAGCACTCTACAGTTTACAGGGCTATTCCAAATCAGAGGGCTCCCAGGGCTCCCTAGGCTCCCCAGTCAACCCAGGGACACAGCAACACCCACATTCCAGATTCATTCATTCAACAAGTATTTAATGAGTGTCCTTAGGAAAAATAATAGTGACAGTGTCAGTAGCTGAGCACCAGCCTTGCCCAGGGGCTGGGCCACCACGTCACATAAAGCACTCTGGTCACCTTCTCCACAATCCTTTGAGGGAGAAACTGTAATTATCCCTCTTTTGGCAGAGGAGGAAATTGAGACACAGAGAGGTTAGGCAACTTGCTCAAAGTCACACAGTGAGTAAGTGGCAGAGCAGGGAATAGAACCCTCGATGCACTGCCCACGGCCCATTGTCCAACAACTGGGTCCCTTCATCTTTGCTTTCACTTCCTCTAAAATCAAGTAAAGGGGTTTTCAGTAGTTTTCCCAGTTGTCTTCTCTAACACTTGAGATGACTAAGTCTTTGGTGGGATTCAGATCATTGCTAAAATGGCAGGTGCTCCAGTACCTGCCCGGGCCCCAGACACCCTGCTTTATGATGGGTCCCAAAGAGAGGCCAAGACCGCTGGGAATTTCACGCCCCCTCCTGCCCTGAGCAACTTCAAAACCCTTCGTGTCACGAGCGCTGCTTTGATTTTAGGCATTTTATGGGCATGAAATCTAAGCCTCGGTCCCTCTGAAGATACTGAGCTCCTTGGGGGGGGGTGGCCTTGTGGGGCCACTGGACAGGCCACGGGACAGGGGTCGGGTCTTTGAAAGAATCTGAGGCTGGGAAAGTCTAATCCCCTCTTTAGGATACCGGGCTGTGTCCCAGGAGATCAGGACCCGGGGCCCACTCATCTTAGTAAACACCCATGGGCTAGGGGCTCCACCAGCCTGGGGTTGGCTTCATGTCATCCACTTCACAACAGCTTCCTCGAAGCCAGATGACTGTCCTCCCATTACAGATGGAGAAACTGAGTCTCAGAGAGGAGCAGCCACTCACCCATCACTCAGCACAGAGCCAGGCTCTTTCCCTTGCATCCCGCCACCTTCCGATCTCCAGAGGCCACAGCGAGAGAGACTAAGGACGGACAGGTGGAAAACTTCCCTCCCAACAGCCCGGGCTGTGGGCTTAACTGAAGGTGCTGAGAGTCACTTGGGTGGACGTTCTGAGGAGCCCCCATGGTTGGGGGACAAGCCCTGGCTGCAGCGAATCTGAAAGGCATCAGCATCGGTGGGGGTCAGGCCCCCGAAACCCTGACCCTGGGTGTCCAAGCTGAGTGTGGACATGGGCCTCTGGGGACGGGGGTGATGTCTATAGGACCTGATTTCCTTATCACCTCGGCTGGATGACCTCAACAGCTCCTCACACCCACCCTGCTCCTGGCTGGACCACCTCCCAGTCATAGGGATGAGGGGCTGTCTCAGCCACACATGAAAGCTGAGCTGGTGCCAGTTCATTCCTTCACTCACTCATTCATCCATATGAATGAAATATGAGTTTCCTGTGGCCGCTGTAAGAAATTGCCACCAACTTGGTGGCTTAAAACAAGATACAAGTATTCTCCCACAGTTCTGGAGAATTCCAAAATCAACGTGTCAGCAGGGCCAGCCCCCTCTGAGGGCTCCAGGTAAGAATCAACCCCTGCCTGTTCCAGCTCCTGGCTCCCAGTGACCCTTGGCTTGTAGATGCATCACAATTTCTGCCTCCGTCTTCGCATGGCCTCTTCTGTGTCCCTGTGTCCTCTCCTTATAAGGACACCAGTCACCCCAATCCAGCATGATCTCATCTCAAGATCCTTAACCGAAGACATCTGCGAAGACCCTGTTTCCAAATACGGTTGCATTCTGAGCTTCCGGGTAGACATGAATTTGGGGGACACTGTTCAACTCACTACAAGTGCCTACTGTGCTCCAGGCCCCTGGGGACAGAGTGGTGAACGAGACATGGAGCTTGAATTCAGGGTGAGCTGGGGAGAGACAGGAACAGCTCACTGCAGAAGCAACACTGCAGTAAATGCCACCCAGAAACATTGGACTTGGGGACACATACGGCAAGGGGCTTGGCCTTCAGCTGGGCTCGGGCCAGCCCACCAGCTGCCCCCCAGGTCTGTGCGGTGGCCGGCGCAGAGCTCTTCCTGCCCGCCGTCAGTCCGGCCCATGAGGCCTGGGGCCTCAGCTCAGGGCTCACCTCCTTCTGGAAGCCTTCCCTGGCCCACAGGTTCCCCCTCTGGGTTCCCAGGCCCCCCGAGCTTCCTCCCAGCATTGGTGGGTGGTAGGGTTGTGTTTTTTCATACTTGGGAATTCTTCATGTCTATTTATTTACACAAAGAATGCTTTCTGTAGAAAAAGAAATTTAATTAAAAGCATCGCTAGAAAAGTGCACCGACTTTTTTCTTTTCCCAAATCCCCGGTCTGGGAGTTCTCTGTCGTGGCAGGTAGGTTCACTCACTGGCCACTGGTACACAGTAGGTGCCTCATAAATGTTTGACTACTTGGTGGCTATTGAGAGGCCCTGGGGCAGCGAGATGATGAGTCACTACCCCTGGCCCCCAGGAATTCACTGAGGTACAGTCCCAGTCGAGAGTGGGGCACACAGCCAGTGCTCTATAAGTGGGGAGTTGTCTGTGTGAGGATGGCCACTGGGTCTTTTGTCCTGCTGCCTGGACACCAGGATCTTGGGGTAGGGGTGAGGGGCCCACTGGTCAATCTATTAGCACTTATTGAGCACCTACTGTGTACTAGAGGCTGTGTAACCTGCACAGCCGTGAATAAGACCAGCCTGTTCCTCCCTCAAGGAGCTTATGTTCTGGGCGGGCTGTTCACAGACAAATCAGTAGGACATCTGGTCCCGGGTGCCAGGGAGAAAGAAGGCAGAAGGGCTCAAGAAGTGGCCGATATTAAATAAGGAGGTCAGGGAGGCCTCTGGGAGGAGGTGACACTTGACAAAGTCAGGAGGGGAAGGAGGGAGTGTCAGATGTCTAGGAAAAGCAGAGGAAAGGTCTGAGGCAGGAGGAAGGGAGAGGCACTGATGTGGCTGGAGCTGCGGGGAGGCCATGGAGCACCTCCTCAGGGCGTCGTGGTCATGGGAGGACTTTGGCTATTCTCTGGATGAGGTGAGAGCCGTGGGAGGTGTGAGCACAGGAGAGCTGTGACGTGACGTGGGTTGAAAGTAAGTTTCTCAGCCTCAGCACTAATGAAGGGGCTGGATCATTCCCTGTCCTGGAGCCATCCTGTGCACTGTAGGGTGTTTCACAGCACCCCTGGCCTCCACCCACCAGATGCCAGAAGCTCACCCCTCTGACAACCTAACATGTCCCCAGACATTGCCACATGTCCCCCAGGGGTGGGGGCAAAAGCTCCCTGTGAGCCAATAAGGAGAGACTTTCAGGGAGGAGTCTGGGAGCAGGGTCATCAGTAAGGAGGGGATCATGACAGTCCAGCCAGGGAAGCTGGCGGTGGGCGGTAGGGAGCAGGGAGGCTTCATTCTCTAAGTCTGTGATTTCTGTATTTTCTAAAGCTTCTGAACATGCTTCTCTTTTGCAATCAGAAAGAAAGAGTTTGGGGGGCTTGTGTTTTAGGACTCTTGTGAAGCTGTTCCCACTCACCCGTAAGAACAGCTGACTATTTGTGCCTGTTTCCTTGTCTGTGGCTGCATTGCTCGTGGGACAATACAAGGACACAAGCCTCAGGGAGAGCCCCATGAAGGGATGGCTCAGAAGAGTACACGTGTCTACCCTTCCAAGAGTTGATCAACTAGAAAATACTTGCCTGAGTTCCCAAAGTCATGTACAAAGGGGGTTCGTCTCATTGTGGTCTGTGGCAGTGAACATGGGCAGAAACCTAAATGCCCACCAGAGCCGGCCTGGAGAATAAGGCAGGTGGCTTCACGCCATGGAATACTATGCAGCCGTGAAAAAGAAGGGCTGCATTGTACAGTGAAAGCAGCCAGGTGCTGAACAGTTTACACTTTGATGCTATTTGTAAAACAAGAACAAAACAGGAAAGAGAATAGGTGGACTTTTGTGTGGCTTCTCAGACAGTCCCTAGAAAATATCAGAAGACACAGGGCAGGGGCTGAGAAGAGCAGGAGGAAGTCTTAGTCTTTCTCATTTTCTTCTCTAGTTATTATTCTTTGTTGATACAAAATAGTTCAGGCCAACAAAGAAAATATAAAGAATAACATCCCCACTACCCAACCCAAGAAAGAAAATATAGAGAGAACTGGGCCCCTGCAAACCCTCCCAGTTAACTTTCCTCCCCGCCATTCTGAATCTGCAATTTACCTTTCCCACGAGTGTTTTCACTTTAGCTACTCACTTAGCATCCCTGGAATTTTATTGAGTTTTGCACTTTTTTTCCTGTGTGGATTACCTTTCCTCTGCAGGGATGTAAAAAATAAATTAAAAATAAGTTTTCTTGCATTGTCACCCCTCCAGATTGCTCCTGGAGCTTCGGCTTCCTGGGAAAGGGACTGTACCCTTTGCCTGGACCCCCAGAGGACCCGAGGGAAACAGAGGAGCTGGGCTGTGGAGCAGATGAAGACCTAGGCGCAAAAGCCCGAGTGCAGCTCTCTGGCTTCTGCAAGCCTGGGGCTTGGAGCCAGCAAGCTGGAGCCAGGCAGCCTCCCGGGCCTCCTCACAGCCGCTTTTGATAAAGCCCCTCTGTGCACAGGGTGGGGGGGCCCGGCCGGCTGGAGCCAGCTCACATCTGGAGGCCAGCACAGGCCCGGGGCAGCCGTCGCGGCTGACAGCGGCGCCACCCCGAGCCACACGCCCGGCCCTGGGTAAACACGCCCGCGCCCACCCAGCGGCTCACCTTTCGCCCACAAGGCTGCCTTTCTTCTCGGACCCCAGCCGAGGCCACCACGAACATTCCTCCTGGCACAGGGCAGAACAAGTACTGACCTCAAGGCTGGGCCTAAATCTGAATCCAGGCACTGAGCAATGTAGAAGGGGCTATGGAAAAGCACCTACTATGTGTCAGCCCCTGAACTCATTTCAGACTCATTGCTGCCCTGGGAGTGGTTACATGTAGTTAAGAGTGTGTGCTCTGGAGCTAGAAGACTTGGGTTCAAATTCCAGCTCCAGCTGTGTGATCTTGAGCAAGGCACTCAATCTTTCTGAGCCTCTGTTTCCTCATCTGTAAAATGGGAATTATAATAGCCCCTCTTCCAGCAGGTTATGTAAATATTAAGAAGGCAACCGTAAGTTAGTTGTTCAGAAGAGTCCCTGGCCCATAAATGCTCGGTATTATGATTACTCAGTCACTCATTCAACAAAGCTGTCCTGAGGGGTGCTGTGCCAGGCACTGGAGTTAAGATGGTGAAAAACGGGCCTCAGTCATCGAGGATCTGCATCCTTTTCAGCCGGGTGGAAAGAGATGATCAACAGGGAGCCCCCCGGAGAGCAGATGGTCCCCCCCTTGTCCTGCAGCCTGCTCCCCTGGGACGAGGCTACTACCCAGCCACCGAGGGACATCCAGGGCCAGCCTGGATGGGAGCAGGGGGTCAGGCCAAGGCTCTAATCCTCTTTCCCTGGGGGTCATGACCCAGGACCAGACTGGGGGCAGCAGACCCGGGTCCTCATGTCCTGTGCCAGGATGTGGGCGCTCAGGTTGGTGGGTGGGGGCCGGAGAAGCAGCCAGGTCCCCTGTTTTCAGACCAGGTGCTATGTGACCAGAAGTACACAGCCAGCTCTGCCTTTATCCTGACCCCCATTTCTTCATTCGCAGGAACAACTGGGTGGGGACAATAGCACAGGTGTCTCCTGACCTTCCATTGCCTTCTCTGCCGGAAGGGCAATAGCATGAGCAACAGTTATGCCACAGTGTTGGGGAGACCCTGTGAGAGAGGCCATGGGAAGGGCGCAGTGCCTGGCACAAAGAGAGAGGGCAGCTTTCTGGAGGAGGCCGTGGTGCACTAAGGTGGGAGAAGGAGCAGGAAGGGAGAGAACTGGGCACCTGCAGCGCACGCAGCCTGCCACCCGAGCAGTCCAGGGAGCTGACAAGGCCTGTACTCCAGCCTTTCCTGTTTCACAGGTGACAACTGAAGCCCTTAGCCCTGGCGGGGTAGCTCAGTTGGTTGGAGCGTCATCCCGATGCACCAAGGTTGCGGGTTCAATTCCCAGCCAGGGCACATACAAGAATCAACCGATGAATGCATAAGCAAGTGGAACAGCAAATCAGTGTTTCTTTCTCTCCCTCTTCCTCCATTCCTCTCTCTCTCTCTAAACTCAATAAATAAAAATTGGGGGAAAAAGAAAAAAGAAACTGAGGCCCAGGGAATGAAAGTCATTTATTCCCTCAGGGAGTAAAAGCCAGAGGCAGAATTTGAACCCAGAAGGCAATTCTACCTCCCTCCCTCTTCCCACCCTCCCTCCCTCGGTCTTTACTGTGTGCTGGATTCATGGAGACGAAGCAAGCCCAGTGTCAGCCCCCAGGAGCCCCCTCCTCACATCTCTGTCACTAACCTTGAATAGTCGCTTGCCCCTTCTGGGCCTCAGTTTCTCTCCTCCAAGCAATGGGTTCAGCCTCTACAGTCCCTTCTGGCCCAGTGTGCCTGACTCAGAGCAGCATGGATGAGAGGCAGCAGGGCCTCCCTTCCCCAAGGAGGCGGGGTGGGGGTCCTCCACCTGCTGCCACCCCCCCAGTCCCCCGTGAACCTGCTCGCCAGGCTGGAGCCAGCCGCCATCTGGAGCGACGGCCTGTTTATGGAGCCAGGCGGCGGCGGCCCTGGCCCTGACCCGGCCAATCTGGAAGCGATTAGCGGCTGGGGCTGGGGAGCATTTGGAGTTCTCATCAGTTGGTCGGGTCCCCCCCAGCCCCCACACCCCCCGCCACCCGGAGCCGAGGCCGCTCTGGGGGTCTCCAAGGAGCCCCCTTTCTTGCAGGGCACTCCAGCTCGGACCTGCTCCAAGGCCTAGAGCTCTGAAAACCAGCAGTGGTGGCGAGACTGGGCCACACACAGGCCAGGATGCGGGGGTGGTGGGGCGGAGATCTGGGGCCTTCCCAAGGAAGCCTCTTGCAGAACTGCTTTCTGGCGGGTTTGGTTTTGAATGTACATACAAGTGCATAGGGGAGACACCCCAACACACTGCTCAGACAGCACAGGGTGGAAAGGGCACAGAGTGAAAAGTCGGTGTCCCCCCCTCTCTCCCCATGTCCCCCACCAAGGAATGCCATGTTACCAGTGTCTCAGATCTCCTGAGCTGGTGTCAGCGTCTACACACACAGCATCTAGTCATTTTTCTTGCCATTTTCTACAGGTGGCGGCCACTTCACATTCTGTCCTGCCCCTTCCTTTTTTGTCCCTTGGATTAATCCATATTTCTACCACGACTACTGCTAATAATCATAATGTTAATAACAGTAACGGCAGCAGCAAAGGTTTCTCTAAGTCTTACTATGTGTTGGTCACAGTTCCAAATGCTTAACATGGGTCAGTTTATTAATCCTGGGGTGAAGGGATCCTATTAGGGGCCTATTATTCTTGTCATCCTCATTTTGTAGATGGGGAACCTGAGGTATGGAGTGGCAGGGCACCTGCCCAGTGCCACCAGCAGTGACTTGCAGAGCTGGGATTCAGGTCTGGCTGTCAGGCTCCCAGGTCTGTGCTCCGAACCTCTGCACCTCCTGCCTCTCCCAGGCTCCAGAATATTCTGCGGTCTGGGTGGATCCTGGTGGATTTGACAAGACGTTGAAGATGCATCGTTGGGCTGTTTCCATCTTGTGCTGGTGCCGACCATGGTGAACACTATGATGGGACTCATGCCACATGGCATTGGGGTAAAGGGGGGTGTCCATTCCCAGAAGGGCCTGGCCAGTCATAGGACAAGCAATCTGAGGGCCAAGGGCCACTGCCTAACTGTCGTCTGTGGCAGAGATGCTGCTGACTCCTGATCCAGTCCCCTGGGAGGAGAGAGGGAGCCCCCTCAGCAGCCATATCCTGGGCTTGTTTCCAGGGAAACCCAGGCCCCGCCCGGCATGTCTTAGCTCTTCGGTCTGTGCACAGCCTGCTGCCGTTCTCCTCTGATGGGTGGACAGGCCACCAGTCTCATTGCAGTCAGAGCAAACCTTGTAAAATCTAAATCAAGTCAGGCCTCTCCCACCTTACCCCCATCACCCTCAGGACCAGGCCTTACCTCCCTATCCAGGCCAAGCCACAGGCAGGTCCCCAAATGGCCATGCCTCTCTCACCCCCAGGCCTATCACAGGCCTGTCCCTCCAAGAGCACCCTCCCCAGCCTGCATCTAACTTCTCCTCATCGTTCGGGTCTGAGCTCACAGCCTTCCCCAAAGCCCCAGGCTGGGCTAGGCAGGTGCCTCCCTGGTTCCTCCTGCCCGGGCCCCTGTGAATCTTAGCTTGGATCACACTGTTGTCAGACATCTGTCCCCCTTGATAGAATGTCAGCTCCAGGAAGACAGAGATTTTTGCTTAGTTTTTTAGTTTCGGTATCCCCAGAGCATAGAGTAGTCTGGAGCACAGTAGGTGCTCAACAAACTTCCTTGAATGCATGCAGGAATGAATGAATGAATGAATGAATGAATGAATGAATGAATGAATGAATGAATGAGTGGGGAGCCCAGATCTGTCAGGATAAGGGCAGTGGAGTCCAGGCCTAGCCCGGGGGGGGGGGGGGGCGGAATATAGTGGAGAGAGGAGAAAACAAAGAAGAGTTTATAAAGCACCTAATGTTCATCAGGCCTTTCTCATTCCTGTGGACTGCAAGACACATTATACAGGTGGGAAAACTGAGCCCCCTTCATTTACTCTGCACACCCATCCCACGCGTCTCCAGGCCTTGGGCTGGGAGCTGGGCTGACAGAAGAGAATAAACCAAGCTGGACCCTGGTTTTTCAGAGTTGATGGGGGAAGCAAACCCAGCAGGAAGTGGAATGGAATGAACCAGAATTGGCGCCTCTGCACCTCAGTGGCACCACTCCCAGCCAGCCTCTGCTGTGAACCCTGGCACCACCATGACAGCTCGGTCAAAAGTTTGTATTCTTGCCTGGCCGGTGTGGCTCAGCAGTTGAGCATCGACCTAGGATCCAGGAGATGGAGGTTCGATTCCCTGTCAGGGCACATGCCCGGGTTGCGGGCTCGATCCCCAGACGGAGGAGTGCAGGAGGCAGCCGATCAATGACTCTCTCATCATTGATGCTTCTATCTCTCTCTCCCCCCTCTCTTCCTCTCCCTGAAGTCAATAAAGATAGATATTTTTTAAAAGTTTGTATTCTTGACACAAGTGATGTCTGTCTGCCTCCTGTTCTGGGTGTCGAGTGGCAATAACAAGCTATGCGACAGGCCCTCATCTAAGCACTTTACACAAATGAGCTCGTTTAATTCCCACCAGTCCTCTGAGGGTAGGGGGTTTTATCATCTCTATCTTACGGATGAGGAAACCGAGGCCCAGGGAGGGTAAACAACTTGCCCAGAGACACACAGAGGTAGACCCTGGAACGTAACATGAAATTACACACAGGGTCATAGACGCCAAATTCAGGATGAAGTCACCTCTGGAGGGAGGGCGGGGGATGCACAAGGATCTCTGCCACGTTTTAGTTCTCTTTTGGAGGTGGGAACATGGACACGCAGGCATCATTTCTCAACTCCTTTTGCAAGTCAAAAATAGTCATCACAGCACATAGCCATGTAGCCACATTGCGTGGAGTGACTAACAGTAGACACGGGGCAGGCCTTTGACCCAGCTCTGTCTGATTTGGGGCCCCTCCAGGCTTCCCTCATCCTCCCAGGCCTCCTGGCTCTTAGTAACGTAGCTGTGGTGGAGTTTGGCAACCGACTGCACAGAGTTACGACAGCACCTGCATCTGCCAGCTGGGGGGTGGGGGGAGGGGGTGGGGGCTGCCCCTGCCTCTGACCACTGAGCCCCCCTCCAGCAGCCCAGCCAAGGTGCCCAGACGCCCTCTCTCCAGCCCCTCCAGCTATACCTTTCCTCATAGTACTTTGCACTACCTGACGTCACAACTATTTGCAGTGACCAGAAAGTCAGCACCTTGAAGGCAAGAATCACGCCTGGGTTCATTACCACTCTCTCCCCAGAACTAGCGTACAGCTGGCGCTCAGTAAGTGTTCACCTAGTGAACAAATGAAAAACTGGATCAATGAATTGCAAGCCCTCCCTCTCTTTGTTCTTTCCTTCCTTCTTTCCAGAGGTAGTTGTTAAGCACCTACTATGTGCCAGGCACCGTAGTAGGTGCTGGGGACACAACGGTGAATGAAACGGGATCTCTGCACTGTCATTCCAGAGAGGATGTTGGTCAGCAAAGCAGTCACGTCACAAACAAGAAGCAGCGACGCCGCAGCAGAAAGAGTGAGGAGAGCGGTTCCCGGGCCTTGGGCACCTGCGGCAGATGCTGACGTCCAGGGAGGTGGGGGTGTCTCCCCCAGGAGGTGACTCTGCAGAGGCTCCTTCACACATCCACTGAGCACCTCCCACATGCCAGGTAAAGGAGCACAGCCTGTGCCTCCCCGGGATGCTTGGAGAGCCCCCGGGGTGAGAGGACACATGTTAGGAAAGAGGAAACTGTCGGTCAAAGAGCAGGCGCGTCAGGGCCTGACGTCGCCTCCAGCCCGGAAGCATCCCCGAGGAAGTGACGCTCGTGCAGTGCCCGGGCAGGGGCACCAGCCGGTGCAAAGGCAGGAAGGGGTCCACATCCCTCCAAAGCTGCTGGCTCTGCGTGGGATCTCTGGCCTCAGTTTCTCCTTTGTGAAAGGAAGCTGTGCCCCTGCCAGGCAAGGATGCTGGAAGGTTCTCTGGGAGCCTTTCAGGGGCTGGGGAAGGCCCTTGATTTAAGTCCTGCAGAGGGGCTTGTTTTTCCCCAGCCTTCCCCGCCAGGCTATCAGCCCTGTGGGAGAGGGCCCAGCACCACCTATGCACAGCAGGTGCTCAGGCATTAAATGAGCCAGTGAGCCTCAGTTTCCCCATCTGTGCGGTGGAGGTAACACTGGTGTGGCCATGAAAAAGGAATGAAACGCTCTTTCCACTTCCGTGCTGTCTCCTCTCCCTGCCTCCTGGCAGCGGGTCAGGCCTCTCTGGACTCCTGAGTCCTCAAAAATGACTCTCCCTGGAGGCTGGGGGGTGCGGGGAGGGGCGGGGAGGAGATGAAGCTGAACAGTTCTCCAGCTCCAGACTTTGAGGCGTGATCCTGAGGTGCCTAGAAGGAAATGACAAGCAGCTTCATTTACAATGGAAGGAAACTGAGGTAGAACAACAGTAATAATAAAAATCGAATGTTTACTGAACACTTGCTCCAAGCCAGGCACAGTGCTCAGTGCTAAGTCCTTTGACCCAAGTTGTTTCATTTAATCCTTTCAACAATCATCGCTGTGGGGAGCTAATACCATGACAGCCACTTTACAAGTAAGGAAATGAAGACTCGGGGAGGTAAGTCGAGGCCACACCATCAGCTAATGGGATGGGAACACAGGTCTGGCTCCAGAACCAGAATCTTAAATCTGGCCCTCCCTGTGGTGGGCTGGGGGTGGGAGGAGGGAGAAAGGGCACCTGGGAGAGACTGGAGATAAGTCCTCATCTGGGGGACCAGGTTCTGTGGAATAAAAATTGCAAGAATGAGGGGTCAGGGGTCAGTCTCATGTTCTTTCTATCCTAGAAGGCCCAGGGCAGCTTAAAGAAGCCCCATCCTAGTAACCTGAAATTTACTCTGCTTCATTCATTCATTCAATCAGTCAACAGGAAACAGAGTACAGGGTGACATATAGCCCAAGATATCCATGTAAACAATAAATGTAAATGGGTTATATGGGTCTATTAAAAAAAAAGACTCATATTAGATCAACCTTCACTCATAAATTCATGGGACAAATACTAAATGTCTAAAATATTCTAAGTTCTGTTTTAGATTCTAATGATAGAATCTAAAAATAAAATTTTTGTTAAAGAAGGGAAAATATGGGGAAAAGGTGGTCTGGGGAGAGAGACCTGTTGGTACAAATGCTGTGAAGCTGCCATGAGCTTGGGGAATGGAGAAACAGAAAGGGGGCTGGCGTGGCTGTAGAACAGCATGAGTGTGCGAGTGTGGTGGGGGTGACGTGGGAAATACCAGGGACCCAAGAGCATACACAGGACAGAGGCTGAGGCCAGGACACCAGCCCCAAGGAGGGTCAAGATGCAGAAGATCCGGGCCCTGTGGGTCAGTGACTGCTCCTCGCTCTCCCCGCAAGCCCAGTTGGACTCTTGACCCCTCCCAGCCCCCACCTTCCATGGATGGGGACCACAGCCCCTCCCCTGGGAAGAAGGTCTACCATGAATTGAAGGTCTACTGGGTGCCAGACTCCACCACCCATGGTCTACATGTTTAATTAGCTCATTAAGTCCTGACATCAGGTTAGTTTTCTCCCCATTTTGGAGAAGAGAAAACTGAGCCTCAGAGAGGTAGATGACCTGCCTGAGGCCAACAGCTGGTGGGTGGCAAGGTTGAGGTATGAAGTCAGGGTCCCCAACACTGTAATGTGCCTTCTTGGCCCTGAGGAGCTGTCTCCTAGGAAATGGCAGTAGAGAGACCTCGGCTGGCCCTGTTCTGACCTCTGTCCACATCTGGGAAACGGCCTGTCCGGTCAGTGTCAGAATCTTGATGACTCACTCCCTTCCTCAGGGTAGTCAAGTTCCCAAAGTGCTGAGCTGGCATTTCTCATTTCACCCTCACAGTGACTCCAATTGACAAAGAAGGAGACTTAGGCTCAGAGGGGGAAGTGATTGTTCAAGGTCACAGCCTAGGGCTCTCCTGAGGACCTGGGACTTTTTTTGAGTTTGTTCATTGCATGGTAAGAATGGAGACACCCAAGGATGCAGAGACTTTAGGGCGGGATGGGGGGGGCGGGGACAGGAGCAAGGACACACAGACAATAAGGGAGAGCAGGCCTGGAACCCAGGACACTGACTCCCAGGCTTCTGCCACTCGCTGCATCCTGGGAAATGTGGGGGCCTGGCCCCTTGGTCCAGGTTATCTCCTGAGAGGGGGAAGGGGCCATGGAAAGTGTCCCTGAATCTCCCTGCTCAGATCATGTCCTGGGTCCTGCCCAAACAAACAGGAAATGCCAGGCAGTCCCCCAACCCCCACCCCAGGGCGTGGGAAGGCTCCCCCTGGATTCCAGTGATTCCAGCATAGCCCAGCCTCCACGGTGATCTGGGCCCTAACAGGCCTACGTGACCCTTGGGCAAGGCCCTTCCCCTCTTGGGGCCTCAGACCCCCGCACCCCCTGTAGTCACAGACTCTAGGTCAGACAGAACTCTGCCACCTCCTGGCTGTGTGACTTCAGGCAGGTGTGTGTTCCCCTCTGAAGCCCAGCTCTCTTCTGTAAAATGGGGACAGTACACAGGGCATGTACTCCATCATCTGAGCTAGTATTACCCCAAGCAAGGGCGTGATGGGGAAGGCTGGCCTTTAGAAAGACCTCTGTGGTCCCCTGGGAAAGATGTCCTTGGTTCCTTGGGCCCAGGACTACTCTGGGCACCTCAGTTTCCCAGTCTGTAAAAGAGGCAGAGCTGTGACACAGGCTGAATTGCAGGGACTGAGTGACAGGAGAAAGAATGGCGGGCAGGGGCAGAAACAGGCCTGGGGCACGGGTGAAGGTGGCTCTGTTCCCTCTCCTGTTCGTTCCAGGCAGGAAGCAGGTGCTCCCAGGTGCCAGGCCTTCCGTGCATAGTCCTCACTCCTCCCCAGACCCCAGCTCCAGATCCCAGAAGCCTATCAGACAGCGTGATTCCATGGAGTCATTCATGCCCGGCAGCTCAGAGAGGCACAGCAACTTGCTCTAGGTCACACAGCAGAGTAGCCACTTCTTCTTCAAGAGCTCTCTAGAGACAGCGGGATCCCAAGTGTGAATGGGAAGGAAACCACCCACCAGTTCCACGCTGGGGGACAACATGGGCCCCAGACCCTAAAGAGACTTGGGGAAACTAAGTGCCAGGGAGGATCCTCTGGCTTTGAGGCACCAAATGTGCAATGAGCTTCTGTATTTGGGCCTGTCCACCTCCCTGTGCCAGGCCTGTCCTGGGAAAGAAGAACCTGGGAAATGGGCTCAAACTCCTGCATTCCACCCTATAACAGGCACTAAGTTACTGCCTTTCTCAGAACCTGGGGTTCTGTGCTATAAAGTATAAAATAAAGTGTGGTAAGGATGAGAGATACCGGATGTCAACCGGTGCCCAGAGCACAGCTCAGTAACCTGGGGCTTTGCTGTTGCTGTTATTGTCAGAGGCCTGTTCCTTAATCCCTCGGAGCCTCAGTTTCCTCATCTGCAAAACAGGTGTGACAGAGCCCACTGAGGACTTTAACAGTTATCCCACATAAAGCACTTATTGTGTGCCTTGCTTTGTCTTCCACTTCTATTCCAACACCCAGCACAGTGTCTGGCACATAGTAGGAGCTCAATATGTCATGGCTATTGTATTATTATTATTATTATTATTATTATTATTATTATTACCCTGACTCTCCCACTCCCCAGCTGTCTGAGATCTTGGGCAACTCGCCAACTTCCCACTGTGCTCAACTTCACTTTCTTCCCTCATAAACTGGAAATAACAATAGTGCCTGCCTCTGGAGCTGGGTGACAATCCATTCATGCATTCCGCAAATACTTATAAGTGCCTACCATTTAGAAACTGGGGGTACAGCTGGGAACAAAACAGGAAAAGAACAAACGACCCTGCCCTCATGGAGCCGACGCTGTAGGGGGAGACAGGATGAATGGGTGTTTTATACACTGTGCTGGACCGTGATGGAGCAGGGGAAGGCGTGGGGGAGCAGGGGAAGGGGTGAGGGAGCAGGGGAAGGGGTGAGGGGGCAGGGGAAGGGGTGAGGGAGCAGGGGAAGGCGTGGGGGAGCAGGGGAAGGCGTGGGGGAGCAGGGGAAGGGGTGAGGGAGCGGGGGAAGGGGTGAGGGAGCAGGGGAAGGCGTGAGGGAGCAGGGGAAGGGGTGAGGGAGCAGGGGAAGGCATGGGGGAGCAGGGGAAGGGGTGAGGGGGCAGGAGTGTGGACTGTAGGAGGAGGGGGGAGGCAGGCAGAATGGTGCTGCCATGGTCCAGGTGAGAGGGGATGAGGCTGGACCAGGCCAGTGGCAGGGGAAGTGGGGAGACACAGTAAGCTCTTGGGCCTGTTTTCATCCTCAGATCTTCCTCAGAGAGCTTTTTTCCCCCTCACCCAAGGATATTTTTCCTATTGCTCTTTCAGAGAGAGTGGAAGGGAGAGAGAGGGAGAGAAACATCGATGTGAGAAACTCCAAATGGTTGCCTCCCGCTTGCACCCCAACTGGGGCCAGGGATTGAGCCTGCAACCGAGGTACGTGCCCTTGGCCAGAATCGAACCCAGTGCACTTCAGTCCCCGGGCCGACACTCTAACCACTAAGCCAAACAGGCCAGGGCCCTCAGGTAGATTTTTATCCCCATTTGGCAGCTGAGGAAACGAAGCCTCCGAGCTGCTTCGCCAGGGCCTTGGGCTGTGGCCCAGACAAGCCTCCGCTGGGCCTGGGAATCCTCGCCTGTGGGGCCTCTCCTTGCCCAGACCTAACCTGAAGGAGCAGGTGAGGGGTCTGGCCGGCCCCGCAGCCCTTGCCTTCACCCCGCAGACTGCCAGCCCTCCCGCGTGGGACACAGCTTCTCGCCAGGATGCTGAGGCTCGTCACTGTTATTAGATAAATAATAAGCTCTAACGATAGGACATAGAAATCAAAATCTATGGTCTAAGGATGTTGGAGATACTACCATCAGCTCCATTTGAGGCCTGAGGGCTGAGGACAGAGTGTGGGGGCAGGTCACGGCCTGAGGTCACACAGCAGCAGCACTGGGATTCGAACCCCAGACCAGCGGATCCAGAGGCTGAGCTTTTGTCAATGACACAGAACAAAACAGGCTGTCCAGAGGTTCCAGTCAGCCTCCCCTTCAGAGACAAATGGGGAAACAGGTCTGAACAGGCTCAGTCACCTACCTGGCCCTAGCCGCAGAGAGACCCCAAAGCAAAGTCAAGAGACTGAGAGGCCCCTTTCCACAAGCTGGGGGGCTCCGGGCCCTGCAGGAAGTGGCCGCCGCTAGGACAGGCCTGCTGCTTTGATCAGCTTTATGAGCCATGCTGTTTATGGAGGCCCAGCCCCCACCTCTGCTACCGGGACTGTGTCTCGTCACTGGCACTCGGGATATTAGCAGTCCCAGGGGAGTCTGCCCGCCGGGGTCTTGGCCCCATTTCCTCCAGCCTGGCCCATGCCCTGCCCCTTGGCCTCCACCCCTGGGAACAGGGTAAGAGGGTCCCCTCAGGCCACATCCCCTCCTGGAGAGGCCGCCTTGCTGTTTGCAAATGCAGAGCAAGCTGGTCCACCTCAGGGCCTTTGCCCTGGCTGTGCTGGCTGCCTGGAGCCCATTTCCCAGCTCCTGCCATGCTGCTCCTCCATGTCACCTCCTCAGAGAAGCCCCCTGACCTCCCCGTCACCCTCCGGCACAGCTTTCATTTAATTCTTCAGTGCCCGTATCACTGGAATTTTCTTGTTCATCCTTTCTACTGTGCATTTTCTGACTTCTTCCCAGGACAGGGATCATCTGTCCCACTCACTCCTATGTTCCCAGCGCCTAGCATGGTTTTGGCACACAATAAGTGCCCAATAAATGTTTATTGAGTGGAAGAGTAATAAAATCTTTGGGGGGGGGGTTAAGTTGTAGCAGCCTAAGTCTCCAAAGCATTTCTCAGAGCCCCCATCTCCCACCCTTGAATGTGCCTGGAAAATTCACAGGCACAGATGCTGCACACAGAAGGAGGTTTCAGCCCCACTTTATGGAAAAGGAAACTGAGGCTCAGAGAAATGATGTGACGTGCTCAGTGTCCCCAACTTAAAGGAGCAGAGCTGGGATTCAATTCCAGGTTCCACTGCACCAGACCTCATGGTCTCTGCTCCCCCTCCCCGCCTCTCTCCTCCCCCCTACACCCCTCATGCCCCCTCCCACCTCCCACCTCCCCACCCTTCCAGCCCCCTCTCCCCCTTCTCCCCAGACCTGGCTCATGCCTATGATGGCTCCTGACAAGAAGCAGCGGGGAACAGGTGTCAGACCAGCCAGGCCAGTTCTGGAGCATGTTGGGGGGCACTGCCCCCACCCTGGGGCAAAGCCGAGGGATGACAGTGGACACCTGCTCCCACACCTGCCCCTGCCTCCTCGCCCTCATTCAGGTCCTGCGAGTCCCCCAACACCCACAAGGCCACAATGGATGGTTTGTTCTCAGAGACCCCAGGACGCCTGCTCCCCACTCCCTCAGCTCCGCCTGTGCTCTGTGACCTGGAGCAGGTGCACCCAGCTCTGGCCTGGGGAGGGAGCAGCAGGCAGGAGTTTTCCACCCCTCTGCGCAGACACCCTTGGCGCCAGCCTCCCCACTCACTCGCACCAGCTGCTGGGGAACCTCGGGGCCCAGAGGCAGGGGGCATATGGGCACCTGCTGGGGGCGGGCCAGTTCCTATTTCTCACAGAATTTACTAGTCTTCCCAACAACTCTGGAGGCAGTCTGTGGTCATCCCTTATTCTAGCTGAGGCCATGAAGGCCCAGAGACAGAAAGGGCAGGGCACTTGCCCAAGGTCACACAGTAACAGAACTGAAACCCAGCTTGCATGTTTTCCCTGTTCCTCTAACTGGTCTCTCCTTGGGCCATCAGAGTCACAGTAACCATTGCTGAAAACCTACTATGCATCAGGCATTTAACTGGGTCCCGATTCGTTCAAACACTCGATCAGCAGATAGGGATCTGTCACTCACTGAGCTGGGTCTGGGGATAGAGCAGAAGGAAATAGGCTCCAGGCCCTCAGAGGGCGGACCTTCCAGTGGGAAGTCAGAGTATAAACAAGCAAAGGGAGAAGCCAGAGGGATTACTCAGCTGTGAGAGGGGTGGTGAGACAGAGGGGCCTCTATGGAGTGAGATCAGGCTGCCGGTGCTCTGAGCAGGGCACGTCTGAGCTGAGACCTGAAGGAGAAGGAGCTGCCATGCGCAGAGGAGAAAGGGCCTTGGAGGGAGCTCGACCCAAGAAAGCAAAGCCTCAAGGCGTGAGAGCGCCTGGTGTGTGTGAGGCACTCCCATCTTATAGAGATGCACTGAGTGCCAGCTGTCTACCAGGGTCTGATCTAGGAGCTGGGGGCACAGAGTGCCCAACATGACATAATCACTGCCCTTGTGGGAGTGTAGTTTGAGCTCAATTGTCCTGACTCCCAGGCCAGCAGCCACAGAGCTGCTTCCAGCCCCAACCCCTCCTCCAGGAAGACTTCCAAAATGGCCCTGGCCTGCTTAGACCTGCCCCACTCTGGGACTCCATAGGCCAACTCTGACACCGGTCCCTCCACCCACGGGTGCCCAGAACCAGTCCTCTGGAGCCGGCTCCCGCCTCAGGATGGAAGGAAGGGCTTAGGCACTGGCAGGATGTTTTATCCATTAAGGTCCTGGCAGACGCCAGGAGACGGGTGGGGTAGAGGTGGGAGTGAGAAATGACTTCTGCAGGCAGGACGGTGCCTCCCCTGCTGTCCAGGTCTGCCCTCCCCAGGACTGTCCCCGCCTGTGTGTACTCCGCCAGGCCTAGCCATGGGGAAACTGAACACAGAAAGGCCTGGGGCTTCTCTAGGGCACACAGCAGGCTCCCAGCCTCTGACCTCAGCCAACAGGCAGAGACCACACACCGGAGGCCCTCGGACCAAGCCAGAGCCACAGAGGGACAGAGGAGTCATTTTGGCCTCCACAGGGTTTAACAACTTCCCAGAGATTTCCAACAAAATCCAGACTCCCGGTTTTCTCATGGCAATGGGCCCATTTCCTGCAGGACAATGAATCCTACCCACCACAGTCCCTACGAAGCCCTATTGGCCCACACTTTGTTCATTTAAATACCTGCCTAGCATCTGTAGGCACTACAGTTGTCTGACATTTGCTTAAGCAAGGAAAAGAAGAACAAATGGTGGCATTTCAGGCAGGGGTGAGGGGAGGAAGAATTTGGGCTCCCCGGAAGCAGCCCCTGCAGGCACTGGGATTTGCAACCCCTGCCTGGGAGCTGACCTTTCCAGGCTCTGCTGACCCCAGGGCTGTTCTCCAAACAGGGCACTGCACGTGAGTGTGTGCATAGCCCCGCTCTTCTCCCAGGAGGATTTGTGGGCCCAGCACACACATTTTGCAGGCATAAGTGTTTGTGTTCGAGGGCACAGAGTACTTTTGGGGACTCGAATCTAAGATCTGTCATTTCCTGGCTGTGTGGTCTTGGGCAAGGGCCTCACCCTCTCTGGACCCAGTTTTCTCATTGGCTGGCACCAGACAGGAGGAAGAGTGACTTGTACTATTCGATGTAAAGCCAAGTGCTTGGTACCTGCTAACACCTTCAGTCCTCACCCAGGAATGAGGACTCCGAGGCACAGAGAGGTGAAGCACTTGGCCCAGGACGGCGATTTATCAATTAAAGAGATTTAACACCTAACAACAGTATGCATTGGACAATAAGCTTCTCTCTCTACACCTGATGACCAGACCTAGCAGGATTCGTTGAGAGGGCAGGACCAGAACCAGGCACCAGGAACAAAGCCTGGCTTTGCCCGGCTTGCCCTTCACTTCCCTGCACCTCCGTTTCCCCACCTGTGAAACGGGAACAATAACAGTTGTTTGAGGATGAATTAGCTATTTCCTAGAAGGGCTCAGAAAAGGGAAGGGCCCTCAGTACTTCCTACTGTGCTGGAGTGGATGTCATCTTGCCTGTAAAGTGTTTCCAGCTCCTTCACCCAGGCTTTCTGGGGTCCTGCATCCAGGCTTCCCCTGTTGGACTTCTGCGCTCTCCGTGCACAGGGACAGGGACTGTGTCTGTCTTGCTCCTCACTGTTCCAGTTCAGTAAATGCTGTTGGAATGAATGAATGCACGAATGAAAGAATGAAGGAATGAATGAACCAGTCCCAGGGCCCATTACAGCTGGCCCAGCTCAGCAAGCAGTGGGAAGAGCATTTGGCAAGATCAGGCCCCAAACAGCAAAGGCTTGGACCAGATGCCACAGACACATCTTAGTTGCTGTTAATCCAGTGGGAAAGGCAAAAATATTACTGGAAATCCTTAAATTGCTCAAAATGCACAGAGAACTAGTCTGTCACCCCATCTCCTGCTAGCAGTCACACTGGCCTCTGGGCTGTTCCTTGAACACACCAGGCACATTCCAGCCTCAGGACCTTTGCACTTGCTATTCCCTCTGTCTGGAATGCTCTTCCTGATCTGCAAATAGATGTGTGGCTCTGTCTCTTACCTCCTTCAGTTCTCAGCTCAAATGTCACCTTCCCAGGGAGGCCATTCGTGACTCCAGTCCATCCCCCTGCTGAAAGGCCCACACCCTCCCTGTTCCGCTGTAGTCTGTGATCTGCCTTTTGCTGCGGCTGTTCTCACAGCTCTCATGGCTACCTGGTATTGTTTTCATTTGTTGCTAGTCTCCTGCTGAATTCCTGGGGCAGGAATCTTGCTTTATTCAAAGTTGTAACTCCAGCACTTAGATCCCTGCGTGGTACATAGTAGGTGCTCAATAAATATCTGTCAAATGAATAAATAAACACAATAGAAACAAAAAAGGAATGGAAGGCCCTAGAACAGACCAGAACATACAATCAAGCAGAAACAATGCAATGGAATGGATATGATATACCATGACAACCAACACGACCCAGCAAAGCAGACTGACCCTCAAGGCTTCGACAGAATTGGATGGAAGAGCCAAGAACCCCCTCCTGAAACTATCATTAAGAACCCAGCAGGCACCATTGGAGGCAGGTGGCCCAGAGTTGTATTTGGACTAGGGTCTTCCCACAGCACCTCCCCCCAGCTCTCCTGGTCTGAGGGCTTTTCCGCCCACTCAGTCCCTGTTCCTGCCCAGCCGACAGGTCAGGGGTGGTTTCTGGTCTGGGCACCAGGGTACTGGCTCCTGTCTGTGGTGATTCCTGCTGAGTCACTGGCCATGGCTCTGGACAGAATCCCATGAGCCTGATCATACTGGCAGGGATGGGGGGGAGGTTAGACCTTGGCCAAAGGGATGAGATGCTAAGTCTACATGGGGGGACGTGGTGTGTTGGGCTGGCCACAGGCTGCTTCTCCCTCTCACTAGTGGTTTCTGCTTCACCCCCAGCCCCAGCCCCTAGCATGGCTCTCAAAGGGCCCAGCCCCTCCCCACCAGCCACCTCCCAGAGCTGACCAAGGCCCTCGGTAGCCTGGTGGTCATAACGGAGGAGCGAAGACTTAGAGCACCTTCCTCCAAAGAGCCCTCCACGGGGGGTGGCTGACCCTGCCCAACACAGATCAGACCTGACCGTGGAAGCCTCAATTTATTTGCAGGGTGGGGTCCTGATCTGAGGCTTAGGCAGTGGCGAAGAAAGGGCACCCTGCCTGTCCACCTGGAGGTTTGGGCGATCCTGATTCCGATCTGATCATTCTCTGGCTCCTCCCTCTCCCCAGCCCCACCCCCATCCATCCCTGAGACAGGTCAGTTCTCCCCCTAAATCTACCTGGAATCTGACCACATCTCACTACCTCTGTGGACCCCCTGCTCAGGACTCCACAGGAGCTCCCACCCCACTCAGAGCAAAAGCTAAATCTTCAAGTGGCCTGCTTGATCTGCTCATACCATTTCCTTGCTGAACTCACCCCATCTCACCTACTCTGTTCTAGCCACAGTGGCCTCCTTGCTGCTCCTTGATTAGGCAGCTGTATTGCCGCCCCAGTGCCTTTGCACTTGCTGTCCCCTCTGCCTGAAACTCTTCCCAGATACTCACACGGCTCCCTCCCTTAACTCCTTCAAATTTTTGCCTGGCATTACTTCTTGAGACACACCTTCCTTCAGCACCCACCCAACATGGAGGCCACTCCCTCTGGCATCCTGACTCCCCCAGCTGTGCTCGATTCTCCCCTCCGGGCCCTTATTCCAGCACACTGTAATACATACTCACTGGTGCTTGCATGTCTCCATTGCTAGAATGACAGCTCTACGAGGGCAGGGAGGTTGTCTGCTCTGTTCACTGTTTTATCCCATGTGCCCAGAGCAAGACCCGGCCCATAGTAGGTGCTTCGTATATTTGGGCAGATGAATGAAGGAATGGATGAGCTAGAGGAATTGGGAGGGGAGTAGGAAGAGCAGAGTTTAAAGCTCAGGTGGTCGGGGAGAGCGTCCCTGACAAGGTGACATTTAAGCTGAAGCCTGAGGTTGAGAAAGAGCCACTCCCTTGCAATGTCTGAGGCAGAAGAAATAGCAAGTGCAAAGGCCCTGAGGCTGGAACCTGATCCACAAACTCAAGAAACAGAAAGAAGGTCATGAAGCTGAGTGTAGTCCGCGTGAATGTGCAGGGCAGGAAGCACAGGATTAGAAAATTTGGGGGTTGAGTTTGCTGCCTGTAACCCAGGAGGTACAAGGATCCTACTCTGATACCCCTGGACTCCCATCTGTGTGACAGATGGTTTTCTGTCTGTCCTGTCCAACAGCGGCCACAACTGGAATCTCAGCTCTCCACCCACTCCCCCTTCCCCTCCCCCCCCCCCCCCCCCCCCCAGCCACCCACATCCCACTTTCCCGCCTGGTGCTGGCAGCAACAGGAAACTGTGACTCAGGAGTCTGGCTGGCTAGGGGCCGCCCTCCCCCACGTCCGGGCGGCCAGGCAGGAGCCAGCCTTGGCCGACACCAAGGGCCCTCCCACCTGACGTCCAAGGGCTCGGGCCAAGGGTGTCCTCCTCCCAGGACGGCAGACACTCCACGTGGATTCTTATGGGCAGCAGGACAAGAAGCAGCAGCACCAACCACGTAAACTTCCCGAGAGTGTGTCTGGTTATTCCCACTTTCCAGGGGAGGAAACCGGGGTTCAGAGAGTCTGTTACACTTGCCCAGGTCACACAGCAGAACTGGCACCCTGGGGATATGGTGCGGGCACTGGCGGTGCTCAATTGGCAGGTCCAGGGCAGCAGGCTCGTGGAGCTGAGCCTCCACCAGTGTAGACAGATCACAGGCTTCCCCAGGCACCCCCTAGGTAGGAGGGCCCCTGGGCTGCTTCCCTGGCCTTGGATCCCAACACCCCCAGCACTAGGGGCTGGGGTTTCTCTTCTCTCACTAATTCCCCAAGCCACGCACACTCACCAAGAAACAACTTGACCAAGAGTCCAGGAAGGGAAATAACCAGCAAACGGGACACAGGGTGCTTCCTGGGGTGCCTCACCCCCTCCCCATTTCCTCCATCAGCAACTTTCCGCCCATCAGCCGGACACGGTCACTTCATTTTGCAGTGCACAAAAGGACATTTTTCCTGCCCTTCCCTGAGGAAGGCTCATGGGAGTTCAAATTGTGGGCTCCATCCAGATCCTGACCGCCTGGGTTCAAACCTCAGCTCAGTCACTTCTTAGCTGTTCAACCCCGGACAACTGTCTTCACCTCTCTGGGTCTCAGCTGCCCCGTTGTACCGCCTTCCAGGGTAGTTTTGCACACTGAATGAATCAGTGCACAGAGCAAGTGCTCAGTAAATGTTCTCGTGGTTCTCTGGCTTCACAAGCCTGAGTCTGTGCTGAGTTCAGCAGAGGTGTGGGGACCCCTGCCCCCACTGCAAGCTCATCTATGAAACTCCCCAGTCACCCTGTCCCTCCTGTTAGAGTTACACACCCAGGTTAGATTTTATTCTCTGGAGCCCACTTAACAAGCCATCGATATTATTTCTGGCCAAAAAATGCGGTGTGGTTCTGGGGAATTAATGGGTCCAGGCTACTTTCTCTTTTGATGAGGTGGTATCCAAGCATTTCTGGAAAACTGCACTGCTTTCCCATCCGAGACATTCAGTGTCAGCATGGACTTGGGACCTCAAGGTGGATGCCACTTCCACCCCTGGGCTGCCCACTCCTTCCAGCCCTGAGCCCTGTTCCACCCACGCCTCTCTGGAGAGGAGATTCTGGGAGTGCTTGACTCCCTTCTGCCCCCAGCTCCACCCAAACTAAGAGCATGGGATGTCATGGTATTAGCACCATGTAATGAGGCCCAGAAAGGTGAACCAGCTTCCCCAAAGTCACACAGCCAGGAAGGAGCATGGGAGATTATAATCCAAGCAAGTCTAATAGAGAAACACTAGCTTCTACCTCTTTCCTCAGCTTCCTCTGTAGATGGCAACTTGAGAAGCTAAGGGTGGACTGAAGACAGCCTAGTTCTCTCTCTCCCCCTCTCTCCCACTCCAGCTTGGGTTCAAGGTGGTTTGAAGTCCAATAGACCCAATTTCATCACTTCTTACCAGTGATCTTGGCTGATGAATTCCACTTTCTGAGCCTCAATTTCCTCATCTGCAGAATGGGGGCAATGCAGAGCCTCCCTCATCAGCTTGTTGTGAGAATTCCCCAAGATCATGCACACTTTAAAAAGTGCTTAGCTGGCAGTTCTTCAATAAATTAAACACAGAATTACCATATGACCCAGCAACTCCAATCTGAGGTATACACTCAAAAGAATTAAAAACAGATGTTCGAACAAAAACTAGTACACAAATGTTCATAGTAGCACTATTCATAATAGACAAAATGTGGAAACAAATGTCCATCAGCTGATGAATGAATGAACAAAATGTGATACATCCACACAATAGACTATTATTCGGCAATAAAAAGCAATGAAGTCCTGACACATGCTAAGCCACGGAGGAACATGTGAAAGAAGCCAGACGCGAAAGGCCGCATATTGTATGATTCCATTAATATGAAATACCCAGAGAAGGCAAACTCAGACACAGAAAGTAGGTTAGTGGTTTCCAGAGGCTGGAGGGAGGGGGGGATGGGGAATGACTGTTTAATGAGTACAGTTTCCTTTCGGAGTGATGGAATGTTCTGGAACTAGATAGTGGTGATGATTGTGCAACACCGTGAATGTCCCAAATGCCACTGAATTGCACACTTTAAAATGGTTAAAATGGTCAATTCTATGTGTATTTTACCACAATAAGAAAAAGTGCTTGGCACAGTGTCTGGTGTGCAGCGAGGGTCCAGAGAAAGTCAGCCATGTACTCAGGGCTTGGGTTCCAGAGTTAGCTTGTGAGGCTTTGATGGAGTCAAAACTATAATCCACAAACACAGGACCTATTTTCCCTGCCATCCATCAACAGCACCCACACTTGGGTCCTTGTGGCCTCATTTTCCATGCCACATGGCAGTCAATAGGTAACTTTGGGTAACCCTGCCTGGCTGACACTATAATAGTGTGGAAGGAAAACTAATACATCCCCATACACCTAATAAAGAGAGAGTATGATGCCATGTAAAATGAGTGTTATGAGGGAAAATAAAACTAACTCATTTAACCAGGGTCATCAAGGAAGGCTCCTCAGAGGAGGTGAGTCAGAGAGCAGAGTCTGAATGAATTGAGGGAAGAGCTAAGAAATCTCTAACTGTGATCTGTACAACATTGCATAATCCACCCTCTCCCACCTCAGTCCCACCAGCCTCCCCCTCCTTCACTGCGTTCCAGCAACACCTTCTCTCATAGTCACCCAGCTGCCCTGTCCCCAGGGCCTTTGCACTTGCTGTTCACTTTGCCAGGAACACTTTCCCCATATCTGTCCTAGACGAGCCATTTCTCACCATCTGGATCTCTTCTCAAATGTCACCTCCTCGGGGAGGCTTTCCTGGACTGCCTTGTTTCAGGGGCCCTATAGTCACTCTCCATCACCTCCCCTACTTTATTTACATCCTAGTACCTTTTCTACTTGAAATTATCTTCTTATGTTTATTATCTGTCTCCCCTTAGACCACCATCTCCAAGACTTTTTGTCTGTCTTGTCTTCTGGTGTATGCCCCTGTGCTCCATGTCTCAAACAGTGCCCAGAATGTAGTAGGTGCTCAAGAAATGTCTGTGTAAGAAAAGCACAAATAAAGGAATGAGTGTCTCTTTGTAGGGAGGGGGGATCTCAGCCCAGAGAAGGGCCAAGACTTCCCCAAGACCACACAGGTGGGAGACAGGTGACTCCAGGAGTCCCTCTGAGCCCAGGCCTCATCCACAGTGTCAGTGAGGCCCTGCTTGTTGACGAGGGGCTGCGGGGCAGATGGGAAGCCATGTGGCCAAGGGAGCTCTGGCGACCACAGCCCCATCTGTCCCTCTCTCTCTTTCTCTTTTTTTTTTTTGTTTTTTGATTATTGATTTCAGAGAGAGGAAGGGGGGAGAGAGAGAGAGATAGAAACATCAATGATGAGAGAATCGTCATTGATCGGCTGCCTCCTGCACACCCCGACCTCGGATGGAGCCCGCAACCCGGGCATGTGCCCTGACCTGGAATCGAACCAAGATCCCCTGGATCCTAGGTTGGTGCTCAACCGCTGAGCCACGCCTGGCCAGGCTGCCCCCTCTCTCTGGATGCCCCCTTTGCCCACCCAGCTCTCCAGCCCACATCCTGGTTGTGCCAGTCTCCAGCCCTGGGTGACCCAAACAGACTTCCCCGCAACAGGTGAGAGCTGGGTGAGGGGGAAAGTGCCAGGCAGCTGCCGAGCTAGCCCTGTGTCCCTGAAATTGCCACCCAGGAAGTGAGAGGGGCTGAGAGGGTGCCCAGACCACTGGCCCTTCCTGGCACTTGAGGCCCCAGCAGGTGGACGCACTTCTCTGAGTCTCCGTTTCCTCCCCAGTAAACACGGGTGATAATTCTCACCTCACGGGCGGTGTGACCAAAGAAGCCTCCATGGGGTTGCACATGATATACTTACACTAACGACTGCTACACAGGACATACTTACACTAAAAAATGATTTGTGGTTTATCTGAAAATCAATATAACTGGGCATCCTGGGATTTTGTTGTTGTTGGTTGTGTTTTTGCTAAATCTGACAACCTTATCCTGGCATGAAATAAATGTTCATTAAAGTTCGTTGAATAAATGAATGGAGCTGGAATATATTAGCTGAAGGAACAAATGAATGAGTGATTGTAAAGGCATTATTATTATGGTTGTCATTGTTCTCACTCATGGTTCAAAAGTTCCTGCCTCTAAGAACATTCTTGCCCCTGTCTCGGGCTTGCCCCTCTCTCGGGCTCAGGCCGTTGGGGAACGCCAGGGCTTGCAGAAGGAAGTGACTCACCCAAGGCCCTCTGGGCCCATTGCCTCGGAGGCCGGTCGACTGCACCCCCAGGCAGCTTCTGTCCTCCACACGATAATAAAACCTGCCCCAGCTTGGCATGCATGACCCCTCTGAATCTCAGAACAGTCCCACCAGGCCGGGACAGCTGCCCTCCCATGAAGCCAATGAGGAAACTGAGGCTCAGAGAGGCAATGTGACAGGCCCAAGCTGATGGTGGCACCTCCTGGACGCTGCCCTCATCCTGGGGCAGAGCTTGGGGCCCAAGAACTGCAGCTGGCAAAGCTCCAGGCTCAGCTATAACTGGTGAATCCCATGGCCCCATGCTTACCCTCCCAGCTGCTGCAGGACAAGGACCCGACGAGGAATTACTCAGCCCGGGTTTAACTTTATAAAGGAAATTCCTCCTCCTGGCAGCCTTCCCACGTCCCCAGCGCCGCGGCCGGGAACTGCCTCCCCCAGGGCCCATTCACCTCCTGGCAGCACGAGCAGATGTGGAAACCCAGGCTTGGCTCCAAGCTGGCAGACAGTGGGTGGCGGGTAGGGCTTGTGCCAGACGTACCCCACCAATGCAGCCAACTCTGCATTTCATTCAGTCATTCAGCAAACATCTATGGAGTGTCTGTTCAGGGCCAGTCACTGGGCCCTTCTTTGTGTTGGCTGTGAGGAAAAGTGGATCAGATCATGGGTGTTTAAAAAGCCCAACACACAGCCAGCGTTCATGTAGCTATTCTCCTCTGAGCACTTACTGTGTCCTTGGCACCAGGCATAGCTCTGTCTGGCCCGCCAGGGAGACAGGATCACACCCAGAAACCAGGTGAGGAGAGACTAGAAAGTTGATCAAACCAGCTAATGCCCGTGGGGCGTGTCCTGCGTGCTGGGTCTGTCCCGTGTCATCTGGGTAGGACTGTTACTATTCCTTCTAGACAGAGCAGGGAGCGAGGACCAAGACTCTGCTGCAGGACTAGCACTTGCTTTACTATCTCCCACATTTAGGGAGAACGAGTAGCTATAGAGCACCTATTAACTGAGTCAACTCCCTTCAATGGGCAATCAATCCATTAATTCAATCAATAAATATTTATTGAGACCTACCCCGGACCAGGCACTGGGGACACAGCAGTGAGTAAAAGAAACTAAACTAAAACTCTATACTTGTCAGATCGCAGAGCCTGGAGCCAGATGTCTGGGTTCAAGTCCCAGCTCTGCCATCCTCCAGCTGTGTGACCTCAGGCAAGTAACTTGACCACTCTGAGCCTCAGTTTTACCTTCTGAAAAATTAATAATAACAGTACCCACTTCATGGAGTTGTGAGGATTCAATACATTTCTCCATGACAAGTGCTAGGCCCAGAGCTGGGTATGTACTAACAGCTCAACACAGTTGTTGTTTTTTAAAATTTCCATTTCTCAAATGAGTAAACCTAGTCTCAGAAAAGTTATGGCACCTGTCCAGCGAGAAAAGCTAGTTGAGTTGGAACTTAAATCTAAATGTTCAAAAGACTGAGAGGACATCCCCCCGCCCCCCTTCAGGGCCTCTCCTTCAGGGCTCCATTCTCAGTCCATTCCAGCTCAGAGGGGTCCAGCTCCCAGCCCCCTCCACCTCCCAAGGCACAACTTAGCCTTGGTCTTCAAGGCCCTACAAGGACACCTTCACACAGTGTCCCATGGGCCACCTGCATACAAATCTCATCTGGGTGCTCATCTCCACCAGCCCCGCCCAGATGTGCAAGCCTGTCTATGCCCATGCAGGGCCCTGAGGTCTGTGTTTTAATAAGTGTCCCTGGTGGTTGCTGCACTTGGGCTAATGCAGCCAACTAGGCCTGGAGCAGGGCTGGGATGGAGACCATCCAGGCAGAGGCCAGGGCACAGCCCATGTGTGAGGTGAGCTGGAAGTGATGTTTTATTTCAGGCAAGGAAGGGGGTGGGGAGGAAGGAAGGAAGGAGAGAGGGAAGGAAGGAAGGAAGGAAGGAAGGAAGGAAGGAAGGAAGGAAGGAAGGAAGGAAGGAAGGAAGGAAGGGAGGGAGGGAGGGAGGGAGGGAGGGAGGGAGGGAGGGAGGGAGGGAGGGAGGGAGGGAGGGAGGGAGGGAGGGGAGAAGAAGAAGAAGGAGAGAGAGAGAGAGAGAAAGAGAGAGAGAGAGAGAGGGAGAGAAAGAAAGAAAGAAAGAAAGAAAGAAAGAAAGAAAGAAAGAAAGAAAGAAAGAAAGAAAGAAAGAAAGAAAGAAAGAAAGAAAGAAAGAAAGAAAAGGAAAGAAGAAAGAAAAAATTCTCATGTCTCAAGCTTGCCCAAACTGAGTTTGGGGCCAAACCACAGGGCTCTCATTTCTCCCCTGATTTTTCTGCCAGAGGCAGGAAACATTCTCCCTTGGGAGGCTCAGAAATAGCTGAGTTCAAAAACCAGGCTGGGTGAGAGGATTCCAGGCGAGGGGGAGGGATTTACACCAAAGGACTCTGTGGAGTCCAGAGGTTCAGGGCACAGCCACTGGCGCCAGTCGGCCTGGGTTCAAATCCCCACTCTGCTTCTTCTTAGCTGTGCGAGTATGGATTTGGCCTCAGTTACTCACCCATGAAGTAGGAACTATAATGATACCAGGCATGACTGCATGTAGGTATTTAAATTTCATCATCAGCCCAGCTGGGCGTGGCTCAGCAGTTGAGCATCGACCTAGGATCCAGGAGATCGGGGTTTGATTCCCGGTCAGGGCACATGCCCGGGTTGCGGGCTCGATCCCCAGTAGGGGGCGTGCAGGAGGCAGCTGACCAATGATTCTCTCTCATCACTGATGTTTTTAGCTCTCTCCCTCCCTCTCCTTTCCTCTCTCTGAAATCAATAAAGATATATTTTTTTTTAAAAATTTCATCATCACGATCTGCTATCTATTTTTGCGGGCTCCACTTTCATTCAAGCTCCCCCTCCCATTAAGGCAAGATGCACCCCACATTCTATGCTTCCACCCAACCAGCAACCCCAGTAGAAAGTACCACCGTCCTCCAAGTTCCAGCCAAAAATCCCAGACCTGCCTCTGATTGGCTGAGAGAATGCAGTGCTCTGATTTGTAAGCCCTGGGTCACATGCTCCATGCCTAGAGATGAAGTTGGCTCCACTCCCCCCATTGCCTCCCCACTTGTGGGACTGAGGATCAGAGGAGAGGAGTGGGTGCTAGGTAGGAACCAACATATGTCTTCTATCGGGGCCCACGAGGGACAAAATTTTGAGAGAAGATGGACTTAGCACATGTTGGACACCTAGCATATGCTGCTTTATTTACACGATCCTATTAAGGTTCCTGACAACCCACTTTGGAAAATATCCCTTTGGGAGGTTTGGAGGTGGTGAACCAACCCTGCCAAGGCCACACAGAGCCAGCCTCAGCTCCTGAGCCCTTCCCTCCACCCCTGCCATTCTCCCATTTTAATTTCCAGCAGAAAAGTAATAGGGACAATTTATAGGATACTTCTACTGAGAATATAGTTTCCAACCCTGTCTCTACTGCCCCTCCCCAGACCTCCCGAGGCTTCCAGAGGTCCAGGCATTTGCCCACGGTCACACAGCAGAGAGATGGGAACCTGGCCCTGCCTGAGTCCACTTAGGTCCTGGAGGCCGGGCTGGCTCCCACCAATGGGGCCAGGGCAAGCGTGGGGGTAGCCGGCCCCCTGAAAGGTGGTCAAGAGAATGGGCTTTAGGGACGACAGGCCTGTGTTTGAACTCCAGCTCTGCCACTGACATCCTGTTGGCCCCAGGCAGGGCTGAGTGTCTTGGTTCTCTGGGTCTTACTTGCAAAATGGCCCTTAAACCCAGGAGCTGCCCCCTGGGGTTATCGAGAAGTTCCCATGTGCTAATGTGGGCAACTAAGACTTACTAAACAGCTGAGCTGCACAATTCCGGGGCCCCAAGGCTGGCCTGCAGGCTGTGTGCTGAGCTCTCAAACCAGCTCAACTCACTTAGTCCTCAGGACCGCCTGGAGGGGAAGGTGTGCTGTTATCATTACCTCCATTTTACAGAAGAGAAACTGAGGCACAGAGAGAGTGACTTGCCTGGGGTCACACAGCCAGGAAGGGGCAGAGCAGGAGAGTCTGGCTCCTGAGCCCACCTCTTAACCCTGCCGAGTGCCCTGCACACAACCGAGGCAGCTGCCATTTCTGTTACTGTCACTGTTGCTGTTGGTATCTGCGGTTTTCTGGAGTAGGGTCCTACCCTTAGTTGGGGAATAGGGTAGGCTCAAACTTCTCAGTATCCCTTACCAAACCCTCTGTTGTGACCCTGCTGGGGAAACTGAGGCACAGAGTGGGTGGATGTGGTACCCAAGGTTGCACAGCCCTAGGTCTCCAATGGCTTCTCAGGACGACATCACCGCCCAGCCAGTGTTTCCTGGAGTGGGTCTCCCCCCAACACACACACACACACACACACACACACACACACACACTCCCCCGTGGGGCAGGGGCGGCCTCCCCGCCTCCCCTGGCTCCACGCTGGCTGAGGGACATTTGTTACTGTGTCAGTTTCAGCTCCCAC
Organism: Miniopterus natalensis; assembly: GCF_054644295.1. Lineage (NCBI taxonomy): Eukaryota > Metazoa > Chordata > Mammalia > Chiroptera > Miniopteridae > Miniopterus > Miniopterus natalensis. The sequence continues at coordinate 74,802,057 of NC_142087.1, read as the reverse complement.
CCTGATGCGGGGCCAGCAGGCAGGGGGCTTCCTGGCGGCTCTGAGGGAGGAATGCGCCCCCACCCCCAGCCCCATATGGCCTCCATCCCGGCCCCATCTGCTTCCCATTGCCTGACGCGGGGCTGCCTGAGCCCGCCCGCAGGGGTGTGAAGTTTATGTGGCTGGGCCTGGAGCTGGCGGTGACAGGGCCACACACGCTCACACAGACACACACTGGACACCCCCACCAACCCTGATGTGTGTGCACACTCATGCACACACACAATACCCACCTTCCCATCCACCCCAAATACACCCATATTCTCATACCAGAGACACTCCCCAAAAGGAACACAGACACACCCCAGAGACCTCCAGCTCCCACACAAACATACATCAGAGCCCCCCAAACCAAACACACACACACACACACACACCCCAACCCACTACCAGAATGGACCCCCAGTATACCCACTCACAAACACAGCCACACACACGGTAGCACTGACTGGCCCACCCACTGACACACATACCCATACCCCCCAACAACATGTGCCTTCACAAATACACCCACACCCCTGCCCCAACACCCAGATACACACATGCTTATCCAGATGACAAACACAAAAAAGTGACCTACACACCGGCCCATGTCCCAGAGAGGCCACCAGACACAGAATGGTTGCTCCCCTCTCTCAGAGCCCTGTTCCCACCTGTGCACCTCCTGCACGCCCCAAACCTGAGCTGCTCTCTAGAGTGCAGGCCCCTGTGACCAGCGTCTGACAATTGCTGTCCTGCCCCCTCCTCATTCCCTCCTAGTGGCCAAGAGCAGGAGGCCCAGGAAGCCTGGAGGCAGGCAGCACTGAGCGAGGTCATCCAGAGCCTGCCAAATTGGGACCCAGATCCAAGGGACTCTGCATCCAGAGTTCTCTCTAGAATACCTGGGGTGTCGTCACCTGACTCACCTGGGCTCCTGGGTGCCTGGACCATCCCTAGAGAGACCTTGTCACTCACCACCACCCCCAGCCTCCCCTCCTCCCTCCCCCTGCCCCTGGAATTCAGGAACCCATGAACTTGGACTGGAAAAGAAAGGTACATCTTGATTTCACTAACCCCCAACTGAAATTTGGCATTTCCTTCCCTTACAGGCAGATGTGGGAAACAAACCACAGCGGCAGTAGCTGGACTGTGGCTTTGTCGCCCAGAAATCACAGGCATTTCTATGTCCCTCTACAGTGTCCAGAAGTGCCTTTATCCTGTTCTAGACTTCAAAATGACCCTGGTTATTAGGCCCACAGCCAGATCTTGTCATTAAATGCATTCACAAAGAGGCACAGCTGTCACCATATCAAACATCTGACTATTAGGTATTTTAATAAATCTAGCTCAATGTAATTGGGTTTCTTTTCAACTTATACACTTTAATTTATAAATTTAAATCTAAATTTTATAAACACAAGGCCTTGGCCAGGTAGCTCAGTTGGTTAGAGCATCATCCCGATACGCCAAGGTTGCAGGTGTGATTCCCGGTCAGGGGCATATACAAGAATTAACCAAGGAATGTATAAATAAGTGGAACAACAAATCTATGTTTTTCTCTCTCTCTCTCCCTTCCTCTCGCTCTAGAAGTAAAAAAAAAAAAAAAAATTAATTTATAAACATAAAAGGGGTCCATGGCACAAAAGCAGATGAGCCCCTGAACTAGCCCAGGTACTACATTATTTCACACTTTTCCTATTTTTTACCTTTCTATGGTAAGGACCACAGTGAGGTTGGATAGCTCGACCAGGATCACACACACAGCCCTAAAAGGCTGAGCTGGGAACTGAACCCAGGCAGGCTGCTTCACCCTTGATCTTTACACTGTCCTGACTGTGAGATCCCAGGGCTCATGCCCCACCCCCCGGAGGATCCAGCCTTCGGCCCAGCCAGAAGGGAGCCGAGCTGTGATTACAACGTGAGAGTTTTCTCACATGTGCCAGTGACATGCAGGGCAGGCTCCCCGCTCCCAGGCCTGCCTGCCCTGCTGGGGCTGCTGCAGCCAGATAAAAATGAGCTTCTTTCTGCAGGGCCCTGGAGCCTTCTGTTCTCTGCCCCTCTACTCACCTGACCTTTGTCTGCCTGTCTTTAGCTTAAGAAACCTGTACCCTACAAACCAGAAATGGAGTCACCAGAAAAAAGGGGGACACTTTATTTGTCCTTTACTGCCTGGCTAGTTCTGTTCATTCATTCATTCATTCACTCCTTAGTTATTTATTGAGTACCTACTGTGTGCCAGGCAGGGTGCAGAGGCTACAGCTGTGAACAAAGTCCCCATCCTCATAGAGTTCACAGGCAGGTGGAGGGCACAGAAGAGAAACAAGTGAGGGGGGGGAAAGGTATAAAATAAAGATAAATTAATCAGGGCCGGGGATGCAAAGAGAAAGGCCCGGTGTGTGGGGAGGGTGTTTAGATGGCGGTCTGGAAAGAACTCTCCAAGGAGGGGACATTGAGGAGAGGCAGGAGGAAGTGAGGAGAAGTGCTGCGAGCACACGGGGTAAGGAACAGTGCTGCACATGGAAGGAAAAGTCCGAGGTCTGGCTACCTTGAGCTTTGTTTTCTGCCTTCCTAGAGTCAGACTGAAAATGAACTCCCCCATCCTGGGGTCACCTGCCTTCCCTTCTTCCATTCAGCCTCCCATTACTCCCTCCCTCTCGCTCTTTCCAGCCCAAGAGCCCAGGGTGTTCATTATATAAACATTAGTGAGACTATTTGTTTCCCTTTTTCAAGGGGAACAACTCCCTCTGTTGTCCCCACTGGAATGGAAGCCTCAGAGTCCACAGGCTGGTGGTCCTGCTCCCTGCTTTTCCCCCAGCACATGCCACTGTGCCCTGTCCCGTGCCCATTTGACAGATGAGAAAACTGAGGTTCAGAGCGACACACACCTAGGCGGACTCCAGCCTCACATGGCCGTCCTGGGGCTGGGCACTCAGCTCTGTCCGACTCCAGGTCCTGGGCCCAGAGCCTTGACCTAACGGCCTCCACTTCCAGGATGCCCTGATTTCAAGCCTGGCACAGGTGGTGGGGAACGGACCAGAAATCCGAATGTGCCACCTCTCCTGAGTATCTCAGCTTCTACCTGTGGCTGATGAAGTGGGCATGTGAATCGTATCGGTCGATGCCTAGCTCTGTCCCGGGCTTCCCTGGCGAGGCCACCAGGGCACCTATCAGCTCCTTAAATGCTCCCGCCCACCTGAGCAGGGTTCGACCCATTTTACGGAGGAAAACGTGGAGGCGCAGAGAAGCAAGGCTCCTGGGAGGGGCAGCACAGAGCAGGGCCGGCCGCCCGGCACTTCCCGCCCCTCCACCTGCCGGGCGGCGGGAGGTGAGGGCGCGGAGGGCGCCGCGCGGGGGCGGCGGGAGCGCCCGGCTCACGTTTCCGCCGGCCCGCGGCCCCCTCCGCCTCTGGCCGCCGCCGCTGCTGGCGGCCCCTCATTAAGGCGCCTTGCCTTCCACCTCCGAATTTTCCACGCAGGGTTAGGCTGGCGACGCGCTGTCTGCGGGCCCCATAAAGGCCGCCGTGTGCTGCATTCGTCTCGCTGGGGGCCGGCGGGGGAGGGGCCGGCGGCCTGGAGGGGCGCCCGGCTGCGAGGGGGGGCTGCCCCCGCCAGGCCCGGCCTGCGCCTCGCAGACAGGCCCCCTTCCCGGGACGCGGCCTGGAGAAGGCCACATTCATAAACATACATTTAAAAAAACAAAACAAAAACACCAGCCGGCATTTATGGAGCCTTCTGAAAGTGCCAAGAGAGCTTCAGAACGGCCAGTCCCCCGAGACCCCCGTAGCGAACTCAGTGTGGGGAAGGCTACTCCGAGCCCCCTTTTGCAGGAGGGGAAACCAAGCTCAGGGAGTTGAAGTCAATTGTCCACAGTCGCCCAGGAGGGGGTGGGGTCATTATAAGAAGTCTGAGTACAGCTCAGGCTTCTTTATGGGGTACCTACGATGCACCAGGTACTGTCCTAGAGACTGGGACAGGGAACGAAACACAACACTCCCTCCCCTCCTGTGGCTGCCAGTGCAGTGGGGGAGCCAGACGTGGGCAAATAAACACCTAAAATAAAGTGTCAGAAACACGAAATAAAGTGTATGTGTGCGGGGCGGAGATAAAGCAGAGAGGGGGTTGGGGAGTGAAAGTGGGGGAGAAGAGCTCTGGAGAGGGGTGGGGAGGGCATCAACGGTCCCTAGGATGGTCAGAAAAGGTCGCTGATGGTTGGAGTCCTGTGGCCATCTGAAGGCAGGCTGTTCCAGGCAGAAGAAACAGTACGTACAAAGGCCCTGAGGCAGGAGCATTCTTAGCTAGCATTTCTTAATGATTTACTATAGGTGTCTCTCATGCATTACTTTTCCCATTCCTTTCAACAGCTCTGCCAGTCCTGGAATCTGTATAATTCCCTTTTCCAGTTGAGAAAATTGAAGCTCAGAGAGGTTAAGAGGCCTATCCAAGGCCCCTCAGCAGGTCTGTAGCCAAGCTGGGATTTGAACCAGGGTCTCTTGCACTCATAATGACATGATACATTGATGTGACATGGGCAAGGCCAGGTCTAATTCCCCATCTTTTAGCACAGGAACTGGCCAGAGCAACAGGGGAGGAACAGAAGGGAAGAAGAATGTCAGATCACTGCCCAGCATGCACCCATTAGTGGTGGGATTCCTCATCTCTATGTGAAGATGCATGCAATAAAAATAATGTCGACTTTTTTCAGCTTTTGCCATGCTGAATGACATGCATTCATGTATTCAACCCTCACATCAACCACTTTACAGATGGAGAAACTGGGACACAGATGGAAGTACCCTTGCCCAAGAGACAGAGCTGAGATTTGGACCCTGACACTTGCACTCTAATCCACATCTAGGCAAGTACAGTGAAGAAAATGATAGTAATAAAACTGCCTGCCAGCGTTTCCAGCATATTACATGTAAAAACTCTTTTCAGCCTAGGAGGAGCTACTTAGTTATCCCCATTAGATGAATGAGGAAACTGAAGCTGCGGGAGGGCCAGAAAAGGCAAAAGTAGAATTCTCCTTGGTTAGACAATGTCCCTCTCTCCACACCCCCAGCTGCAACCTCCTGAGCTGGGTCTGTAGCCGGAAACTGAAGATGGGAAGAAACACAAAGTTCCCTTAAACATCAATAACAGCATTGGTTAGCCCAGTAGAAAAGTGAGTAAAGGAAATGATCAGAAAAGAAATCCCCACAGATCAGGAGAAAGTATGTCTGCAAAAGACATAGCTTTAAAGAACTTGTATCCGGAATATATAAAGAACTCTCAAAATTCAATAATAAGTCAATTAAGAGATGGAGAAAATATTTTTATATCGTATATCTTTACTAATTAAAATATATGGATTGTGAATAAGTGCATGGAAGAATGTTCAGCATGAGTAATGGTTAGGGAAATGAAAAGTGTAATGAGATATCACTAAACACGACAGAATGGCGAAAATCTGAAAGACTGGCTGCACCAAGTGTTGGTGAGACCATGGAGGAACTGAAACTCTTGCGCATTGCTGGTTGGAAAGGAAAATGGTGCGGCGACTTTAGAAAATAGTTGGACAGTTTCTTATTATATAATCCAGTAACTGAACTCCAAGAAAAATGTAAACACATGCCCCCACACAAACAAATTCATATGTCCATGGATGTTTATAGCAGTTTTATGTGTAATTGCCAAAAACTGGAAACCATCCAAATGTCCACATGCGGTACATTCACACAAGGGAATTGCACTCGGCAGTAAAAGGCACGAGCTGTTGGTACCACTGCAACACCGGTGAGTCCCACATAATTATGCTGAGGGACAGAAGCCAGGCCGAAAGGAAAATAGGCCATATGATTCCACTGATATAATTTCTAGAAAATGCAAGTTGTCAATAGTGACAGAAAGCAGATCATTGGAATTAGGGGGTAAGAGAGTGGGGAGGGGGAGAGAGAATTACAAAGGAGAGGCACAAGAAACTAAGGGGGAAGATGGGTATTTTCACTGTCATAATTGTGCTAGTTTCACAAGTGTATACATGTGTCAAAACTTTTCGAAACTAAGAACCGTAGATACCAAGTGCTGACCAAGATGTGGAGCAACTGGAATGCTCAGACATTTCTGGTGGGAATGCAAAATGGGACAGAGCTCTGGAAAACAACTGGGCAAGTTTTTTTTTAAATCAAGTTAAACGCAAACCTACTATACAATCCAACAATCCCATCTTAGGTAATTTACCCCAAAGAAATCAAACATGTTCACACAAAAATCTCCATGTGCATACTTACAGTGGTTTGATTCATAATCACAAAAAACTAGAAACGACTCAAGTGTCCGTCAGCTGCTGAGCACATAAGCGACTGTGGGTTATGCATAGAGTGAAACAGTAATCACTAAAAACGAACCAGCTGGGGGCGGGAGCAGGGTGGAGGGGTCAATTGGGCAGAAGGGGGACATCTGTAATACTTTCAACAATAAAGATAAAAAAATTTTAACTCTATCTTTACTGATTTCAGAGAGAGGAAGGGAGAGGGAGAGAGAGAAACATCAATGATGAGAGTCATTGACCCGCTGCCTCCAGCACACCCCCGACTGGGGATCGAGCCTGCGACCCGGGCATGTGCCCTGACCGGAATCGAACCTCGATCTCCTGGATCCTAGGTTGATGCTCAACTGCTGAGCCACGCCTGCCTGGCTAAAGATAAATTTTTTAAAAATGAACACTTTTTAAAAATGTATCCCACATTCAGCAATGTGGATGAATCCCACAGATTATTGTGCTGAGCAAAAGAAGCTGGCTTCTGTGGACTGGAATGTTCTCTTTCTTGTTTCTTGTTTCTTGATCTGGCTGCTGGTTCCACAGGTGGGTTCACTTTGAAAACAGGCATCAAGCTGAACACTCCTGATGCACTCAATCTCTGTACAATTGTTAGACCTTCGTTACAAGTTAGGGGAAAAACACACAAACCAAAACAGAGTTCAGGAAAAAAAAAATGTTATGTCAGTCTTCCTCCTGCCGTGAACCTAGCCCTCAGGTCTCCTCCGCAGAGGCCACCGGACACAGATGCTGACACGTCTGTATTTACTTCTTTTTTTTTTTAACTGATTTGAGAGAGAGAGAGAGAGAGAGAGAGAGAGGAATCGATTTGTTGTTCCACCTATTTATGCATTTATGCATTCATTGGTTGTTTCTTGTACATGCCCTGACCGGGGATCAAACCCACAACCATGGCATATTGGGACAACACTCTAACCAACTAAACTAGGTCTGTATTTACTCTTGAAATGTTCTGGAAGGGCCTCTACCTACAAAAATCCTTCCCTGCCCCTTGAGTCCCTACTTTTTTACTTTTATTTTTCTAAAAAGCCCTTTTAAGGACAAAAGGTTAGATAAGGACAATGCAGTCAGACAGGTCTAGGTTCAAATCCCTGCTAGGCCATTATCACCTGGGGGAAACCTTGGGCAAATGCCTCCTCCTTCCGTGACTCCAGCTTCCTCGTCTGTAAAATGGGCATGTGATAGTAAGAGCGTAACACATCTCCTCAGGGCTGTTGTGATAACCTTCATTCCTGGGCTCTAGAACTGGTTGCTCCACCTCAGCCAAGATCCTGGAAAGCCTCTGCCCTTCCACAGGCCAAGGTGAAGAGGTAGAGGGTGAGTGAGAGAACTCAGCCTTCCCTTTCTCCAAGCTCCTCCATGGCTCCCTCGTACCATAGTCTCCACCAAGGTCATCTACAACCTTCTTTAATTCAGCAAATATTTATCGCGTGCCTACTGCGTGCCAGGCACTGTACTAGGTGCTCTTCCTAGGTGCTCACCGTAGTCTGGTGGTGGAGGCTGTGGTAGGGGAATGTGGTGGGGCCAGGGAGGGAGCGGAGGAGTGGGGGCAGCAGAGTCCTGGGTCTGCCCACTCGCTTGGGTGAGGCCCCAGGGCCCAGGCCAGGGCTGAACACAGAGGTGGGAATGGCTTCGGGGGGCCGGTAGAGATGGCTGGGGAAAGTCCAGCGAGAAGAGAATTATAAAGAAATACGTTTTGTCATTTCCTTCACTGTCTCTTCCCCCCGGGAGGTTTGTCAATTGGCACCATCCTCCAGCAGGCCCCTCTCCAGCCGCGGGCCCTGCCCCTGCGCAGAGACATCTCCCAGCCGCCTTCCTCTCGCGCTTCCAGCGGAAGCCACGGCCCGCAGGTGCCTCCTCTCGTCTCTCACTTCCTTTCAGGTCCCTTGGTCTGTTTCCCACACGCAGCCAGAGGGAAGTTCCTCCTCCGCATGAAATCCCCAGGTGGCTTCCCATGGCTGAGAATAAAATCCAAACACCTGGCTGGTGGGCCCCGCCCCTCCTCTCCCACCTCTCCCCTCCAGTCACATTGACCTCCTAGCCTCTTCTTTTTCTTTTTTAATTCTCACCTGAGGATATTTTTTCCATTGCCTTTCAGAGAGAGTGAGAGGGAGAGAGAGAGAGAGAGAGAGAAACATCGATGTGAGAGAAACACATCAATTGGTTGCCTCCCTCACTTGCCCCGACTGGGGCCTGGGATCGAGCCTGCAACCAGGGTACATGCCCTTGGCCAGGATCAAACCCAGGACCCTTCAGTCCGCAGGCCAATGCTCTGGCCGCTGAGCAAAACCAGCCAGGGCTCCTTGCCTCTTCTTGAGTACACCAAGCGCATTCCCGCCTCAGGACCTTTGTACTTACTGTTCCCTCTGCCTTCAACTTCCTCCTCCTACTGACGTCCTCTCTGCCTGGCTAACTCCTGCTCCTTCAGCATCTCTGGGAAGGGTTCCCTGAATGTTCCCCACACACCACTCCCCTCACTGGACAGTGAGCTCTCTGAGAACAGGGACTTGCCCTACCTGTTTCCTGCCGCACCACTACTGCCTGGAACGAGGCCCCACACGCAGTAGGGGCTTGGTGCATGTGTACTGGATGCAGACAGGACTGAGCCATAGTCGCAGGGGCTCACAGCTGGAGCCACAGACCTTCCACAGACCTGCCCTTTGCCCAGAGAGACCCGGATGGGAAAGCCAGAACTGAGGCCCATCAGGGGCACCCCGCCTCTCCCTCCCCAGACAGTGGGCCCCACCAGCAGAAATCACCCTAGTCTCGGACAAGGCAGACCCTGGTTCAAATCCTGATGCCTGAGCAGAGACCCCAAAAATCCACTCTTTTATTTCCCAAGAGAAATAAAAACTCATCTAAATTACACTTTATATACGGCAGTTTATTGTATGTAAGTTACATCTTGAGAAAACTGTTACACACCCACACACTCACCTACTAAATTGGCTGAAATACAAAATAAAAACCCAAAATAACAAAGTTCTGGCAAGGACACAGTACAACTTGAACTCTTTCAGTCACTGCTGTGGTCCCCACAAAACCTGTACAGGAATGTTCACAACAGCAGTCTTCATAAGAACCCAAAAGTAGAAACAACCCGAATGTCCATCGACTGATGAAATGGATAAACAAAATGTGGCCTATCTGCGTATCGATGGAATATTACTGGAATGCAAGAAGCAAGTCCTGACACACGCTACAACGTGGATAAACCTCAAAAACCTGCTGAGTGAAAGAAGCCAGACACACAAGGACGCGCGGTGATCTGTATGACCCGCTTATATGAGTCCATATTTCTATGAAACGTCCAGGACCGGCCAATCGGCAGGGACAGCAAGCAGATCGCTGGCGGGCAGGGGTGAGGGGAAGAGGGAACGGGCCTGGCGCTCATGGGAGCGGGTTTCTTCTTCCGGTGATGAAATGCTCTGGAATTAGATGGTGGGGATGGTTGCACAACCTTGTGCGTATTCTAAAAACCACCGAATTGTACCCTTTAAGTGGATGAATCGTACGGTATGTGAGTTATATCTCAATGAAGCTGTTAACAAAACACCTGGAGCCACCGATGACCTCACAGCTGCGTGTCCTTGGGAAAGTCTCCGTGCTTTCTGGGCTCAGCCTCGGCCTCGCTCACTCATCAGGGTGACCTGCTCACAGCCGGTAAACAGCCTGCGTGGTAAATATTTACACTCTCCATGAGTAACGGTCCCACTGGGGCTGGAGAAAGGGCCACCGAGAGGCACAGAGGCTGAGGCCGAGTTCGACCCATGACAGTGCCCACGGTGGACACTGAATGCCATCCAGACATCATGCCACTGCCCTCAAGAAAGTGCGTGTGGCCATGATCATCCCCCAGTGTGACCACCTTCATCCTGAGACAGTGCCAGGTCTTGAACATGGTCCTTCAGCATGTGTTTCTGTTTAGAAAAACAAACAAACAAAGCAACAGAACACACATGCTCTTTGTAGAAAATTCAGAGAATTCGAACCCCAGCAACCCCACCATCCAGACAGAACCACCCTTCACCCCCGGGGCACACGTGCCCCTCTCTCTGAGGACAAAGATGGGTACAAATGTAGCTGATGTTTTATGCAAATGGGACCACACAATTTTTTTTCAGGCTGCTCTCTTAGCTGCTCTCTTAGCTGCTCCCTTCACCTGTCGCAGGTGTCGGCACCTTTTGAAGTAAGCACGTGAACATCCAAGTTATTCGCAAAAATATCGATTGATTGATTGCACACCAAGAGATGCTCACTGTGGGGAAGCAACAATAATCCTGAAGCGGACAAGGTAAAAAGCTATAAAAGGGCCATGTCCTCCCCCTCACCAGCACCTCAACCTACCCCCAGAGACAGTCACCGTGAACAGTGGGGAATGTCTCAGAGCCTCCTGTTTCCTTCTTTTCTTCCTGGCAACAGATACGCATTAGTACCCACCACTCGTTTGTTCATTCATTTAATCATTCAAGAAATATTTGGAGTGCTTGTCATGTGCCAGACATTTTTATTCCTCTATTCATGTGCTGCACACACGGTACATATTTTGAGGACTGTATTGACATGTTTAACAGCCACAGAGTTCTCAGGATAGGCAAGCACCCCAGTGAACACCTCCAATCCCCTCGTGCTGGGCATGTGGGTTGTTTACGGCTTTCTGCTCTCTGAGAAGTGCTGGGGGATGTGTTTACATGCTTTTTATTTTATTATTGGGTCAAAGGTTGAACATGGTTTACTGATGTGTAAAGTGAGGCCTAGAGAGGGCAGGGACTCATCCAGGGTCACGGAGTGAGGTATTGGTGGCACTCGGACTCACAAAGAAAGGGTCAAGTTTCTTAGGAAAGCCCCTGACCAGCGTCAGGCATTTTCCTGGGGGTAAAATTAGGTTTCCTTGTGCACCTCCCAGAGTAACACATGGGATTCACTTCTCCTTGTTTCAGCCCCCACGAAAGCATTTATTTCAAGCCATAGCACCAGCTAAATAGAATTGGGTTTGGGAGCACTGGCTGCTCTCACCTGAGGCCCGTCCAGCTTGCACCATAGAAGGGTGGTGGACAGAAGACTTCATGGAGAATCTTCCAGCTCCCCTGCGCCCTGGTCACCCAGCACCACTGAAAGCTCCAGGGGACACAGGATACCTACTGGACCCTGGGAGTCAGCAGGCCAGCCCAGGCCCCCGACTCCCATAAAGGTAAGGAGGCACAAAGAGCCAGAAACATTAGGATTATCTTCTGTGTGACTTTGGTAAAGTTCTCTACCCTTCTGGAGCCTGGGGTCCCCTTTTTGTAAAATGGGCATAATAATAGACAGTGTTTACTGAGGCCTTACTTTGTGCCAGGCCCGAGGCCAAGCAATTTGTAAATATTCACTCATTGAATCTGCACAACAAACCTGGGGAGGAGGGGCTATTCTTCAGCTGAGGAAATGGACACAGAGAGGTTCAGCCAGCTTGCTATAGGCCACACAGCAGGTAGGCAATGGAGGAGAGAAGTAAGAACCAAGCTTATACTCATATTGCCCAGGGTTGTTGTGAAGATTGAATCAGATTAAATCTGTGCAAACCAGGAAGTGAACCCTCATAAAATGTTGACTGTCCTTATAATTGTTATTATCATTATTTGCCCGGCTGATGGCCTCGCTGGTCTTTATTTCCCTCAGTTGCTGAAAAATCCAGACAAGCCATCGCCTTTGCCCCCTCCCTCCCTCTTCAAATCCATGAGTTTCCAAATTTCCCAAATATCTCTGACTCCACCCTTCCCTCTGTCTCATGGGCCAGCCACCGCCACCGAGAGGGCTGGGACCTCCCTGCTGCTGGCCTTGCTGCCCACACAGCCACCAAGGGATCTTCCCAAAGAACAGATCCGCTCCTGTCCCTCCCCCTGCTCAAACCCTCCCGTGGCTCCCCAGTGCGCTCAGGATAAATCCAAAATTCCCCCTCAGGCCTGCATGGCCCTGGCCCTAATCCCAGCTGACCTCTCCCACCTCAGCTGGCTCTCATCCATCCCCGGGGCCTGCTCACACAGTACCTTCTGAGATCAGGGGTCAGAAGAGCTTTTGCCTTTGGCCCTCTCTCTTCCAGGAACCACAGGGGCAAAATTCAACTCCTCCTCCTCCGAAGGCCCCTCCTCCAGACTGGCTTCCCGACTCCCCCTCAGGGTTTGGCAGGGGAATAATAAGACGCTCCCGGATGCGTTCCAGGCCGTGAGAAAGACTTGCAGCACCTTGGCTGTAGCCACCTGTGGTGGGTTGAATTGTGTCCTCCCAAAAACATACCTTCAAGTCCCAACTTCCAAAACATGTGAACGTGACCTTATTTGGAAATAGGGTCTCTATACAGGTTACCAAGCTAAGGTGAGGTCAAACTGGGTTAGGGTGGGCCCTAATCCGATCACGGGTGTCCTTAGAAGAAGAAAGAACATCGAGAAATAGGACACAGAAGGCCCTGTGAGGATGGAGCAGAGACTGAAGTGACGCAGCTACAAACCAAGGAACGCAGGGATTACCAGGGGCCTCCGGGAGAAGCTGGAAGAGGCACGAAAGGGTTCCTCCCTAAAGCCTTTGGAGGGTGCTCAGCCCTGCCAACACTTGATTTCAGACTTCTAGTCTCCAGAACTGGGAGAGAATTAACTTCTGTTGTTTTAAGCCACCCAATTTGGGGCAATTTTTTATGGCAACCCTAGAAACTAATATATGACCCAACTGTGGTCACCCAGAGTGCGTCCAGGCCAAGGGTGGGGACGGAAGTCTTGCCAGGTGGGTGGTCCTGCCCTCATGGAGCTCCTGGTCTGGAAGCCTCTCCTGATCTGCAGGGACCACACAGGATATCCCACCCCACTTGGGCTCCTCCTGGGTCCACCTCCCACCCCATATCTATACACCTTTGGCTGCCTACCTGGCTGTGAAGGATGTGTGGGGTTTCTAGAAGTCTGTGAGAGGCTCTAGGCAAGCAAGTGTAGTAGTTAGAGACACAGACTTTGTTGTACTTTAGTTTCAAAAGTTTTCATTACAGCCCAGCTGGGCGTGGCTCAGTGGTTGAGCATTGGCCTAGGATCCAGGTGATCGGGGTTCGATTCCCCGTCAGGGCACATGCCCGGGTTGCGGGCTCGATCCCCAGTCGGGGGCGTGCAGGAGGCAGCCAATCAATGACTCATCATTGATGTTTCTATCTCTCTATCCCTCTCCCTTCCTCTCTCTGAAATCAATAAAGTTATATTAAAAAACAAATAAATAAAAGTTTTCATTACACCCATCCCAAAGGTAGAAAGAACAAAATGACAACAGTAATAAAAGAACTCAGGGTTCAAATCCCAGCTCTGCCACTTACTTGCTGTGTGACCTTGGGCACGTTACTAAACCTGTGTTTTGGTTTCCTCTTTCCGGGGTTGGCTGTGAAGGTTTAACGAGTTAATCTATGTGTGGTGCTCAGTGCTGTGCCTGACACACAGACTGTACTCCCGAAGAGTGGTGAGCACGCTGTATTTCCTGGGGTCACACACACATGCATTCAGCATCCATTCCGCCAAGTTTTACTGAGTGTAGGCCTCCTGTGTTCACGACGTGAGGCTCCAGGGACCCGGCAGTGGATAAAGTAGGCAAGATTTCCACCCGCGTGAAGCTGACACGCAGGTGGGGGAGGCCATCAGCAGAGAAACTGTGAACAGTGAAATATATGGTTTGTTACTGGTGACAAGTGCTATGGAAAAAAACAACAGGGGAGAGCACTGGAATGCACAGGCGGGAAGCGGGGGAAGCGAGCCAAGCGGCTCTCTGGGGGCCCAGTCTTCTTGGCAGAAGAACTGTAAGTGCAAAGGCCCTGAGGTGGCAGAAAGCTCCCTGTGGCCAGAGGGAATGAGGAGGGGGGGAGGGGAAGAGGCAGCGGAGATGGGGCCAGTTCTGCGGGCACCTGCGGGCCAAGGTGAGGACTTGGGCTTTTCCTAAGAGTGAGATTAGCGCCATGTGTGCATGTAAATATATATGTTTATTTTCTCTAATCTAAAAAGATATTCACAGTATCACACTGGGGACAGTAAAGGCATCAAGATAGTGTGTTTTGATCACACATAGCTTGAACCTCACATATAATCTTTTTATTTTTTAATCCTCACTCAAGGATATTTTTTCCATTGCTTTTCAGAGAGAGTGAAAGGGGGAGAGAGAGAGAAACATCGATGTGAGAGAGACACATGGGTTGGCTGCCTCCTGCACCTACCCCGACTGGGGCAGAGCCCTTGGTCAGAATTGAACCCGGGACCTCGGGCGGAAGCTCTAATCACTGAGCCAAACTAGCCAGGGCCATCTAACCTTTTCATGTTTTTAAATGAAAAAAAATTAATTTCTATAACGTGTGAAATTGACAATTTGAAGGCAAAAAGGAGCAAGGAGGATCCAGATCCCTACTCACCAGAGTACCCATCCCAGCTCAAGGGACACCCATGAGTAGCTGCCCCGTCACTAATGGGGCCCAGATGTGCCCAGAGGTGGCCCTGGCCCCAGACCTGCCTGCCTGGACCCTTGCATGGTGATTGGCTTTACAGCCAATTTATTTTCTGGACTCGTTTTAAAGAAAAGCCCAGGAGAGGATCTCGTTGCCCCACCAGACCCTGCTGCTCCCCTTCCCGTCTCTCCCAACCCCACAGCTCGGGGCTGCTGCCCGGACAGAGGGAAAAAATACTCCGCCCTACAGTAGAAAGTCAACCAGTAAAAACAGAAGGGGTGATGGAGCTGAGAAATTACCATTTGGCAGCCACCATAGTCATAATGGATTTCAGCAAAAATCACCAATGATCGCTAAAACTTGTGGGTGGAAGTTGGATGAGTGATGGAGATATTCACACGGTCTCAGAACAAGATACAGATTAAGTACAAAGGGGAAAGTGGGGAACTTTACCCAGGCAAAACCTGGCAGCGCCGCCTTAACCAAGACGTTGACGTCAGTGGTAACAGTTCAGACTGACCTCGAGTGCCTCATGGCACCTTGCACTATGACACAACGCCATTTCTGGGATTCTGCCCCAAGGGCACAACCCAAACTTAATCATGAGGAAGCACTGGGAAAGTCCAGTTTGGGGAACACCCTACAAATGGCTGGCCTGAACTCTTCAAAAATGTCAAATTCACGAAAGACCAAGAAAGGAGTTCTCTCAGAATAAAAGAGTAAAGAGACAGGGCAAGCAAATGAAACCCGTAATCCTGAGTCTCTCCCCACCCCCACCCGCCAAAGGACTTTGGAGGACATCACTGAGACAGTTGGAAAAACTTAATTGTGATTGTGGATTAGACATAGCATCGCACCAATGCTGCTAAATGTTCTGATTTTGATCATTGAACTATGGTTCTATGAAAGAAATACATGCTTTCAAATGGTTCCAAAGAAAATAATACGTGGATATGTGTCTGAGAAAATGCAAACATGATAAAATTTTAACATACTGAAGAATCTGAATGGAAGATTCCAGTTTATTGTTCTTTTCTTGCAACTTTTCTGCCCGGTTGAAATTATTACAAAATCAAAAGCTTTTTATTTATTTTTTATTATTATTATTATTATTATTATTATTATTTTAATATATCTTTATTGATTTCAGAGAGAGGAAAGGAGAGGGAGAGAGAGAGCTAGAAACATCAATGATGAGAGAGTCATTGATCGGCTGCAGCCTGCAACCCGGGCATGTGCCCTGACCAGGAATCGAACCCCCTTCGCCTGGATCCTAGGTCGATGCTTAACTGCTGAGGCACGCCTGGCTGGGTAAAATCAAAAGCTTTTTAAAAAAATCTAAGAAACTGTCTCCCTGCTCCCTCCCCCTTGTCTCCATCCACCCCATTCCACCTCCTTTGACATCCCCTCCCCAATGCCTTTATTAGATTATCATAAACCCTCCTGGAGTCTCCGTAGGCAAATATGAGGATAAGGTGCTCATTTCCACCCCTCTCCTTCCCACAAAAGGAGCAGGTTCTGCACTTTTTTTTTCACTTAGCAATGTGACTGTTCTGTGTCAAGTGTTCAGTCCTCATTCTTCTTTTTTTATTTTATTTTTTTAATCCTCACCGAAGGATATTTTTTCCATTGATTTTTAGAAAGTAGAAGGGGGGGAGGAGGGGGGGGAGAGAGAGAGAGAGACATCAAGTGAGAGAGACACTTTGGTTGCCTTCTGCACACTCCCCAACTGGTGCCAGGGATCCAACCTGCAACTGAGGTACATGCCCTTGGTCAGGAATCGAACCCTTGACCCTTTGGTCCACAGGCCGACACTCTAGCCACAGAGCAAACCATCCAGGGTAGGTCCTCTTTCTTTTTAAGCCCACCTCCACCTCTACCTCCACGCCCCCCCCCACCAGGTCCATCATCCTCTTTTAATGACCCCAAATAGCTCACCTGCTAGCACTCAGCTGTGCCCAGCACAGTACCGCTGGCACACCTGCCACAATGCTTCTTAAATCCTACGGTCCCCCAGGGCCTCCACCACCGCGAATCAAGCCAGCGAGGCTCCCAGCCCGGTTCTCCCCTCCCCTGGCCCTCTAATTGCATTCTCCACCAGGGTCCAGGGTATCTGTAGAAGAGGGGAGCAGGCCTCAGCACTCCCCACTGAAGAGCCCCAGTGGCTGTCCTCTGGGCTGCACTGTGATCCCAACCCCACAGGATCTCACAGGCTCACCAGCCCCACCCCGCCGCTCCAGCCCCAGCCCCAGCCCCAGCGCCCCTGGTCTTTCTTGCGTTGGGGGCAGCTCTTCCCAGCCTCAGCACTTGCTGCACCCTCCCCGGCCTGGAACTTGCTCCTTCAGGTTGCCCCTGGAATGTCAGTCCTTCTCTGGGCTCTGACTCTCCAGCTCTGGGCCTTCCTTATCTGAGAGCCCCACCCGTGGCTCTCTAGCACGTGCTCACTTTAATTCCATCTTGGCACCATCGCTGTAGGAGAGCGGCTTGTTTATTTAATCACTTGTTTGTTTTCTGTCTCCCAACTAGAACCTAAATTCCGTGAGTGCAGGGACCGTCCATCTGTCCACGGCTATAACCCCAGGGCCTAGAACAGGACCTGGCACACACAGGGCTCATTAACCCAGAGGGAGACACTATCATCACCCCATTTTAGAGGCAGAAACTGGGGGTCCAGAAGAGTCTTGCTTCAGGCACCCTGAGAGTCAGGCTCCCAGGATAGACCCAATTTTAAATGCCAGCTGGGGCTTTCCACCCGGCCAGCCCCTTGGAGTGAAGTCATTTATTCATTCTCCATCAATGTCAGCACCTACTGTGGGGTGGATGTACAGGGCAGCCCGGGAACCTGGGACACAGTAGGCCTTCAGCAAATTGGTGCCCAGCCCCGCACCACCCCCCCTCCCGCCCCAACTCTCTAACTTCCCTTCAGGGAGGCCGGCTACAATTTGGTGATTGTTAGAGAACTTTTTTTTCTTTGGGGAGGAAAGCTGCAAGTCATTAAGGGCTGCTCCCGGCCTGCGGGTCACCATTTCCTGTTTAGAAGAAAGAATCATCTCTCCTTTGGAACATGAAGCTCCCCCCACCCCCAGCCTGACTCTGGGGCTCCAGCTCTGGGACGCCTGCACGCCTGCTCAGCTCCCCGCAGGAAACTGGCACCTTCAGCACCTTTTGTGCTCAAAAAGGACACTCATTTTCTCCTGGCCCCAGGAGGGCCCCAGAGGTGAGGTCACCACACAGCCTGCCAGCCAGGAGTGAATTATCCCAGCCCAGGAGGCAAGCTGACTGTCTTCCCCGTCCTGTCCTGGAGCAGGAAGCTGAATGACCCCTACCCTTTGGCCTGGCTTCTCACCCTCCTGGCTCCAGCCAGACAATTTCCTTGCATCAAAGGCCATTTGGTACCCAGCGGCCAGAAAGAGGTGTGGGTCCAACAGGGAGGCCAGAGCAGGGCCCAGAGCCCCTGGAAACAGGAAGGACATCCTCTGTCCCCTTCTTGCTCGTGGCATTCCACCCCGTCAGCTGGGAGAGACAGCCAAGCCCTCTACCAAAGTCCTGCAGTGCTGGGCAAAGCCCCCAGCCAGTCTGGTTGATAAGACCCAGGGAACCAGCTTCGCAGCCTGTGGGCCTGGTCAGCTTCAAAATGGTCAACAAGAGAATCAGCGCCACATGTACAGAGTGCAGGAACCTGCACACACCCCCTACTGTCCACCCGGCCGCAGGTGTTTCCCAACCTCCACATCACACAGGACACAGCTCAGAGGAAAACCCATTTGCACAAACAAGGCCCCTGACTGTCAAACCCAGGAGTCCAAAGTCACATGATGTTTAAAAGGACATGATTTAAGGCTGTGTCAGGAATATGTGAGCTCCATGAATCCTCGTCCCTTTCCCCTCCCTACAGGCCCTTTGAAATACCCACTCCTCTAGAAAACCAAGACTTTCTTATATATAAATTAACCGCTTTATTGAATATCAATAAACTGTACATATAACTATACAAAATGTTTCCTTAGTACAAAATGTTGCTTGCAATATAAATACCAGTGTACCTTTAAAAAATGTAAACATCTTCCTCCTGGGCCCACCTGTCAGGTCCCTGAAAATAGTTCTGGGAGACATATTGGTTGGGCCCAAAGCACCCTATTTGGGCCCCCGACAAGTGACGGCAATTACTCACATTCCCTTTTGAGACGCTGTTAAATTGCCCGTGAAACAGGTGCCACCATGACAAACAGGAGGCTGAAATAGCTGCCCGGGCCTGGGGCATCCTGGGGTCCAGACATGTCCTTGTGTCAGTGACGCCCCCGTAGGCCCGTGGGTGCCCCTGGGGGTGGATTATTGCAAGTTACTCACACCTCCTGGAGAGGTGGCCTGAGGGTTTCTGGGGTGGGGAGGAGTGGGGTCCCCTGAGTGGGGTGGGAGCCTCCTATATCCAGTCTGTTGGCTTTTGTCCTGTAGCTCAAAGCAGCTGTATCCAAACAGTTTTGGATACACAAGCCCACACAGAAAGGCCAACTCCAGAAGGCTCGCTCTGAAGCAGTGGCTGCCAGAAGGGGACACCCTCTCATCAGCCGTCCGCAGAGCCAACTGAGGCCCCCAAAGCAGACACACTGGAAAACGGTCCTCAGTGTCCTCTGGGCCTAAGACAGCCAAAAGGGGAGCTCAGAAGGGAATTCCATGGCGGTGAGAAGGATGTAGGGGTCCTTCCTTCCGGAGCTGGGGTAGGCTGCTGCAGGGGGAGGGTCTGAAGAGGCTGAAGGAGACTTGGGGGTCAGCGGGGGCCCCCTGAGCAGCCTGACTCTTGGTGTTTGTGGAGCAGGGACATGCGAGAGAAGGTACGGGAGCATGTCTTGCACTGGTACTTCTTGACATCTGAGTGGGTCTGGAGGTGGGCCCGCAGGTTGGAGCGATCTGCAAAAGCACGGCTGCAGTGGGAGCAGGAGAAGGGCTTCTCCCCTGGGGAGAGAAAGCAGGAGGCAGTCAGGAGACTGCTAAGTCGCTTGGACAACAGCTGACATTTATTGAAATCCCTGCCCACCCACCCCTAGCCGTTAGAGTCCTGTTCATCCCCAACACTGAAGGAGTCCCATGACCCAGAAAAACCAGGCCACATCCAGTGTCCAAAGGCCTGGTTTTGATTGGGAGCTCTGCTGCTTCCCACCCTGTGACCTTGAGCAAGTCATCTGGTTTCTCTGAGCCTCCATTTGCTCATCTGGAAAATGCACTGTTCACCCCCCACTCATAAGGGTTGGTAACTGAAAGAATGTAGAATAAAGTACTCAGCCCCACAGTGCCAGCAGGAAGTGCTCAACAAACAATGATGGCAGCTGCCTTTACTGAACACTTACTTTGTGCCAGGGACAGTGAGAAGCGTTTTACACTTCACATTTAATCCTACCCTTGCCTCAGTTTAGAGATGGTGAAACTGAGGCACAGAGAAGTTAAGTAGCATATGCAGGGTCAGCCAGCAGGAACCAAGCAGCCTGACTCAAGACCTTGATTTTTACCACTACACAGACTGCCTCTGGGGTAAGAAGGCTGTGGTCAGTGCTCCTGATTATCACTCCTGAATTTGCTTCATTTGGGGACAAAGCATTAAAAGTCAGCCAGTCTTAAATGCCTCGGGGATCTCCCACCCCAGCAAGTTTGGCCACTGCTCTGGGTCAAACTGAAGCTGATCACATTCAGGGTAATTTCAAGTCTCCTTGTCTGCCCCCCAACCAGCCTGAGTCCCATGAGGGCAACGGCCTCCCCTGACTCCATTCCAAGCCTCCTGCCAGGGCCTGGGACCCCCAAGAGGCTACAGAAACCTTTTACCTAGGACTTATTTAAAACTCCTCCCACCTGTCAGCCTCATGCCATCTGTCTGGACAGGACTGTTTTTGGAAGTCTTATACAAAGAGTGCTTGTACAAAGAGTAAGTTTTTAAGGGCTCAGAGGAGCTTGGTCGGTCAATCACCATCAGATAACCCTTGTTATAATTCCTCCCCCAACCAAGAGGATATGTTATGACAATGTTATGTTTTGTTTCTTCTTAGGGGTGCAGCATTTCCCAAATAAAAAGTCAGAATAGTAACTCATTAAACTAATACTTATCAAGTTCCTACTGTGTGCTGGGCACTATTTTATAACACTGAATATTCTTCTCCAAAAAATGCAATTTTCTCTCCCACTGATCAGCCCCTAGGCCATGGCCCACTGGTTAAATCCCAGTGCTAGAATTCAAGAACAGCAGGGAATGAATGAATTACATCAGCCTACTGGGTGCCTGGGGCATTGTGCTGGGCACTGGGAAGGAGGGGTCCAGAAGTCACATGCCTGAGGCTGACTGTGGAACCATCCATTCAAAGGCTCAGTCTCCTGAGACAGAGAGGGGGCTACCTAGCCAGAGAACTGGGAAAGGAATGTAATTTGCTCTGCCATTATTGAGCACCCTCTGCATACCAGGCCTAAAGGGTTTGATGATCACATTCTACGAGGTCTAAGTGAAGTTCTTCCTCATTCACACACTCCCTGTGAACAAAGGGTTTGCTGTAAGCAGATCTGGTAAATGGGATGGAGTTCTGTATTCCCCAGGGCACAGAAAGCCAGTTCCCTCTTACCACATTGGGGGGGTGAAGGAGCCCTGGCTCTAGCCTCATAAGCTGTGACTTGAGAAAGTAACTTCCTTCTCTGTCCCTCAGTTTCCTCACCTGTAAGGTGGGGATTATGGCACCTCCCCTCCTAAGGCTGTTGATGGAGTTACTGTGTTAACACAGGTGAAGGAAGCCCTGAGCACTGACTCCCACACAGCAAGTGCTCAGTGAACACCGCCTTCATGTTATGTCTGATTAGACGTAAGCCTGAACAAAGGGGGGAAGGAGGCCTTGTAGGATGTGATGGGGTGGAGGTTTGTGTGCAAGCGGGAGGCACAGGCCTCCACCCCTCACTGATCCCCCACCCCCAGACGCCTTTATGGTGCTCCTGGCGAGTGTGAAATCGGCACCAGGCAGGCAGGGACAAAGGCCGCTGAGGGGAGCACTGTACATGCGATACTCCCCGGATTAAAGGGGCCTGACACGCTGTGGGCCAGCAGCTGCAGCCCAGAACAGGTGCTGGGCACCGCTGCCCTATGCACCTGCTCCACCCGCCGGACCCCACCCACTAGGGCCACCATTAAGGCACACAATGGGTGTCAATGAGGATGGTGATGGTGAATTT
Organism: Miniopterus natalensis; assembly: GCF_054644295.1. Lineage (NCBI taxonomy): Eukaryota > Metazoa > Chordata > Mammalia > Chiroptera > Miniopteridae > Miniopterus > Miniopterus natalensis. Next base: position 74,780,096 of record NC_142087.1, on the reverse strand, counting down.
CAACAAGCTTTTTGTGTCCGAGCCATGCCTTTACATTAAAATAATGTCTCATAAGAGCAGAGAGGAGGGCCAAGGCAGCACCCTAGGGTTCCAGCTCCCCTCAAATAGAGCCCCATCAGCTGGGCAGGCACCCAGGACAGAGGCCAAGCAGTTGGACTTTTACATGTTAAAATCAGGGCCATTTGTGCACAAAGTAAAGAGAAATGGGTAGCTATAGTCTGCAAACTGGGGAGGATGCCAGGGCCACTTTGTAGGAGTATTAATGACACCAATAATGCCTGCAAAATGCATCGCTCACAAACCACCTCACTAACCCTCATGGCTCAGAGGTCAGCCCCTGGGCCAGGAAATGCCAGAACTGAGTCTCCAACCGGATAGCTTGACCCCAAAGCTGATAATATGACCCTTGAACCTTCTCCCTCCAGAGTCACTCTCCAAAGAGCAGCCCCAAACATGGTAGCCTCCATCATTCAAGTTCTAAAAAGTGGCTACCTTTCTAGAAAGTTAAAGGATAGAAAAGGCTCCATTTCACAATTTTCTACACATTTAGTATTATGTTTTTGAAATACCAAGACATAATTGTGTTTTCTGCCAGCAAAGGTGTTCCCAGGCATGATAGGATTGAGTTTATCTACTCCAAGGTGAGGGTGGGGAGAGCAGACCTGAGAACCATCAAGATAATAACTTACTATAAAGTGATTAAAGAACCACTGAATCTTGATAGCCACTTTGTAAAACATTATCATAACCCACCCTATATTATTCAATTCTAATCCTGGGGTTCAGAGAGGTTAAATCACCTACTTAAGGTCACACAGCATGGAAGCAGAACAAATACCAATTACCATTTTTGTGCATGTTGATGGTGTACCAAACACATCCCAGGTGCTTTTTGTATTCTTTCTTTCATTTACACCACAGAAAATCCCCCAAGGTATCTTATGCTCAATTGACAGATGAGGAAACTGAGACCCAAAGTGAAACATCAGCCCAAGGTTTGAGAAAGTTCTCAAAGCAGCATTCAGAGCCAGGTGGGGGGCCTCTAACAACATCCTGTCTGGCTGAGGTGGGGGTGGGGGTGGGCTGGGGGAGGGTGGAGCAGGGAGGGCCCCTTCACACCTGGCTCCAACAGCAAGGTGTTGGTTGCACCTTTCCCATATCCAGCGCCAACCCATTTGGCTGAGAAACTGAGATCGCAAAGGTACTTGTAAAGTTATCCACTTAGCCTTTCTGCTTAGCTGATGAATGAATGAATTTTTCTGCCAAACATTTCAGAGAGCTAGGCCCCTGAACTCTTGAGCTAGAAGTCATGTCTCAGTTTCTACAATCTGAGATTGACAGTAAGCCCAGTCTCACGAGAGCGGGTAAAGAAGGCAGTGGTGGGGACAGTGAGAGGGGCAACCAGCCTGCAGGGGGCACTCACCGGTGTGGGTCCGGACGTGGCCCTGGAGCAGCCAGGGCCTGGAGAAGGCCTTCCCGCAGGTGCCACAGACGCAGGGCAGTGTGTGGCTTCGGATGTGCATCTTGAGGGCACCCAGGCTGACGTATTCCTTGTTGCAGTATTTGCAGTTGAAGGCCTTGCGAGACTGGGGGTCCTTAGCCCCTGAGAGCCCAGACAGCTGCTTGGGCATCGGGCCCAGGCCTGGGAAGGCGGCATAACCCTCGGCCTCCAGGGAGGAGGCTGAAGTGGAAGAGAAGGAGGAAGGCGCTGGCGAGGGGGGGCTGGGGGGCTGGGAGCCTTTCCCACTGTCCTCGTCTGACAGGGAGGTCAGCTCAACGACCTTAGGGATCTCCTGGGGTAGAAGGGAGGCCCAGCCAATGGGCTGGGCTTGGGGTGCCAGGAGAGAGTCCCAGATGAGCGTGGGCAGGGAAGCCGTGGGGTTGAGGACCTCAGGAGGTGGGATGGCCGCCAGCAGGTGGGCCTGGTCGTAGGGCTGCTGGAAGGTGAACTCTGAGGAGAGACGGAGATAAAGGCAGGGTCAGGAATGAGAGCGTTGGGTCAGTCAACAAACAGCCTGATACGGGGCTGGGGCAGGGTGAGGCTGACGCTCAACACTTATTAGATAAATCAAAGACTCGGAGAATCCCAGGGCCTGCCCTCCCAGAGCCCCTTCCTCACTCAGGTCCTCGTTCTCCTACATCCGCCTCCAGATCTTAAGGAAGGGTCCCCCCTTCCCAGCCCCAATTCATGGGGGTAATTCCTCCAGAACTCCCCAAGTCCCCAGCCTAATAAGGTAAGACCCCAGTCCCCAATCACCCCAGCTCGGAGGCACCGCCGTGTCCCACTCTCCTTCCTCACACACCTCTCCTCCCACCCATCCCTACCCCCACCCCCCAATCCTCCGGCCTCCCCACTCTTCCCAACCAGTGTCTCACCCCAAGAAGTGACCCCGCTCTCATCTTTCACTCCCGGGCTTCACCCGTTTCCCAGCAGCTCAGAACTGCTCTCAAACCAAGACCATCGCCCTCCAAAAGCCCTCCCCCCAACCGCCCGGGTCCACCTGCCGCGGGCGCCTCAGACCCCTCCTCACACGTCCCCGCGCGGAACCCTCAGACTCGCCTTTGGCTCCTCGACCTTATCCCCATGTCCACTCCCCTGAAATACCCCCCGACCCTCCGCCCCAGGTCTCCGTCCGCTCACCTGGGGAAGAGTCATGAAGCTCGCTGTAGTTGGGCCTCCGGCGGGCGCAGGCAGACTTCCTGACGAGGAAAGAGCGCGGCATGGTGGCCGAAGCAAGCCGGGGTCGCCGACCGGAGCTGGCGTCGCAGGGACCCTCTCCAGCGAGGCCGTGCCGCTGCGCTGTGAACAGAGTCGAACCGCCAACTCCTTTAAGTACGCCAGACATGCGGGGCGTGGCCAGCGTGGCCCTGCCCCCTTTGTCACCCCCGCGCCAATCGGGGAGCGCCTTTGCCGGAGGCCACGCCCCAAGCAGGTGCGCGAGGGGCTGGCGGGGCTCGCGCCGCGTGGCGCTGGAAGGCGGGTGGCGGCTGCTTCAACGTGGGGCCGCGGGAGCTGCGCTGACCGCTGGGCGGCGAGCTGCTGGGGAGCGGGGCGCCGGGCGCAGGGATCCCCCAGGCCAGGCGACACCCCTTTCGGGACCTCGCGCGCTGGCCAGCTCAGCGCTGCGCGGTCGCCCGCGTCTGTCGCCCCCTGGCGTTGCGCGTGGAGGGTCTGGGCACCTGATGTTGCTCGACCGCCTCGGCCTCCGGCTCGGGAAGGAGGCGGAAATTTCCTCCGCCCCGCTAGCCCCCAGCAAAGAGCGTGGGATAGACGAGGAACAGTACACATCTCCGGGGAGGGTGCGAGGAAACGGGCATCTTCCCGTCGCTGCTAACTGCGAAACAGCACAGCTTTTTTGCAAAGCTATCTGGCATCACCTAGCAAAATGCGTTTGTTCCTCCGCTTCGCGTGTGTTTACTGAGCGCCCACTATGGGCCAGGCGCTGGTCCAGGAGCTGGAGATTCAGCCCTGAACAAAACACTCTGGGTCTCTAACGAAGACGAGCTAGCTCACCGTCCAGGAGGGGAGACAGACGAAGTAAACAGACAATTAAAATGCAAAGGAAAGTGTGCTTTGATGAGGGGTGAGGCGAGACCACAGGGCTCCGTGACAGTTAAAAAGAGGCAGATCACCTGACAGAAGGTCCAGGGCAACTTGCCAGAAGAAATGCAGAAATACGGAGGGGAAAGGCCCCAGGTAAGAATCGGTAACTACCACAGAGCCATTGAGAGCAGCTCCAGGGAAGGGGGTGGGGTGGGCAGGCCGGGAGGGGTCAGATCTGCTGGGCCTCCAGGGTCTAGAGGAGTTTGGACTTTGCCCCAAGGACACTGGGGAGCCAAGGAAGGATTTTCAGCTGCGGAGGAACCTGTCTGAGTTTTATTGAGAAAGATCACTCTGGGCAGGTGGGAGGAAGTAGTAGGGAAATGTGCGGAGGTGGGTCTCCTCATCTGATTTGGGGTCCTCAATCTTGTGTGTCTAAAGGACCTAACACTGGGCTCCACAGGAGTCACTGACTGATCCATTGTGGGGTGGGCCCAAGGGAAGAACAGATGTACTGTGAGTCCAGACTCCGCCAGGCCAGGGCAGGCCTGGGGTAAGGGTGGGGCCTAACTTGGTTCCACCTGTGAATCAAGGACTATGAAAACCTGTAAGTCCCTCCACTCACACCACCTAGAATGAAGGCAGAGACGACTGTCTGTTTGGGTCAGTAGGTTGCAGGGATAACAGCTGTGAACAGTCAGTCATCCTTACCTTGGTGCTAGTGGCTGAGTCTAGGGTTGGGTGGGGAGACAGGTGATATGCAGTCATTACGAAGAACACACTTCTCTCCTACGTCTATATAGTTCCAATATGATTCTCCCTCCACATGCAGCCAGAGGTACTAAGGCCAGGTCCCTCTGCTCAGACCCTCCCATGTTCCTGTCTCACCCAAAGTAAAAGCCAAAGTCCTCACCACAGCCCTCTGCCCTGATCTCACCTCTGCAGACCCTGTCTGGAGCCACTCTCTCCCCTCCCCAAGCACAGTGATTCCCACCCACTTCTTTCTGTTGCTCACACCCCAGCCCTAGCCTAGCACAGGACCTTGGCACCTGCCCTTCGTCCTACCTACCCCCTAAATTTCTCTTCCCCCAGATCTTCACCTGGCTGGTCCCTTTGCAGTCTCTGTTTCAGCATTAATTTCACCAACTGCTCAGCCTCATTAGTAATGAGAGGAATGCAAATTAAAACCACACTGAGATACGATTTCACACCCCTCAGGATGAAAAGTTAAAATTTGGTTAGTATCAAGTGTTGATGAGGATGTGAGGACAGCAGGACCTTTGTCCCATGCTGAGGGGAATATCAATGGGCACAGCCACTTTGGAAAACTTTGGCATCAGCTAGTGACAGGTGACTCTACTCCTCCCAGCAATTCTCCCAGGTAAACTACATCCCAGGGTTCTCAGCCCAGACTGCCCAAGCCTGGACCCCACCCCAACAGACACACTGATTTAATCAGCCTGATAGGGAGGGGGACCTCTGGTATTAGCATTTAAAAAAACTCCCCAGGGGATTCTAATGAGCAGCCAAAGTTGAGAACTGATGCCAAGCCTCAAACCCAGAAAAATCAAGAGAACATTCATTGCACCCTTGTTCCTGATAGGGAGAAACTGGAAACAACCTAAATGTTTATTAACAGAAGAATGGATTAATAAATCATGGTACAGTCCAATAATGGAATACTATACAGCAATAAAAATGAACAGCCACTCCATGTAGAAACAGGGATAAATCTCAAAAACATAATTTCACAAACAACAAGTATTGTCGAGGATGTGGAGAAAAGGGAACCCTGATGTACTGTTGGTGGAGTTGTGAATTGGTACAGACACTATGGAAAATAGTAGGGAGGTTCCTCAAAAAATTAAAAATAAAACTACTGCCTGGCTGGCATGGCTCAGTGGTCGAGCATCGACCTATGATCCAGGAGATCCCGGTTAGATTCCCGGGGTTTCTGGCTTGATCCCCAGCACGGGGTGTGCAGGAGGCAGTCAATCAATGACTCTCATCATCAATGTTTCTATCTCTCTCTCCCTCTCCCTTCCTCTATCTGAAAGCAATAAAAATATATTGAAAAAATAATAAATAAAAACAAAACTACCATATGACTCAGCAATTCCACTTCTAGGTATTTATCTGAAGAAATCAAAAACACTAATTGGGAAAGCTATATGCACCCCTTTCAGTTCATCAAAGCATTATTTACAATAGCATCGATAGATGGATTAAGATGTGATGCATATATACAATGGAATATTACTTGGCCATAAAAAAGAAAGAAATCTTACCATTTGCAACAACATGGATGGACCTAGAGGGTGTTACGCTAAGTGAAATAAGTCAGAGAAAGACAAACACCGTATGATTTCACTTATGTGAAATCTAAAAAGCAAAATAAATGAACAAAACAGAAACTCATAACCCTAGCTGGTTTGGCTCAGTGGTTAGAGTGTCAGCCCTCAGACTGAAGGGTCCTGGGTTTGGCTCTGGCCAAGGGCACGTCCCTAAGTTGCAGGCTCCATCCCTGGCCCCGGTTGGGGCGCATGCGGGAGACAATGTGTCTCTCTCACATCGATGTATCTCTCTCTCCCTCCCTCCTTTCAACAATCTCTGAAAAGCAATGTGGGAAAAAAATATCCTCCTGTGAGGATTAAAAAACAACAACAAAACAAACTCACAGATCCTAAGAACAAACTGGTGGTTGCAGATGGAAGGGGGTGAGGGGATGGGTAGAAAATTGATGTATCTTTCTCGCATGTATGTTTCTCTCTCTCTCTCTCTCTCCCCTCCCTCTCTTACACTCCCTCTACTCCCTCCCTCTGCTTCCTCCCTCCCTTCTTCTCTCTTTAAAAAGCAATGGAGCCTGGCTGGGCGTGGCTTAGCCCTTGAGCTTCGACCTGGGATCCAGGAGATCAGAGTTCGATTCCCATTCAGGGCATATGCCGGGGTTGTGGGCTGCAGCCAATCAGTGACTCTCTCATCATTGGTGTTTCTATCTCTCTCCCCCCCTTCTTTCCTCTCTCTGAAATCAATAAAGAGATGTTTAAAAAATTAAATAAATAAATAAATAAATAAATAAATAAATAAATAAATAGCAATGGAAAAAATATCCTCGGTGAGGGTTAACAAAAACAAAACAAAAAGCTGGCAAACTAAACTCTCTTATTGTATAGGGATGTATATGGAGGTAGTACAACTATAAAGAAAAGCGAGGAGCGTGGATAGTTGGGGGAGGAGGGGCTTCTAGAGTTCTTGGTCATGTTCTCTTTTTCTTTTTTTAAGTTGACTCTTTTTTAATATGTTTTTATTGATTTTTAGCAAGAGAGGGAGAGAGATTGAAACATCGATGAGAGACTGACTGGCTGCCTCCTGCAAGCCCCCTCCTAGGGATCTACCCCGAAATTCAGACATATGCCCTGACCAGGAATGGAGCCAGTGACCTCTTGGTTCATTGGTCCATGATCAACTACTGAGCCACACCTGCCGGGCTTTATTCTGTTTAAGCGCAGAAAGATCTTTATTAGGTTTTAAACTGAACATAGGCATGTAAACACTTTTGGTATAAATGATATCTTTAACAAAAAACAAAACTGAAGTCACCTCCTCTAGGAGCCTGTGCTGATCACCAACCCTAGCCGAAGTAGGATCCCACCGCCCCCAACGCCACTTGTTTTTCAAATCCCATTATCCCCTTCAGTTTTCTTCAAAGCACCTATCAGAGGCTCCACCAAGTGCCGGTGAAGGACTGATTCCCGACCGGGCCTCCTCCCGGGTCAGCCCGGGCGAGCCACCCGGCCCCCCCAGCCCGTTTCCTCAACTGCAACGGGGGGGGGGGGGGAAGGGGGGGGTGCCTGGTACATCCCGGAGATGCCCCGACGGGTAAAGGGCCCAGGGGCACGTGGTGCTCAAAGACACCTCTACCTGGCCTCCGCCTTCCCGTATCCCTCTGGCATCTGCACCCTGGGGGAGGTGCGAGGCAGGAGAGGGGTTTTCCCGGATCTGGGGTGTCCCCTCCCTTCTGATTCAATTGCTCCGCCGACCCTCCTCCTGACCAGTCTTCACCGCCTCCCTCCCGTTGGCTGCGGAGACTTCGAGGTGCAAGGGGGCTTTGGGCGAGGCCCCGGGACCGCCGGGGAAGGAGAGACCACACGGCGGGTGTCAGATTCCGGATCCTCCAGGAAACCGGCGGCCTCCGCCTTGGGGCTGCTGGGGACCCGCCAGGCCCCCCCCCCCCCCCACTCCCCGCCCCTGGCCCAGGGCGCGGTCCTCCGGCGCCCTCTGCTGGCCGAGGCGCTCCTGAGACCGTCTCTGGGCTGTCGAGGGGGCCGGGCCCAGTTTGGGAATACCCAGTGTGACAAGCAAGGGCCTCTGAGAGGAAGATGCATTTGACTAGGGCCCTGCATCTTCCACAGGTGTCCATCCCCCAGAGGTAAAAACAATAACGGCCCTGGCCCGGTGGCTCCGCTGGCCGCAGCATGGGCTATTACACCAAAGGGTTGCTGGTTCCATCCCTGGTTGGGGCGCTTATGGGAGGCAACCAACACACCGATGTCTCTCTCTTTCGCTCAACTTCCTCTCTCTAAAATCGATAAAAACATGTCCTCGGGTGAGGATTTTTTTAAAAAGTAAAAACAATAACTAAAAAGTGTGATTTACCACCAACCAAAAAGGAAAGTCTCCCTCCATCCCAGATCTCCGTGTTCCTCCCCAAAGGCAACTTACATTTACCAGCGTCTTGTAGGACCTTTCAGAGACGGTCTTAATGGAGACAGGGAGATACATAGTATGTGTCTATTAGTGTGCACATCCCTCTTTATGTAACACAAACAGCACCCTACACACTAGCCTACACCTTCTTTTTCCTCCCAAGTAACAGTATTCAGTGTCTTGAAAATTGTTCCATATCGTTACACGCAGCTATCTTTTGCAGGATTGCAGGTTTTCATTGTATGGATTATACCATAATCACAGAATTTATCTAACAAAGGGACTGATGGTGGGCATTTAAATTAGACTACAATTTGCCACTACAAACAAGGTGGCTGTTTCAATGAAATATATTGTACTCACATCTTTGTACTCCCAGTCAAAGGTATGTTATATCAAATGTTGATAGATTTGTCCAAATGTCCTCCCAAAAGGTTAAACTAAATTACACTTCCACCAGCAGGGAGGTGAGGGCCCCTTCAAGAAGCCTGGCGGAGGCAGGGTGTTATCTGTTTTCTCTTGGCCTATCTGAGGAGAGAAAGTGAGATCTCCAGGATACAATTTGCATTTCACGAGAGTGGGGTGGAGCGTTTGTTTTTTGTCTTTTGTTTTTTACATATCCAAAGCCATTTCTGTTTCTCTACATTCTGAACTATCCTTTCGTGTCCTTTGGTCACCAAGTTGATGAATTAAGAGCTCTTTGCATATTATGCTAACTGGCCCCTGCTGATTAGATCATTAATCAGTGAGTGAATCAATCAGAGTCAGTGTTAATCCTGACTGGGAAGAATACATTGTCTATGGAGGGTTCCATGAATGAGTCAACCTCCACCCTTATCCCTGATTTAAAAAACAAAAACCTTTTGAGTGTCTCACTGTTCCCAGAAAACAAACAGTGATTCAGCCTTGGGCCAGGCCAAACAGGCCCCCTGTAAAGCAAAGTCACCATCCCCAGGACTCCGATGGCTTTCAGGGGAAGTTTCCGGGGCCAAGTCTGCTGGGTGTGGTCAAGTTGGGAGCTCCAAGAAAAGATGTACAAGCCCTTTCATTCCTGTTTGCTGAACACCTACTTTGTGCCAGGTTCTTACCCTCGAGCCTAGGCCCACATAGGGACTAGTTAATACATTACAGTACAGTCATATTCCCCACCTGCCACCAAGGAGAAAGCTCTATATGTAATGGGTGTGGAATCATGTCAAGACATTAAATGATAAAAAGCAAGGTGCAGAACAGAACATACAAAGTGATACCATTTGCACAGAAAGAGAGCGAAGTATGTACATATTTCTTAGAGACAGAAACCACCTCTGGAGGGAGGAGCTAAAAACTGGTTGTCTCTGAGGACGGAAGGACAGGGGTGGGAGGGAGATTTACTACATGTCCTTTCCCATGTCTTACATTTTTTAAATTATTATTTGCAAGTATTAACCTCATTAATTTTTTTAAAAATATGTCTTTATTGATTTCAGAGAGAGGAAGGAAGAGAGAGAGACAGAAACATCAATGATGACAGAATCACTGATCGGCTGCCTCCTGCACCCCCCACCCCCAACTGGGGATCAAGGTGGCAACCTGGGCATGTGCCATGACTGGGAATCAAACCGTGATCTCCTGGATCATAGGTGAATGCTCAACCGCTGAGCCACGCCGGCCGGGCTAACCTCATTAATTTTAATAGCGTAACAAAGTTGTCCATCATAGAGGACTTGTTAAATATGTAACAGTCCGATCAGTGAACTATTCTGCAGCTGTTTAAATGTTGAAGTTTGTTTGTGCGCACATAAACCCTCCATGGTTCCCATCTCGCATAGGAAAAGCCAGTCTTCACTGTGACCACAGGATGCCTGCAGGACCTGGCCCCTGGTGGCCCCTCTGAGCTGACCCAGTCCGGAGGCTCCAGCCACAGTGAACCCCACCCAACGCTCCAGCCTCTGCGACTTTGCTGGGGGTGTTTTCTTTCCCGAATGCTCTTTACCCAGAAAGCCCAGGGCTCACTCCCTATCCCTCCTGTTTAATCTTTCTCCCCAGCACATGCCACAATTTGACAGTGTATCTTTTCCTTATTTTGCTGATTGCACTTTGGAACAGAACTTAGCAAACTACAGCCCTCTGGCCAAATCTGACCCAAGGGTTTTGTATGGCTCTTGAGCCAAGAATGGCTTTCACAGGGATGAACATTTGCAATTGATCTGAGGTTAGGGCACCTGAACTTGGAGACCCAATTACAGCAAAATGTTAATCTTCAAAAGAGAATTCCATTCTCATTCATAGGCTTGTATTACAAAAAAAGAAAAATTATATTTAAATGTTATTATATTTTCAACTTTGTCAATAAAAAAATTGCGGAAATTTGTTTTCTCTTGTTATAGAAGTACCTACATACTGTTCTCACTGTTGAGGCTCACAGAACCTAAATAGCCACTCTCTGCTCTAGACAGCCCCACCTGGGCAGGAGCCGTCTGTCTTGTTTACTGCTGTGACCTAAGCACCCAGAACAGGGCCTGGTTTACAGTAGGTGCTCAATCAATATTAGCTGAATGGATGAATGAAGCGATACTTTTTTTTCTTTCTTTAATCCTCACCTGAGGATATTTTTTCCATTGCTTTTCAGAGAGGGGGGTGGAGAGAGAGAGAGAGAAACATCAATGTGAGAGAAACACATCAATTGGTTGCACCCCAACCAGGGCCAGAGATGACCCTGTAACCGAGGTATGTGCCCTTGGCCGGAATCGAACCTGGTCCCCTTTAGTCTGCGGGCCGATGCTTTAACCACTGAGCCAAACCAGCTAGGGTTGAATTGATAGACTTTTAAGTGGGGGGAAAAAAGTGAGCAGAACATCTAATAGGCTGCCTTTTGTGCAGAATTGAATAAATACGATAATATCCACCATGTGGGCCCAGATTGTCTGAAAGGAGACAAAGAATCTGGTTCCTTCTGAGGAAGGGAGCAGCAGTCAGGGGTGGGAAGGAGACTTCTTTTTCTCCAAACCTGTTTTGAAGGGTATGAATGTTTTATTTCAGATACATGCAAATAAAATTCTTTTTCATGAAAAAGCCCAACCACAAAACTGAGGCAGATGTTGACTGCCTCTGCGACTCAGTTTCCACATCTAGCCAGTGGGTAATAAGTAGGGTGACCGACTGCCCTGGTTTGCCCAGGTCTGAGGGAGTTCTGAGACCCTCCTGGCCACCAGAACGAGGTGGGCGCTCTGGTTAAAAGGAAGTTGTCCGAGGCCTGGAGAGTGGTAGGTGGATGCGGGGGAGCTGAAACCTGCTGGCCTGGCATCACCCCTAGGAGGTCCACCCTGACACTCCAGGGCTGACACGGGTTGTTGGGATCTCCCAAAGGCGCGGAGCACACCTTCCCCAGCTAATCTCTGAGCATCTGCCACCAGGGGCTCACAGCACAGTATCTTTCAGACTATCTAGCAAACTAATTGGGCCTTGGCAGCCTCGCCCTGGGACTGGGCTGATCGCACCCTGTCATCTCCATCTTCCGGTCAGAAGTCTGAACCTGTCTCCAGGAAAAGCCCGCGGGCCTCCTCTCCCAGCACCCACCTGTCATACCTCTAGACTTCTGTGTGGGAGACAAAGGCAAGGAGGGAAAAGTGTCAGCAAACTATTTTCTTAGGTCAAAGTTAGGTCCATTTCAGACACAACATAAAATCCCAACCCTGCTCAAGACACCACATAATCAGGCCCATCTCCCCCATTCTCACCCTCGCTCGTCTGCTCCAGCCTTGAGAAGAAGGCCTTCTTTCTGCTCCCTGTTCACAAAGGTCCTTTCCCATAGCACTGCCTTTGTCCTTGCTGTTCCCTCCACCCAAAACACCCTTCCCAAGGTGTTCCTAGAGCTTATCTCAGTTCCATCATCACTTCAGAGATGCTAATGTCATCTGTTTCCCATCTCGGTCACATTGGCCCCTTTGATTCCCACAGCAAGTCCTACGTGGCAGGTAGGATTATCAACCCCATTGTACAGATGAGGAAACTGAGGCCCAGAGAGGTAAGGTACTAACATGCTCAAGTCACAATGAGCAAATGGTGGAGTATACCTGGCCTAGTGGACTGGGCCATTGTGATAAACCAGATAGGTCCTCATTCACACAGAGCTCATAGGTGAGGAACACAGGGTGAGTCAGAGGAATGACTTCCAGATTGACTCCAGGCTGAGGTCATAAGGATGGACAGGTGATAGGAGGAGAAAGTGAGAGGACGTTCCGGGCAGCAGTGAGCAGTAGGCTCCACGATTGAGAAGCCCAGGGGTAGATGAGTGTTCCAGGGTATAAAAGTCCTTCAGGAAGGCAGAGGCTACAGCACTGAGAGCCCCAAGCCCCTTAGAGTTTTTGAGACTGCCAGAATGTTTTAAAATCGAAAATGCTCAAATGGAGTTAAAAATTTGTAGTCTTTTAATATTATTATTTAATACATAAATACTTTGAAGACATACACAAATTATTGTAGAGCACAAAGCTGGGGGCCAGTCTAGCCCTACCACCTGTGGTTGTGTGACCCTGGATAAGTCCCTTCTCCCAACTAGAACCACCACCCAGGCCAGGAGCTAGAACCTCAACAGCCACCTCAGAAGCCCTCTACAGAAACACCCTCTATTCTAACGTAACCTTTCAGTTCTCACTGATCTTAGACATAGGGTTGCCAGATAAAATACAGATACCCAATTAAATTAGAATTTCAGATAAACAACAATGATAAGCTTTTAGTATAATAAGACTGCATGGGACAAACTGATTCTCTGAAATTCAAGTTTAACTGAGGCCTCATATATATATATATATATATATATATATATATATATATGGGTTCCTATATTTGTATTTGCTGATTCTGGCAGCCCAATTTGGAGACTGGCTCCTATCAGCACTTCTAGCACAATCTATAACCAGCAGGTAATTAGGTTGCTTCTCATCTTTTGCTTTTCAGGAACTATTGTTCCATGAAAATCCTTGCACAAAGGACTCTGACCTCACCTTCAATTGTGTCTGTAGGGTGTGTGCCTAAAAGTCGATTAGTCACTTCTTTGCCTGGATTTTTGTGGTCATGGCTCAGACAAATTGCCTCCCAGTCACTCTGGAGAGCAGCACCCTTGTCTCTCCCAGTCTCTCCCTTCACCTTGTTCTCTTTCCCCTTGTCTTTCTCCATCTCCGTCTCTTCTCTCTCTCACCGTCTCTCCTTGGGCGTGTCTCTCTGTCTCCCCTGACTCTGCCTGCCTGTGTTTCTGTGTCTTTCTCCCTATTTGTCTCTCTCAACCTCTCTCCATTTGACCCCTCAGCTCTGCATATAAAATACTCAGATAAGTGGGCAAAGATATACTTGTAAGGATGCTCACTCTAGCACTGTCTATAACAGACAAACTGGAAACAACCCAAATACTCATTGATAAACAAAGTATGGACCATCCTTACCCAGAGCATCATGCAGCCATTAAAAATAACACCACATTATGTGGTCTGACCAATAACCACCTAATAAACAGTCTCCTGAACCCCCAAAACTCCACATTGACATGAAAGGTGCTGATGGACATATCACAGAGTGAAAAACACAGGTTATAGGCAGAAAGTAAAGCATTTTCCCGCCCATTTTAAGTTTCAACCAAAAATAGGGTGACCCAAGGACATGTGAGCATTCCACTACTGACAGAAATGGTTGTCTGTGGGGTGGAACAAGCAGTGGCTTTGACTTTCTTGTTTATATTTTTCTGCCCTACCTTCTCTCTCTCTCTTTAAAGCATTAGAACATTTAACTTTGTGTGCCTTCGCTTCATCATATCCCTATCTAAATCTTTATACTTATACACAGACATACACTATTTTTTTCTGAACCATTTGAGAGTAAACTGGAGACATCATGTCCTTTTAAACTCTTCCATGCATCTCTCTCTTTTTAACGGAAGTGTCTTTTTAAAAATATTTTTTATTTTTATTTTTGTTAATCCTCACTTGAGGATATTTTTTCCATTGCTTTTCAGAGATAGTGGAAGGGAGAGAGAGAGAGAGAAACATCAATGTGAGAGACATATTAATTGGTTGCCTCCCGCAGGTGCCCAAACTAGGGCTGGGGATTGAACCTGCAACCCAGGTATATGCCCTTGACCGAGAATTGAACCTGCAACTCTTCGGTGTTCGGGCTGATGCTCTAACCACTGAGCAACACGGGCCAGGGCCATGCATATCTCTCTCAAGAGCAAGGACATTCTCTTATGTAACTATGGTATAGTTGTCAAATCAGGAGATCTAACATTGATAAAATATTATTGCTTATTCCACAGTCCATATTCAAATGGTAGCAATTGGCCCAGTAACATCCTTTCTGGCATCCCTGCCCATCAAGGATCCAATCTGGGGACCCTGCAGCATTGCACTGAGTTCTCATACCTCGTCAGTCTCCCTTACTCTGACCTTGACATTTTGAAAGACTCCTGCTGTTTTGTGGAATGTCCCTTGAGTTCACTGGCTTGCCTGATGTTTCCTTATAATTAGACTCACGTTAGATGTTTTTCTGCTGGAACCTCAGAAGTAGTGCTATGTCCTCAGTGCATCCCATTGTCACCCGTTTTGTCCCATTTTCAATGATACCAACTCATCACTTGGTGATAAAGGTGTCTGTGAGGTTTCCCCACTACAAGGTTACTAATTTTCCCTTTGTAAATAATTTGTGGGAGATCATTTGAGACCAAATAGATATTCTAGATGGTTTTTATAATCAGAAAAGTCATCACTAAAGTCTTGCAACCTGTAAGGCCTGAGCTTGCCCACCTAATTCTAAACATCAACCAAGTTGCTGCCCCACCCCAGCTACAATACCTTTGTTTCAACACACCTTACATTATTTCCTAAACTAGCCTAAGGATGCATTTTACCTGAGGTTCTTTTGAAAGATACAGATTCCCAGGCCCCACCTACACCTACTACTCAGAATCTCCAAGGGAGGGGCCTGAGAATATATTTTGTAACAAGTGCCTTGCAGGTAATTCGTGTCTTCAGGCTGCCTTTGGGAAACACTTCATCTAATAGTGGTGTTTAGTCATCGAATAGCTGCTAG
This sequence comes from Miniopterus natalensis, assembly GCF_054644295.1. Lineage (NCBI taxonomy): Eukaryota > Metazoa > Chordata > Mammalia > Chiroptera > Miniopteridae > Miniopterus > Miniopterus natalensis. Next base: position 74,764,786 of record NC_142087.1, on the reverse strand, counting down.
CTGCTTGGGTGAGGGGGTCACTGGGTTGTCTCAGGAATGGATGGGAAAAACAGTAGTGACATCCATAGGTCACATTTATTAAGCACTTATTTTGTGCTAGGCCCTGTTCTAACGCTTTATGTGGATTATTTCCCTAGATTCCCACAAGTCTATGAGGAAGATACTTTTATTAACCCCATTTTATGGACGAGGAAACCGAGGCACAAAGAGATTTGAAAACTTGCCCAGGGTCACACAGCTAGCTAGCAGTGTGGATGCTGGGAATAGGGGACTGTGCTGTGTGCCCGAGACCATCAGTCTAATGCCACCTCTACTTTGTAACAGGCAAATTACTCCCTGCCCCTGCCTTCACTTCCTCATCTGTATAATGGGAATGCTATTAGTGCCCCTCTTGCAGGGCTGGTTAAGAGGACTCAATGAGAAGGACTTTTCTGAGTAAATGGAATGCCTGGCTTTGATCACCTTTCAGGAGCTAAAGGAGGGAGGGTTAAATCAAACTTATGTGAGAGCAGCGCTGTGCCAGCAACCAGGGATGAGAAAGATTAGCATCATTGTCGCTAGTCCTGTACTCATAATGCCCAGCTGGCCCCCGTAAAGGACATCCAGCTGACACTGTGGAAGGCCAGGGCATAACAGAGGAACAAAGGCAAGAGAGCATCCAGGGGTCACGTGGAGGGCTGGGCAGGGCAGGTGTCCACCGGGTGGTGGCCACCGTGTCAGCCCACCTGAGTCTCCTCCCCCTGCAGGGCAGGTCCTGGCTCCAGCCCTTCAGGTTTGAGGACCCGCCTCCCTGCAGTGATGGGCTGTGGGCAGCCCGAGCCTCGGGATACGCTGCCCCCTTCAGGCTCTCCTCACCACTGCACCTGCCCCGAACAGCTACGGAAAGAAGTGGCGTTGTAAAAGGGTCCTGTTTAGCTCCATTTCAACTGTAGGAATATTTGAGCCTACTTGGGGCCAAATATGGAGGACAGTAGTGCACAGACAGGCATAATCCTTGCCCTCACGGTTAACTTAGTATGGAAGACAGCCTTTAAAACAAATAATTGCAGCCCTGGCTGGTGTGGCTGTTGGTTGGAGGGTGCTCCCGTACACCAAAAGGTGGCAGGTGCCATTCCCAGTCAGGGCACATGCCCAGGTTGCGGGTTCATTCCCCAGTTGGGGCCCGTGCAGGAGGCATCAGATCTCTTTCCACCACCCCACGCCCCCGCCAAAAATTAATAAAAGACTTAAAAAAACACACAATTGCACAATTTAATTAGAAGGCGTGAGTTGCCTGACATACACAGATATTCAGAACACTTGTACTTGCCTGACACATACAGATATTCATAACATTTTACTGCTAATATACACTGAGTAGGATTTCTAGACTTAACCCATAAAATCATAGGATGCCCAGTTACATGTGAATTTCAAACAGTTTAGTATGAATATTCCTGGCATTCACTTCCTAACCCAGGAAAATTATACTCCCATGCAATATTTGGTACATATTCACACTAAAAAGTTGTTTGAAATTCATATATAACTGGGAGTCCTATAATTCTGGCAACCAGAATATTAAGCAATGAGGTTATAGAAGTAAACAAGAATACTAATCTCAGAGTTTATAGTCTAGCAGGGGTATTTATACCTGAGTTTAATAAATGCCCTGATTAACACTAGTAGAATCTTCTAGAGGAACTTCATACATGAAATTCTGATCTAGACATCCAAAGTACAGTTGGGAGGCAAAGATGGGGGCTCGTGGTGGGGGGGCACACCAAATATTCCAGAGGAAAGGTGGAGGACATGACCCACTTGAAGTTAAGAAGGTACAGATGGTTCATGTGTGGAAGTGAATGTAAGGGGTTGAGGTTGGAGAGGGAGACAGGAGACAGAGGACAGGAGGCCTGGAGGGCCATGGTGAGGTGTTGGGACTTTACCTAAGGGTAACTGGAGACTCTGAAGGGTTTTAAAGGATATGACCCTCTGGCTACTTGGTGGAGAATGGATTAGATGTCAGCTAGGGAGCACTGCAGAGAAACCAAAGGAGTTGAGGCAAGAGTTCAGGTGAGATCATGGTGGATTTTGAGACACTGATGGTAGTAGGATGGTGAAAACACACAAATGTGTTATGTGGGAGCTAAAATCAATACAATTTGTTGATATGGGGTGTTGAGGTGGACAAAGGAGTTATATATATATATTTTTATATATAACTGATTTATATATATATTATTGATGTCAGAGAGGAAGGGAGAGGGAGAGATAGAAACATCAATGATGAGTCATTGATCGGCTGCCTCCTGCACACCCCCCTGCTGGGGATCAAGCCCGAAACCAGGGCATGTGCCCTGATCAGGAATCAAACCATGATCTCCTGGATCATAGATCAACTCAACCGCTGGCCGGGCAACAAAGGAGTTTATGATGATGTTCAGGTTAATTCTTGGGCAACTGGTACCACCTGTGGGAGAAAGAGGCTAACCTAGCAGGTGGTGTGGGTAGTAAGAGGGCAGAGGATGAGTTCAGTTAGAGCCATGCAAAACTTGACACCTTTAAGTCATGTGGGTGAACAGGTCTATAAGGAAATGGGTCCTATGTGCCTGGAGCTTCAGAAAGGTGTATGGTCTAGAACTGTGGCTCTTGACCCATTGGCACAGAGATGGTAATGAAAGCCAAGTGGTGAGTGGGTAAGTCTGCCCAGGGAGAGGGGGAGTAGGAGTCTAGGACAGAGCCTTGGAGAATTCCAACAGCTAAAGGAAGGGAAGCAGGAGGCGACCGCCGAGGACATAAAAGGACTATGGTAGAAAAATAGGAAGAGAAATCAGGATGGTGTTGCAGAAGCAACAGCTTCTAAAAGGACGGAGGTGCCTGGCCACCATGGCTCAGCAGTTGAGCATCGACCTATGATCCAGGAGATCACGGTTTGATTCTGGTCAGGGCACATGCCCGGGTTGCAGGCTTGATCCCTGGTGGGGGACATGCAGAAGGCAGCCGATCAATGACTCTCTCCCACTCTCCCTTCCTCTCTGAAATCAATATATTTTAAAAATAAAAATAAAAGAAGGGGTCACCCTAGTCGGTTTGGCTAAGTGGTTAAAGCGTCAGTCCTTGGACTGAAGCGTCCCAGGTTTGATTCCAGTCAAGGGCATGTACCTCAGTTATAGGCTCAATCCCTGGCCTGAGTTGGGACGCATGTGAGAAGCAACCAATTGATGTGTCTCTCTCACATCAATGTTCCTCTGTCTCCCTTCCAGTCTCTCTGAAAAGCAATACAAAAAATATCCTCAGATGAGGATTAAAAAATAAAATTAAAAAAATAAAAGGAGGGAGGGGTCGAGAGCACTAAATATGTTGAAGATGGAGCTGGAGGACCAACGTTCTGCTGGGTTTAGTGATAGCTAACCCAGCTATTTCTATATGTAATTAAAAATAAGTAGCCTTGCCCAGTGTGGCTCAGTGTGTTGGGCATAGTCCTGTGTACCATAAAAGTCACCTGTTCGATTCCTAGTCGGGGGCACATGCCCAGGTTGCAGGTTCGGTCCTGGTTGGGGAGAGTGGGGGAGGCAACTAATCAATGTTTCTCACATTGATGTTTCTCTCTCCCCCTTCCTGTCTTTAAAATCAATAAAAACATATAATAAAAAAATAAGTAAACGTTTGAGTATTTTATCTGTAATAAAAGCTCAACTTGGCAAAAACTTATTGTAGGGACACAGATTCAGTAACAGAAAGTGTATGCCAGATGTCCCACGGCCAGGAGCAGAGTGCAGAACTTAAACCACACTTAGGACCTCAGATCCTAACTTGCAAAACCTTTACTACAATGTCTTGGGGTCGTTGCTTAGTCTTTTGAATGGAGCTGAAGTCACGTGTGTAAAGCCTTGCTTCATGGAGCAGTCACTTCTCACCTCACCGGACCTCCCGAGAGAAGTGGGGGTGAGTTCACTTTCCAGAGGAAAGACCCAGAGAGGCTCAGCTAGTGAAGTGTCAGAGCTGAGATCAGAGCCAAACAGGACTCACCTGTGACAGACAAGAACTTCCCCTTAGAAAGAGCAACAATTTTCTAGAGGCTCCCTAGGCCGACTTCAGCAAGTGGTAGTAATGAAAATAAGCACTGCAGCTCACCAGTTGGATAAATTATGAAATTTATTTATATTTCGCCTTTTAAAAGCCAGAATGTAACAAATTTCACTTTCTGGAAAATCATCTTATCAGAAATACATGAAGTGCACTTAATACAAGGAAATCAGTTTCTTGGTACCACCAGTGAGACGGACACACTCTCTTTAGTTCACTCAAATGAAGGTTTTATTCAATTTCCCTTTAAACTTAGGCCGAGATAATCTCAATTCAGGGAGGTCTGAGTGAACGCTTCCCAAAAACTACAGTGAAGAAACTGACCTTAACATCTGGGCGCTCCCAAGCAACAGCACATTAGAAAAAATTACTTTGCCCCAAAGGGCCCGTCTCTATTGGTTACTAGGCATCCGAAGTTCTAACTGGCAGGTAGGGAGAGGCCCACAGCAGCAGGGCACAGGCCCAAAGCCCGTCACTTGCAACCTCAGACACTAACCGGAAGAAATTTTGACATCAGACTACAGAGGTCTGACGTGAAAAAGCGAACCTAAATCCAGATGCCCTTTGGTCGATCAGAGGTTTTGCTCCTACGGATTTGAGTGCCAGCTCTTAGCTTTGTGTTTACTAACATCATGAAACATATCGAACTTCAAGCTTCTTGAGCTGCCACCAAAGCAAGTTTCCAGGAGAGAGTTTCCATTAACAACTGTTCACAGGAGATGTTGTGCCTTTGAACAGTGTCTTGTCAGAAGAGATGGCAGGCCGTGATATTAGATTTCCTACCACCTCTCTCCGATAGAAAAGCAAGGCTCAGTTTAATCTAAATTAACAAATAAAAGAACTGGTATCCACTTGGGGCCCAAACCCCTTCCATCTTATTCAGTCGAGGGCTCCTTTTTGTGCCTCAAGGATAAGAATGTTAAGCGGACTCCCAAACAGAGAAGTAAACATGACCCAGTCATCTGAAAATATGTTATTAGTTTGAAAATCATATGCTAAAAGCTATGGTCCTCCTGTCTCTCTTAGCTGACCGTCATCCCCACTTATGGAGAAATGGAGTCTAACCTAAGTTTCTAACCTAGAAACACTTATTTCCACTAAAAACATGTGGTTACACCTTATCCTAAAAAGGCACCATGCAGGTATTTAAGACTGTACCAATTCATTCTAAGGGTGTGCAGGAGTGGCAGCAAAATATCACTAATCAAAACTTCAAGCATCAGACCACGCTAAACCCAGAACATTCCCCCCAGCAGGGCTTTTGAAAGGTTTCCTGGGAGATAACTCCAGCTCTGGCAGCTGCTACCAAAGAGCAACTAACAGGAACTTCCTCAGCACAGGAGCTCCATCACTGATCAGATGCACTGTTGCCAGAGCTCACACACCTCAAGAAATGAGGAGAGGAGACACTTGTCTCATTTGTGCTATTCATGACCCACGAAAGGTCCTGGCTGGCTCAAAGGACCTGAGAGATGAATGCTGAATGAGAAGAGCAAGTGTAAAACAAAGACAGGTGAAGCTGGGTTTTCTTCTGGAAGAGGAAGCAGAAACTCCAGGAAGGAGCTGAGGAGCAATCAAAGACAAGAGATGTGACAAAAAGGGTTAACAGTAGGGGGAGGAGCCCAAAGGAAAGGAGGGCTCTGACCTGGGAACCTGTTTCCCTGTTAGAAATGACCCTGTCCTAATACCAGGCTCACTTCCAGGTCTGTTGTATATTTAAGGTTTCACACATAATACATAATGGAAGCTCTGGAACACGAGACGGCCAGCAGACGCCCTGCTCACTGATCGATGATGGAGCGCTGCAACACCTGATTCATCATGTCCTCCTCATCGACATCGTAATCCTAGGGGCAAAACACACACACAGCTTCAGCACCTGTTTGCAGCTGCAAAGACTCACTTTCAGTAGCAGAAGCAGGAAAGCTGAGTGCGGGGCCCTGGCGAGGGCTGCCAGGGGGCCAGGTCCCAGCTCCACGGGCAATGCTAGCCACAGAACTCTAGGCAGACTGCTTGATCTCACTGCTTCATCCCGACCACGAAAACAACGATGGCTCCCTCAGATAGGGCGAGTGAGGACCAGAGAGCACCCAGATGGACCTGGCGCAGACCAAGTGCTCAAACGTGGAGTGCACTGTAGTGAAACTAGCCTTTCTAATCAATGAGGCAAGGTTTTCTATTTGGGCATTATATTAATCTTTATAGCATTAACAAAAAGGACAGTTATGCGTTTCAGACACTGTATTAGACCATTAATAAATACTCTTTATGACAATTTAGAAAAGAGTCATGCTTTCCTTCTCAGGTCCTGAAATATAGCCATTAAGACTGACTACTACTCTAAAATTCTAAATTGACACTTATATGTATAAACAAAAGGTTTATTCCAAGTAGTTGGCCAAATTTATCTATCACTATACTGCCAAGACAACAGTATGCTGCTCAGAACCACTCAGCTCTAGGGAAAGGACACAAACCTAATGACCACATCTGGTTAGTGGATGCGCTTTGGCCTGAAGTATTTTAAAAATAAATATGTAAGACGTCATATGAAATTCTGCATTCCCAGCTTCTTGGAGTTGGGGTCGGCGGAGGAGACGGGCAATACTGTACCTGTATTTCCACATGACAACTATCAGCTGGAGCTGATGACAGCATAACGAGCCATACAAAGTCCAGCCTGAAAATCCCATGGGGACCATTTCCATTACTTGCCTAGCTCCATGGGCATCTAAGCCTAAGAATCCTAAACCAGATTCTGTAACAGGTAGAAACTACACACACCAAAAGAAAATATGCAAAAATTTGGGGGGTGGCAGGGGCCCGCTGTCAGTCTACATGGCTGGCCATGTAGTTGAAGTTTATCATCTTCAATGCCACACAAGAAAAACTGTGGCCACTCACCTGGCTCACAGACTGCATGGCTGCCATTGCAGAGAACCCATCACGTCAGTGACAAAGCTCAACAATGGGGCCCACGGTTCTTCAGGTAAGAGGAAGGAGGGAGGGATCAGAGCCCAGGCTCCACTCACCACAAAAGTGTCGTAAGAAAACTGGTGCCGCCGCTGGATATGCTCGATGAAGTTGGCACTGCGGTAGTTGGGGTCTCCCCAGGGCATCGAGGCACATATTGGGCAAACCTTTCAACAAAGAAGCATGGTCTTAGGCGCCTAATGTTTTGAGCTGACATCACCCTCTGTGGCTTGTGTCAGGACAGCTTTCCTAACACACCAGGTCACGGCCAGGCCACTCCCTTGTGTGTACATTCACATCCCAGAAAATACTCTGTCTCCTACTCAAGTCGAATGACCCTCGGGGGTGGATGAAGGCTTAAGGCATTATAACACCCTCTTATCCTCTACTGTGGTCGGAACAATGCATCAGCCCAGGCGGGGCCCAGACTATGGCCTTCCAACCCAGCACACAAAAATGATCCAAGACACAGAGAAAATCAAAGAAGTGACAGATGAGCAATGTCCCAAGGAAGTTAAAATACAGCCTTCTGTGCTATTTTTACAAAGTAAATGCCCAGATATGGAAGCTCAGGCTGAAAAGCCCTCACACAAGAGGTTGATTTGGGCTTTGAAGACTGGAAGGTATTGGGAAAGACAAAGAACACATGAAAGGGCGTTCCAAAAGAGCAACAGCAGTAGCAAGGAGAAAAGGCCAAGAGGTAGCATTATAGGAAAGCAGCCAGATAATCAGTGTGGCTACAATGGAAAATTTATGGAGATGGGCAGAGAAAAGCTGGGGCTGGGAAGAAGCAGGTATAAGCGGTCCGGCTTAGAGATGGAGCCCCACCATTCACAAGGAATCAATAGTGACAAGGGGGTAGGCAAGAGATGAATCTGAAACACTGGAAGACTCCTTGAGTGGAAGAGTGAGGCAGGCAGCTGTAGCACAAGTCAGGACGAGAGATAGAAGAGGGTATGCTTCCAAAGGGAAGTGCTGAAATACTGACAGTTAAGGAGTTCTGTAGGGGGACAGGAGATGGAACAGAGGGAAAAGCGATGAAGGAAGAGAAGCTTCACAGAGATAAAATGATCACAGGAAGCCAAAGGAGGGGGAAAAAAGAGAGAAATTAGGTTGCAGTAACCAGAAACCAGAGCAGATCAGCAATATCAATCAAAATTATGAGTACACGTAACCTCCGACCAAATCAATCCACAGTTAAAAAGACTATTTTACAGCCCGGCCGGGTGTGGCTCAACAGTTGAGAGTCGACCTGGGATCCAGGCGATTGGGGTTCGATTCCCGGTCAGGGAACATGCCCGGGTTGTGGGCTTGATCAATGACTCTCTCATCATTGATGTTTCTATCTCTCTCTCTCTCCCTCTCCTTTCCTCTCTCTGAAATCAATAAAGATATATTTTAAAAACTAAATAAATAAAAAATAAAAATAAATTAAAAAAAATAAAAAGACTATTTTACAGACAAACAAATGCAAAGATATGTTAAAATTTATGGTAGCCTTTTAAAACTTACTTTGAAAAACTTCAAACCTACAGAAAAGTAATAGTTTGATGAACCAGCCCTTGCCTCCAACACCTAGATTTAAATTTGGCATATTGACTTCAGCAAAAAGGAAGTATTTTTAAAGGTTAAGGAAATTAAAATGTGTATGGGCCAGACATATCCCACAGGCTGCCAGTCTGTGACCTTAGAGGTAGATCAGAGAGCTCCTGAGATAGAAGGAGGAATGCACACCAGATACTATGAATTTAGTTAAAAGCAGAATTCAGTGTTATCTGTGGAAAGGATGGGGGCAGCTCATGCCAGGAACCTAATGCAGAGAACAGCCATTAGGAGACAAGAAACTGTGCCTGCCTAGCAGCAACAGGGTTTTCCTGAAAATGGGGTACATGATGGGCCAAGCCAGCCCAGTCCCCCAGCTTGGGAAGCTGGGATAAGCAGATGGAAAGGGTGTTCACTGGTAGAATCTGTTGCAGCACAACTTTAAGAACACATGAGCCCAGTGTAAAAAGTGGTTGCACTCACAAGAATTTAGACTTGAGAAGGAATTCGATAAAGTCAAGAGAAGATTTAAGATATTCCTGAAAAGGGGCAGCTGGATCTTAAGATTTCCAACAAAGAAATAAAGAATGCTACAAGGCCAGGCAGGTGTGGCTCAGTGGCTGAGTGTGGACCCATGAACCTGGAGGTCATGGTTCGATTCCCAGTTGGGGCACATGCCTGGGTTGCGGGCTCCATCCCCAGTGGGGGATGTGTAAGAGGCAGCTGATTGATGATTCTCTCATCATTGATGTTTCCATCTCTCTCTCCCTCTCCCTGAAATAAAAACATATTTAAAAAAAAAAAAAATGCCACAAGGTCTAATCCTATCAGCAAAAACTCCCAAAAATTCTAGTTCATACACCACCTTTACAGCAATGGAGCGGAAGACTGCCCATAAAACTAGGTATATAGTTCAACAGAAGCAGTCTGAGATAAATGAGAAACTGAAACAAACTATAGAGGAAATTGTATTTAGACCTAGTCCATTAAAAAAAAAAAAAAAAAAAAAAAAAAGACCTAGTCTGTCAATCACATTAAGAGGGACGGGTAACACTGCTGAAATGGACCAAATTCAAACATTTTTTTCAAAAAAAGAAACTACACGTCTGTGTTATTTAAATTATATATCAAAGGACTGATAAGCACTTTCCTAATAATTTCAGCTTAAATTCTCTTTCTCCACAACTATGAAAAAGCTACTCTCAAAAGGAAAATGGCAGCTTGGCAGAGGACACCAAGGGATCCAAGTTAACGATACCAACAATGGACCAAGAGACATCACATGACCCCTGACGTGGCACCTGAAGGGCACATCATTTATGGAGCATCCCTGCGTCTAATCATGAAGAAGCAGACAAGTCCAAAATGAAGGACATTCTACAAAACTTGACTGTCCTCTTTAAAAATGTCAAAGTCATGCCCGGCCGGGCGTGGCTCAGCGGTTGAGCGTCAACCTAGGATCCGGGCGATCGGGGTTCGATTCCCGGTCAGGGCACACGCCCGGGTTGTGGGCTTGATCAATGACTCTCTCATCATTGATGTTTCTATCTCTCTCCTTCTCCTTTCCTCTCTCTGAAATCAATAAAAGATATATTTAAAATTAAATAAATAAATAAATAAAAATAAAAATGTCAAGGTCATGAAAAACAAGGAATGGCCGACGACTAAAGAGACATGACAACTAAGTCTCACACACAGGTCCAGGATTTTTGGGGGCAGAGGAGGTAGATATGAAGAACATTACAACTGTTAAAATTTGAACATGAATTCCACAGTAGATATTAGACTGTCTCAATGCTACATTTCCTGTGTGACAACACACAAAAAGGTGATTTTTTTTTTAAAGCAAATGTTCTTAGGAGATATATGCTGAAGTATTTAGGAGCAAAGGGTCATGCTATCTATACTTATTCTTTTTTTAAAAAAATATGTTTTTACTGATTTCAGAGTGAGGGAGAGGGAGAGACAGAAACATCAATGATGAGTCATTGATCAGCTGCCTCCTACAAGCCCCCTACTGGGGATCAAGCCCGAAACCCAGGCATGTGGCCTGAGCAGGAATTGAACTATGACCTGCTGGTTCACAAGTTGATGCTCAACTGCTGAGCCACGCCAGCCGGGCTCTATACTTATTCTTGAATGGTGAGCAAAAAATTTGTATATACAAAATATGGTTAAGCAAACATGGTAAAATGCTATTAATCCGAGAATCTAGGTGAAGGATACATAAGAGTTCACTGTACTAATCCTGTAATTTTTCTGTAATCTGACTTTTCCCCCCATAAACGGTATTAAAAAAAAGTTACTCTCACCACAGATTTGGTGTCCGTGCTATGGCATAACTTGCAGTGTTCCACAAGTCCTTCTTGATCAAAGTTCTTCTCAGGACAATAAGGGCAAGGAAAGGTATAACGGTTTGGGACATTCCTGAAGATGAAAGGCAGGGAAAAAGAAAAACACCTCTGTGAGTGTTTCCGTGCAACTTTAGCCACTGTACCCTCCAAAAATGAGCCAAGTTCACACTGAACATGTTATGACAGGGACTGTGATGATTACTTCAGAATCAGGTCAAGTGTTCTGAAAATAACTTATCAGCATTGCTAATATTTGAAGTGACTATCAGAGAGTCTTTCTCTATAACACCCTGATACAAAAACCTGCATCAGCTTTAGCCAGTACAACAATTATACCTCCACTTTCTAAAACTCATACAACTCAACCCCAAACATGCAAAATGTCCAGTGTCTTTGTAGCAAAAGATGACCTTGATCTAAAGGAGTGATTATTTACCTTGGCTGAAGAGACACATCTTTGGTGGTGGCCTTCACACCTTCCATGATGTAATTCTGGTATTTGGAACAGGTAGCCACATGGGCCCGGATCTTGGATAGGAAGAACTTGGACAGGAAGAATCAGAGGCCACAAGTTAGTCAGGCCCAACATCATCCCAAAGCAAGGGTAAGATAAAAACTAGACCTATAGCACCCTGGCAATCATCTTACCAGTCCCCTGGCTGTGCTGATGGGGCTGGACCCCTGACTGTTTGTTGCAGGGTTTCTGTTAAGACCAAGGCTGAGGTTTTACTTAACCAAATCAAGACATGTGCTTCCACTCTACACTAACTCTCCTACAGGTCAACTTTATTCACCATATACTCTCTGCTTACAGACACATTCCAAACCCAGTGAAGTTTTTAAAGTTTTCCATACTAGCATTTAAACTCATCTCCTCACAGCAAGCCAAGAACTACATTCCATTATGTACAGCAAAGAAAAGTGACGATGTAAGTAAAAGGGCAAAGGGCTAGTAATCCTAGTTAAAGTACAAACTGCCAGATTATGATAAATGATCTTCTCAAAAAACCCTAAATCTGAATTCTACTTCTTCTAAAAAATATAGTCTTTGAAATATAGAAAACCCAAAGAGTGCTTCATCACAGATGTTCTAATAAGAAAACATGTAAGGAATAAAGAAATTAAGGGAGATACAGGGAAGAAAAACACTTTCGGAGATATACCATAATACAGTCACTAATCTTTAAAATGGAGAAAATCAAAAGCATATAGGGAAAAAAAAACCCCCAAACAAAAAAACACCCATTATGTATGCACGAAGATGAAGGGAGACTTTATTTCAGTATCTTGACTTTCTAAATTAAAGGAAACTGCAAGAAAAAAAAAGCTTCAATATTTGAGCTCTGGCATACCATGATGCTTCTGTCTTACCTCCAGCTAAAGTACTTCAAGCTGCCAACCAGAGCTCCCAATTAAAACAGATAGGAAATAGCCCCATTCAGACTGTACCCACTGTGTATCCTTCATGCTAAATCGTTCTGAAAGAGTGTACGGTATATCCATTCTAGGGCTATCCAAACTAAGGTGTTAGAGTAATGACATTGATGTGCAAGGCTGTCCAACAGTCCTTTAGTGAAAAAACTGTTTCAAATGTGAAAAAAAGTTGTAGAAACATATAGTATGATCCTATTTTGTGAAAATCCTGTATCTGTTTATCAAATGACAGAAAATATTTTGCAGCCCTCTACACTTCAAAGAGGTAAGCTCTGGAGTGGGGAACAAGTCTACATTATTTTATTTTATTTTTTTGTTCGTTTTCTAATATATCTTTATCGATTTCAGAGAGAGGAAGGGAGAGGGAGAGAGAGAAATAGAAACATCAATGATGAGAAAGTCATCGTTGATTGGCTGCCTCCTGCATGCCCCCAACTGGGGACTGAGCCCGCAATTGGGGCATGTACCCTGACAGGGTATCGAACCATGACCTCCTGGATCCTAGGTCGATGCTCAACCACTGAGCCACACCCAGCTGGGCTATTTTTAATTTTTTTAATTCTCAAAGACATTTTTTCCATTGCTTTTCAAAGAGCGGGAGAGAGGGAGAGAGAAGTCAACGTGAGAGAGACACATCAATTGGTTGCCTCCTGAACCCACCCCAAGCGGGGTGATGAATCAAGCCTGCAACCAAGGTACGTGTCCTTGGCCAGAACTGAACCTGGGACCCTTCAATTCTCGGGCCGACACTCTAACCACTTAGCTAAACTGTCTAGGGCAAGCCTACATTATTTTACATTTCTGTACTGCCTAGAATTAACAAAATCATCATGATTTTAAAAACTGCTAAGTGCCTGGCAGGGCGTGGCTCAGCGGTTGAGCGTGGGCCTAGGATCCAGGAGATCAGGGTTCTATTCCCAGCAAGGGCACATGCCTGGGTTGCGGGCTGGGTCCCCAGCAGGGGCTATGCAGGAGACAGCCGGTTAATGACTCTCTCATCATTGATGTTTCTATCTCTCTCTCTCCCTCTTCCTTCCTCTCTCTCCCTCTTCCTCCCTCTCTCTGAAATCAATAAAGATATATATTTTAAAAAAAAAATTTAAAAAAACCAACCTGCTAAGCCTATGTATATCTCTTGGAAAACAAGAAAATAAGACAACAGTATTTCTCTTTTACAGTTATAACAAATGTTAAAATAAATATACTTGACTCTAATATGATTATACAAAAGATCATGGATGCATTTAGATATTAGATCTTGCTATTAAAATCAAATATTTCATATTGACCTTTGTATCATGATTCATTCTTCCCTGTCAAGTGCTAAAAAGCTGATTAAATTGATTTTGAGAGAGAGGAAGGGCAGGGGGAGAGAGAGAGAAACATTGATTGGCTGCCTCCCACACATGCCCTGACTGGGGATCAAACCCACAACCTGGGTAGGTGCCCTGACTGTGAATCGAACTCGCCACCTTTTGGTGTATGGGACGACGCTCCAACCGAGCCACACCGGCCAGGGCTGATATAGATTTTTAAATTTCCTCTCAAACTAACTGCAGCAGATAACTTTTTTGAGTCACCGACTACATTTTATATTTAAAAATATCATTGTCATTATATTCTAATTAAAATTGTACATAATGCTTTGGAAAAACCAGTCTTTTATAGGAAAGAACTGGGATAACTGATTTCTATGATTTTCAAAGCTAAAATATGTAATATACTAACTAAGCCAACTCTTAAAAAAAAAACCCAATAAGGTTGCCAAAATGAAACAGCACAGCCACTGCCACAGATAACTAGCATGCACACATGCTATTAGTCATCCATCATGCTCTGCCTTTGGAAACTACATGGCAACAGCTCTACATTTTACCCCATCTCCTCACAGAGAGACTGACTCTTCCGTTTTCCTTTCACATACATTTTTACGGCAGCCATGGCAAGAAGTCTCTGTGCTCTCAATCTGCCGCTCGAGCTCCACGGCTCGTTCGCCAGGTGCCAGAGGGCTGCGACATACCCCACAGACAGGCTTCTTCGGCTTCAGACATTCCTGCAGGCATGCAGAGCAAAAGCTAGAACAAGACATACAGAGAACCTGAGTCATGCATTGTGAAGACAACAAAATGGATAAACTTTTAAAAATCATCAATGAATAATGGATTAAAGACAACTTGCTCCCTGCTCCTGATTCACATACTGAGTCCCCCATGCCAGAAAAATGAGGGTGGGAAGATGGGTCCTGCAAAGAACACACAGGCCCAGCAACAGAAACAAATGCAAACTATTGTGATATGCAGCAAAAGGTATTAAGGTGCACTGAGAGGTTTCCCAAATCTCAGTTTTTCCTTTGTGAAACGAAGATGGTAGTACTCACCTCTAGGCGTGTTGGGAGACCCTTAGGACAGTGTCTAACACATCTGAAATGCATTACAAACAGGAGCTGCTATCATTAGAGGTGAATGCACAGCACTATGAGAACACAGATACAAGAGCAACTAGTTGTGACCTAAGGACAGGGCTGGGAAGACTTTAGAGGCAGCATCTACGAAAGAGCCTTAAAAGAAAGAGTTCAGCTGGCAGAGCAAAGGAACATCCCAGACCTTAAGGCTTAAAAACTCATGATACATCTGAGGAAATAAAAGCCTAACACTTTTCCTCATAAGCAGTAGAGATCCAGATGTTTAAAGCAAAGTATTAATAAGACCAAATCCAAGTTTTAGAAAAATAACCCTGGGATTATCACAGACAATTGAGTTGCCGGTTTAAAAATTTTTTTTAGATGAGGAAAGAGGAGAAGAGACTTGAAGTAGAAGCCAAACAGATGCCTAATGGCAAAGGATTGTGAGGGCCTGACTGAGGCAACAGGGAATGAATTCAGGAAATGATTCAGAGGTGGAATCAGTAGGACTGGTAACTTACTGAATTTGGAGAAGAAAAAAGGCCAAGTTTCTATCTTGAAGCCTAGACAGGTGGTGATGCTGAGATAAAGTACACAGAAAGAATGGATGAGGGAGCATGAAAATACTCCCAACCTGATAGGTTTAAGGGAGGATGTATATACTCAAAGGTAATCTGCACAACTGACAATTTTTTACTGTCTCTTAAGATTTTTGTTCTCTGTCATTAAGCTATGTTATCCTGCTAGGCAAAATTCTAGACCAAGCTGGGAGAAGGTGAGGGGGTCTACTGATTCACCACTGAAGGCACAATGTTGAATTAAACTAAGTTCCCTTCTTCATAATACTTCTGTTCCAGAGTGAAGAAAAACACAAATGTTAGTTTCAGACAGTGATTAAATGCATGGAGGAAATAAGCAATGAGATCAGCTGGGGTGGATCACAGAAAGTTTCATTAAGAAGGTAACATATGAACCCAGCCGGGCGTGGCTCAGCGGTTGAGCATCGACCTAGGATCCAGGAGATCAGGGTTTGATTCCTGGTCAGGGTACATGCCCGGTTGCGGGCTAGGCAGCCGATCAATGACTCTCTCATCATTGATGTTTCTATCTCTCTCTCTCTCCCCCTCCTTCCCTCTCTCTGAAATCAATAAAGATATGGTAGGTGTGTTTTTTTTAAAAAAAAAAGGTAAAATATGAGCTAAGACCAAAAATTGTGAGAAGAGCCACACAGACCTGGATGCAGAGTTCCACACAAAAATAACACCAAGTGCAGAAGGTTTCTGAATCATGCCCAAGAAAATAGCATGCTTTCAGTTTCCATTTTCTATATATACAGGCCTTTTTCTAGTTCACCCTTTTAGATGTTCTACCTTTCCTGTTAGTCCTTTCTCCTGAGCTCCCAGCCACCTTCCCTTCTCCAGCTGTATTCCACTAGACTGGAGAAGGGTATGGTCATTTAGAGCTTGAAATAAAGTTTTATAAACACCTAATGCTATGCCCAGCCAGAGCTGCAGTGATGCTCAAGTTTCCAAGCACAAAAGCTAGCAAAAACCAACTAAGCAGAGCAAAAAGCTTTTGTCTGGCCTAAGGGAGACTCAGAGAGGTGTATCCATCTGTGCATCATTTTCAACACTGAAATGACAAACATGTGGAACTAGAATGGTGAGTACTGAAGAGTCAACGTTTGAATCCCAGTACTGTCCCTTGACCTCTGACTAAGCAATGCTCATCTGGCTCAAGGAAACCTCCAATTCTGCTGCTCTTCAGTTGGTAAATTCTGCTAGATCAAGCTTCTTTATTCATCCATTACCTGCCCCCATTTGATTCCTATAATACCCTTTCACTGCACAGTGCATTTTCACAACAGCCTGAACATTTGCTGGTACTTATCAATTCACTGGATTGTGAACTCTGAGGAAATAATCACCTTATTTCTCACTATGCCCCAAGAATCTGACACATAGCGGGCATATAAATATTTTGGTCTGTTGAACATAAGATTGGAAGATGGATGCTCGCTGTGCTGGGCACTGGGTATATATAAGGGGGCAAAATAGATATGGTCACTGCCCTCATGACCCTAAATTTTGCTCTGTGCAAGAAACTGGAGGTAATTTAAGTGGGAATGGTGATAAAGGAGACAGCAAATTGGGACTTAAAATCTGATAAGGATTTGGAATAGTGGTGAAGGGGGTACAGATGGGACAGGAAGAGTTCCAGACAAAAAAAACAACAACAGCAAACAGAATAGCTCAAAGCTAGAGAGAGCTTCGTGTACTTGAAGAAGCAGAAAGCAGTCAATGTGGCCAGGGAGCCCTTGCCAGGTGCCAACTGTTCTCTGGGCTGGCAAACAGATGCCTGCAGTCCTAGGAGAGCTAGACAATGTACTCTGTACTCTCACCTGCAAAATGGCTGCCAACCCTCTTTCTCTGCGGGATTGCTGCAGAAATAATGCCTGTGAAGCCCAGCAGGTGCCTATTGTGCTTACTGACCAGTGAAGGGGTCCAAAAACCAATGCCAAGGTGATATCCATGATACACACTGAAGGGGACCATGGAGAAAATGTCAACTCCCGGAGGCGAGAAGTAGGTGGCCAAGTTCTCTACAATTCTTTCACTTTAGGTGTCTGTGTGTCTGATGGAGCAAGGCCGAGATTCAAATCTGGCCAAACTCAAAAACACCTACCCCAGCCCAGACCGGTACTGACATTTTCACATACACCTCCTTTAGTCGTCCCAACGTCTGTTAGAAATATGCAGGCCACGGGGGCTTAATTCCAAACAGCATGAAACACACCTGTTCCCACCTAAGTAGGAATGCTAACAATCCCTAGCTGCCAACTCTCAACCTCTTTCACAGTTAAGGGCTGATTAGTCAGATTTATATCAAGACTTCCTTTTTGTTCTTTTAGCTTAGCTCAGTGTTTCTCCAACTTTAGTCCACATTAGAATTGCTTGGCAGAGCTGGATACATGACGCCAGATGTACTACACTTTAGGGGCGATGGACGCACTATTCAAGGGAAACTGTAGCTCTCGAGGCAGACTCTGGTCCCTACCTAACCCCCAGCGGAGTGTAACTACACTATCACGCGTGGGAAGGAGCTGACAGGCCGCTTGGAATACAGTAGGAGCTCATCAGAAGGGCGGGATACTTAGGAGTGAGCAGGGCAACTTTCACGGGTCTTCAGGAGCCCGCGAGGGCTCCTCGGAGAGGCCACTTTGGGCCGGTCCTCCCGCTCCCGCCCGAGACCCTCCCTGCTGGGGCCTCGCCCCTCGGCTCCACTCCCCTCCGCCCAGTCAGGCGCCCCCCGACCAGGCCCGGGCTCGCTGCTTACACGTGTCCGCAGAGCACCCGCACCGGCTTCTCGTACACCTCTAAACACACGGGACACGTGAAGCGACCCAGCGGGTCGGCCTCCGCCGCGGGCCCAGCCAGCTGCGCACCACCCTCACGGTCCTGCTGTTGCGCCGCCATCTTGCTGCCGCGGAGCGGAACGTAGCGGCGGCCGAGTAGGAGGAGCCCGATGGGGCGGGGCCAAAGCTGCTGACGGAAGCGCGAGGGGCGGGGAGAGGGCGGGGCTTGTGGGCGGTGGGGGCTCCAGGGGCGTGGATTATGGGATGGGCTTCTGACTGGGGGCGGGGCAAGTGGATGCGCCACGCCTCTTGGCCCCTCAGACGCGAGGGAGGGGAAGGGGGAGGGGGAAGGGGGGAAGGAGGAGGGGGGAAGGGGGAGGGGGAGGGGGAGGGAAGGGAGGAAGAGGCCAAGGGAAATCTGGAAAATGTGGAAAACGGATCTTGAGTTTGGCAAAATTGGAACCAGCTTTGTGCTTTGGCCTGTTTCCCAAATTTAAATCATTACTATTACTTAGTATTTACTTTTGCACTATTACTTAATATTTCTCTTCAAACCAAGTTGATTTCTTTAAACTTAAGCAAACAAGAAAAGGAAAAAATGTAGTAAAAAGAATACGTAAATAAATAAACTTATGCAAACAAATTTTAAAGAGAGATCTGATATCACCCCTACGCTACAAATAAAAAACAGGGATCACTTATTTCTACAAGGAAACTGTACAAATACAATGGAAACAAAACAATATCATTTTCTTGTCCAGGTGATTTTGAGATTACGTTTATTAAAGCTGGGGACAGTGAAACAAGGAAGGGCTTAGGATAGAGGAAGCAACAGGAGAGCGCCTAGGTGGGGCTGCTTTGGCTCCCTAGAAATGTTGCAGGAAAGAAATGATCCTAGGCAGGGCTGCTGTTGGCTCACTGAAAAGTCTGAGGAAAGTCAGAGACAGGTTCAGGGGGTTAGCCTGGAAGAGCTGCCCATTGCTCCCCTGGTTGCAAGTCTCCTGGGGACCCTCAGTTTAGGAGGGAGAGGGCCCCAAAACAATATAATTAATTCATGCTGAATACTGTTGATGGTGGAGAGTAGCCATTACTAGAGGGGTGTTGAAGACAGGCTATATCCACATTGAGACTTACCAGTGAAAGCAGAACTAATGGGAAGTGTGTCTCCCTCCCTGAGTCAACATTATTTAATATTGTGTTCACATGCCTTCTGGTGATAGGGTCCAGCTCCCACTCTGTATAGATGGGGAAGCTGAAGCTAAAGCTTGAAGAGATAGACTAAACCTCAACATCACAAGAAAGGAGCAGGCCTATATCCCAGATGTTTTGAATCCCAACATTCTTCACTTTCTACTGCACCCAATTGACTTTTGCATACACACATTTAACAAAAGAGATACCTTTTTTAAAAAGACAGGCTGTGCTAACAATTCTACATGGTTTTCTTAACGTGGAAAGTTAATGATCAATTAAACCTCTACCTGAAAGGGCACAAAGGCCTCATATAAGGAGTCTACAAGGGATAATTAAATCATGTTGGTTAACCCAGGTTAATTGAATATAAACTTGTGCTTTCTTTGTGCCATTTTCAATCTCTGGATTGATTTTGCTTGACCTGGCGGTAGCAGGAGGATTATTTTTAGCTATCCATGTGGGCATCTTACAACAAATAAGTTGGTAAGGAGGCAGCAGTCCAAGAGGGTCAATGCTTACACTTCCCCATTTCTGTTACCTGTTCCTATGCCAGACACCCACTTATCTGATCTCTTCCCCCTTTCATCTTGGTAGAGAGGAGGGCAGAGGCCTGCTGTGAGTATTTACAAGCCTTTGTATTGGCCTTGTAGCTGATGCCAGACCCTATGGGGGGGTCAGGGGAGGGAGGTGAGCAGGGAACCCTCAGACCTGAGCTTCAAATCTACTGAATGCCTCATTTGGGCTCTTGAAATGAACTTTCCATCAACTTATACACTTAGTCGCAGAGATAAGAGGACAAGAAATTTGACATATTAACAGCGAACTTTTTGGGATGCTTATTATTCTAAACACTTTACATGAATAAATCCTCACAGTAACCTATGCCTTAGGTTCTGTTACTATCTCCATTTAATAGTTATAAAAATTGAAGCACAGAGAGATTTAATTACCTTTTTAAAAAATAGATCTTTATTGATTTCAGAGAGAGAGAGAGAGAGAGAGAAACATCAATGACAAGAGAGTCATTGATCGTCTGCCTCTTGCATGCCCCCTATCGGGAATTGAGCCCACAACCCGGGCATGTGCCCTGATAGGGAATCAAACTGCAATCTTCTGGATCATAGGTCGATGCTCAAACACTGAGCCACACTGGCTGGACTCAGTTACGTTTTAATACAGATGGGAAATGAGAGTGAGGATTTGAACACCACATGCAGTCTGGCTTTGGCTCCTGTGCCCTTCAGGTTGCTTGTACGTAAAAGTCACCTGAAGGTTTTTTAAAACACCAACTGCTGGAACCAGCCTCTAGAGTTCCTGATACAGCACATCAGTAGGTCTGGGGTGTGGCCTGGGGATTTGTATTTATAACTGTTTTCCAGGTGGGGCTGATGCTGCAGAACTGGGGACCATACTTTGAGGACCAGCAGCCTACACTGTCTTCCCCTTCCCCCCATCAATGCTGAGACTAGATCGAACGTGCTCCATCCCTTCCTTTTTTTCTGAGGCATCTCCAGTGACCATGTCCCCACTATCTCTTTCTTAGCTTGGAAATATATAGCCAGTCCTTCCTTTTCCCCATACTCATACTTGCTGTTTCCAGCAACAATCAACCTAATAATGTGTGTCAAATGAATGAAACTTCCTCGTCCCATATCCCCTTAATGTTTTTGAGGAAGCTATTTCCCTCAATAGTCTCCTCCTCGCCTTAGTTTTTCGCAGCCTTTCCCAGGTTGCCCACATGGTCTAAGCTCCTCCTGTGGATCTGTTAGCCTGAGGTGGGGGTATAGGTTCTGCTCAAAGCCTTCAAAAATTTGATTTTTACTGCCAAGGTAGACTCATTCTTTCAGGCAACAAAGAGTCTCTGTGGGCCTACTGTGTGCCAGGCCTCTGCAGGGTGCTGGAGATAAATACAGTGCTAGAGAGAAAGACATGGTCCCTTGTAGGCAGTGAGGTAAATAGGTGGGTGATGACAAAAAGTTTTTCAACTAAATAATGATGCTGGGGGCGGGGGGGGAATGGGGACATCTGTAATAGTGTCAACAATAAAAATAAAGTTAAATAAATAAGTAAATTAATAAATATCCTAATGAAAGTTTCAGGGAGATTTGCTTTAGTGTGAAGCGATAGTCATGCCAAGCCCACGCTCCTCACCCACAGAAACCGTGAGAGAATCAATGCATGTTGTTTAAGTCACTAAGTTTGTGGTCATTTGTGATGCTAATACAATCTCTTTAGTGGGCAATTGGCCTATAATTATAAAAGTTAGAAGAGCATATACCCTCTAATTTACCCTTTCCATTTCAGGGCTTTATCCCGTAGACCTGGGCCATCCAATACTGTGGCTGTTTAATTTAAAGTAAATTAAAAAACAAAACTGCCCCTTGCCGGGAAGCTCAGTTCCTTAGAGTGTCATCCTGATATGCCAAGCTTGCCTGTTCTACCCTCGGTCAGGGCACATACAAGAAGCAACCAATGAGAACATAAATAAGTGGAAGAACAAATCGATGTTTCTCTCTCTTTCTCCCTTCCTCTCTCTCTCTCAAATCAACAAATAAATAAAAAAATTCAATTCTTCTGTCTCACTAGCCATATTTCTAGTGCTCAATACCACACGTAGCTAGTGGCTCCGTATCGGGACACAGGAGATATAGTACATGTCACAGAAAGTTCTGTGTACAGTGCTGCTACAGACCTACCCATACATGTGAGAAGGACATGGACACATAGATGTCCAGGACAGCATTGGTCACAGTAGCAATATGATTAAATACAATAAACATAATTACTGGTATGTCAACTCCATGAAGACAGGAATATTTGTCCATTTTGTTTACTGTATCTTTAGCTTTTAATACAGTGCCTAATGCATAGTAGGTAACTCCATATATTTGTTGAATATACAGCTGATATAGAATGATCTTTTATATATATATTTTAATCCTTAGCTGAGGTTATTTTTTTCCCATTGCTTTTCAGAGAGAGTGGTAGGGGGAGACAGAGAGAGAGAAACATCGAAGTGAGAGAGTCACATTGATTGGCTGCCTCCTGCTCTCGAGCTGACTGCCATCTGGGATTGAGCCTGCAACTGAGGTATGTGCCCTTGCCTGAAACTGAACCCAAGGCCTTCCAGTCCACAGGCCGATGCTCTAACCACTGGGCCAAACCTGCTAGGGCTGAAATATATTTTTAATCAAAATAATACCAAGATGCTGAGTAACGTAACTGATACATACCCGTGTATGATGAATAGATGTCTCTGAGAGGTAAAGTGACTAATCGTCCCAGTTTGCCTGGGGTTGAGGGGTTTCCCCGGATGCCAGGCTTTCAGTGCTAAAGCTGGGCAAGTCCCAGGCACATAAGTGATCACCCTGCTGGAAGAGTCCTGGGAATCTGGTACCAGTGTCTCTCATCAGGAAGGGAAACTAGGGGCCTGGGGTCTAGGTTCTGGACCTGGAGAAAGACTGACTCATCATTTTCTTCCCTCTTGTATTGTCTAAACTTTCCCCTCTTGTATTTTCTAAAATTTTCTGCATTACTTTTTTAAAAATATGTTTTTCTTTTTTAAGTGAAAGTGAAAGAATATTGTGTTCTGCTCTGTGGGAGAATAGTTGAGATGATTAGCCATAACTCCAGACCTCAAGTCATCTAACCCTCAAGCCCTATCTCTTAGCCTCAGGTCATGTGTAAAACTTATACTTATCTAAAGTAGGCAGAATTTACATCATTATGTATTACTACATTTATTAATCTATGGGTAGATAATTTCATCTTGATTTCAAAGTACGAAGAGATTCAAGATTGCCAAACTTGGTAAGAGCCAAGAGGAATTTCCACCTACACCACTAGGGGGCAAACGAGTACCTCACAGACTCACCTGCCTCTTTACTCTCTCTGGTTCCCTTTTTTTTTAAAATATGTTTTCATTGATTTCAGAGAGAGGAAGGGAGAGAGAGAGAGAGAGAAACATCAATGATGAGAGAGAGTCATGGACCGGCTGCCTCCTGCATACCCCCAACTGGGGATTGAGCCCGCAACTAGGGCAAATGCCCTGACTGGGAACTGAACCAGGATCTCCTGGATCCTAGGTCTATGCTCAACCACTGAGTCACGCCCGGCCTGGCTTATTTCCCCTTTTTAAAAAACAATAGCCATCCTAGTAGGTGTTAAGTATCTCATTGTGGTTTTGATTTGCATTTCTGTAATGGCTAATGATGTTGAACATCTTTTCATATGCTTATTGGCCATTTGTAGATCTTTGGAGAAATGTTTGTTCAACTCCTTTCCCCATTTTTTTTTTTTTTTAATATATCATTATTGACTTCAGAGAGAGGAAGGGAGAGGAAGAGAGATAGAAACATCAATGATGAGAGAGTCATCGATTGGCTACAACCCATAACCTGGGCATATGCCCTGACTGGGAATCGAACCCGATCTCCTGGATCCTAGGTCGATGCTCAACCGCGGAGCCAGGCCCGGCTGGGCTCCTCTCCCCATTTCTTAACTGGGTTGTCTTTTTGTTGTTAAATTGTAAGAGTTCACTATATAGTCTGGATATCATAAAATTTTGACTCTTTTGAGCAGCACAAACTCAAGGTGCTCAGGATTGACCAGAATGACCTCAAGCCCAATCATGTTCCTTCCATCCATCTGAGAGGCCTATTGTACACCCCAGCCCAGCAAGCCTCATGACCCTAAGTCAAGAATAATCACAGTGCCCAGCCAGGCATGGCTCAGTGGTTGAGCATCTACCTGGGATCCAGGTGATTGGGGTTCGATTCCCAGTCAGGGCACATGCCCGGGTTGTAGGCTCGATCAATGACTCTCTCATCATTGATGTTTCTATCTCTCTCTCCCTCTCCTTTCCTTTCTCTGAAATCAATAAAGCTATATTTAAAAAAAGGAAAAAAAAGAATAATCATAGCTGCCTGAGCTGGTTTGCTCAGTGGTTAGAGCATCGGCCCATGGACTGAAGGGTCCTGGGTTCGATTCTAGCCAAGGGCATGTACCTGGGTTGCAGGCTCCATCCCTGGCCCTGGTCAGGGCCTGTGCCGGAGGCAACCAATCAATATGGCTCTCTCACATCAATGTTTCTCTCTCTTTCTCTTCCACTCTCTCTGAAAAGCAATGAAAAAACTATCCTCAGATGAGGATTTAAAAAATAAAAAATAAAAAAAGAATAATCATAACTAACTTGTGTTGAATGCTCACTCTGCCCTGGCACCAAGGTATTAGCTCATTTTTTTCCTAAAGTATTTTTTATTTGTAATTTACACACACATACATACTTGGAAACACGTAGAAATTACTGTTTAATCTGAGTATTCTCAACTGGTTGGCTTAATTTTCATCCAGAACAGCTCATTATTCATAAAACATACATTTTCCAAGTTTGAAGAATAATTTCCTCTCATAATTCATGTCAATATTTATTCATAAGCATAACCTTACAGCTAAATTGAACACTTATAAAATGGTACTAGCTCATTTACTCTCTCAGTAATTCTTGGAAGTATTTATTCCTATTAATCCTTTACTGATATGGAAATCAAGGCCCACAGAGGTTAGATAGCTTATCCAAAGTCACACAAATGGGAAGTGGCAGAGATGGGATCTGAACTCGGGCCTTCTAACTTCAGACTCTACTTTGCCTTCCTGCCATGGAATAACGTTGTTATGTAGCAAAGGCAACCTGTTGCCTGGCCGGTGTGGCTCAGTGGCTGAGTGTTGTCCGGTGCACCAGGCTGAGGTCGCCAGTTCTATTTCCTGTCAGGGCACAAGCCAGATTTTGGGCTTGATCCCCAGCAGGGGGCATGCAGGAGGCAGCCAGCTTATGTTGATATTTCTCCCTCATCAATGTCTCTATCTCTCCTTTCCCCGCTCTCTAAAAAAAATTAATAAAAACATATTTTTTTAAAAAGGCAATCTGTTTGTGGTCTTCGCTGGCCTGTTTCAAGGGAAGGGGAAAGATGGTTGCTTCTAGAAAGAGTCATTTGAAACCCAGTATTTTAAGAGACCAGTACAGTACACAGCAGGAGCTCATAACCTCCAGATCACTGTTTTTAGGAGCCATTTAGAATCATCCAGATGAGGTGCTGGCTGAGTCTTTGATATTTCCAACCCCATGAATTGTGTCTCCTTGGAGCTGGGCTGGGCTGGGTGGATCCCATAATAAACAGCCCTTAGCCTGCTGGGTTACCTTTGGACTTTTGGTTGCCTCCTTCAGCAGACATGAAGACTTTGAAGTGATTGGCAGTTGGGTTTATATTGAGAGAATAAGCGGGGAAAAGCCTTGCATACTGCTTTGAAGAGGCTGACTCTGTGCCCCCTTTCATTTTAAGACGTCTTCTTTGGGGTTACTAACTGCCCCCAGCCCTACCTGCACCAGGGGGTAGTCAGGATGAATTCTGAGCTTTGAGAGCCAGATGGAATTTAGTCCCCAGCAAACCCACGTTGCACAACAATGATCCTAATCATAGATAACCTTAGTTGCAGGCCTACTCCCTTCCAGGAACTGGGTGTTCTTTCTATGCATTATCAAATTTAATTAAAAAGGATGGATAATAATAGCTAATGCCTAATGAGTACTTACAATGCCAAGTGCTCACCTGGACTAGCCCGTAACCTGTATGGAAGCAGGTACTATTGTTACCTTCCTTATCTCACAGATGAAGAAAGTGAGACACAAAGAGGTCATTTTACACAGTAAACACCAAAGTTTAACCCAGGCATTCTCGCTCCTGAGTCTAGACTCTTAGAGGGGCTTTCCCAACTCAAAGTGCTACGGGACAGGGGACCTGGCCCTAGGGGTCTGCCTAGGGCCAGCCTGTAGTGTGTGGGTTCTTGGCTTCATGCAGGAAAAATTCCACAACATGAGTCCAGGTGAATTTTAGAGGATGTTTATTTATTTATTTTTATTAAAAAAATATATATATCTTGCCCAGCCGGGCGTGGCTCAGTGGTTGAGCATCGACCTAGGATCCAGGAGATCGGGGTTCGATTCCCGGTCAGGGCACATGCCCGGTTTGCGGGCTAGGCAGCCAATCAATGACTCTCTCATCATTGATGTTTCTATCTCTGTCTCTCCCCCTCCTTTCCTCTCTCTGAAATTAATAAAGATATGTTTAAAAATAAATAAATAAATAAAAAATATATATCTTGAAGAAAACAAGATGGCGGCGTAGGTAACAGCTGTACCCACTGCCTCCCGCAACCACATCAAAATTACAACTAAAATTCAGACCCACCATCACTCAGAGCCTCCTGAAATCTGGCTGAACAGAAGCCCTACAACCAGGGAGCTGAAGCAGCACCGAGACCGGGAGGAGGGGCGGAGACGAGGGCGGATCGGGGCTGAATCCCGGAGTCGAGGCCGCGGGCCCACACTCGGTGCTGCAGGGTAAACCCGGGAGGGAATCTCGGCGGGGGGGTTTCCTGAAGGAGTGAAGGGTCCCAGCCCCACAGCAGGCCCCCCGCCCAGGGCTCCAGGGCCGGGAAGAGACATCTCCACAGCTCCGGGCTGTGAAACCAGCGGGACTGTCCCTGAGGGTCGCGGAGGCTGCGGGAGCCCAGCAGCTCCTCCTAAAGGGCCCGACACAGACTCACTCAGACGCTCCCTCTGAGCCCAGCGCCGGGCAGCAACCTGAAAGGACCCGGGACACTCGGGAGGAACTAACCTGCCTGGAGCCGGGCGAGAGCTGGAGAGGGAGCTTTCTCCCAGGCAGAAGAGCCGGCAGAGGACATTGCTCCTGTGGCGAGTCCTCCCGCTAGAGCGGGCAGGCAGGAGCCATATTTGAATCCCCAGCGCCGGACTCACACCTTTGGCCCCGCCCCGTGATTCCCGGAGGCCCCGCCCCTCCCCACCTGCAGCTCATCCAGGCCATTTCCAGCGGTTTTTCTGTGCAAGTGGCCTCTTGAGCCTCATGCTTAGGACTTTCCTAAAATCTCTCCAACAAGCAGCAGCGGGCCCCATACAGCTTGATAAGCAGCCCCAGGCCTGGCACTAGCGGCAGCTGCATTGGCTCATGGCTTGGCCTCTCCTGGGCACCTCCAAGCCCAGCACAAGTAGCAGCCAACTACGGTTTGCTGTGTGGCTCATGCTGGGCGGCCCTGGGCAAGGCACTGGCAGAGGCTTACTTTGTACCTCCCGGGAGGCCCCAGAGACAGTGCACCTGGTGGTCAGACTCGACCACGCTGGATTACAACCCTACCACAGCCACGAGTGACACACTCAGGGGCCACACTTGGTGAACACCAAAAAGCTCCACTGAAGTAAATCCTGATCCATAGGGGTGTCTCCAGCACAGCAGCTCTTTGGCTATAGTTGCAGCTGGTCCTCACAGCTGATTGGCCTGGGGGTCAGTTCCTCCCAGTGACACCAACAGCAACCAAGGCTCAACTATAATAGGACAGTGCACACAGCCCACAGGGGAGCACCTAGAAGGCCCAAGTCAGGTGACTGGGGAGGCTGAGCCACGGACCCTACAGGACATCTACTACACAAAGCCACTCTACCAATTCCAAGAGACACAGCCACTCTACCTAATATATAGAAACAAATACCAGGAAGTAGCTAAAATGCAGAGGCAAAGAAACATGTCACAAAGGAAAGAACAGAAGAAATCTCTAGAAAAGGATCTAAATGAAATAGATCCAAGCAAGCTAACAGATACAGAGTTCAGAATAATGGTTATAAGGATGCTCAAGGATATTAGTAAGAATATGACAGAAACAACTGAGACTATTGATGACATAATAAAGTACCAATTTGAAATGAAGGCTACACGAACTGAAATGAATAATTTACAGGGAATCAACAGTAGAGTAGAGGACACTGAGAATCAAATCAGCAATTTGGAACATGAAGAAACAAAAAACACCCAACCAGAAGAGCAAAAAGAAAAAAGAAACCAGAATATGAAGATAGTATAAGGAGCCTCTGGGACAACTTCAAGAGTCCCAACCTTCGTATTATTGGGGTGTCAGAAGGAGAGGAAAGAGAGCAAGAAATTGAAAACCTATTTGAAAAAATAATGACAGAAAACTTCCCCTACCTGGGGAAAGAAATAGACTTACAAGTCCAGGAAGCACAGAGGGTCCCAAACAAGAGGACCCCAAAGAGGCTCACAGCAAGACACATCATAATTAAAATGCCAAAGGTTAAAACTAAAGAGAGAATCTTAAAAGCAGCAAGAGAAAAGCGGTTAATTACATGCAAGGGAGCACCCATACGACTGTCAGCTGATTTCTCAACAGAAACTTTGCAGGCCAGAAGGGAGTGGCAAGAAATATTCAAAGTGATGAAAAACATGGAACTACAACCAAGATGACTCTACCCAGCAAAGCTATCATTTAGAATAGAAGGTCAGATAAAGAGCTTCACAGTTAAGAAAAAGCTAAAGGAGTTCATTACCACCAGACAAGCACTACAGGAAAAGTTGAAGGGTCTTCTTTAACAAGAAGCTAATGAACAAAAGAATCTGATGAACTAAATAGATCCAGAGACACTGATGCAGGTAACAGACAATCATATCTCAGAGGGAAGAGGGAAGGGGGGTGGAGGGTGGGAAGAGATTAACCAAAGAAGTTATATGCACATATGCATAACCCATGGACACAGACAATGATGGGGTGAAGGCCTGGGGAGGGGGTGGGAGCGAGGTGGAGGGGGTCAATTGGGGGGGGAAATGGGACACTTGTAATACTTTCAACAATAAAGAGAAGTTAAATAAATAAATAAAAATAAATAAACCTTTATTGAATTCAAGGGAGAGGGAGAGAGAAAAATAGAAACATCAATGATGAGAGTCGTCATTGATTGGCTGCCTCCTGCACTCCCCCAACCGGGAATCTATCCCACAAACCTGGCATGTGCCCTGACCAGGAACAAACTGCGATCTCCTGGATCCCAGGTCCATGATCAACCTCTGAGCCACGCCAGGCCAGGCCCAGAGGATGTTTATTAAAGCTGGGGACAGTGAAACAAGGAAGGGCCTAGCGTAACAGAATTAGGTGGGGAAATAAGCCTGGGCTGGGCTGCTTTGGCTCACTAAGGAGTCAGAGAAAATGGGGCCTTGGGGACAAACTGTAGCTCCCCATTGCTGTCCTGGTTGCAAGCCTCTTGAGGTTCCTTTGAGTTTAGGAGATGCCAGCCTGTGGAGGAAAGAAAGGGGAAGGGGGAGGGAGACTGGGTGCTAGGACCTCTGTTCTGAGGGTTCTTAAAGGCTCAGGAGATTAGGGAAGGTCTTAGGGGAGAATCAATAGAATATCCATCAGTTTTATGCTGATGTGCAAAAATGAGATTTATTCCCTTAACTTCACCTGTCCTTGGGTGTGGTTGGCAAGTAGCACTAATTGGATTTCTGCTGACTCCCTAAGTAGTTGATTTAAGCTACTTACCCTCTAGTTGGGGAGAAGTGTAAACCATTTACTCTACACCTTGCTGACCTGTCCTGAGATAACCTGTGTCTGCATTTACATTAATTTAAGTAATTTTAAGGTCTGAAAACAATGTAGAGTTTTAAAAGAGTGGAAAAGTAGCCAGCTGCATGGGCGAATTCTGTCTTGAAATAGCCAGTCAGCAAGGTGTTAAGAGTCCTTGGTTTATGGAAGGTAAGATTTACTAGGTGGCTGCAAACTGCTGTTTAACTGTCTCAGTTTCCCGATTCCACTTATCCTGCCTTTTACTAGCCTCTCTCACTGGGGCTACTAAATGCTGCACTTGAACCCAGGTCTACTGGCTGTAGGGTCATTTCTGTTCCACTGTGCCATGTTTTTAGGAACCTTAAATGCTGATTTCTTTTTTCTTTTAATTCTCATCTGAGGATATTTTTCCATTGCTTTTTCCAAGGGGCGGGGGGAGAAACACTGATGTAAGAGAGACACATCGATTGGTTGCCTCCAGCACATGCCCAACCAGGGCCAGGGACCCAGCCTGCAACCAAAGCACATGGCCCTTGGCCAGAATCGAACCCGGGACCCTTCAGCCCGCAGGCTGAAGCTCTAACCACTGAGCCAAACTGGCTAGGGCCCATGCTTATTTCTTATTCACTATACCCTGTTGCCTCCCAGCACCAAACACCTGGTCTGGAGAGCAAGGGCTGTGATACCATCTTTCTCGCTCTTACACCTTCAGTGGCTCCCAGGTGCCCATAGAGTCAAAGCAACTTTGCCTGACATTTGAGCTCCTCAGAGACTAGGATGATATCCCATCACCCCAGTTTCCCAGCTTGACTTGTGCACTCATATTTCCAACCCCTTAATGCAGGGGTCAGACTTGGCATCCAGGGCCACACAGCCCTGGGACACATTCCTCTGGCAAACACAGTATTTTATGTTCGGTATCAGTATGAGGTCATAGTTTCTTTTTCCCTGCCACTAAGGTACTATTATAGTCTGTTACTATCACTATTTGCTTCGATGTTCAAATTGTCCCAGATTTGGCTATGGCTTTGTCACTCAGTGGTTAGAGCATTGGTCCCAGCACCAAAGGGTTGCAGGTTTGATCCCTGGCCTGGCTGGGGTGCGTGTGGGAGACAACCAATCGATGTGTCTCTCTCGCATAGATGTTTCTCTCTCTCTCTCTCCCCCCCTCCCCCCTTTCACTCTCTCTAAAAAGCAATGGAAAAAATATCCTCAGGTGAGGATTAACAACAACAACAAAATTCCCCCCCCCATATTTGACCAATAGGAACCCCACCAAACTGGCTTTTGTGTCCTTTTGACATGTCCCATTATTATTATTATTTTTTGCATTTCCTTATGTTCTGGCTCAATAAGATGTTCCAGGCTCATATTGCAACTTCCTTGCCCCTGCCTTGAGAACATGACTTCTTCAAGGGGCCTTGGTTCCTTTTAATGGAGAATTCAGAAAGCAAGATCTGGGTGCTTGTTGCTACAGGGGTGTTATTTCTTTTGGGCTCTCTCAGCAGATGGAACTAGGAAGTATGTTTACACATGATGATTGTAATTGAGAAGTTTCACTTAAAAATCTGTATTCTAACTCCTCTTCAGAAACCTAAATATCTGATAACAATTAGCAGGGAAATTGGCATGATCAGCTGGAGCATGATAGTAGTTCAATAATATTTGTTTTCTCACTAAAGTATTTATTGAAGGCTCCCTGTGAGCCAGGTACTATGTTAGACTATATTAATACTAATATCTGGTACTATATATAGTATGAGACTATCCTACTCTAGTACCTAGTTATACCCACCTTCTATGTTTGGAGGCAGTTGAGTTTCAATTTCCAGTACTCTTTAAAAAAAAGATATATATATTTTAAAATATATGTTTATTGATTTCGGAGAAAGGAAGGGAGAGGGAGAGAGAGACATAGAAACATTAATGATGAGAGTCACTGATCGGCTGCCTCCTGCATGCCCCCTTCTGGGGACTGAGCTGCAGCCCAGGCATGTGTCCTGACTGGGAATCGAACTGCCATCTCCTGGATCATAAGTTGATGCTCAACCACTAAGCCACACTGGCTGGGCTTTTTAAAGATTTTAAAAATTGATTTTTAGAGAGAGAGAAAGGGAGAGAAAGAGAAACATCGATGTGAGCGAAGTATGGATTGGCTGCCTCCTGCACTCCCCCTACCAGGGATCGAGCCTGAAACCTGGGCATGTGCCTCGATTGGGAATTGAACTGGCAACCTTTTGGTGCATGGGATGAAGCCCAACCAACTGAGCCATACTGGCCAGGGCTCCAGTATTTTCTTCTGCTTTTTAAAATGTTTTTTATTGATTTTAGAGAGGAAGAGAGAGGGGGAGAGAGAGAGAAACATCAATGGTGAGAATCATCAATTGGCTGCCTCCCTGCAAGCCCCCCCACCAGGGATCAAGCCCATAATCCAGGCATGTGCCCTGCGATCTGAACCTCGATCTCCTGAATCCTAGGTCAATGCTTAACCACTGAGCCATGCCCGGCCGGGTTCCAGTACTTTCTTTTGATTGCTTTCTTCCCTCCAGCTGGAAGGAAAGCTGGAGACCTTCACATGACCAACTCACTCAAAGACTGGCCCAAATGCCACCTCCTCCTTGAGGGTGTCCACAATTTGCCGTCAAAGGTCTCCTCTCCATTCTCTAAGCTCCATACCCTTCTCAGAACATTTACCATGTCTGATTCTGAATTCTAGGTTTTTAGTTCCTCCTACTCCTAGTTTATTAATATTCTCTTTCTGATAAGGAGACTCCTTGAGGGCAGGGGCTGTGTCTGTTTTGCTCACAGTTACGTCCTTTAAATCTAACATCATTGTCACATGACTAATATATTTCTATATATTAGAAAATATATAGAATTGGTTGATGTTTTGTTTTCTATTTCAGGGTATGTCTTTTATCATTCCACCAAATGTCTTGTAGAGTTATATAATCCTTTAAAAGTGATCCACAGTAGTCCTTTAAAAGTGATCCATAGCAGTAATTAGTATGGCTACACCATTCTCCTACTGATGAACACTTAGAATGTTTTTGTTTTTTGTTTTTTGATTACATACAGTGATGCCACAGGTCTCTTGTGCACATACGTTTGTTTCTCAGGTAGATTCCAGGAAATCAAATTTCTGGGTCAGAGGATTGCTTTTCTTTTCTTTTTTGGTTCTATACAAGTCTATATTGTTGGAATTTATGTGTTACATTTGTGATTTTTAAAAAAACCTATAAAATAGAATTAAGTAGGTAGATCGTTCGTGTCGTTGGCTCTTAGGAAGTAGAGGTGCCTAATCATTGTCACATGACTATTATATAACCTGCCAATCATTATGTAATAAAATCTGAAAAAGATGCTCCTGTGATTCCACATCACCAAGCAGAGAAATCTCAGGCCTTCAATCCTGTCTAAAAGATGAGAAACATGGCTCTCTTCAGCGACTTTGGGTCTTTTCTGATATGAAATGTCACTAAGTCTTAATGACCAGGGTTTCCTATACTGGTAAAGCCTTCTTAAAAATCTGTTTCCCTTTTGTCTGTCACAGAACCATAGTACTGGCAGGGACTTATTAGCAGGTTCAGGCAGTCTTGCAACAGTTTCCAAAGGACAGTTTTGAGTTGTTGCAAAGGCAGAGAATTTAGATGGGGCTGGAATTCCTGTAAACACCATCACCTTGCAGGTGATTAAGAGAGAAGCTTAAACATGACCTGATAAATGCTGAAGTACACAAAGTCCTTGAGTGGTGCTCAGACAGTAACAGGTAAATATAGTAATTGCTGCTGTTTGAATAGCAGGTTGTTGGTTTTCCAAATGCTTCCCCATGAATTATGTCATTGACTCCTGACAAGACCCACTGGCTTTAGCTGGGGACACCAAGGCTGAGAGAGAGAATCCTGCAATTAAGGAACATCTGTTGGGCACCTCATGATCAGACTTGTTCAGAGCTCAGGGAAAACACAGATGTATAAGGAGCTCCAGGTCTTGTCAGGTAGTCGGGTTTAAAATATATGTAATACACTGTGGTTAAGAGCTGAGATAAAACTATAAAAGACAGTGCTGTGGGGAACCAGAGGAAGGCTGGTCTTTGCCTGGATAAACCAGAGACAGCTTCAGAAAGGATGTGACTACTGAGCTGGGGCTGGAAGCCAAAAAAGCAAGGAAGGGATGAGGTGAGGGGAAGGACATTCACAGGGAGGGAACAGCATATAGAGGCACAGAGGCCAGAAGGGTAGAAGGGCATGATAAGTGCAGGGAGCCAAGAGCATGTTCTAGGAAGAGAGCTTGGCATTGAGTGGGCTCTAATCTTTAATAAATGTCTGGGATAAGTTAGAATGAATGGTTGTTACAAATATGTGGTGGGTGGGAGTAAAGACAAACCCATGAAGTGAAGTAACAGCCACCAGTATTGATGCCAATGTAGCCCACGCAGGTACCACAGGTGCCTGTGTGAAAAGTCACAAAGCAAGAGGCGGTATCTCGGTCTTCCCAACACTGGCTTCTATTTAAGGAAGTCAAGGGCAGACAGAGGTCATTTCTTTTAACTTTACCAGATTAATATATATATATATATATATATATATATATATATATATATATATATATATTTATATCTTTGCTGATTTCAGAGAGAGAGAGAGGGAGAGAGAGAGAGAGAGAGAGAGAGAGAGAGAGAGAGAGAAACATCAACGATGAGAGAGTCGTCATTGATCGGCTGCCTCCTGCATGCCCCAGTACTGGGGATGGAGTCCAACAAAACCCCATCTCCTGGATCCTAGGTCGATGCTCAACAGCTGAGCCACGCCCGGCGGGGCAAACTTTACCAGATTTAAAAAGCAAAATATATTTAGATCTTTATGCCAACTTTTGCAATAAGCGGTTTCCATATATGAACCCACTTAATTCCCGCATGAATCCCAGGAGACGGTACTATTCCATTCTACAGGTGAAAAAACTGAGGCTCTGAGAGGTTAAGTAACTTGCCCAAGGTCAGGCAGCTAGTAAATTGCAAAGGCAAAGCTGGGAACCCCATTCTTAACGACAGCCGGTAACATCAACAGTCCTCTCTAGGCTGGATTAAGTCTCGCGTGATCCTGGGCTTCTCTTGCTCTCGACATCTCCGCCTGTAAAGAGGCGGCCAGGGATCCAACTGTCAGCTCCAGCTCAGGCGCAGCCGGGAGCATAGCTCCGGGGTCATCTCCATCGTGGGCAAGTCCGGGAGGCGGAGGCCGAGGGTCGCTCAGTCTGCGCTGGCAGCTTGGAGACTCGGCCACCTGGCTCCGACCCGGTTACCATGACAACACGGCTAGCTGCCATCCTGAGGCGGACAGCATGCGTCACTTCCCGGTCCGTTTATTTCCGGGTCCTAACGCCGGCCTGGGCAGTGGCCTTTCAGTCTCCAAAGTGAAACGCCGCGGCTTCTGTGCTCTCTTTCCTGCCTCCGGCTCCTTCCTCCGCTGCCCGTGGGCATCAGCCTTTCCCCCGGCCAGCGCGCAGTCGCGGCCCGGCCTCCCTTTGGACCCGCCTCCGATAGACGTCACTTCCTGGCCGATTGTTTCCGGGTCGCCGCTGGCCCGGGGGTACTGGTCTTGATCTCCTGCAGCCGGCCGGAGCGGCTAGAGCGCACCCGGGCCGGCTCCGGCGGCGGCCGCGGCTCCTTTTCGCTACGTTCGGCCGGGCATCTTCTGCGGCAGTGGCGGGGTAGGTGCGAGTGGCCGCGGCGGAAACGGCCTCTGGGGCTTCCCCGGGCGGAGGGGGCGCCCGATTCGGCGGGGCTCGGCGGCCAGGGAGCGGGGTCCCCTCGCGGACGGCGGAAGCGACCGGCGGGCTCTCCTTTTCGGCACCCTGGGGGCCCAGCTTGTCCTCCAGGACACCTCCTCCCACAAGGGCTGCCTCGTCGACATCTAGGACCGTCCATGGGTGGCTCAGGGCAGCCCAGGCGGAACACCCCCTCTTTGGCGACTGACTAAGGAGGAGGACACCCCAATTCCACCGTTAGGCAGTTACGGCGCAGTGGCCCTCAGCCCAACTTTTGGGGCTGACTTGGGTTTGTAGTCACTGTGTGACCTTGGACAAGTCCCTTAATCTGCTGAGCCTCAGTTAACTAATTAATTGGTTAAATAGGAGTGAACTTGCCTGATGGAACCGTAGTGGGGATGAAATGAGCTAATGCGTGTGAAGCCCGATCTCTGGCATACAGCAGGTGTCCAATAAATGATAGCTGCTGTTAATTCATTCCCAGATCCCTGGAGAGGGCCCGAGTTTGGGTCTAGGGTGTTTTTTTACAACTGACGTGGCCTTCCAAGGCCGTAGGAATTACCCGGCTGGGAATAGCAGCCGTCAGTTTATGTCCCCTGCAGGGACGGGAACTGCTTCCTTCAGAGCCCCTCGGAGAGGCAGCTGCCGCTAGGGAAGCCCCATTTCAGCATCAATGAGGTTATTTTCAGAGGTTTGGAAGGCCTCTTTCTGCTTTTCCCTGGAGTCTGGTTGGGGTGTGGGGACCCTCTGGAGTTTAGCAACTAGTGGAAGGTGTCTTGGATATGTCTCCAGAGCCTCGGCTTGCAGATGAATGCAAAGGAGTGGGGTGCGGAGATGGAAGGGGTTGAACTGCTCTCCCCTTGCTGCTGTCAGGAGGTTGAGGGAAGCCTGAGTCCACTGAAGCTAGACCAGGGATCTGTAAACCTGTGGACTGGGACAGTGCTGGGACCAAAATAGCTCCTGCCTGTGCAGGGAGGGGGGCCTTCATATGAAGCTTGGGGAATGTTTCTGCTTGAATGGGCCAGCGGAGGTAAAGCCCAGCTAATGCTTTGCTACCCAGAATCATTTCAGTTCCGTTCAGTGAGGTTTTAAACAGATAAGTTTTCCTTTGAGATGTTTAAAAAATAATAGCTAAAAAGCCACTACCTCCCTGACTGCAATATCCCTCACTTCACTGATTTGCTTTTCAAAAGGGGCCCAGATTGTGGGTGCAGGAAGTGCTGACCAGGCCTTTTGTCTCTGGGCACCTGCCTGATTTTGTTAGGGATGTTCAGGGCCTATTTTTTTTTCCTGCCAGACTGGCACGTCTTGGCTTTCCAATCCTTGGGTTGCCTGGAGAAATTAACAGCTTCTGTCACTGCGCTGTCTGGTCTCCTGTAACCACACTGTTTTTGCAGTGAGAGTGTTTTTGGTTCTTGCAGAGCACAGGGAATAAATTGCTGGTTCTATGTTCAGAAAAGACACCAGCTATGACCAGCTATAATGCAGCCCGTATTCTCAGAAAATGTATTCAGGACAGATGATGTCAGCTGCTTCACCACTGGCCGGTCTCTGGCCAGCCGCTTCTCTTGGCCCTTGAGCTTACATCATACAGCTTTGTGGCTCTTCCAGCCCCATTCTGTGTGGGAAGATGTGAATTTGCTACTACAGGAATTTTTGGAACTCAACTCTGCTCTCCTTGTCATAGGGCATTCTAGCTTAGCTGAGCCCTTTTAAGTAGAGCTGTCTAGCAGATGTAGCGGACAGCTTTGCTTAAAAGCAGAGAGCTTGAGTCAAGGTTTTGGCATCAGACCAAGGTTCAGACCTCAGATCCACTTCTTCTAGCCTTGTGACTTAGGACAAGTGACTTGGCCTCTCTGAGCCTTAGTTTCCTCTTTAACCTTGGAACTATCCTGTGGATTTCATTGAATGTCATTGTGCTTTAGCAGAGGGCCCTTATGGACTAATCCCTTGGTGAGTGGTACTAATTTTAACAATAAATGAGATAAATGGGGAAAAACAGGCCTCAGGATCAGCCAACTCAAGTTTAAATTGCAGCTTTGACCCTTTGAAGTTCTGTTGGGTAGATTGTCTAACGACTGAGCCTTGGTTTCCTTATAGCATTATTACGTGGATTAAACAGGATGACGTAGTTGAAGCGGAAAGCCCAATGCTTAGCACATAGGACCTCACTAATTGTTTCCTTTTCTCCTTTCCTTAATTATCTTTTAGCATTTATTTCCCTTCATGTTTTTTCTCACCTCCCTAAGTTGGTTCAAGATTCTTCTTAGATGGCTTTCCCATCCTTAAGTTGAGGATTTTGAACACCAACTGGGCTATTTATTTTTTGCCAGCAACAAACAAGGGGACTGTGGTGTAATTACAGAGCAGCAGACATCGAGCTTGAGAGTAGCTGACTTTGTAAAAAAAAAAAAAAAAGAAAAAGAAAAATCAGCCTTTAAGGGCTCAAGGCTGACTTTGTTGGAGAAAACTCACAGCAGTGTTTAGAAGGCTTCATGTCCCTCTGTTTAAATTGTTCTCAGGTATACCAACAAACAGTCCTTGGGGCCAGAGGCAGTAGGGAAGCTTCCCTTAGATAGAGTGGTAAATGCATATGAGTTTTTATTAGCAAGGACAGTGATGCCTTCTCTCAGGTTGCAATACAGTTTTATTTTTCAAGAAGACATACATAGTTTGATACTAGACAGTAAATTCTTTCAAGTAGAATTGACAGCAGGGCTATGTCTTCTCAACTGCTGTCCCCTACTGCTCCTATCACCCTGTATCCACTCCCACTGCATCCAGCCCAGGGCCTTGCACGAGGTAGATGCTTTGTAAATACTTGTTGAACTCAGGAGTCATGGGGTGGTGGGAGCAACACAGGTTCCAAGTTAGAAGGCCAGGCTCGGAATCTTGGGTCCACCTTTTACTAACTCTGTGCTACTTAGAGTATGTCATGTCACAGAGCTTCTGTTCCTTCTCTCTCCAAATGGATCTCCCAAGATTCTTGGGAGAGCTAAAGAAACTAAAGGGGTGGCATCATGATTGCTTACATCCTTTGCACCATTCATATCACCTGTTTTATCAAACACCTGCTAAGTGCCAGGCTCTGTGTTAGACATCATGGTGAACAAAACAGATGTGGTCCTTGCCTTTGTGGAGTTTCCTGGGTAATGTGGGGAGACAGAGAGGAAGCTGTGAATGAATAAATAATGTTGATAATTTCAGATGGTTATTATCCCAGGATAACTGGGCGAGGAGGGACTGGGAAGGTGGGAGTTACTGAGCTGGGGTTGTCAGAGAGGGCTGCTGAGGGATGATACTTGAGCTGAGGCCTGAATGAGAGTGAGCCAGCCATGGAAAGCATCCAAGGAAGAAGATGTAAAAGGAACATATGCAAAAGTCTTGGGATAGAAAGGAGCATGTGCGTTTGAGGAATAGACAGGCAGGTTGTGTGGGAGGAACTTAGAGGGAAGGAAAGACCCCTGCTGTGAGAAGTGAGCAGGGGTCTGACTGCGTAGAGCCTTTGACCTTGGTCAGGAGGTAGAATTTATCTTAAGTGGATTTATGTTTGCCATTTCCCACTGCCAGCAGGAGCCTCCTTCACTCAGCAGGTATTTCTAAAGCACATACCCTGCTCCCAGCCCCATGCTTGAGTAATTGGGTCATGATCCCCGCACCCATGGAGCTGTGGTCAGGAAAGCGGGACAGGTGAGTGTGAAAATGCACATCTATCATCCTGTCAAATGTGTCCCACTCTGATCTTACCTTCTTGAGAAAGCATGCCATCTTGGGGGTATAGCATCTTCAGACACCAGGAATCACTGCTTGTCTACCCAGGACTTCTTTTAAGCTGGCATACTGATTGCATACAATCCTCCCACCAACACTGGACTATAGGCACTATTATCAACCCCCTTTTTCAGATGAGAAAACTGAAGCCCAGAGAGGTCGAGTAATTTGCTGAAGTAACCTAGAGAAGCAGACCCAGGATTTACACCCAGGAATCCTGGCTTTGGAATCTGTCACCCCTATGCTGTGTTGCCTGGCCCTGGCAATATCCCTCAATAAATCCGATTTGCTCCCAGCATTGTGGCATCAGTATTTCTGGGTCTGTAAATGTTCTGCTAACGGGTGGCCAAGCAGACAGCAAGAGTATAAATTGGGTGTGTTCCAGCTCAGACTGTTGTACCCTCTCCCAACAGAATGGTAAACTGCTCTTAAGGTAAAGGGGAATGCAGGCTGTCAGAGGCAGATAATAAGCACTCGTCAGCAGCCAGCTGCCAGCGTGGTCTCTTTTTAAAATTGCAAATAGGATCATGCCCCTCTTCCCCTTGCTTTGACTCTTCATGCAGGTGCTTTACATGGCTCTTGGAATAAATGTAAAATTCTTAACGTGCTCTTCGAGGACTTGGGAAATGGGATGCTGCAATATGCCTGTAGCTTCATCTCTCCTCCTCCCACTGCTTCAGCCGCACTGTAAGCTGCTTTCTGTTCATAGCCAAACTCCTTCCTTCCTGCCTCAGGAAAGCAGGGTGTGGTGGTTAAAGGCATGGACTTTGGAGCCAGACTGCCAGGGCTCTGATCTCAGCTCTGTTTCTGAATAGTTTCGTAACCTTCAGCAAGTTTCTTAATGTGTCTATGTCTCGGTTTTTACACCTGTAAGATGAGGATAACAGTAGTACCTATCTCCTAGAGTTGTTTGAGAAGACGGAATGTGTTAGTCTGGGTAGGTCCCTGGCACGTAGTAAGCACTGATAGTGTTAACCCAGGGCCTTTCTCCCTGTTGACACCTCTGCTCTTACATCCGTCACCCACCTCTTTGCCTGGCACACTCCTCATCCTTCAGGTCTAACTGTCACTGTCTAAGGAGGACTTTTTAACACTCCTCCTTCTCCCTGCAAAACCAGGTTAGGTGCCCTAATCATATTTTTTATCTGTGAGCTCACTTGTGAGCATGTAGTACATTTTCAGTAAATGTGCTCAGTGAGCAGAATGGGCCCAGGGCTGGTGGTGCCTGCTGTTCCTCAGGCCAGTTCTGTGCTTTGCTTTGCTCCAGCCACAGCTACTTGGTGGGCCGCTGTGAAGAATGACGTGCTTCTCGTTCTTCCCCTTCCAGAGCACTCCGCGGTCCAGGCGGGCAACATGTTAGTGCTTCCAGCCGGGCCCCTGCCTCTCACCCAGAGGCCATGGCGGAGATAAGGTAGCCTCTCGTCCCTGGATTGGATGGGGAAGCCCAGTTCAATGGATACAAAATATAAGGATGACTTATTTCGGAAGTATGTGCAGTTCCATGAGGGCAAAGTGGACACCACCCCCAGCAAGCAGCGACCTGGCAGTGATGAGTATCTGCGGGTGGCAGCCTCGACCTTGCTCAGCCTGCACAAGGTGGATCCCTTCTATCGATTCCGGCTGATCCAGTTCTATGAGGTGGTGGAGAGCTCCTTGCGCGCACTGAGCTCCTCCAGCCTTCGGGCTTTGCATTGCGCCTTCAGTGTGCTGGAAACGGTGGGTGTCAACCTCTTTCTCTACCCATGGAAGAAGGAATTCAGAAGCATCAAGGTAAGGTCTAGGGAAGGGCCCTCCTCACTGGTCTCCCTTCTGCTTTCTCGCCCCTTCCAGTCCGTCTTGAGAGGGCTTGTGCCACTTTGATCACATCCCTCCTCTGTAGACCCTCCTATGTTCCCCACTGCCTTTGAAATAACAACCAGAATTGCCCCCATGGCTCCCCACCTTGCCTGTCTGTCTAGTGTCATCTCTTAACAGGGTCCCTGTCCCTGGCAGCTCACATCTGCAGCTGGAGGTTGGAAAGGCAGGCAGCACCCGGGTTTGTAGGGCCTTGAGGCCCAGGGCAGAGGGCCTGGATTTATCTTAAGTGGGCTGGGAAGCAAGGCAGTGCTGGGATCAGTCTGCATTTGAAGAGAATCCTTCTGGGTGGTATATGGGCAGTAGACTAGAGGAGCAAGAATAGGATGGGGAGACCAGTTAGGCTGCTACAGAGGTTGAGGAGTAGCAGAGGGTGGGGAGGATGAATCTAGAGAATTCTGAGTCACTCTGAAGGCAGTGATGGCTCAGGAGGGTTTCCACCAAGTCAGGGTCTAAAGTCTGACATACAAGGTGAGGCAAAGGTAGGATTACAGGCGTGAATATGTGAAAGTTTATTCTTGTATTATTATTTATTAATGATTTTTTTTCCACATGAACAACTGTGAATCTTTTGTCCCACCTGTACACCTGTATTCTTCTGACCTATGTAGAAATTCCAGAAAGGAACATTCTCACTGCTCATTGGGCACCTGCCCCTGAGCCAATCCTCTTTCTTCACCGAGTTTGCCCTGTTCCTCATGGAGCAGCGCTGTTGTGCCCCATGTAGAAAGCTAATTCATGCCTTTGTCCCCTATGCTTGAGAGGCAAGGAGCGTGTCATTCCCTTCCCACCAGCGCGCTGAGTTGTTGGTAAGCATTAGCCTCTGCCTTCTGTAGTGAGAAAGTATTGGGATCACTCCCTTCCCTTTCTGAGGTTCCCCACGCTCCAGTTCCGCCCTGGATGTGCTGTGCTTTGAGGCAGTCTCCCTTGTGTGTCTCAGAGAAAGTCCGCCTCCTTTTCCCCTTTCCTTCTCTAGACCTACACGGGCCCCTTCGTTTATTACGTCAAGTCCACATTACTGGAAGAGGACATCCGAACCATCCTGAACTACATGGGCTACGTGCCCGAGTTGGGGACTGCGTACAGGCTCACAGAGTTGGTGGAGACCCTCCAGGTGAAGATGGTCTCTTTTGAACTCTTTCTGGCCAAGGTGGAGTGTGAGCAGATGCTGGAAATCCATTCACAAGTCAAAGACAAGGGCTACTCCGAGCTGGACGTGGTAAGCGAGCGCAAGAGCAGTGCAGAGGACGTGCGGGGCTGCTCGGATGCCCTGCGGCGACGGGCTGAGGTCCGGGAGCACCTACCAGCCTCAATGGCCCGAGTGGCACTCCAGAAGTCGGCTAGTGAGCGGGGAGCCAAGGACTACTACAAGCCCCGCATGACCAAACTCTCAAGGTCGGTGGATGCCTATGACAGCTACTGGGAGAGCCAGAGCAGGAAGCCGCCCCTGAAGACCTCGTTTAGCCTGCGCAAGGAGCCGGTGGCAGTAGATGTGGGGGATGACCTCAAGGACGAGATCATCCGCCCATCCCCCTCGCTCCTGACCATGTCCAGCTCTCCCCATGGCAGCCCTGATGACCTTCCATGCTCCTCCCCCAGCAATGGCCTTGGCCTGCTGCGTGGCACATACTTCTCTGCTCAGGATGACGTGGATCTGTACACGGACTCAGAACCTAGGGCCACATACCGGAGGCAGGACGCCCTGCGACCGGATGTGTGGCTGGTCAGAAATGATGCCCACTCCCTTTACCACAAGCGCTCGCCCCCCGCCAAAGAGTCCGCCCTATCCAAGTGCCAAAACTGCGGCCTGTCCTGCAGCTCCTCCCTCTGCCAGCGCTGTGACAGCCTGCTCCCCTGTCCCCCAGCCTCTAAGCCCAGTGCTTTCCCCAGCAAGTCCTCTGCCCATGAC
Organism: Miniopterus natalensis; assembly: GCF_054644295.1. NCBI lineage: Eukaryota > Metazoa > Chordata > Mammalia > Chiroptera > Miniopteridae > Miniopterus > Miniopterus natalensis. The sequence goes on along the minus strand of NC_142087.1, from coordinate 74,721,752 downwards.
AGCCTGGCTCATGGGTCATCTCTGAGGGAGAAGTATGCAGGCCAGACTCAGCTGGCGCACCTCCACTCAAAATCCAAGCCCTCCACCACAACCACCTCCCGCTGTGGCTTCTGTAATCGCCCAGGTGCCACCAACACCTGCACCCAATGTTCAAAAGTTTCCTGCGATGCCTGCCTCAACGCCTACCATTACGACCCCTGCTGCAAAAAGAGTGAGCTGCACAAGTTCATGCCCAACAACCAGCTGAACTACAAGTCAACCCAGTTCTCCCATCTCGTGTATAGATAAACTGGACTTTGCACCTCCCTGCTCAAGGGCTACACCACTGACCTTCCTGGCTTCATGGGGGAGAAGCGTTAATGCATTGATCTAGGAAGCAGAGACCTGCACTTAACCATGCAGGTGCCGGGAATGTGGGTTGGCTGCACCATGTGGGAGTTCCTGTAGTGACTAACATATTTCAACTGATGGCTGCTTTGTCGCCTGATAAGGGAGAGGGTGGCACTTCCGTTCAGATTCATTTTTGCTAATCTCTCCACTCCCTTTTTTTTTTTTTAAAAGAGGATTTCTATCTCTGGGACTCTTGCCACATCTACCCTCCCCACCACAAAGCCAACTTGGACTGGGAAGGGCCTTCCAGGTCACCTCCAAATGCCCACCTGGAATGGCGAGCTAGAGGCCTGTTGGCTTGTGAAATGAGCCCTCCTGCCACACTGGGCCTCTTCCAATGGCTCATCCCTTTGCCGCCCCCTCCCCAAATACAGTATTAGCTGAATGTCATCCTGTTGCCACTGCAGCTCAGTTCAGCCTGTGGCGTTTGTGAACTTTGCTCCAACGCATTGAAGCGTGGATCTTCCACAGCAGGACTGACTTTCTCCCGTTCTGTTGTTTGCACATGCCCCTCTTACTATACTGTAAATAGGTAATTTTTGAAGTTTATTTTTAAATAAATATTCAACTTGCTGTGTGTTTCAAAGTGGTGAAAACATGTAGCTATTTATAAAAATACCCGGGTTCTTTAGTCTTCCAAGGGAGGGTCTCATGCCCTTTCGTGTTGTGTCCTCCACTCGCTCCAGCCTAAAGGTAGAGCGGAGAGTGTGGGGCAGAGGAGGAACGAGGACAGTGTCCCTGAGCTGGTGGAGAGCCACTCTTCCCTACAATAAATCTCTATACACCTACCTCCAGTGTGCACTTCGGGGGTTAGTGCGGGCCGGGAGGTCTGTGCACCTGCAGACTGATAACCCAGAGACAGGAACCTCACCTGCGGATCTGCAGCCTGGTCTTTGCCACTTGCCGAGTGTGAACCTTGCACTCCAAACTTCTTCAGTCTCGCTTCAGAAGGAAACTCATTTGGAATTCCTATCACCCTTCCATCCCAGTCCTCTTCACCTGTTCCCAGGACTCTGCAACATTTGCGATCTTTTTGCACTAAAAGTGGGCAGGGGTTGGCATGCGCCCATCAGACAGGTGTCTCCTGAGATTCTCAGCTGAGCCTAAGCACTTCCAAACCCGAAGGCCCCTTAAACTCCTCATGTGAATGACTGACCCCTAGACTTTCCTTTTGGGGTGCAGAGCAGGAGTGGGGCAAGAGTTTGAAAATAAAACTGGTTCCTTGTGAAATAATAATATATTCTAGCCATACATGTTTGTGATGTACAGAATGTTATAGGAATTTACATGCAGTGGGTTTTCTCGTGGAAGGAGGTATTCAGCTCTTGAACAAATTTAAATCTGGCTGAATCCTGAGGCCACTGTGAATTTGTTGGTGTTCTTCCAACTCAGTTGAGTGATTTTAAGGTTTTTCAAATCTTCTATGGCTTTTTTATATATCTAGTAGATCACCTGTAGATATTCCATGTGTATATAAAGCTGAATTTCAACCAACTTTATTACTAATACTACGCCATTCTGGGGCATTCATCTTTGATGTTCTTTCCATGTTTCAGAAGTGTCAATGCCTGTCCCACTACTGAGAGCTCTAGTTTTCTAGTTTTCATTTCCAGATCACTCCAGCACTACAGTAACTCTTGAGCCGTGACGCCACATAGCTTACGCAGTGGACTAAAGCAGGAATGGCTAACTCATTCTCAGAGAGAAAGTCCAGTGTTTGTGTCATCACGGAATTACTTTGTTCATGGACTGGAACAGGAAATGCTCTGACCATGCTCTTCCTTGGTGTGTCTTACTGTATGAGGTTGCTGTGAGCGAGAAAGTTAAATATATGCTAATTTAAAAATGCAGATGTTTTGCATTTGATTTCTACCAAGAGTCGAAATGTTGAGAGATGATTAAAAATAATAATAAAGTGTCTTCCATTATTAAAGTGTTTGGGGTTTTATGTCCCCCTTCCCTGCTGCTTTGAAGTTTGAGTTGCTCAGAGGTTTTTTCCTCAAGTCATATTTCGTTCTTTAATGACATTTTCTTCTCCATGAAACTGACAAATAATAAGAGTCAGCATTCGAGTGCTTATACTTTGAGCCAGGCACTTTATATGCTAAGACTTTACATGCATGATCTTATATAGCATTCTCAACACTCCTATAAGGTTACAGATGGGGAAACAGGTATATAGAGTTCAGCCATGTTGCGCAGGAGAAATGACTGTTGGTGGTAACTGAGAGGCATTAAATGACATTGGAGGATGCTATGAAAAAAATTCCATTTTTAGTTTTTTCGATCCATTTAAATGCCTCAAGAAGGAAGTCACTGTAATGCTAGCTTGTCTTTAACAATGAGAAAGCAGGTGTCAGGCTCTGAGCCTTTGGCAGAATCTTAGCTAGGTCTTCAGTTACCTTTTTAGTGTAGGTCATACTGGTTTTCTATTTACAGCAATGATAGGAGATTCCTTTAAAAATCAGTTTAAGGTGTTTTTAAAAAAATGACTATTGACTCAAAAGCAAAATATATGGCAAAGATCTTAAGGGTTGTATAAGAGGAGCGGTTGTTTGGGATGTCCTGGCTTTATGTGCCCACTATGCTGACTCTGCTGGGTTGGCCCCCATGAGGTGGCTCAGCTGCTGGGGTAGAGACTGAACAGGTTTCTCCATTTCATGCACTGGCTGAACAAATATCCAGGCCCTGGGCCAGATCAAGGCTCAGGTGCTAGGTTTGGTTTTAGCTACAGCATAGGAAATGGCGCCCGCCATGCTGGCTGCCAGGAACAGCCGCTTCCTAGAGGTGAACACCCAGCCTGGGAGAGCAAAGGAAGCCAGACACTTGCTTCTGCATCCAAAATGGAGCAGAGATTTCGAGCAGATTGCTTAATTTGTATATGTAAATGACAAGCATATTTAAACATTATCAGGCCCACCAGCTGTACAACATTAGGTCTGCTGCCAGCTCTGAGCACCGATCTGTGGCACCCCACATGCCTGTACCAGTGTCAGAGGGATGAGAGCTGCGGCAGACACTGCAAATCGAACCCTCACCCCTTTTCCCTTGGTAATGGGAACCCTGATTTTCAGACATGGCCATCCAGAATAAAAACTGCCTTTCCCAGCCTCTCCTGCAGCTAGGCATGGTCATATAACTCTCTGGTCTCTGGGATGGAAAAGTGCTTTGTGTGGCTTCTAAAATGTCCTTCCTACCCTAATGCTCCTTGCTAGCTGGAGAGGCTGTGCTGGTTGGAATGGAGCAGCCACATGAGACTCCGGTGGAAGCCAAGTGAAGGAGAGGGTGGGCAGTAGCTGGAAGGAGTGGCCCTGATGCTATTATCTTTCTTAAACCATATTTGTCCCACTTGCTCATTTAAAAAACCTTTTCATTTACCATAGAAGTATAATTAACCTTCATGTGCATTGAGCTCAGCTTCAGTGGTTCAGCAGCTTCCAACTGGTGGCCAACCTGGTTTCCTCTCTACCTGTCCATCCACTTCCCCATTCCTGAATTCCTTTGAAGCAAATTCCACATGTCTATTTCATTTGTGACTGTTTCGGTATATGTATCTAAAAGACAAGAACATTTGCCCTGGCCAGTGTGGCTCAGCAGTTAGAGTGTCAGCCCGTGAACAAAAGGGTCTTGAGTTCGATTCTGACCAAGGGTATGTACCTCTGTTGCAGGCTCTATCCCCAGCCCCGGCGAGGGCATGTGTGGGAGGCAGCCAGTTGATGTGTCTCTCTCATATCGATGTTTCTTTCTCTCCCTTCCACTTTCTGAAAAAAGCAATGGAAAAAATATCCTTGAGTGAGGATTTTAAAAAAAAGATTTTTGAAGAGAAAGAAATAACAGACAAAAAAAAGTTAAAAATAAAAGACAAGGACTTTTAATTAAATTTTTTAATCATTACCTGAGGGATATTTTTTCTATTGCTTTTCAGAGAGAGTGGAAGAGGGAGAGAGAGACAGAGAGAGAGAGGGAGACAGAAACATCAATGTGAGAGACATCGATTGGTTGCTTCCTGCATGAGCCCTGAGCGGGGCCCAGGATGGAGCCTGCAACCAAGGTACATGCCCTTGGCCAGAACCAAACCCAGGACCCTTCAGTCTGAGGGCTGACGCTCTAACCACTGAGCCAAACCAGCTAGGGCAAAACAAGGACTTTTGAAATGCAATACCATTATATCTAAATTTTTATAACAATTCCTTTATAGTGACGAATATCCAGTCAATGTCCCCATGTCCAGTTGTCTTATAAATCCATACTTTAAAAACAGTTTGTATCAGGGCCCAAATAAGGTTTTCTTCATTGCAATTGGTGGATAGTTGTTTAAATCACAGTTACTTTATAAAATGCCCCTGTAGAGTATAGGGGCCCCATGTTTCTCTTTTCCTTGAAATGTATTTGTTGAAGAAACCAGAATGTCCTTTAGAGTTTGCCAGAGTCTGCATTTTGCTTATTGCAGCCCCTGCTGTTTCTATGTTCTCTCAATCTCCTGAAAATGGGTAGTTGGCTCTTCCTCTTTTCCAATCCCTTACTGTTTACAAAAATAGAAAAATAAACATTTCTTATGAGTCAGGGCTGTAGCTTCATAAATAAAGGGTGAGAGAAAATAACTTAAGGCCCAGGTGGGGCTTAGTGCATAAATAAGATCTGGGCCCCTGATGGGCTGGGGGTGGGTCCAGGTTCTCAGACAGGCAGATCTTCACTGGCAACACATTTCAGATCCCATGTGAGGAGACAGAAAAGGGTGAAAGTGACAGAAGCCTCAACGCAGCCTTGGGACTCGTTTGGGCCCTTCTGGAGATGCTGAAGCCAGTGGCAGAGGTGGCCCCAGGGGCTGGGGCTTACTGTAGACTGAGCCAAGATACAAACCTGGAGCTTGGAGTAGCTGTGGCATAGCCTGCGAAGGGGCTGGTCCAGTGACAAGTCAGCCAGAGTTCACAGGGCCTTTCACATCAAGTCTAGCCCAGCCCCCAAGGCCACAGGGCACTGCCACACCTGCAGCTGCCTCAGGTCCCTGGTTCTGGGTAAGAGGCAAAAGCTATAGCTCTGGTTACTCAGCTAGAGTGACTCTGCCAAGGTGTCCTTGGCCTTCTTGAAGACTTCCAGCTCTCATAGTAACAGAGATTGGAACCCCTCCTAGTTATGGTGAACTGAGAAGTGGGGACAGGGCCTGCTCTGGTCTACCCAGCACCAGTCACCAGCATCAGGACCTATGCTGTAGCCATGGCCAAATCTTAAGTGCTTCCCTGGCCACATGGCTTTGCTTTTAGCCAGGCTCACTGGGCAGTCCCAACTGATGTAAGTGAAAAAGCAAGTGGAAACTGGCATCTCTAGTTTAACTGAGAAGTCATGAGTGGGTGGGGCCAGGTGAGCCTGGACCTGTGCCAAGAATGTAAGAGAAACTAGAATTCAGTCACAGGGGAGTGACTGGTTTCTGAGAAGTCCCTGTTCCTGGAAAATCTCGTTTAGAACTCTCTGGGGCCTTTAGCTAGCTGACTTTGGGAAGCCCCTGACTGAGGCTGAGGCAAGTGGAGGGATAGGAAACTGGCTGGAGGACTCTCATTGTGGGGCAGGGACTGGGAGGTCCGGGTGAGGCTGCCTGAGCAGCAGAGGGGGGGTATCCCTTTGAGGCACAGAATTGTCTTTGTAATTTTCAGATTGTTCATTGTTCATGTTTAGAAAGCAACTGATATTTGTGTGTTGATTTTGAATCCTGCAACTTGGCTGAATTAATTTATTCTAACAGGTTGTTTTTTTTTTTGTAGAATCTTTCAGGTTTTCTACATATAAAATCACGTCATCTGATAGATGTAATTTTACTTCTTTCCAACTTGGATGCCTTTTATTTTTTTCTCTTGCTTAATTGCTCTGGCTAGGACTTCCAGTACTATGTTGAATAGAAGTGGCTAGAGTGGGCATCCTCACCTTGTTCCTGATCTATCTATCATCTATCTATCATCTATCTATCTATCTATCTATCTATCTATCTATCTGTCTGTCTGTCTGTCTGTCTGTCTGTCTGTCTGTCTGTCTATCTATCTATCTATCTATCTATCTATCAATCATCTATATCTATCTATCTATCTATCTATCTATCTATCTATCATCTATCATCTATCTATCATCTATCTATCTACCTATCATCTATCTATCATCTATCTATCTATCTATCTATCTATCTATCTATCTATCTATCTATCTATCTATCTATCTATCTATCTACCTATCTATCTATCATCTATCTATCTATCATCATCTATCATCTATCTATCTATCTATCTATCTATCTATCTATCTATCTATCTATCTATCTATCTATCTATCTATCATCTATCTATCTATCTATCTATCTATCTATCTATCTATCTATCTATCATCTATCATCTATCTATCATCATCTATCTATCATCTACCTACCTACCTACCTACCTACCTACCATCTATTTTTTATTCTAAAAGTTTACTTGTGGAAAGTAATTTCCACACCAACTCAGTTTAGTTGAGCATAAAGTAGATTCAGAATTATCAGCATTTGAGAATCAGAACAGTAACACTCAAGAGCGTTTTATCAACAGTGAGTTTGCCTTATGCCTTCGCCAGCTGCACACTGGTAGGTTTTGCTCCAATAGGTATCCCATACTTGTGCAAAGTGTTAATCAAAATCTCCCTCATGTAGTTGTAGGAATCAAAGTCAAACACATTCCTAGCCACACTGAAGAGACCTTCAGTGGGAAACTTCCTTAAGTTCGTGACTGTGTTGACAACTTCTCTGGTAGAATAAGGGTAGTTAATAACCCCCTGGTCAGCTAAACTCCTCAGCTCTCCAAAGGCAGCCAGGAGCTTCCGAAGGGTGGGCTCAGCACATTTGGTCCATATTGCCTAAGCATCTTGAGCTATGAGTGGGGCTTGGGGTTATCAACTGCATGGCAGCTAAAAATATCACCTAAAGTACCAAAGAAATCATTGCCTAGGAAAGGAAATCAGGTCCGTTGGCCAGAACAATCATCCTAAAATCAGGATTAATCACTGTAACATTTTCTCTTCCGTTGACATTAGCAAATTTACAATGATGTGTCTTCCATCTGCTAGAATCACTTCTCCATTTTCTACTAGAGTTTTTAAAATACAGGTGACAGCCCGGCCGGGCGTGGCTTAGCGGTTGAGCATCCACCTAGGATTCAGGCGATCAGGGTTTGATTCCCGGTCAAGGCACATGCCCGGTTGCGGGCTGCAGTTGATCAATGACTCATCATTGATGTTTCTATCTCTCTCTCTCCCTCTCCCTTCCTCTCTCTGAAATCAATAAAGATATATTTTAAAAAATAAATAAATAAAAATAAAAATAAATAAAATACAGGTGACAGCCCTAGCCGGTTTGGCTCAGTGGATACAGCGTTGCTGCATGAACTGAAGGGTCCCGGGTTCGATTCTAGTCAAGGGCATGTACCTCGGTTGCAGGCTTGATCCCTGGCCTGTTGGGACAAGTGCAGGAGGCAGCCAATTGATGTGTCTCTCTCATATCTATGTTTCTCTCTCTCTCCCCCTTCCACTTTGAAAAGCAATGGAAAAAATATCCTCAGGTGAGGATTAAAATAAATAAAAAATACAGGTGACATTTGTTGGGGCCTTGTCTGCCTCATCTACTACCAGAACATGACCCAACTTTATTGCTTTAACCAAAGGTGAGTCTTCATTCACAGTAAGTCCGTCTTTAACAGAAGGCTGAAGAGTAAGGGTTTGTACTGTGGTGTCCCTGTGCAGCTGGATATATTCTCAGTTTTTATTGAGCAGGTGAAGGAATCTGTCAACAATCTTCTTTTTTCCTACGCCCTGGTTACCAACCAGTAATAGATGTTCTCCAAGAAGAAAGTCTTTGAGCATATCTTCCATCACTGTTATGTGCTGAATGTTGTCATAGAACAAAACATAAGGCACTTTCATTTTCTCATGGGTATTATAGATTGGTGCACTAACAGCGCCAATCCTCCAAGAGCCAGATGCTACTTCACCTTGGGACCCGGCGGAGGGAGGGCAGGCCTGATCTTAAAAGCTTTCAGTCTTGCCCAGCCGGGCGTGGCTCAGCGGTTGAGCGTGGATCTAGGATCTAGGTGATTGGGGTTCGATTCCCAGTCAGGGTACATGCCCGGGTTGCGGGCTCGATCCCCAGTCGGGGGCTTGCAGGAGGCAGCCGATCAATGACAACTCTCTCATCATTGATGTTTCTATCTCTCTCCCTCTCCCTTCCTCCCTGAAATCAATAAAGATATATTAAAAAAAAAAAAAAAGACTTCAGTCTTTCATCATCGAGTATGATGTTAGCTGTGGCACATATACTTTCACATGTGGCTTTTATTATGTTGAGGTAATTTCCTTCTATTCCCAGTTTGTTGAGTGTTTTTATCATGAAAGTGTGTTAAATTTTGTAAAATGTTTTTCTGCATTAGTTGAGATGATCATGTGGTTTTTGTTCTTCATTCTATTAATGTGGTGTATCACATGGTAGTTGAAGTTTTTAAAAAAAATGCTTTTATTGATTTTAGAGAGAGAGGAAGGGAGAAGGATAGAGAGAGAGAAACATAAATGATGAGAGTCATTGATCGGCTGCCTCCTGCATGCCCCTTACTGGGGATTGAGCCTGAAACTTGGGCATGTGCCCTGACTGGGAACTGAATGGGGGACCTCTGGGTTTGTGGGTCAATGCTCAACCACTGAGCTGCACCAGCTGGCAGTAGTTGACTTTTGAGGTGTGCTCAGATTTGGGTTTGAACTTTTTGGTAAGAATACTTCTAAATGGTGTATTATTTCAGCAGGAGGCACGTGATGCCCCATGCTCTCCCTGTGGGATATTAACAGCTTAGATCCATGACTTCATTGTTGCAAAATGGGGATATTCCAATTCTGTGTTCCTTCTTTGGCAATTGGAATACTATAAAAAGAAACTCCCTTGTGTTGGTGTGATAAAATTGCATAGAAATAAACATGCATACAAACAGGAGTACATGTAAAACTGGTGTGGTTTGAACAAGTTTGGTCTATGGATTGTACCAGTGTCAAGTTCCTGATTATGGTATTGTTCTATATCTGTGCGAGATGTTACCACTGGGGGAAACTGAGTGCAGGGTACATGGGACTTTTGGTACTATTTTTAAAAATTGATTTGAGAGAAACATCGATCAGTTGCCTCCTGCCTGGGGACTGAACCCACAACTTGAGTACATGCCCTGACCGAGAATCAAACCCGTGACCTTTCTGTGCATGGGGCCACACTCCAACCGAGCCACAGAGGCCAGAGGCTTTCTGTACTATTGTTTTGCAACTTCCTGTAAACCTATGCCTTTACGTTAAAGAAACCTCCCTTATTTACTATTTGACTGCCAGTGGTATGAGAAACGCAGGACAAATGCTTAATTCTTTCCCTTTATTCTTACTTAGAATAATGAGTTGATGCCTTTGAATCCCCCGAGTGACACATTTTTAATCATTATTAACCGGCTGATTTCAGTATATTTTGTGATTCAGTGATTATTGTTAATGACCTTATTCCCATCTTTAGCAAGTAGGAACCTCTCCAAGCTGGCTCCTGAGTCCTGACATGACCCTGAAATCTTTTATTGCGTCCTCACTATCTGGTATGACAAGGGGCTACAGGTTCAGCCTGCACACATCCTACCCAAGTCCTGGAATCAGATGTTTCTTCTGAGTCCTGGGTCCTTTCACTGAAATGACATTTGGAGACCCTCGTCTGAGCACTCAGGGTGCTGATTGCCACTGGGTTTGTCACTGTTTCTAGGTATTTTCAATGGGCAGAGGTAGGAACAGCTTGACATTTAAAAAATGACCTACAAGTTCATACTTACACTTTAAATTAAAATTCAGGACCATGGAGTTTTCACTTAACCTCATTTGTCTTTTTTCTCTCAATGCTGAGAATCCTGGTTCTCAAGGACTCCAGGGAAGCCACTACTGATTTTGATTTTGTCACCCACGACTAAAGGTAATCCTGACTGATGTGACGGTGTCCTGGGCCTGGGATGGCCCTTGGTGAGTGTCTGTTGTTCACCAGAGCTACAGAGAAGGCATGAGGTCAGAGAGATTGCGGACCGTTTCTGAGTTCGCACATATGATGAACTGGTTGCTCAATGCTTTATTAGGAAGTGAAACATCAGGGATACAGGTGAAGCCCAGGTGGGAGAAATGTTGTTTAAATGCAGTTACCTTCCCTCCCTGACCCTAGAGGGGCCTAGGGTCCTGGTGTATATTCCAGCCTTTCTTCACGCTTTCCCTACACTTGTCCACATCCCTAAGCACCACTGTTTCACAGCATTGTTCTGCATGGTTTTATATGTATTTCCTATACTGTATTTGTCTGCAGCTCACTTTACTCTCTTCCCTCAACATTAAGATTTATCCATGTTGATATGTTCGTTCTCGTTTCGTCCATCCATCCATCCATTCTCACTGCTGTATAGTATTCCACTGCATTACTGTGTCAGTTTATCCATTCTCCTAGTGATAGTCATTTAGCTTGTGTACATCTTATTACAGATATTTTTGTAGGTGTCTCCTGGTGCACGAGTGGGTAAGAATTTCTCTAGGCTTGGCCGGTGTGGCTCAGCTGGTTGGAGGTCATCCCGCACACTGAACAGTGGTGGGTTTGATTCCTGGTCAGGACACGTACCTAGTTTGCAGGTTCAATCTGCGATCTGGGTGTGTATGGGAGGCAACCGATCGATGCTTCTCTTTCACACCAATGTCTCTCTCTCCCTATCCTTTCCTGTCTCTAAAATAAATTAAAAAAAAGAAAAAGAATTTCTCTAGGGCAGGCCAGGGGTGGGTAAACTTTTTATTGGGAGCTAAGAGGCCAAAAAAAAGTACATACTTATATAATAAGAGAAAACAATTTTCCATTTTTATTTAAAAATTCAAGGCTTTTTAATGGACACTGAAATTTGAATTTCATATAATTGTCATGTCATGAAATATTATCCCTTTGAATTTTTTCCCCCCAAACCATTTGAAACTGCTGTGTCAAAGCATGGCGACACTTCCAGCATTTTGATAGGTGTCCCCACATTGTCCTCCAAAAAGACTGAACCAGCTGGCCCTCCCAACAACAAGTAGGAGCTCACTTTGCCACAGTGTAAACCAACTACATTTTTGTCGCCCTTTTTTGGTAAGCAAAGCCTTATTTTCTTCCCCATTTGCATCAGGGCATCATCTGAAAACTGCCTGTGTGTGCAGAGGGCTCCTAGTCCCTTTGTCCCCAGGACCAGATGCTCCCATCGCTGACCCATCTTTCCCCCCACAGTCCGAAGCCTCATCAAGAAGGGCAGCAAACCATTTTTCAGGAACCGGGACTTAAATGCCTCTCACAGCTTACTTGGGGGAGGACAGAAGAATCAGCCTGACATTCCCAGCAGTCTACAGACAAATAAAAAAGCAGTACTTAAAAGAATCCTTCATTTCACATAGAAAAGTACTTTAAAAAATACAAGATCCTCCCTTGGCTGGGTGGCTCGGTTGGAGCATCAACCCAATATACCAAAGTTGTGGGTTTGATCCCTGGTCAGGGCACATACAGGAGTCAATCAGTGATGCATGAATGTATGGAACAACAGATCGATTCTCTCTTAAAATCAATAAAAACGACAAAACAAGATTCTGATTCACCTTGAGGACAAATCAAGCTTTGCAGGAGCTGTATTTGGAGAAAACATTAAAGCCTTTGGTAAGCCAGGAACCTCACAGCTGTCCAGCAAGTAAGGAGACTTCCATGGCCCTTGTGCCCCTTGTTCCTCAGAGGAGGGCAGGAGCTGTGAGAAGTGAGTGCCAGGAATATGCTAATAGGCTCTTCATGTGGCTGCTGGCCCACAGGTGACCGGCATAGCCTCATCCAATCACAGGGTCCCCGAGGTTGCATTCGAGCAGGCAGCTCTCTCACCCTGACCTCAGGCAGGTTCTGCAGGGCAGCCTGGGAGGACACCAACTCCCAGTAAGAAAGGCTAAGTATTTTTCCCTCTGGGATAATGCTGGCAGGGGTGGGAACGGGTGAAAAACAGGGTGGGCCAGTAGGATGGTTGGATCAGGGGAAATTGGAAAGTCTGCCTTCTTTTGTCACATGGCCAGTGAAGTCCCTGAATATCTCACTCCAGTCCTGGCCGGTGTGGCACAGTTGGCTAGAGTGTCGTCCTGTGCACCAAAGGGTTTCAGGTTCAATTATCTCTCTCCCCCTCACCCTTCCTTTCTCTCTAGAATTAACAAAAAACATATCCTCAGATGAGGATTCAAAAAAACTAACTCCATTTGTGTGAGAAATAGCTGGAGCCAAATGGAAGGGAGTGTGGCTACTTTTTCCTTTTATGCTTTTACTCTGACTGGTGTTTTCATTGAAAACATATAGCCTAGGGCCTTGGAGACTGGGCTCCTAGTAAAACAACCTCTTAATGATTCTGGCTGCTGTATCAGGAACGTTTCAGTTTTGGTTTCCTATTTCCCAACCAGCAGGAAAAACACGTGCCTGCATTCTAGAGGGAATGGGGGAAGGATCAAGGGGACCTCTTCTCTTTTTTTGCACTTAAAGCTCCAGTCAATGGCAGAGCATTGCTGCTGAGATTCCTTCTCACACCTGAACCAGGGACCACTTCTAAGACCAGCTCTACCCCAAGCCATGCCCGTAACTTGACAGCCATGACTTGCTGAGGAGAAGCTGCCCACCACCCTGCCCACCCTGGCTCTCCCCATCAAAGCAGAAGTGGGATCCTATCTGTGTCCACCCCGCTGAGAACTTTGCCAAATGTCTGGACCTCTGTGGGAATGTGGAACTGAGACCTCATGAGGCCAAGTCTTGGGGCTGGCACCTCCGAAGTGGGTTTTAAGAAGAGAAGGATCCCCATTCACCAATCTTTCCGCATTCCACTCTCACAAAGGAATCTGCAGGCAAATCACAGCCTGTCTGGGCTGACTTGGGGTACTCAGGGGCTGCTAACATTCTGGGCCAGGCCCTGCTCCTTGGCCTCATAACAAGAGCCTGGCCAACATTCCCACTGTGAAAAGAGGTGGCTGGCCTGGGGATGGGAGGGTCTCAGTTCTGCCTCTGGGCTGAGTGTCTGAGCATCACACTAAGGAACTGAGCCACCTTCTGCCTGGCCCTGGCCCAGGCCAGCCCAAACTTGATCTCTGAGGCCCAGGAAAAGCCAGCTCCTTTCCCTGTAAGGCCTCACATCCTGAGCCTCCCATGGGTCCTGCAACGACAGGGCTGCAGAGGAACTGAATTCTGGGGTGTGGGTCTTGCTGCCAGGGCCCCCCAGCTCCCCAGGAGAGGCATGAGTTCCCTGGCTAAACCGCCAGCTTCCCCAAAGGCACTCACTGACTTCACAGCCTTCACCTCCCTCTAAAGTATTGTCCTCTCTACGTGCTATATATAGCTCTTCTGCCCATGGCTAGACCTAAAATAAAATAGATATTTGAGAAGTTAAGAGTTATGCTGCATTTTAAAAATCTTCTAGGCATTTATTACTCCAAATGATAGAATTATTAGGTATGCTAAAGGTAGACAGCAGCAATTTTTTCTCTTTTTTTTAATCCTCTCTCGCCGATACTTTTTCAACATTGAGAGTAGAAGGGGGGGAGAGAGAGAAATATTGATGTAAGAGAGATGCACAGATTGGTTGCCTCCTACACATGCCCCCACCGGAGCTGGGGATCAAACCTGCAACCCAGGTATGTACCCTTGACTGGGAATTGAACCCGAAACAGGTCCTTGGGCCAACGCTCTAACCACTGAGCAAACTGGCCAGGGCAACAGCAGCAATTTTTGATTCTCAGGCAGACATTTGAAAAATCCATCAGAAAAATACCTCTCTATGGGCTTTTGCCCGTCCCAAAGGTGATTAGCCAGATTGTTCAGGAACATGGGTTACTCTTTTCCATGGGAATGCTCTCCCAGGCTAAACCCTCACTTGGCCAGCAGGGGGCAGAGGAGGCCCATGGGAGATCCAGGCCAGGGCTGACACCTGCGAGAAAAGGTGCCCCCTGCCCCATAGCCAAGCCTTGGGGACCTTCCACTAAGTCCCCAACATGCTTCTCTACCACAGTGTCATTTTCAGGTCTCAGCTAAAAGTGGGAGGTCAGGCAGGACCTGGTGACAAGGGGCAGTCCGAATTGAAAAGAACCTGTTTTCATTGCTTACTCTATGAACTAAAAAAATAAATAATTTTTTTTTTTTTGGCAAGCTATTGAGTTTGCAATGCAACTTCCACCTCTGAGATCAGACCTTGAGTTTTAGGGCAGAAAGTAAATTACCTGTGAGTTGGGGATGAGAGAACAAACTGGTCCCAGATATCTGCGTACCCCTCACCTCATATGGACAAAGGTTCCTCCCTCTTTGACCTCATATTTTTCTACTAAAAGGAAATAGGAAATGATGAGACCAGAATTATGCACACATTACTCCTCCAGTGGGGGTACCAGGTGGAGTAAAAGAATCCTGTTTGGCTCAAATTATTGGGTTAAGGTGGGAGATTACAAAAACAAAAATAATCATATTTTAGCTCTACCAAGTACAAATTTACTTTTCATGCATAAAAAGGAAACCACGTGCTTCCTGCCTGACTGGCCTTAACACTTACACTTCTGGGGAAAGGGAAAAGGTTAGGGAGGGGACTGGCTCTGTGGGCTGGACACAAGTCCTAAATGGTCCCAAGGTCAGTCCTTCTTGACATCCAGAGCCACGCTGCCTGAGGCAGAAGAGATGGACACGTATTTGCTGCCAGCCAGGGTCCATGCTGGTCCACTGGGTCCCCACAGAGAACCAAGGACATGCACATGATGAACTGAATCACCCAGAGGGTGCCAAGTCCCAGCTCAAGCTGGGACCCTGACCACACATGGGAATTGCCAAAATAGCCTGTAGATGGGCAAAGGCAAGCAGGTACAAGGCTTGTTAAAGGGCAGGAGAGGAGTGAATGTGAGTCAGTAGCTCTATTTCATCTGGACACGATTGGCAGCTCCTTGCCCTCAGATGGCTCAGGGGCTGGGCCTGTGGAGTCAGCAGGGTGTCTGTGTGAGAGAGTGCAAGCACTCTGTGAACCAAATGGGTCCTGGGGATACAGTGGCTGCTTGGGGATTGCAGGTGAGGATCAGATGCATGTAGCTACAGGCCACCAGAGTCCTGGGGAGGGATGGCAGGCTCTGGCCCCCCGTCTTTGTACTTGGGTGAGTTTAGACCCTGGCATGGGGGACAAGTGGGACCCAAAACAGTGGAGAATTGGGAAAGAGGAAATGCTGAATAGCAATGAAGGTGGCAGCGGGTAAATTGTGGGCAGACCCTGTGGAGCCCAGGAAAAGGGGCCTTTGGACACACAAGGACACCAAGTAGGGAATCAAGGTGAGGGAGGCAACTACTAGGCCCTCACCACTTTGTTAAAGTGCACGAATTTAAACGAAATTCAAACAGCAGTTGCTGACCCACCTAAGCACTGTACCTATACCTTTTTCCTCTAGAGGGTGCTCTAACACCACAGAATAGGCTCATTCACCCCGCAAAATCCAGGGATGCTGCTTCCAAAGGGGCTCAAAGAAGAGTCTGTGCCCGTGTGCTGGTCGCCAGTGTAAACATTCACAGTATTCCCAGAGAAGGCAGTGGCCACCTGCCACCCAGGAAGACAGCCCGTGAGGTGCCAATCAGAGGTAAAGAAGAAAAGGTCACCGCGTTTTTCTTTCTCAGGGTGTGCAAGCAACATCACAAAGGGGAGTGTGAGGTTTTCAAGACTTCTGGGCCTGCCACTTAGGTCAGAATTGCTGCTGCTGAGACCCAAGGCACCTTGATGACAATAAGGAAACTGGCAGTTGGCTTCTCACCCTGCCCACCCTGGGGTCACGATGATGGCATTGATGATGGCATTAGCTGGGAATGGCAGAAACTGCAAACCAGTGCTCCGTTGAAGACACCCAGCCACGGCAGCTTCCACAGTAGGACTGCTCCTCTCAGGCACCTTGGCTGGACAGGTGACTGCTTTGGCTGAGGAAGCAAAAGGAAACGTTTACCTGGACAGGTGTTCCCTCTAATCTGCGGGCTGGGAGACGCTGCGAGCAGAGGCCCGGCTCAGGACTGGGGAGATGACATGTTTCAAAGGAGCCAGCTGGCCTGGACAGTTCGGGTTAAGGAGGCAGCGCCTTGGCTTCCCCCTACTTTCATCTTCCCCAAAGAGGCAGCCGAGTGCACATGCTCCTGGGGTCCTCGCCGGGCGCGCATCCTGGGCCGTGGGAAGGCCCTGCTCCATCACAGCAGCTCCTGCTCATCGTCCTCAGAGCCAGAGGGGCCCTGGCGCACCTCCTCGTACCACTTGTTGGTGAGGGTTTTCATCTGGATGCGCCCGTGGTGGAGGTCCTGCAGCAGAAGACACAACCAAGCCAGTGGGTCAGGGTCAGGGTCAGGGTCAGGGTCAAGGAAGGGAGAGGAGCTGCTTTGTACCTTGTGCAGGGGATGGTGGGCAGGGTGCATGGCCACGGGCAATTTCAAAGTGTTAACTGACTAACTCATCTGGGATTCGTCTTTGTGGGGGTGGAGATAACAGGAGGTCTCACTCAGGAACAGGAGTAGTAGGAGGCAGGGTGGCATGATGTTGAAAACAGTGGCTCTGGAATCAGACACACTTGGGCTCTACTCCCAGCTTTGCCTCACACTGGCTGTGTGACCTCAGGGGGCTACCTTACCTCTCTGGGTGGGCCTTAGCCTCCCTAGCTGTCAAGCGAGATGACAGCTGCATCTGTTGCATGGGTTGGGAGAATGAACTGAAGCAATCGTGAACGCCATTCTTGTAGTAAGAGCTCACATATAGCATCGTGACTACTGTAGGAGGGAAAGAGGGCTTGGCAACAAAGAGGGGCAGCAGCCAGAGGAATCCCACCCCACCTGAAGGCTGCATGGGGCAGGATGACTGGTTCAGCAAAGCAGGCCCAAGCTGCCCCCATGAGACTGCCTCACAGACTGTCACCCAGAGGCCAGCAGTGGTGGAAGGATGGAATAAGAGCCTAAGCCTTGGGACACTGCCTGCAGCCATGGCATGTCTGAAATTCCTCGGCTCAGATTCAGTAGCTGATCCATGTCCCGAGTCTTATCATCCAGGAAAAGCAAACTGTGTTAACATGTCTATTATTAAACTAGCACTAAATCCGGCAGCAAAGGAAAAACAGCAGATGCGATCCTGGGAAGGAGAGCCGAGCGGGAGGAGGCAGCCTGGCTGCCTCTCCCCAGTACAGCATGTAGCCCTTCCCTGCAGCCCCCCTCACCACTCATGGCCACTGCAGGTTCTAAGAGAGGAAGGCAAGGGACTCCTGGCTTGTGGCACTGGCCCATGTCCCACCTCCTGGGTCAATCGCCGTGTGAAGAAGGGGTTCAGATACTTGACATCCAACCACAGGAAGCCTTTGAGGTCCTGCCGCCTGATGTAGTGGGCTTCATACTCCTCCTCGGTGAGCTCTGACAAGTGCTCCGACTCCACTGTGTTGCCCTGTGGGGAAGGAAGGCAGCTGAGAGTCAGTAGATAAGCCAGCATCTTCCTGGAAGCCCCTACACTATCCAGCCTACCTAGCAGCTCTTCGCCCCTAGACACCAGTGTCCCCAACCCCAACTGCACTTTCAAATCAATGCAGTATGTCTGTGGGTAGCAAAGGGCTTCCTGGGAGCCTGTGTAGGGAGGCAGGAAGGTTTGTAAAAACATGATGGATGCCCAGGAATAAATCAGAATTGTGAATAAATCAGAAGTTCTGGGTTGGGGGCTAGGCTTGGTTTGTAAGATTCCAGATTTTAATGTGCAGGTCAGTACCAAGGAGGGGACACAGACACAATCCCCACGGGAACCAGAGAGGAATGAAGAGAATGACTGACTGCAGGTGGTGCAGCAGGTCTGGAAGGCACATAGGTCTCAGGTCCACTGGATTGTCTCAGCTCCACTCCATGCCTCTGCAGAGCCAACCATACGGGATGCGAATACACTGTTTGCTGCTTTGCTAGAGGAGCTGCTCTCTAGCCATAGTTAACTAACTGGGTCTCCACGGGGGAGCCCCTGCAGCCAGTGCAGGTTTGGAGGGCTTGTGAATCCACAAAATGCTGGACATACTTGCAAAGTCCTGATTCAGGAGGTCTGGGATGGGGCCCAAGAATTTGTATTCCTAACAATTTCCCAGTGATGCTGCTGGTCCAGAAGCCCCACCTAGGGGACCATTGATGGAGACTGTGGCACTTAAGACTGCAGGCTCTGGAGTCTGTGACCTTGGCTGTGTGATTTGGCCTCTGTGTGCCTCAGTGCTGTCATCTGCAAAATGGGCATAATGAGAGCCTCTGCTTCCTGCAGGTTATAGGCGACCTGAGACAGTCCAAGGAGACTCAAGCATACCTATACCACAGGACATTCCTTGAACAGCATGTGCTTTCTCTAAGCAAACATCTTGCTTCTACTAGAGCCCAAGGGTGGTTGGTTCACCAAGTGTGGCTGCAGGATCAGCACCTGACAGCCTGTTAGAAATGCAAATTCTTTCTAGTCTCACCCCAGACCTGTAGGACTCTGGAGCCCTTCATGGATTCTGATACCCACTGAAAGGTTTCAGAACCTATACTAGAGCTTTTATTAAAAACAAAGTTGGACCCTGGCCAGTCTGACTCAGTGGTTAGAGCGCTGGCCCGTGGACTAAAGGGTCTTGCATTTGATTCCCTACCGAGGGCACATACTTCGGTTGTAGGCTCAATCCCTGGCCCCAGTCAGGGTGCGTGCAGGAGGCAACCAACTAATGTGTCTCTCTCACATCAATGTTTCTCTTCCCCCCACTCTCTCTAAAAAATCAATGGGGAAAAAATATATCCTCGAGTGAGAATTAATAACAGCAACAAAAAAACAAAGTTGGGCCCTAGCCTGGTGGCTCAGTTGGTTGGAGCATTGTTCCGTACACCAAAAAGAGGTTGCAGGTTCGATTCCTCGTCAGTGCATACCTAGGTTGCAGGTTCAACCTAGGGTTGGGGTGCACACAGAGCCAACTGATTGATGTTTCTCTCTCACACTGATGCTTCTCTCTCTCCCTTCCTCTCTCTCTCAAATCAATAAACATATCCTCCGGTAAGGATTAAAAAAACACAACAAAGTTGGTTGGTAGGGATGGGGGAGAAGGGCGGTCGAGAGCTGGACGGTGGAGGCAGCCCAGCATGAGGTCCTCTGAAGGTTCCTTTCCAGCAGCGCAGAGACAAGAGGCCAAGATCTGCCCAGACCTGAACTTTCAGTGTGAGAAGTGGGTACATCCCTTTCTCTGTCTCCTGGTTGAGGACTTCTGTGCCATCCATGACTAATTAAAGTTACTGATGGCCTCAAATAAGGCAACTGGGAAAAGATGAACCTCTGGAAATGCATGTGTGTGGGGAGGTGGGTGCAGAAAGATGGGATGAGAGGCCAGGGCGGCCTCTGCTCCTGTCAGTCTAGCTCAGCACATGGGGCTTGCTGGGGACACAGGGCAGCGAAGGCCTGACTACATTTGACTTGGGAGGGGTGCCCACTGGCAGGAGCAGCTGCTGGGCAGGAGGGTGGCTTGGTGGAACAGAGGTGGGCAGAGGTATTGGGGCCTCAGGCTCTGGGTCCTGAGCTCCTCAGCCCCAAATCAGGTCCTTGTCTGGTCTCGGTGGAGGGCACCTCTCTCATGGTCCTCAAAGCCACTGTAAGCACCTACCCCCACTCAGGCCCCAAAAGGAGGAGTTCAGTAACGGGGAATGATGGGATTTTGAAACCTTCCAGTCCTGGGCCCCGATGGGATGAGCAGTTACTGGCAGGGGAGGAACGTTGCTGGGAGAGTCTGATACAGGTCCACGCTCCCCCTCCATGACCTCCATGGCTGCACCAGGCAATGAGGCTGGCAGACAAGCAGCCCCAAAGAGCCACACTTCAGAACCTTAGTTCAATCTCATCAGGTCGGGCAGCTGCATGTGCGGAGGTGCTGAGCATCCTCAAATAGTTCTCATTTCCCCATTTCCTGGCAGTTAGCAGGGACCAACCCTCTGCCCCGCCGCAGGCCCACCAAGCACTAACCATCTTCTCCGTCTTGCTAAGGTTGACATCCTTCTTGTTCCGGCGACGTGCCTTGGTGTCCTCAATGTCCATGAGGCGGATGAGGGGCATGGTGCTGCCGCCCAGCAGCAGGATGGTGAAGAGCACGATGATGATCGTGGTGGTGCCGATGAGCTGCCGCTTCTCCATGGGCTCGAGGTCCAGGTGCAGGCTCAGGGCATAGGGGATGGCGCCCCGCAGGCCTGGAGGGGCAGCGAAGGGAGTGAGATGGAGGGAGGTGAAGGAGCAGCATCCTGACCCAGTTCTCTGGGGACAGCCCAGCATGAGAGGAAAACATCCTAACAAACCCTGCCAGAAAGCACAAACTCATCCTATGAGGCTCTGAGGTGTGAGAAAAACAGTCCACAGAGAAGTGGGGCCCAGGTGGAGGCTCACAGGGTGCTTGAGCAGATCAAATGAGGTACCTGTCCAGGCTATGAAGCTCTGTGTGAGTGTGTGTGTGTGTGTGTGTGTGTGTGTGTGTGTACTTATCAAGCCCAACACTCACATTTTAGAAAAACGACAGCTAGTGCAGACCAACTCCTCCCTGTGTGTGGGCCAGGCCCTGTGCTAGGTGCTCTGCATGCACAATTTCATTTGATATTCACAGGACACCCTGTACAGCAGGTCCTATTATTCTATACAATCTACAGATGAGGAATCGAGACAGAACAGTGTCCTCCCAGGGCCATACAGCTTTACAGGCAACAGCACAGAGTGCAATCTGTCCAGTGCCCCCGCTGACAAGCTTGGCAACCTTTATTATTTTGGGCCGGTGAGGCACACTTGTTTTCAAAGGGCTCCAGCCTGTGTGCCCTCTGCATGGTGTGTGCCTTTGTAAGAGGTATCTTCCTTTCACTGTTCATTCGAGGCTGGACTTACCACTAAACCACATGATGAACATCATCTTTGGTGTGATTTTATGATCTCGGAAGAAATTCAGAAGGTAGGAAAGAGGGAAAATGTTCACCGCTCTGCCAAACAGTACAAGCACCTGTTAATCGCAACAAACCAAGTCTTAGACAGAACCTCTGGTTCTTCAGGTTGAAGCTTGTTGAAGCCCCCACAGGCCTTGTAGCACATCCACTATAAACACAGCAATCCCCGTGGTTATAAAGGGTGTGAGTAACACATGCTAGTTAGAAACTCGGCTGGGGTGTGTTGTTTCCGCTGCCTGGTTTGTGTGTCTGGATTGGATAATGCTCTGTACATTCACCTTAGTAGGGGGAGAGAGGACTAGCAGGGTGTCAGCAATGGCTGCAGCAATGACAGAATAGGACCGAATGCCAAGAGGCCACGCAGAAGTACCCAGAGATTAATTAATTTAAGAGCAATCTAACTCCTCCAAAGGTGCTCCACCATGGGACAGGGCTGTGCTAATCACTCCCCATGGGCTAGCTCTGGAGGGACAGACAAGGTGTCCCTGCTTCTCCCATGGGGACCCTACTCCTCAGGCAAAGGAGAAAAGACTGAGAAGGGCTGACCCATCCACATAAACACTGCTCTCCAAGCATGAGGAGTGCACAGGCAGGTTCTAAAAGGAGGTCACACAACCCAGCCAGCTGCTTGCCAAAGGCATGTTGGTCTTAACAAAATACAGCTTTATGTGAAGTTTAAATCATATGTGGATACTTAACAAAATATAGCTTTATGTAGTTTAAATCTTATCTGAGTAGATAATTAGAACTACTTATTAATTTACCTATTTTTTTAATCTTGAAAAGGGTAATATCCACACATACATTCTGTAGGCTCTAAGTTTATCCTTTTAACCAGCACGAGCTGAGTGTGTGCTTTGGAGCATGTGCCTTGGATAGTCAAGTTAATAATGGCTCCCAATCATCTAACATTTATATGCCAGACAATGTGCTAAGCATTTTATATGTATTATCTTGTTAAATTTAGGTCCCTGCAGTAGTCTTATGAAAGAGGTAGTACCGTCTCCATTTTGGAGACAAGGAAATGGAGACAAAGAGAGGTTAAGTAACTGGCCCAAGATGTCCCAGGCAGGAAGTGGTGGAGCCAAATCTCAAACCTGGTTCAGTACCAAAGCCCATGCCCTTGACCACTAAGCCAGTGTAAGGTAATCCATCCAAAGAGCACAGGCTGCCCCCAGAGTGGCAGGGCCAGCCCATGTGCTCAGGGGAAACCAAGTCTCCATGCCAGGGCATCTTCTCATTCTTTCTCCTCCCAGCCCATGGCCAACACAGTCACTTCCGTTTCAGCCCCTGGAATCCAATCTCCCATTTGCATTTCAGGTTTCTGACACTTGCATTTCAGGTTTCACCAAGAGTGGCCCCTTTCACCCAGTGATCACATTAAAGGCTATTATACTTTTTGAAAAGACTTGCTGCTGTCCTCTTGTCCTGAAACTGGAGTTTGGAGGGCAGATAACAGTGACAAAAGCCAGGCGCTCTTGCTGCCTGAGAGGTGAAAGCACCCAGGTTGCATGGAGAAACGTCTTTTTCTTTAGGGCCCCTTTCACTTCTCTGTGTCTCAATTTCCCCATAGGCCAAACAGGTAGGCCTTCCTAGTTTGCACATGGTAGATGACTGTGCAAAATAAAACTTTGCCTCTCAATAGCTGTGTTTATTAAGTGGAGTTGGTAATAATAGGAGGAGTTATGATAATTCAACAAGATATATTTCTTAAATGCCTTAAAGTAACATAGGATCTAAAAAGACAACAAAGAGATCAAATTAGAGATTGGAGTATGAATCAGCTGGAGAGTTGACGGGCGATGAACTCACTATGAGGGAACAGAGACACAAGGAGGAACACAGACAAGCAACCTGGGGACACCAGGCTAAATGCCCAAACTGTTAGAAGCCACTCATGTCACTTTGATCAGATGCCTGAGAGAGCTGGACCTTTCTTTCTTTCTTTTTTTAATATATCTCTATTGATTGCAGAGAGAGGAAGCGAGAGGGAGAGAGAGAAACATCAATGATGAGAGAGAGTCGTTGATCGGCTGCCTCCTGCACGCCTCCCACTGGGGATTAAGCCCGCAACCTGGGCACGTGCCTTGACCGGGAATTAAACCGCAATCTTCTGGATCACAGGTCAATGCTCAACTGCCCAGCCACACGGGCCAGACTGGACCTTCCTTTTAAATGCTAAACTTTTACTTTCCCCCACAAGGATTTGATTCTCCTGCAAATGATTAAGCTTCTCCTTTCCTTTTTTAGAGATGTATTTTAATTTATCTCCTACTGCCACCCCCAGTCCAATTATAACAGTTTCTCAAACCTCCTTGATGGTAAGAATCACCTGTGATGAGTCCCCTGGATGAATCTTCAGAGGAGCTAAGGGCCTGGAAATCTTTACACAAGTGTCCAAGGTCATGTTTATGAATGCACACATTGGAAGAGAACCACAGTGAGAAACGCATGCATTATAAATTATCCAGAAAACAGAGAAAAGAAAGAGAATCATCCTCAGTTCTACAAGCACTGGGAACATTTGGTGAAATTTTCTTTACATATTTTCTTTTTTCTATGCATGTTTTTTACATGGTTATGCTCAATTACATATTCAATTTTGAAATCTGCTTTTACCACCTAAGATAAAAACACATAAAATATAGTTATAAAAGAAGACCATATCATTCAAGGCCACTTAAAATTTTAAAAGAAGCAAAAATCCTTTTCTAGGGATATTCATTCACTTAATTCCATCTCTTTATTGTATGTTTGTGATTTTTTTTAACAAAAGAAACTTAAACATAAGAGAGTCAATGTAGCTGTTGACTTTGAATAGTTAACAGTTACATAAATGAATCCAGAACATGTGGTCGTTGAGCTATGAATAAGTAATTAAATAAAAAACAAGGAAAATACTTACTATGCACCAGACGACAAAGGAAATTTCAAACTTGTGAGGGAAACTAAAAATGGACAGGCCAAGAAATGCAAACACACATGTTTCTGAAACAAACCAAAGAATGGATTATTCAGCCCCAACTATTTCTTCCAATACAGTACTAAATTGTTAAGCAAGCAAACATTCACAAGTCAATCCAATAGAACACTTTGCTTATTTTCTGGAACATCCTGCAACCAATACCTGGTGAAACTAGTACTATGATTCTCTCATTCTTTTCTATCCCAGGAGCAACATGTGCTTGCTATTCCGGATCTAATTTAATGAGGCAACCGTCAAACACTCATGCAAATAAATACTCAGTCCATTTGCTGAACGCTGTGATTAGCAAAGATCCCAACTGCCGGCAAAGTGGCAAAAATTCAGAGCCAAAGGCTGCAGATGCCACCTGACTAGTGTGAAAGGGCCCTTTGTTACCTTCCTTGCCAGAGCGGATGAAGCTAAATGATTGACCTCACTTATTTAATACCACCCCAGGTTTAGAAGATGACTCACACCCTGCAGGATTTGCAGGAAGGGTACATTTCCAGCTCTGGCTCCACTCCACAAGTCAAAAAGAGCCCGACATTTAAGCTCCTTGTACATGCGGTTGCTGGGTATTTTAAGGAAAAGCACCTTATACATTTCCAGCACGCTCCCTGCTTAAACTGTGATGCCCCCCAGAACAGCTTCATAACCAGGGAAGAAAGACTGTATTTAAAATAGTTGAACATCACCTGGCCGGCGTGGCTCAGCGGTTGAGCACTGACCTAGGATCCCGGAGATTAAGGTTCAATTCTTGGTCAGGGCACACGCCAGGGTTGCGGGCTCGATTCCCAGCGGGGGCGTGCAGGAGGCAGCTCATCAATTAATGACCCTCTCTCATCACTGATGTTTCTCTCTCTCTCTCCCTCACCTTTCCTCTCTCTGAAATCAATAAAAACATATAAAAAATAATAAAATAAAATAGTTGAACATTGTAATACAGTGAGGCTGTTTGATAACATTTCGGCCATGTTTTTCCCTTCAAATGTGTAACTTTTTAAAACAATTCACAAGCTGGACAGTAGATTCACTCCTCTCCTCCTTGAATTTTTCCCTGATCCATTAAATATTTTTTGTGATCTTTCCAAATTAGCTCATTTAGAACACATTGAGATCTACGTTATGCTTTTCTCTGGCGGCATAAATTCTACTATACAGGGTTGGGTGAAAGCCAGCTTACAGTTGTGAGTATGCAAAACACAGAGTTTACTGTATTATTATTTATTAATTATTGTACTATTTCCCATACGAACAACTGTAAGCCTACTCTTGCCCAACCCTGTATGGGTATGTCATGGTTAATTTAACAAATCCTTTGTCCATGCTTATTCTACTGTTCCTATTTCTTTTCTTTTTTTAAAATATATCTTTATTGATTTCAGAGAGAGGAAAGGAGAGAGAGAGGTAGAAACATCAATGATGAGAGAGTCATTGATTGAGCCCACAACCCGGGCATGTGCCCTGACTGGGAATCGAACCCCGATCGCCTGGATCCTAGGTAGATGCTCAACCGCTGAGCCACCCTGGCAGGGCTACTGTTCCTATTTCTGATATTATAAGCTCCAACAAACATCCCTGTGCACAGGTAAAATTCCTAGTGGTAGAATTGTGGGTCCAAGAGCCTGTGCCTTTTATTGTTTTTGTTTTTTAAAAAATATATCTTTATTGATTTCAGAGAAAGGAAGGGAGAGAGAGAAACATCAATGATGAGAGAGTCATTGATTGGCTGCCTCCTGCATGCCCCTACTGGGAATTAAGCCCGAAACCTGCGCATGTGCCCTAACTGGGAATCGAACCACGATCTCCTGGACCATAGGTCGATGCTCAACCACTGAGTCACGCCAGCCAGGCGAGCCTGTGCCTTTTAAATTCAGACATGCTACATATGACTCTCCAAAGAGACGGCATCAATATACATGCCATCAACAGGGCCTATCTTCCATACACCTGTGCCGGAAATGGGCATTATCAAACTTAATATACTAATCTGATGGGTACAAGACAGAATATGATGGATGTTTTGCTTTACACCCCTTTAATTGTGAGAGTCAGGGTCAGAGTCTTTAGCCATGACTTTCTGAGAAGAGTGCTGTGAAAAAAATAACCACTGGGCCAGAACAGACAGACAGACCTGGTGTCAGAGTTACTTCTGAGTCATGTGACTGTGGGCAAGTCACTTGATGTGACCTGAGACTCCTTATGCATGGAATAAAGTCTACACAGCCTGTTCCTGCCTCCCAGTATGTGACAGTATGGAACTCACGATTCAAAATGAGAAAAGCCCCACCGAAATGCCAGGGGAGATGCTGATGGTGATGGCTAGGGCCAGCCCCTTGGGCACCAGTGCAAAGGGACAGTGTGAGAGGGGTCCCTTTACTGTCAGGTATAAAATAGGGAGGTGGTATGTGTGTGGAGGGAGACAGCCATCCTGGTATACCCCAGCCCAACAATGACACCTCCCCAAGTTATGTCTTTCAAGGTGCTCTGAACCAAGAGTCCTGTGGATAAGTTTGGGAAATGCTGTAACTACATTCCTCTCTCAGAAATTCACAGTGCACGCTGGCTGAAAAGTCCTGTAGTTCAGAAACTTGTTAAACTTTATCCCAGATTTCCAAAACTCTTTTTTGAAGACGGAGTCTTTATTCACCTAACCTTCAACAATATCAGTTTCAAGGAAAACATTTTTGGAAATGTCACTTTAATACATTAAAATGCATGAGGCTCAAATGTTCATAATTAGTAGTTCTCACTATTTTTGGTTTTAAATGGTAGGATTCAAATGTTCCATTTGTTAGGTATTAGGTTTACTGTATGGAATTTGAAAGCCAGAGTAACAAACAAAAGGGGGTGCAGCTCTGCTCTGAGGGATCCTGCTGCCTCTTCCGCCAGGGAAAATCTTGACTCCGCAACCAGGGTCAGAAGAACGATCAGCCCTGGGGAGGCCGCCCCTGACTACAGAGAAGCAGAACTCACCGCACAAGAAGGCCACGGTCCGGAGGGTCTGCTGCATGAGGATCTGGGTGACTGGGGACAGGTTGTGGTGCGTGTAGTGGGACATCACGATGCCTGAGAACAGGATGGCCATAATGCCTGGAGAGGGACAAAGAGGCAAAGCGCCCAGGCATGAACAGAGCAGAAAAGTACCTATCATGTGATCCACAAATAAAATATGTCACACTTCCCACAAGTCCCTGGAGCTTACAGTTTTAGGTGTTTTAAGAAAAAGAAGAAGAAAATAATACCTCAGGCCTCCCAGAGGCTGCAGAGAAATGCCAAGGGCCCCTTCTGTCTGGCAGCTTCACTACTGGCTGGCTGACCTCGGGCCAAGTCCCCCCCCACCCCAAGCCTCAGTTTTCTCATCTGTCCAGTGGAACTAATAGTACCTACTCATGAACTGTTAGGAGGGTAATGAAGATTAGCCATGCAAGTGCCCATCACAGGACCGGTGTAGGCTGTCATCCACAGATAGAAGGAGGGTAGATGAGCCACCATTGGGACAGAGTGTAAGAATCTGTAGATTTTAATTTACTTTTTTATACTTTTTCTTAATTTTGAATTTCCCTATAATCACCATTAAATACTATCATAATATAGAGAGATGTGTTATAACATGTAATATCTTTTCTTTAAAGCTCTCTGAGAGTCTAAAATTTTTGTTGTTTACTGAGGATTTGAGTCTCACCGTTTAGCCACTGCTCCTAATCACTCCTGAAGCACTTTACGTGGGTTTCCTCTCAGTGTCTCCCTGTCTAGGGCTTCTATTTCATGTAAATACAAAGTCACTAAATAAGCCAAAACATATGAACTGTAAGTCAGACTTTCTAAGCAAAATTTCAACTCCTCTGCAGCTCTGTAGAAACCCTGTTCACCAGTAATCCCTATTACTGGTGAACTTTCCATTTATAAAAGGGTGAAATTCATAGAATTCCATGGGAGACATTTCATCTGCTAAGCTTGCTGTATAAACAATACCCTACAAGATATAGGAAAACCCTACTCCTTGTGTTGCCCAGCAGGCATTTGCTGGCCCGAGCGACAGCAGCAGCTGAAACATTTTATCTCCTAGTCTTCCTAGGAAATAGCAAATTCTTTGCTCTTTCATTTTCCTGTACAATAGAGGCTAGATGGGGACACTATCTGACAAGATGAGAGAAGGGAAGGAGCGGGTGGGAGACTTCTGTACTTGCTACTGCAGAGCACTGAGAAGACTGCAGCTCAAGAGTCGTTCTAAACCACTGCTCTGCGAGACGAAAAATACACAACAAAGTCTAAGAATCTGGGTAGATTTTGAACCTGGTTCTTTCAGCCTGACCCTGCAGCAGAGCCATCAGAGGTCAAAGCAATGGGAGATGGTGGGGGGAAGACCAGAACCTGGGTCTGGAACTCAGTGGAGAACGGAAGAGAACAGGGCAAGACACGCTTGTTTTTATGGAATTGGCTTTAGCACTGCAGGCCAATGCAGAATGGTGCTGGCTGCTGGGATTTCAAAGGGCTTTGTTTCTCCAGCTTGTTTCAAGAAGGGTTAACAATTCATTGGCAAAGCTGAGGCTTTGGGGTTCTTACCTTGAAATAAAAGTCACTCCAGAGGAGCTTGAGCCCGTTTAAGTGGTGACACCCACATCTTTGTCCTGCCCATAAAGACAAGTTGTCGCAGCCCATGGGAGTCCTGACATCGAACCACCACTCCAGAAAGCCAAAGGCTCCGGGAAGTCAGCTGGCATGGGAACGTGGAAGTCCCCTGTGGACTGAACCTTAGAGCCCACTGCCAGGCCCCCAGGCCCATCCTGCCTCAGGCTCCGCACCAAGGAGACAGGCTCAACACAGAAGGGGTTTGGCTGGCTGGCTTAGTCCGGTGCACTGGGCCAGGGGTAGGAAACTCAGACTCCTCGGGGGCCAGATAATGAAAATAAAAATAAAGAACGGATGAGTGCCCATGGGTGAAGGAGGCAAGACAAGCCCATTTCCAAAGGGCTGGCGGCAGCCCTGTGCATGGGGCCTCGTGCTGACTAGTCTTCCTTTGGGTTTTCTGAGAGATGTCAGAAATCTGTTTCTTATGGGAAATCTCTTCACTTAATGATGTAACTAATTCAGGTGTTTAACATTTTTCTGCATAGATAATCCCCATCTGAGGGCTGAATTTAATGACGGCAACTAATTCAAATGTTTAAATTTTTTGGTATAGATAACAAGCTCTACCTGGGGGTTGAATTTAGACAAGATGAAAATGGGCCTCTGGCCAATACAGAGTGAAGAGCCAGCTGCCACCCTGACTCTAAGCTAGAGTGGGATCAGGGCATCTCTCAAGTTTGAGGGGTTAAAGGAAAGAATCAAGGTCAGCATGGGGTGCAAAAGCCAGAGGGACAGCTCAAGTGTCTGCCCTCTGTGCACTCCCTAAGCAAAGGTGACTCCCCCCCCACCCAGACCACCTTCATCCACTGTCGCTGCCACCAGCACAGGCTGTACAAACACTAACGGGCTAAATGTGCAAACAGGCCCACTTCTAGAGATAAAAATGCCCTGTAAGGAAGAATTCCTGACACATTTACTTCTTTTAGAAGTAAGCAGATAAGAATGTAGCAAAATGGTCAGCCTCCAGGAAGGAAAAAAGGGAGGAGGGAGGAAATTCATTTCTAGTCTCAGTTAAATCCATCGTTTCAAATGTAATAAGGAACAGAGTAAAGGAATCAAGTCCAAAAGGCAGACGTTGAAAGGGTATCATGGTACTATTTCCACCGTATTGAATCTTACTGTGGGTGAAATACAATGTACTATTTAAAAGCTGAGTCAAACCACAGTTTTCTTTGTTAATTAACCAATAACATATTTTGCTAAAGACATCCAGACTTGGAGGAACAGAGTAAAACAAGAGTCTCTATTCACACCGCCTGCCCAGAGGTTAACTATCATTAACAGTTCAATATGCAGATTGCCAGCTCTCTTACTAATGCCATAATGAAGTTTATCTTTAAAATATAACAAACAGAATCCTATTAGATATATGCCATGTATTGCTAGCACAGTAATTTCTTTCAAAGGCCTCCAACATTTGTCTTTGCATGATTAGCAGAATCCCAGCACCTTCCCAGGCCTATAGAACTCTGCGGGTTGCAGTCCTTGCCCCTCTACCCCACCCACACAGTCTTCTTGCTCTTCTGGAGTGTGCCTAGCTCCCTCATACCTACCTGGGACCCTTAGCACCTACTCTTCCTGCTGCTGGACACCCTTCCCCAGATCCTCCCATGGCTAGCTTCCTCTCACATGTCTTAGCTTCAGGGCCACTTCTTCAAGGAGACCTTCTGACCCCTATCCCATGATGCTTCTGCCCCCTTGCCACTGTCTATCACATTACTCTCATTTTTTCATATAATTTCTCACTGCCTGAGATTATGCTATGTGTCTGCTCATTTGCTTACTGTCTTTCTTCTGAGACAGGAACTTGATCTTGTCTTCTTTATAACTATAGCCCCGATACCAAGGACAGTTCTCAGCACAGGGTAGGTATTTAATAAATATTCAATGAATGGATGAACGAGTGGTTTTCAACTTCCTGTCTTCCCTTTTTTGTTTTGTTAATCCTCACCTGAGGATATTTTTTTACACTGCTTTTCAGAGAGAGTGGAAGGGAGGGGGGGATTGGGGAAAGAGAGAGAAACATCAATGTGAGAGAGACACATTGACTGGTTGCCTCCTGCATGCGTTCCAACCGGGGGCAGGGAGCAAACCTGCAACCCAGGTATGTGCCCTAGACCAGGAACTGAACCCACAACTCTTCGGTGTGCGGGCTGATGCTCTAACCACTGAGCCACACCAGCCAGGGCCAACTTTCTTTCTTAAAATTTAACAATATACCTTGGAGTGGCAGTACAGATAGATCAAATTCATTTTTAAAGTGTCTACATAGTAAGTCATAGTGAGAATGGAACCAGACTTACTTAATTGTTCCCATTACTGATGAACATTTAGTTGCCTCCAGTTTTCCTCTCACAGGCAGTGGTGCAAAGGAATTCCTGGAATGGACACCTGTGCACAAGGGTGCTGTACAATACAGTCCATCTTGGGCCAACATGTTCCTTCCCATTTTATAGAGTTATGTCCTGATCAATTTTGCAAACTCATCCTTCAGCCCTGAAAGTTTCATCCTCTGTGACTCACCTCCACCGAGTGTGGCTCTGCCCCAATTCCCCTCCTGCAACCCAGAGTTGGCTCACATGGCAAGGGGAGGGGGCTCTCTGTTTTTGGCTCTTCAGAGCCAGAGGGCAAAGCAGCCCTCAAAACTGGTTTGAATGAAAAACAGAAATAGTTAGATATAGCCTGGCCAGTGTGACTCAGTGGTTGAGCGTCGACCCATGAACCAGGAAGTCATGGTTTGATTCCTGGTCAGGGCACATGCCCGGGTTGCGGGCTCGATCTCCAGCAGGGGGCGTGCAGGAGGCAGCCAATCAATGACTCTCATCACTGATGCTTCTCTCTCTTTCTCTCTCTTCCTCTCTCTGAAATCAATAAAAACAAATTTAAAAAAAGAAAGAAATAGATATAGATAGAATTAGAACAAAGATTCTGAGAATAGCTAATGCTTCTGAGTAATAATTAGGGAAACTAGTTAATTAGCTGCTGAAGCCAGGACACTTGTGTGAGTGAAAGGGGGTGCTGTTAATTTACCGTGTTGAGACAAAAGGGGAAACTTATACGGTCGCCCTAGTAATTACACACATTGATGCCTCTATCACTTACATCATTCCCTTGAATCCTCACAAGCCTGAGGGTGGCACTTTTATTATATGAGGAAGTGAATGCTCAGAGTAGTTAAGCCTGCTGACTGAGGTCACACAGCTAATGATGAGAGGTAGAGCTGGGATTCAAACTCAGGTCAGTCTGGTGTCCTTAACCAGTGTGTTCTAAACACATGGTTTGGGTAAATGATTTGTAGGGAGAGAATGTCCTGCTTGGTGGTCATGGGAACCACTCACTATCAGTCCTTTGTGATGGTCAGGAAAAGTGGAGCACAAAAGGGAAAGAGGAGAGAGCAAAAATATGCTCTAATAGTGGGACCCAGAGGGTCCTCACAACACACGGGGGCCATCCTCCCCTTCTCTGAAAACCCTGTGTGACAAAGATCCCAAAGGCCCTGCAGAGGCAGATCGTGTGTTCTTGGCTGGGCATGTGCTGTCTTTGGACCCAGCAGTGTGAACAGCAGAAATCCTTAAGGAAATGAGAGCCCTACAAACAGAAAACACTGCCTCTCGGAAGAAAAGAAAAATACTCCCTTGTTTTAATCACAAATTCCAATGGATGTATGAAATATATCTTTGCCATCAGATACTCAGTGTTCAGCTCAAGGGATAGGAAACAATTAAAAAAAACACAGAGGTAAAAATAGCTAGGCTAGAGCCAAATGGCTCACAGGTAATGTTTATGTAAGTGCCAAAATTCAGGAAAGGTAAGAGGACACTGGATGGCAGATGCCAGGATGAAATTATCCAAGAGAACTGGCTTGGGATTAAAAAAACAACAAACCCCTATGTTGTTTATAACGAGTTCTCCAGTGAAAATGACCAGAGTCCTCTCTGCTTCCTCCTTGGCAAGATCTGCTCACAGAGTACCCATGTGTGAGTCCAGAAAGTGATCTGTGGAAAGAACTCTGTTCAGCGAAGTCATTAAAAATCACTGGGGACTTCCACTTTGCCCATGAAGAAATAATTGCTAAGCAAATTGCTGTCCTGCCATAAACAACTAGAAAACTTGACCAAATACATGAAATAAAACTGTCTTCTGAAATTGGGTGCCGACCAGGTGGGACTGTGATTCCTGATAGAAGAGAAACAAATAAGGTAGCTCCTCCTATTCCACACTCTGGCCCAGCTTACAGCCTGGACATAGTTTTCAGGCTGAGGCTTGGGGAGGGGAACCCCAAGGTGAGCCCAACAGTCTCAGTCTTGCTGAGAAGGGAAGAGAGATGAGAGTTGGGGGAGGCCAAAGCAGCTAGAATACAGAGGAGAGAAGCTGCACAGAAAGAGAGCTTCTGAGAGCTATAATTGAGTCCCCTTGAATCTTGGACTGATACTGATCTGTACGTGCATGGGGTGAGATTCCAAGAGGCTGGGAGAGAATCACTAAGAAGGAATAGGTTGAGCAATTCCCCAAGCACACACAAGGCTGGGAACAGTTTGCGTTCCCACAGGCTAGAGTAGAGTGACCTCATAATACATGGGACATGAGCTAGAGTCCTCAGAAGGGTAGTGCATTAGTTCCCAGTGCTACTCTGGGCCTGCCCTGACAGTTTAAAAGTAAACCTCAAAAGGATTAAACTCATTCCAGGAAACTTAGATATAAGGCAGAAGAAAATCCAAAACTCTATGAAGAATACACTAAAATCTAATAATCAATACCATAATCAAGTTCACAATGACTGGCATCCCAAAAATTAATAGGTAAGCAAAGAGCAGCAATATATAACTTATAAACAGAAGAAAATTAATCAACAGAAACAGACGCAGAATTGACAGATGATGGAATTAGCAAACAAGGACATTAAAATAGCTGTTATAAATATGTTCCATGTGCTCAAGAATGTAAACAACCATGAATGTGATACATGCAAAAGCATGATGGGGCTCAAGAACGTTATAACTGAAAGAAATAAGACACAAACGACTGCATACCATATGACTTCATTTATATGACATTCTGGCAAAAGAAAACGATAGTGATAGAACGCAGCTCAGTGACTGCCAGGGCCTAGGGACAGGTCGGGGAATGACTGCCCTAGGCAGTCCGATCCCATCCTTGGAGGGAAGGCCCTTCAGAGCCCTAGTCCTGGGAAAGAGGCAAAACTGGAAGTGATGTTTTGATTTCTGCTACAGGATGGTTGGTAAAGAGAAAATGTGACTGTGACAACACTGAAGCCCCGGATCCAGCCAGGTCTAAATCCAGATGTATCCCTAGGGGACCAGCAGAATCTCTTTGTTGCTTAAGTTCTTCTGAGTTATGACTATCTCGTGATTGAAAGTGACCCAGCTGACATGACCCCTCTCACCAGGCAGGACAACACGCCATCACCTAGCAGTTCAATGCTCTCGTTCACTTACCAGAGAGTGAGATTCCTTCCGCGAGCCCATAAGGAAGATACGCAAAAATGATCATCATGCCGAACTCCAAGGAAGGCGTTTTCCTCAAGTCAATATGCTTTAGCACGTAAATGACAGTTGTCAAAGAAAAAGAATCGGGACAGTTGAGGGGAAATCTAATGAAGTCACAAAACTGCTGCCTTCCAAATATAAGTTAAACAATGGACACAAAAGATTTTGGAACATTCCAAGGTAACAACTGAAAACCTGTCATCATGGATTTTTTTTCTTTGCAGGGTGACTGTAGTTTTAAGAAAGGGAATCTGACAAAACTAAGAAATGTAAATTCCTGAGACAAATGGTGGGGGGGGGATTTAAAATCAACCTAAGTTAGATCATTTAAAAATGCTGACTTGGGTCTTGGCTGGTGTGGCTCAGTTAGTTAGGTTGTGTCCTGTGCACCAAAGGGTTGCCAGGTTGATTTCTGATCAGGGCACATTCCCAGGCTATGGGCTTGATCCCCAGGAGTGGTTGTGCAGGAGGCAGTTGATTGGTGTTTCACTCTCACATTGATGTTTTTTTCTCTCTCTCCTTCTCCCTTCCTCTCTCTCTCAAAACCAATAAAAAACTCTTTTTAAAAATGCTGACTTGGAAGGCTGGGAATGTGCCAGGGCTGTGGGGGGCAAAACTGGGGCTGCAGACGGACTGAGGATAGCCCACCCTGCCAGGTCCCTTCCAGGGCCTTGCTGCTCTTTCATCTCCCCCTCCTCCGTCAGATGACATGAACTAAGGGGGTTTCCAGAACTCTGGGGTTCAATGCCCCATCGAAGGGGCTATCTTTCGTATTGCTGGAGATTTTCAAAATCATGCTCCTGTAAAAGGAGAGCCTTCTATATATTCCAATATTGTTCACATGCCCATGCTGGAGATCAAAGCATCCATTCACCTGGCTTCATTACAGTAGATGCTCCCCCCACCCCTTTTAAGAAAAAGATAAATATGGAGAAAAGTACTGAGTTGGAAAAAGTTTTCTTTTCCATACTGTTTATTGGTACAATATGAGAAGCTGTCAACCAACTCAATAGAGCCTTTAGACTTCTGGACAAAGGAATCGAAGGGAAAATTCAACAGGATGGCAGACAAACATGCCTGTCACAGGCAAAAGGAGGCTTTTCCGGCCATCTGTGAGACAAACTGTTCGTGGGGGAGGGCCAGGTGGCCATCTCTGAGACGCAGGCTTAGGCTCACACAGAAGTGGTCTGGTGCCTATTCCTGTTATGAACATGATGAATTTTCTATAGCAATAAAGGTGTCATTGGCCTTCACGAGTCTCTTTCCTTCTCTGGCTGGAAAAACTTACAGGTTGTTAAGCTAGAAAATCAGTGCAAATAACTTAGATGAGCTCACTTTGAAAGTCTCTTTTAGGGTCCTTCTAGATAAACACTTCCAGATTTTCTCAATTTGACACTTTCAAAGGAAATTAATTTCCAATTTTTTGAATGTGAAAAGTGAGACAGCACAAAATGAAAATCATCTGAATGTGGTTATCATACTCTAGGAACTAAGAAACCTCCCAAATCAGATCTGATATCCAACAGTGTACATGTTTTTTAAGCTTTAAAAAGTGACATCCTAAATTTCACATGTTAAATTTAAAAATCTTTTAAAGTGCTCCTCAAATCACAACTATATAAAAATCCTCCATCAAACACAACCTTAGACTAAAATTGGTCCCTTACGGAGCTGGAGAAAATGGCTAAAGAAGGATGGAATTAAGAACAATCTCAGCCACACCTGCTCATCGCAGTGAAAGGATATTAATGCAGAGATTAAGCCAGTGAGAGTGCCGAGTGCTGCCGAGCCAAAGAACATTTTGAGAAAGTAGCCAAGGGCTTGTAAAAATGTTTGCCACCCACTGACATCTGACATATTTTTTCTCGTTAAACCTTCAGCTGTGCTAGGAAATAAAAGAAAAACAGAAAGAAGTTAAAATGTTATAGACAAAGTTATTAGAAGTTAACTTAGAACTCAAAACTTATTTCTTGATTTTTCTCTCATTCATCTATTCCATTGTTCAGTGAGTCACACATTTATTTGTTCACCTGCTTTGTTCAAGGAACTGTGTCAATTTCTAGGGGTTCAGAAATGAGAGTAAAGGCCCTGCCCTTGAGGATCTCCCCAAGTCTAGTGAGATGGGAACTAATGACGATCTGGGGTAAGGGCAAAGGGATGCAGAAACACAAAGAGGGCATCTAACCTCAAGGAGGTTCTTCATGACATATGGGCTGGGTTTAGATCTGGGATACAGGACAGTGAGGGAAAGTACCCCGGGCAGAGGGAACAGCATGTGCACAGGCAGAAAGCCCAAGAATACAAACACAATCTGGGAGCATTCAATTACACAGGTTAGTATGGATAAAACACAAAAGCAGAACTGGTGGGGAGGGGGGCGGTGCAGTGGGGAGGACTGTGGCAAGAGGTAAGGCCAGAGCGGCAGGCAGTGAGGACCTGTGAAAGGCTTCTGATGAACCAGGCTAAGAGCTGCTATTTCAATCTTCAGTATGAACACCTGGGGAGTGTTTCCAATATGGGGGGATCCTGTAATAAAACCTGAAACTGAGGCTATGGCATGAAGTCAGATTAGAATGGAGCCACCTGAAGAACTGCCATTGGGCACAGGCATTGGGTACAGAGAGGGTGGATTTAGGAGGCATTGGGGAGAAGAATTGAAAGAGAACAAAGTAACAGAACAAAGTAAAACTGTCAGAAGCCATTAAATTCCATTGTTGATTTTATCCTCAAAGGGAAAACCATTTACCATTTAAATGGAGTTATTCTCATTAAATATCCTTCTCTTGCAGTCTGATTCTACCTTCAGACTGTCTCTTAAATCCATCTACTTCTCTCCCTTCCTGCCCTACTATCTGCTGTCCCTAGATTTATGCCTCATTGCTCTCTATATACCTCCCTGTCTTCCTAGGGACCATGCCACTCTCCATTCACCTGCTTTGTTCAAGGATGAATGATCCTCATAAAATTCACATCTGTTCAGGTTACTGGTCTGTTCAAAACCCATCAATAGTTTCCTGCTGCTTTGTAGGAGGAAGCCTAGCATTCGCAGCATAACCTAGTTAATGGTGCTGAGGTTCTTAGGCTCCCCAAGACAGAAATCAAGAGGAAACCCCAGAGAAATTTCCAGACAGATTTTATTAAGCTTATGCTTGAGCACAAGGGAGGCAGCACAGAGAAAAGGATGTTCTTCTAAACTGGCCCTCGGGCTGGCTCTGCTTGGCTGCTTTTATAAGCTGGGGACAGAGTGGGCTTGCACGATAAGGCAGGCTTTTTGATAAGGCCAGGCTTGCACAATTTTTCATTTCAGGGTGGGGTGACTTCCTTTTCCTGCTGCGCTGCCTGGTAACTACATTCACGCCTGCACTGTTGGGGCAAGGTGGCAGACTGCTTGTTACCGCCACCCGGGGAAGGTCGTATAGCAGTCAAACCTTGATCAATTGTGTATGCGGGTGGGTAGTTTAAGCAGGCAGTTAGAAGGGAGATAAAGTCAGCTACCTCTGTTTCTGAGTAGAGAGTGGAAGGGTGGCAACATTTTGGGGTTCCTTCTAGTTACCTGGTCTTAACTTGGTTTCCTGGCCACTGGTACTTTCTATTCCCAGCCCAATCCCTATGCTGTTTCAACCTGCTTCCTCTCCCTGCCATACTTCTTGATCCCATCTCCTCCTCATTCAGGGCAGGCTCCACTGTTACTGGCACCCCCTTGTAGTCACCTTTCACTCCTCCCTGGCCCCAGCTAACTTCCCAGTTTGTTTCTCAGAACACAGGGTCAGTGTTACTTCCTCACGGTCACCTGCCCTGACCCCTTTGCACAGGTCAGCCATTTACAGGCTCTCCTGCTGTCTGCCTTTTCCACAGCATGTGAGAACTAATCATTCCATGAGGCTCAATCCTGTTCAACTGCCATATGTCCAGGGCCTAAGGCAGAGCCTAGCACACAAAAGACACTCAAATTTTTGCTGAATCAGTAAACAAAGCGAAGAATTGTCAATAGTAGTATTCAGCTTCATTATTCTGCATTTCATGAATTAGTATAATTATAAAGCAGGATAATCTCTGGCAAAACAGTAGCTTGATCAAATAATCTCAGGAAGCCTTCCATGGAGATTCATAGCACAATATAACATAAGGGTTCTGAAAGTTCTGCAAAAAAGAAATCTTTTTTCACACAAATGTTTTCCAAACTTACCTATATGCACAATCTCCCCCATTCCTTTTCTTTCCTAGAAGGTCACTTGGGGAGTGCTGGGACCCAACAAGGATTCTTACTGGGAAAGTGCATTTGAAGGCGAAGATCACCTCCAGTTCCCAAATGACCTGTGGGCTACATGCATACAGTGTCTAGCCCCCACCACATATGGCTCCCTCAGCTGGTAAACCAGCTAATGTCACTGCTTTCTTTTTATGCAAAGAAGGCTTAGGCCAATGGTTTCTGAACTCAAGATAAATGAAAGTAGAATTTGGACTTTTCTGGTCTGGTGATTTTCTACATTTTATTTTTTCAGATCATGTTTCTCACACCTTAAGCATATAAGACAATGCTGCTTCAGGATCCATTTCATGAGCTTAAGCTGTACCTGGAGAGAACAAGAGGTTCCCTCTACAGCAATTATTTTAAGAATAAATTGTCATAGTAACAAAATCAAAGCTAAAAATAATTTAAAGTTAATGAAGAAACAGAATATACTTAGCTTTCTGGCACTTATGAAAGTGAAAACATTAAAAAAGGGGTAATTCATTCCTATATTCAGTTGTAAAGATAAATGTATCGGTCACTTTGAAAACGATAGTTTATGAAGTATACCCTTAAAAACAAGACATGACAGCAGATCCCTCCTATAATGCAAAAAAAAGGACAGGCCCAGCATGCCCCTTTCTCCTCTACCTCCCTCTTCTATCTGAAAATGGCTCAAAAGACTGTTCACCGAGAAGCCTCCCTCAAATTCTTCAGTGATTGTTTCCCCCTGCACCACTGTGTTCACTTGTCTGTGAGCATCTCACCTTTGATTGAATTGGTCAAGTCCAACTGGTGTCTGAATGGTGTCTGGAACACAGAGGGCCCTCACCAAATGCTGACGGTAAATGATCAGCCTGTAGCATGTCTGTAGAGTCAGTGAGGCCGGACGTGGCTTAGGTGAGTGACTCCTACCCCAGCCTGTATCCCGGTAGCGCTGGAAGTGGAGGCTGGAAACTATATATGCATGGGGTTCACAGATCCAGTTTGGGGAACTGTCATCATAGCTAATCTTGGCCTTCAAAAGCACTTTTTTCCAGGAAGACTCTTTGGCTACTTATAATGAATGACTCCATCATTTCTCATTTTAAAAAGACAATATTTCCTAATCTTTGGCCTTTTTGTGGCAAAGAGACATGGAAAAGCTCAGAAAAGGTCCTACTTCTGACAGATTTTAAAAAACAAAATAGAGATAAAGCTGTTGAGTTTAGCTCCTAATGTATAAAAATAACTCATGATGTCAACTCCAATTTGGGCAAAATTCTTTATAACAAATGTTCAATATATGCAGCCAGGATATGAGATAAAAGTCAAAACCAGAAAGCTAAGAAGCTTTCAGGCTAGATCTCAAATAAGAAAAAAATATTGCCATGAGATTTCTTAAAGGTCTTGTAGCAGATGTATGAGAATTTCCTAATGAAGCTACAGAAACTTTTACTAAGAGAAATGTGAAAAAGCCAATAGGGAATTGGTTAAATAGGTCATAGTAAATCCATAGAAAGGAGTACTCAGTAACCAGTTAAATGATGTTATAAGAGATGATTTTATCAACACTGTTCAATGGAAAAGCTACTGTACAGTATTCAGGATATAAGCCCATCTAAATAAAATATATGTATACTTCTACCAAATTGTTAACTGTAATTATCTCTGGGTAACAATGCGTGTAATTTTTCTTTTTTCTTTGCTGTGTGTGTTCTAAATTTCATATGAGGAATAGATGTACCACTTTTAGAATAACAAAACTAGTGTAAAGTTTGTTTAATTTAGGCCTGGTGATTACCTCTTGCAATTATGCAACCTTTGGTAATTTCTTCCTAGAAAAGTAGGCTAAAAGTAGGGCAAACAGTGAAACAGCAATGGGGCAGGAAGAGAAGAGGCAAGGGTCTCACATCAATTGATGTCAGATGCTTTTCACTAGCACTGTATTTAACCATTCAATCATCAAATCCAATCCTGGGCAAGGCATTACCACCCTCACTGACTACTGAAAAGCCTGTGACTCAGAGAGGTGAAGGAGCTGACCCAGGATCACACAGCTATGAAGTGGCAGCACCAGGACTTGAACCCAGGTCAGCCCGACTCCAAAATCTGGGCTCTTTCCACTATAAAACATCCCTTTAGTCTAATATAAGAATTTCTAATGTAGTCTAAAATTAAGCTTTTAAGAAAATGCTAACGACCACAGTGTTATGCTTAGCAAGGAACCTTGCAATAAAGGAAACAAGTCAGAATTCAGTTAGTGGAAATTCTATTCTCTAACAACACTGACTGGCTCCTAAAATTCTCTTGGCTCATGTCTGATACACTGTACAGGGTTCTTCCCTCCAATTGCTTTGACAGGCGCCTTTTCTGTTTTCTGACAAAACTGTTTGGGTCTCCTGCCCACACATGCTAATCAACACTGCAAAAGGCAGAGTTCAAGGAAATAGCCCTGTAGCAGATAAACACTCTGAAATTATCTTAAATTCATTTCCTTTTCCCAATGACATTTGATGATTCACCTTTAATTTCTCAGATCCTATCAACAAGGGCAGCAATACCAATGAACATTTGAAAGAGATTTGTGGTTTCCAAAGTGGCTTCCACCCAACAGCATCTTAAGGAGGGACGCCTATTAGTATTACTACCTTCTTTTATAGCTGTGAAAAGGAAGGTGACCGGCAACAGCTGCTAAGTGGGAGAGTAAGGCCTCTGTCTATTGTTGTCTGCAACAATGCAGTCCAAACTCTAATCCCTCAATGGGCTGTTCCATCATCCTCTGGGGAAATGATTAAAAACCTAAATTCTTAGGACCCATCCTAGACTAGTCACTGACTTAGAAGCTCTGAGGGTGAGGCCTGGGGATGCTACATTTAATAAGTACCTCCAGGATACAGATGAGAAGCTGCCTCAAAACTACTGCTAAGAGGTAGGTCATAAAAGGCGGATCACCCTGGACCTTGACAACAGCCCTGGGGCATATCAAGGCTTGTCAGGACAGAAAGATGGAGAAGCAGGTGAACTGATCATCCAGAGGACAAGTAACTGCACATGAAGCTGCATGGAAGCAGCTGTCCCTCTGTTACAAGGACCGTTAGTTCCGTCCCTTGAAGAGAGCACACTTACTTGGTCAAGACGATGGAGACTGCGTCGTTGAGAATACTCTCTCCAAAAACCAGCATGTTGAGCACTGGGTCCACATGAAGTGCATTAAAAATAGCAATAGTAGCCACTGGATCCACAGCAGAAATTAGGGAACCAAATGCAAAACTGTAAAGAAGGGAATAGTAAGGGGAAATTCTGTGAAGCTCATTGCTTGGGCCACATATTAAAGCATTAAAGCTGGGAACTATATTTGACATAACATAATAGTACACACACTGTAGCTGAAGTAATGACAGAAGATGGTATATTTTTTCCTCTTATGATATCTGTGAACTGACATTGTAGGGTAAGAGTTGTTAGGAATGGCCTAGTTTCCCACTTTAAGTATCAAGACTTTGCCCAGTGATGGATGGAAGACTTTAGCTTAAATGCATTAGACTTCTCAGCCTTTTTTGGTCAGAACAGTTGGAACCATGATGGCTCAGGGGCCTCCCACAAATGACCCATGGGCTCCTGGGTCTGACATCTGCTTTGTCTCTTGCCACCATCTGTGACTAACCCCAGCCTCCACTCATATTTGTAGCACCTAAGAAAGTGCGAAGAGCCAGCAGCAACTCCAGCATGCTTCAGAGGATTGGCAGCTTGGCTGGCAGACACCAAGCCCAGTGCTGCCTCTCACCAGGCCAGCGGCTCTCATCAACAGTGCCCACGAAGGTCTCATTACCTCCAACAAATATGTATTCATCGCCTAATGTGTTTCAGGCACTGAAGCTAATAATAACAGCAAACACTTATGTGGCACTTACCATGCCCCAGGCACTTCAGCACTTTACATATAGTAACTCAATAACCCACTTTCTAAGATGGTACTATTACTGCCCTGATTACATAGGAGAAAACTGAGGGTCAACGATGTTAAGGAACTTGTCCAAGGTTGGACAGCTAACAAGTGGCAGCGCCAGGATTCAAACACGGGTCACTGGCTCAGAGTTGGTGCCCCTGACCATGCCCCTAGATATAGCAATATCGAGACTGAGACTAATTCAGAAAATGGCATGTTTTACACAGGAAATCAGGGTGATGAATGAGAGGGTAACCTGGCAGGGGATGGAGGTGGGAGGCACTTAGACTGGGTGGTCAGGAACGGCCTCTCTGAAGAAATGAGACTTGTCTGAACAAGGACCTGAACAAGAAGCAGGTGGCCAGGCCAAGGTCTGGGGGCAGTGGCAACAGCAAGCTACCTCTGAGGTGGGAGTCAGTTTGGCTGCGTGAGAAATAAAAAGGCGACTATGGCAGCTACATGGTGAGGGTGAGGGTGAGTGGTAGGAGACGGTAGAGGGTACAAGAGAGTCAGCGCCAGATCACCCCATGGGGCCTGGTGGGGCACCTGAGGAGTCTGGATGACTTGTTCTCTGAGCCCATTTGTCTTTTTTCTACCTCAGTGTTCTGCAAGCCTTCTATTCCCTCCAATTGCTATGCCTGGCACTGCCTTCTTTCTACATCAGCAGAATGGTTAGTCTGCCCCCTTCTCCAACACAAGGCAAAACATGGAGCCCCAGGGAGACAGCCAGACATGAGACGTAAGCCAGAGACTGTCCACCTCTGCTTCCCACCCTCACCAGCTTGCAGTCTGCGAGGGAAGAGAGAGCCACTTGGCCTAGGGACAGAGTGTGCTCTGTCCACTATGCCTTCACCAGAGCCCCCGATGGCCACTGGACTCTGGGCTCAGTTCTCTTCAGAAATCAATAACCTGGGGTTCTGATTTCCTGGGTAGCTCCCCGCGAGTTTGACTGAGTGAATTCAAGCAGGAGAGTCTGCTCACCTTAAGGAAAGTCTCTGGATCTCAAGCTGAGGACCAGGCCCAAAAGATGGTCTCAGCTCAGACTCCAGTTCCCAGACTTTGTCCTCACAGAAGTTGTCACATGTGTTATGAGCTGTGACTTCACCTGCCTCTTGCCTTCACTGTGAGTCCCAGGGGTGTGGGCACTGTGTTTTAGTCATGGGTATATTCCCAGGACTGGTACTGAACATGGCCCAGAGAGATTAGTGGAGAGCAGGCAGGAGGGAGGAAGGGAGAGAGGAATGGAGGGAAGAACAGGTAAT
Organism: Miniopterus natalensis; assembly: GCF_054644295.1. Lineage (NCBI taxonomy): Eukaryota > Metazoa > Chordata > Mammalia > Chiroptera > Miniopteridae > Miniopterus > Miniopterus natalensis. Next base: position 74,677,824 of record NC_142087.1, on the reverse strand, counting down.
GCCACCAAAGGACTGCAAACCTGGGAGGCCCTGTTTGGCAGCTGGCCTTGAGGCCCTTGTGCTGCAACTAGGCACAAACCTTCTTTTCTCTCTTTTATTCTCACTCTCATCACTCAAGGCAACATCGCAGGGGCCTCAAGGGAAGAGGAATGTCTAAAAAGTGTATTGTGAAGTAGCGGGAGTCGGGGGCGTGGGGGACAGCCCTGGGAGTCTCTGCTGGGCTGTGTGCTGTATGCTGGCTTTGCTGGCTCAGCTAACTCCTCCCCACCCCCCAGTGCCATGCAGCAGACAGCCACATTTCTCCCTGCTCAACACCCAGGGACTCTGGTTTTGGTAAAAGCACCCAAATTTTCCTTTGGGGAGCCACCTCCCCTACTTTCTCTCCATCCATGTAATTGCATGGGACTCTGGGAATGGGCAGGGGACCCAAGCTTGGTGAATGAGGACCATCACCAGGCATTTTACCAGGTCATGGGGAATTAGGTTGAACAGTGACGTAAGCTCAGGGTCATTGATGCTGCCACATGGAGTGAGTGTGCCCAAGAATAAAGTCAATCAGGGAAGAGCTAAGCTGAGACAACAGAGGAGAGATCCCTGACATTGTGGGCCCCTGGAGACTGTCATGACATATGCCATCATTCCGGGGACACTTCAGTTCTATGAACCAACAAACTTGCTTTTTCTCTGCTAAAGCTACTTTGTGCTAGGTTGCAGTTGCACTGGAAGAGGCCTGCCTGATGTTCTTTGTCACAGTCCTGTGGCATCCTGGACTGGAAATCAGAGCAGGAACCAGAAGATGGACTGATGAATGGGTAGAGGGATGGAGGGATGGAAAGATCTGTGTTAAAGCAAATACGGTGAACTAGTGGTTATAGACTCTGGGTGGTCACGTGGGTATCCACTGTACAAGGTCCACCTTTGCTGCATGTTTGAGATTTTCATAATAAAAGGTTGGAGGGAAATGCTTTGCATAAATTAAATAACACATTTAGCTTTAGTTGGAAATCTAAATTGGGACAGAGCTTTTCTGACAGTGTCTATGAAAAGTCTGAACTATGAACCTGCCTGAGTCATCAAGAGGCCTGAACCTAAGGGGTCATTTGACCTTGCCATCAATTGCTCCATTTCATAATTTCATGGCCCAGTTTTTTAAAAGGCCAGAAGCTACAAGTTCAACTTAAAGTGTGTTTTCTTGATTCCATTATCTCAAAGGATAGCAACATCAAGAAAACAAAAAGGAAACAGTCTAGGATGGTAAAATAATTCAGGGTGTACCAATGAGTAAAATCTCTCTCCAGAAGAAATATCACTAAAATAAAATGCAACAAAGTTTTAGTTTTCTGTTATTTTTTAATGTTTTCTCTAGTGCAGAGGTCTGTGCGTCCCATGTTTGACCTACATGGTGTTTTGAAAAACTGAATATATTGTCAACATTTGAAAACTGGAAAATTTCCTATTAATATCTAAAGACCTGGTCTCTTTTGAAAAAATTTTTTTTTAAAATATCTAGTAATTCTGGGCCCATAAGGGTAATTTCTAGGTGGAGCTAGAGTGGCTGTCCCTTTCAGAAAGGGCATGCTCTCTGGTTCACTTTCACCACCTGGCCAGCTTCCCCTGTGATGTGCCCTGCCAGGCCCCGTAGCTATGTGGGTTTGCAACTGCTGGCTAATTTTCCCAGAACACTACCCATCTATGGGACAGTTACTTTCCACAGAAAATGAAGTGTCTGCACATGGAGAATTAAACTCTACCTGGTTGCTATTCTGCTTGTCCAAAGAACAATTCTCTTACTCCTCTCCCCTGAACATCCCACCCATCGGTCCAATTCAATTTTATAAGAATTTATCAAGCATTTCCTGTATCTCTAACAGCTGTCCCCAAACAGGTTGAAGGAATGAATGCTGTGACCTCTTCCTTTACTTGGACTGGGCTTGGGACATTTATTTTCATTGGTAAAATACCTACAAAATGCAGGGCATCAGCTCTGTTTTATTTCCAGCTCCTTATGGAACAGGAATGTGACTTTTGCTACTTGTTTATATATCAAAACTATCTCACAACCAAAGCTGTGAAATTTATGTCCCTGGGAGAAAAAAGATTGGACTTAACGTTATCAGAGGCACATTTCCCATGAAAAGGGCTCTAAGAGTCTAGTCCCCAAGGTGCAGCTAAAGGCTGAAAGCTCTGGCTGGCCGGATGGGAGGGACCTGGGGCTGAGCGCTCACCCTGCTTCCTAGCTCCCCAGCCTCAGGACAGAACCAAGGGCTGTGGGATGCAGAAACACAGAGCAGGGCTGCATCCTTGCTGAACTTTTCAGAGAGGGAAAACAGACTGAACTCTGCGTATGCACTTTTTCAGCACTAGATCTGGTACCTTCTGAGAGACAGCTGCCTAGGTGGCCTTGCTAAGCCAATTATGGAAATTCCTGGACTGGACTCCTAGACAGCAAGCAGCTCTGAGGGCTCACTGGAGCAGCTTCAGGCCAAGGAAGACATGCACAACAGAACTTCCTCTACAGCACCCCCACCCCAAACTTGGTGAAATTCCAGAGTAAAGATTCACACCTCATCTCCCCCTCCTTTCCTAACCCACCAAGAAGACAACTTTTCATTGTGGCCATTGAAAAGACATAAATCGGTTGAAGAGGATTGTATGCAAGGGGCAGTTAACTCATGAGTAATTCCTTTCAAAGATTAAACTAAATTAATCATTTCAATCAGCAATGCTCTGACTAGAGGTCTTCAAATTTTCCTCAGTTAGATTTGATTCATTTCAGAGACCCAAATTAATTCAGAATATTCTACAGAGAAATCATCAGCAAAACAAAACAAGAAAAAGAACAGAGAGGAAACAAGTCCAAGGATTAATGTGGAGAACACTTTCTCTGGCTCTAAAGCAGTCCCATGGGTGTTAAGAGTATGAAAGATTTACCTGTCTGTCATGTTGAGTTTAGAGATTACATCAGCCTGCAAAATAAAACACACAAACATACAGACACAAAAAAAATCCCCTGGAGAACAGCCAAGAAGATTAAAATGTCCGTTAGTGCTTTATCACAAACGGATAGGGACATTCATCTTCAGTCCTCAAACCACTTGAAAATTTTAAAAAACTCCCAAGTTTTAGTTTAAACATGCATCTGATCATCATACAACAGAAGTATGGCAAAGAATGCTACATTTTTCAAGCCAAATTATCTACTGTGTTCTTCTCTAAAGTTTCTTCCCATTTGGTACTAGAAGCTGGGCAATGAAGGTTACAGGACAGACAGATTTATTATGGTGCCACTGAGGCAGCCAGTAAAGGTGAAATTCAGATGGAATGGGTGTTAGCCTACAGCCATCAAAAGAAGCAAGCACATCTGGCACACATAAGAGATATCTGCCCGTCACCCAGCTGCCTGAACCTCAAACTCACTTTACAGAGCTGGGGCAGGAAGGCTTCCTGCTATTGACCATGAAGGATAAGGACCGATATGCATAGGTGCGCACAATGCAAAGCACAGGTGCTACCTTTGCAGGTGGGTCTGATTTAAAGGAATTCAAATAATCTGAACCCTAAGTACAGAACAGCCAATTGGTAACACTGGGAGCTGGTTTAGCAATGGTGGAAAATCCAGAGTATATAAGTCTACAGATGAATGAGTTAGAATTGAGTGAACACATTCAGAATCATGATTTTTTAAATGCAAATTTTAATTTGAAAAAGAGCATTTAACCCTGATTCAGTGTGCCTAACAACACAACCGATATTGTTATAATCTGAAGATCCTGATGGCATCTAGTCTGCTTTATTTTTAGGTATTCCAACTTAAGACATGTTGATTTGCAAGTAACAGCAAACAAATATTTTTGAGGATTATGGGGAGCATTCACTCAATTCCAGATATCAAAGCTCTCTGAGGACATTGAGAAACAAGCTTAGCATGACTTTACTGGGCCTCATGAGTCTGTATTTCCTTCCAGGGGAGCATTTACCTTGAATGTGAAACCCAGGCCCCATGGGGTGTCCCTGACCCCGCCTCCCTGCACTAGCTCTTAAGTTTTTCAAAGACGTTTTTCTTACCTGACCCAGAAAATAAATTCCTCCACCTACTACAAAAGCAGAAATTGCTGTACCAAAAACAGAAAACAAGGTGATGGAACCAATATTTTGAAAGAAGTTACCCTGTTTGAAAGAGGAGAAATGAGAGAAATGGTTAGAAAAGCTGGTCTAGTCAACGGAGGCATGGCCCCCACACCTGTCTCTCCTCACCCTCTTGGTTCTCTGTGAAGGGCATCGTCGCCCACCTTATCTGGCAAGCTGGGGACCTGGGAGTCTTCCCTCACACCCACATCCAATGCAGAGCCTAGTCCTGTGGCTTTTACCTTCCCCACGTCACTCACATCTCCCTGCTTCTCTCCATCACCATCTCCATTGCCCTTGCCCAAGACATCATCATCTCTCCTCAGGACCACTGCAATAACTTCTAACAGGTCTCAACTATTCCTGGCTCCTTGCCCTCCACTCTCCAAGGGCTTCCAGAATGATCTTTGCAAAAGACAAATCTGATTCTGCTGCCTTCACTTTGACCTCCCCCCTACTTCCACTTGATGTGCAGCTAAAACCCAACCAAAGCCTGGATGGTTCCATCCCTGTGAGGGCCTCTAACCTCCCCCTTTGTTTTCTGGGGGCCAGTCACACTGGTGGCTTTTTGTTCTTCAAACACACTGTGCTCCCTGGATTTGGACCACTCTTCCTTCCTCTTTGCTTGGTGAACTTTAATCATCCTAAGCTCTCAGGACATTTTCACTCTTCCTGAGGGAAGCCTTCTCTGATCCCTCAGCAAGGCCAGATTCTGTTCTAGGCTCTCAACACACAACGACCCTCTCCTGGCAGCACTTGATATGGCTGAAAATTTACGTTTATTTATGTAACTATTTGACTGATGTCTGTCTTTCCCACTAGCTGCAGGCTCAAGGGGGGCAAACACCACACCTGCTTTTGTATAGAGTCACTATCATAATGCCTGTCAGATGCAAGATGCCCAATAAATAGGTACCAAAGGAATTAATCACGTTTCATGTCTGATCAAAGCCCAAAGTTTATACAATTATAATTTTTCATTTAATTAAGAAAAGGTGCGTTACTACAAAGAATGTCAAGATAGTAGGTCATACTATCATAAACTCCTTTTTGCTTTCCATGTCTTTTAAACAATTTTATTTCACTTTATTAGTATCATCATTAAATATAAATATGACAGATAAAATATATTTCCATCTATACTCTATGGCATTTAAAAGAAAATATTTGAGTCCAAGTAGCATGGTCACATCTTTCACATTTCCATAACATTAAGAAAATTAGCTATTTATTTAGAATCCTGTGGACCCACTTAGGAGCAATACCAGGGAACCTTGATGACCCCTTGACTGTGGGCATGGACAAGACATCCCATCTTTTCTTCACTCAAGAACAGTGAAGTCACAACAGGGACTGACATTTTAAAGCTGATTTCAAAAGGATGTACTCAGCTCAACACTGACACCCACTAATCCTATCTCCTTCAGGGAGTTTCTTTGCTTCATTTGCTGCAATTTTGATTTGGCTGCCCATAATCTGACATTCAATTACTCTGTTTGGCATATCAATTCTCAGCGCACAAAGAACTTTCAAATAACTCAAGGCAAACAATAATTTGTTTTTTCTAAACAAAAGGCTTTCATCTATGAGTTCTTCTTTGCAAAAAGCTGCTGTATTTTGTTATTTTAAAAAAGATTAAACTAAGTCTTGGTCTGTTTATAGGGAGCTAATTCTGATAAAATATATATAGTTGGTTAATATTAATCTGGATATTGAAATTTACCCAAATACAAGTTACCACACTATAAGAACTTCCCTTTGCTATACAAAGTGGATTTACCTGTTTCTGACAAAATTAATGTCCTATTCTTTGTATGATATTAATAATTTAAAGAGCCAATACCTGCCTACCTAATGCATATCAACTTAGAATAGTCTTACTGAATTTTTTATTCTAAATCCAAATTTAAATTAGCAAATACAGCAATATTAAAGGAAAACATTCAGAGTTGACTTCCTATCTTCTTTGGGGGAGGGTAAGAAGTGGACAGTCTACTATCTTCTTTGGGGGAGGGTAAGAAGTAGACAGTCTCTGAATTTGCATTTCTAAATCACATTAGTCCCTTTCACATAAATCACCACGTTTTCTGCTGGAAAGCCATCTTCAAAGAAATTATTTTTTTAAATTGAATCTATTGGGGTGACATTGGTTAAAAAATTATATGGGTTTCAGGTGTACAGTTCTCTAATACATCATCTGTATACTGTATTATGTGTTCACCACCCCAAGTCAAGAAATTATTTTTAAAGAAACTATTATTTTCCACAAATTCTGAACAAGTTTATTTCCCTTCCCTCCAAAAAATTAGAAAACTTTCCATGCTCTAACACACTAATCAAGGTGTGTTTTTAAGTCAAAATCAAATCCATTTCCTCAACATTGTTTTGAAATATTTTCATAATCGGCTGATAGTTCTTTTAAGAGTTATTTACAAAATGAAAGAAATGAAAGAGTAAAAGACATGACCTTTAATTCCTTCTTGTTTTCTCTTTAACAATTACCTGATGTCAGTAAGAGTTTGTAAGACTTGGGAAATTTTTTGGTTAATCCTCACCTGAGGATATTTGTTCCATTGCTTTTCAGAGAGAGTGTGTGTGGGGGGGGAAGACAGGAGAAAATATCCATGTGGGGGGGCGGCTGTGAGTGAACACGCTCTAACCACTTAGCCACGCAGGCCAGGATGGGAATTTTTTTTTTTTAACATTAAACTTCCTTTCACATTTTACATGGCTAGATGTACAATAAAATAACATTAAAAAAAAAAAATCTGGACTGAACATTTTAGAATATTTTTGCTTTGGTACTCAGGTGAAAAATTAAAGATTAATTTGAATGTTTTAACCAAAACTCTCTTGACAAATTTAACTCTCAAGTTTATTATGTTATTGTTCACAATACTACTAATAATATTAATATTAGTAATAATAGATATTATTATTAATAACAAGAAGCACTATCATTTATTTACTGTGGTGGGTGGTGCTTTGCATATATTCTTTCATCTAGTGTAAATTTCAAAGCAACCTGAGAGGAGAGTTTGGGGTGGTTGTTTTTCGGTCTTTCGTTTTTTGTTTTTAATTTCTACTGTGTCCAAAAGGAATCCATAGGGGGCAGCACATGATTAGATCTAGGTCTCTGGCTCTCAAGTCCAGGCTCTTTCCTCTCTCCAAGGGTAGGCCAAATCTTAGTCCTTTCAACCGTCACAATTTTTTATCATACTCACAAAATAACTTCTGTATCACTAACATTTTAAGTTGCATCATCTATTTTAAAACTTAAATACATTTATATTCAAAGAAAGCTCATAGACAAAGAAAAAAAACCCATGCACACACACAAAACTAGACTGGCTTAAAAGTGTGAAGCTCCTGCCCAGGCAGAAAGAGTCCCACTGGAAGTTAGAGGACAGAGACCAGAAATGACAAGGCAAAGCAGGGAACTGTGCAGAGGACAGTGGAGAAGGGGAATATCAGCTGGGGGTTGAGGCCCAGGGCAGGGTACTGAGAGGGGAGACGCTGAAGGACAAGTGGCCTAAGGAGGGAGAAAGGTCCAACATGGTGAGCTGAGAGAGTCAAAAGGCCCAGGGCACATGTCCCTGACCACCTACGACACAATCTATCCTTTTAACATGTGTCTGTCTCTGTCTGACAAGAAGAGTCAATGTCTCTGTTGTCCGAGTACAACTCAAATTCACCTTGGCCATCTTCCTACGAAAAGCACCCTTCTATGGCAAACACTAGTTGAATAAGTCACGCTGCCTGAAACCATGAAAGCAGCCCATTGACATGTCTGCTCCTGTCCACAAGTCAGGCAGTTCGGTCCAGCTTCCACCATGCACACCCAGGATGCGCACCCAGACACCACTGCTAAATTAATACCCAGGCTTTTACAGAACTTGCCTTACCAACACGGGAAGTGATCCAGACCAAACCACTAATGTGTGCCTGAGCCTTACCTTGTGTAACGAATATCCTGACTCAAATATAATGGGTGGAAGCAGCAGAAGGAAAAACATATTTGGACGAAACATTTCTTCTTCCTATAAATATAAAATGGGTACATTCAGAGGCATGGGATTTGTATAATTAAGAAATAAATCCATCAATGAAGAGCCAAAGTAATTCTTCTCGCAGGCCTGGCCCATTGGAAACATATTGTGTTTAAATAACTACCATGTTTAAATAAAAACACCAAACAGGAAGACAGGCAAAAAAAAAGAAAACACATGCTCCCCCACCCCCCTCCATACAAGTGCATTTAAAAATGTAGGACAAGGGAGTTTAACAGGTGACCAGCGAAAGAAAAATCAGAATGAAGTGCTTCCAAATACACAGTCATATGCTTTTTAGCCTTTACTAAGGAAAAAAAATTAATTTTAATATAGAAAACATTTCAATTCAAATAGAACATTTTCAAAAACAAGTCCACACATTGGCCCCCTCCAGGATAAAGGTAATGGCAAGCCCTAAAACAATCCACTTAGAGGACGAGGAAACCCTCCCCACGTCTAAGCCCCGCCTTTTCTCCACCTGTCACTGACAACTCTGCCATTTTCCTAAATCTGCCTGTGATAAGAGTACCCACCAGATGCCCTCACGACTTGGGACATGGCTATCAAGCCAGTCCCTCACCACACTTTCAGATTGAAATATTAAGTCTGATTATTAAAAGTATTCTAGATATAGCCATCTTTGGCAGGATGAAATAACACTTGGATTTTCTATATTAATCCATTTCTCTAATTGTTGGTGGACTGGGGAAAATACATATTTGTCCTCAAGCTCAAAATGAATATATGTAATGGACAGTCTATTAAACACTGCAGAATCAGGCCCTTTTTCATATGAAAATTTCTATGTCAGAATCTTGGCAGTCTGGTTTCTTGTCAAAAATCCCTATTGAAAAGAATCACTAAATGTATTCTTACAAATGTACAGCTGTTACCATAAAGACTAAAATAACATTTAAAAAAGGCTCAAAATAGAAGCAAATGATGACTTCTGATTAAGTCTTAAAATAACTGCCTGTACAACAAGCTCATGACTCAGACTGGGACCATGTGAAAAGAAATGGGCTGATCTCTGTTTTGTGGGGCAACCAATTCTGAGGATCTGTGCAGTGGGGTTACTGTATAGATTCTTTTGGAGTTTCAAAAACTAAACCTCCCCTGGGAAAAAGGAAAACCCACCTATAATGGATTGTGTAGTGTCTGTCCTCCAGCCCCAATTCATGTCCACCTGGAACCTCAGAATGTGACCTTGGTTTGGAAAATGGGTCTTTGCAGATGTAATTAAGCAAAGAATCCAGATAAGATCATACTGGATTAGGGTGGGCCCCAAACCCACTGAGAGTACCCTCACTAGGGATAGAAAAGGACACACAGACACAGAGAAGGCCCTGTGAAGATGGACTGAGGCAGAAACACAGCCAAGGAACGCCTGGGACCAGTAGGAGCTAGAAGAGGCAATGAAGGATTCCCCGCCGCGAGCCTGGACTCACTCCCTAGAGGGAGTGTGGCTCTGCCAACACCTTGATTTCAGATCTCTAACCTCCAGAACTATGAGAGAATAATCTCAGTTGTTCTAAGTCACCCAGTTTGTGGTAATTTGTTACAGCCACAGGAAATGCATCCACCACCATAAGATGAATAGTGTTATGGAAAGCTCCCCGGTTCCTTCTGGCAACATCTCCCCCCCAATAGTCTGAGGTGATTTTTGGTTGCACTTGAGAAGTGTGTGTCAGACACCTCTGACCCTGCAGACTGAGAAAGTCAGCCCCTTTGGATTCTTTTCAATCGCAATTAAGTCAAAGCCACCTCAGTCTGGAGCTACAGTGAGTACAGCCTCTCTCCAGTGTGCTGACCTCTCTCTCTCTCTTTTTTTTTTTTTACTATATCTTTATTGATTTCAGAGAGAGGAAAGTAGAGGGAGAGAGAGAGACAGAAATATCAATGATGAGAGAGGCATTGATCAAGCCCACAACTCGGGCATATGCCCTGACCAGGAATCGAGCCCCAATCGCCTGGATCCCAGGTCGACGCTCAACCGCTGAGCCACGCCCGGCCGGGCTGGCCTTTCTTTTTGCCAAAGAGAACAGGCTTGACCTTAGAGGCTTTGGCAGGCACATGTACTCCTTTGTTTATCTATAAAAACGATATTGGTTTTCCTCTTAAAACTCTATTATGATGTTCCCTTTAAAATACATATATATATATATATAGTATACCAGTGTTCATAGCAGCATTATTTACAACAGCCAAAAGGTGGAAACAACCCAAGGATCCATCAACAAATGAATGGATACACAAAGCGTGGTACAGACATACACGGAGTATCATTCAGCCGTAAAAAGAAAGGCAATTCTGATACATGCGAAAACATGGAAGAGCCTTAAAAACCACATGATAAGTAAAATAAGCCAGATACAACAGGCTGAATACTGTATGATTTCACTTACATGAGGTACCTAGGATAGGTAAATTCATAAAGAAAGAGAGTAGAATAGGGCTACAAAAAAAGAATAGGAAGTAGCAAGGGAGAAATGGGGGTTGTTTAATGGGCAAAGTTTCTACTTGGGATGATGGAAAGTTCTGGAAACAGAGTGGTGATGATTATATAACATTGTGGGTGAATTTAATGCTACTGAATTGTATACTTAAAAATGGCTAAAATGGTAAATTTTATGTATATTTTGCCACAATAAAGTTTAAAAAAACTGCTAAAAAAATGTATATAAATAAAAAAGCAAGTTGATTTAAAGAAATATATTAAGCATATGACAATATAGGTAGAAGGCAGGCCCAGTGAGATAGTCTGAAAATAGAACTTCTTGGAGAAAAAACACCAACTCCTTGTTTTTCTTATCTTCAATTGCTCCCTAAAGCACCCAGGTTCCAAACAGGTGTCCTGCTTCCCGCTTCAGCTTTACACAAACACCTGTTCTTCCAGGAAGCCTGCTCCAACCATCCCCACTAGAAACTTTGCCCTTCTCTGAGGTCAAGCACTGGTTGCCTGGATGGCTCTGTAAGCACTTAATTTATCACCTGGCTTTGGATCACCTGTCTGTACTATTAAATGTATTACTATTATTTTAACTTGAAAAGAAACATCTTGAAAAATAAATTCAATTAACACCGAAGCATATAAAACTAAAAGTGAGAGATAACCTCCCCTCCCCTCCTCCTGCTACTAGTGCTGGGGTCACCAAGTCAAAGGCTTCTGGGGGGCCACACAGTGTTACCAGGGGAGCAGCTTCATCGTGGTGCCTAGGATCTCTGCTGGGCAGAATGTGGGCTGGTGTTAAGAGAGCTGCTTTTTCAAGAGAAGCTAGAAGTTCAGATTTTTACATGAAAGTTCCAGAATTTTATGTAGATTAATAATATTTTAAAATCAAACAACTTTCAATTGTTTTTAAATCAATTCCAATTTTGATAAAATGAAACAAAATGTGTTAGGTACAATTCTCTACATATCAGGCTCTAACAAGCCTAGGAGGAGAGAAAGGTTCTAGTCTGTACCCCATGGCCTCAGAAGAGCCACAGAGGGGATGGTGAAATTTAACAAGTGGTAGGAAGGCAGAGACAGTATTCACAATGTGCTCCAGTGGGGCCTGCCCAGCTGCAGCCAGCTGAGAGGAGTTCTGTAATATTAGGAGTTGAATATACACTTGATGATTTATTTAATACATAAATATTTCCTGAATAATATTTATAACAGTTTCAAATTGTGTTTTAGGTCAGACTATATGGCTTGTTTTACAAAGTTCACTCTACAGCTTAACAGGCAAATTAATCTTAGGTGGGGCTCAAATGTGATACAATTTTAACCATCTAATTCTTTAATATTTTGAAATGGACCTTATTTCCATTCACAAATTCAATTTTGTAACATACCTGTTAATCTCGCTACTCAATATGGATGCTCAAGTTTAAGTTGAAATTCAGGTTTCAATTAAAACAGATATATGCTTTAAAAAAATCCTCAGATGTAAAGGTATCAACCCTAATCTAATAGAATGTTAAAGATGATGCTCACTTTCTAATGACCATTGTATAAACACAAAGGTATGGACATCCACAAACTGAGGACAGCATAGTACAGTGGAGAAAATATAGAATACACAGGGTCAGAGGGAGTGGACACACAACTCAACTCAGCCACTTTCTAGTTCTGTGATGTTAGATATGTCCTGACTTCTCTGGGCATTACTTTCCTCATCTGTAAACATAGGGTGGTGATAATACTCAATCTACTCCCATGGACATCTTGAGGACAATATGAGCTATAGTTTGTAAAGCATTCTGTAAGTTCTACAGGCTAGACAAAGCATGCTTTATTATTCTCAGCTGTGAGAGTGGAATCGGGAGCAATAAACATTGTTTAATATTTAATGCTAATTAGAGCCCTGGCTGGTGTGGCTCAGTTGGTTGGAGTGTCGTCTCATACACCAAAAGGTGACGGGTTCAATTCCCGGTCAGGGCACATGCCCAGGTTGCGTGTTCGGTCCCTGGTTGGGGCAAATGAGGGAGGCAACCAATCATCGTTTCTATCGCTCTCTCAAGTTAATTAATTAATTAATTAAAAATAAAAGAATGCTAATTAGAGCCTTTCCCTAAGATTATAAAAATGTGCATAAATAACACAACATTGAGCATTCCCATGTCAACCAAAAAGATATATGCTTTAAAAAAAATCCTCAGATAAAAGGTATCAATCCTAATCTAATAGAATGTTAAATAAATTAATGTGATAATGTAAACTTTACTGATAAGAAAGGCACCATAACCATCAGTGTTACTATAATTAAGAACCACCAATAAAAATTGTAATTATGTTAAAAAATGAACAGTTGGGCTAACCTACCTTCCAATTTGCCAGTTTTTTAAACTCTATAATTTTTATAACTGCTCCCATGAGAATACCTAGAAGAGAAAATGTAAGTTTAATATAAATTTAAGGTATGCGAAAGATTACTCAGGTTTATTATTCTAGAGAAACTGAATATTATTATGCCTCTAAATGACTTTTATGGATTTCTGCAAGTTTCATGTCTGAAAACACAAGAATGGAAATCAGTGTGAAGTTTTATGAGTTACATTACTTTCTCCCTTGCATCTTAGGCAAACATACTATAATGAAGTCTACAAAAACCTGGGGGGGAGAAAAAGCTTTACAAAATAGGACCTAAGGGCGGTCTGTGTGACACAGAAGATATAACATCTTTCGTTTTTTTCTACATCCACCCATTTTCAATGTGAAACAGGAGGAATCTTATGAGCTAAGTTTGCCCCTTAGTCCTGCCATTTTCAAGAATGAACCTAAGATCACTTTCTCAGGCTCAGATGGCAGCTCAGTGTAGAGTATTTAGTTAGAGATAAGGTCCCAATGCTGAAAATAACCTAAAGTAAAAATTCTGTGAAATTCCTGGAACAAATCAGACCATCTAAGTTCAGGCATGCTTCCATAAAACTGACAGCCTCATTCTTCTCTCATAAAGTGATTCTCAAACAAGCATCACGGGTACAATTTATGACTGCTATGTTACTCACTAGGTAAATGATTCTTAACCCTGTTGGCTCATCAGAATCACCATGGGAGCTTTTTATAAATTAAAGACACCAGAGCAGAACACCAGGCCTACTGAATCACGATCTCTGGGCGGGGTGACACAAAGCAAGCCTGAAGACCACTGTCATAGACACTTAACGACAAAGACTCCCCTTTCCCCTACAGAGGAAGGAGCATTCCCCCCTCAACTATGGAAAGCTGAAGAAACACACCTTATTGGGAGGGGTTAGGAGAAAATACTTGAACATAGAAATTTACTGGGAAAAGGAGCCACACTAACATGAATTGCCATGGGGAAGGAGGGACTTGAGGTGAAGAGAGGAGATGAGCAATTTTAAATTTATAAACCTCTATACTATTTGAATTGTTATATATTATTAAAAGAGTAATAAAATTACTTTGAAAAAGAGACCAAGACAAAAGAGATCTGAGCTATAAAGGGAGTCAATGACCATATTTGCAGAATAGGAGCTGTAAGATGTACATTCACTTGCCAGATGGCAGGAAAGTGCTGATTCTAACTCCTCTCCAGCCAGAGCTCCCCAACTGCTCCTTTTTCCTTACCTCTTCAAATTGCACGTACATTTTAAGGAGTTTTATACACATTTTTATTAAGCAAATAGTTCATTAATACTTTGTAAAATGTTATGAAAAAGACAAAAATCCCTTTTGATGAGATCCCACCCTCCACTCTCATCTTAACTGTCTTCCTGCCCCAAGGTAACCAACCATCTTGATAGGTTTGGGGAATATTCTACCAGACCCTTCTCTACTCCCTTACATTTATATTTAACCATACAGTCCTAGTGTGTTTGTGTGTGCGTGTACACACAAGGCACACCCGTGTGTATTTATATAAAATTTACAGTGCTGTAATGTATCTTTCTATTTGCTATTTTGCTCAGTGTTAAGTCTTGATCTATATGTAATAATATATCAGGGATTATTACATGCAGATCTGCCTCATTCCTTTTAAGAGCTCTATAGCATAACATAAAAATGCCACAGGTTGAATAGATACTCCTGCAAAGGAGATATACAAATGGCCAACAAGCACATGAAAACATGCTTAACATTAGTCATCAGGGAAATGCAAATCAAAACCACAATGAGATACCTCTTCATATCCACTAGGATAGCTATAATTTTTAAAATGTGGAAAACAAGTGTTGTCAAGGCTATAGAGAAATTGGAACCCTCATATATTGCTGGTGGGAATGTAAAATGGTGCAACTGCTGTGGGCAAACAGTTTGGCAGTTCCTTGAAAAGTTAAACTGAGTTACCACAGGACTCAGGAGTTCCACCAAGACAACTGAAAACAAACTTTCCTACAGAAACTTGTACGTGGATGTTAGTCAACAGCATTGTTCATAACAGCCCAAAGGTGGATACAGCCCAAATGTCTATCAACTGATTAACGGATAAAAAAATGTGGGCTATCCACACAATGGAATATTATCTGGGAATAAAAAGGAATGAAGCACTAATTCATGCTGTAATGTGAATGAATCTTGAAAACTTGCCAAGTGAAAGAAGCTAGACACAAAAGGCATATTTTATGATCCATTTATATGAAATATCCAGAATAGACAAATCTATAGAGACAGAAATGATTGCCTAGGACTGAGGAGTGGGGCTTTGGGGGCAATAGCTGAAGGGCATGGGGTTTCTTTTTGGGATGATGAAATGTTCTACAGTTGATTGTCAATTCTGTGACTATACTAAAAATAACTGAGTTGTACATTTTAAATGGGTAACTTGTATGCTATGTGAATTATATCTGAATAAAACTGTTATAAAAAATGACCACAGATTGTATGATTCCACTTATGTGAAATGTCCAGAACAGGCAAATGTACAGAGACAGAAAGCTGGTTAGCAGTTGCTGAAGGGGAAAGGGGGAAGTGGGGAGTGACTGCAAATGGGTAGAGGGTTTCTTTTTGGAGTAATGAAAATGTTCTGGAGTTACATGGTGGTAGTGGTTGCACAGCCCTGCGACTATACAAAAAAGCAGTGAATTGCACACTTGGAAATTGTGAAGTTTATGGTATGTGAATTACATTTTAATTTATTTAAAAGTCACATTAAAAAAAATGTTTTTACTGATTTTAGAGAGAGAGGAACGGAGAGGGAGGGAGAGAGGGACATCAATGTGAGAGAGAAACATCAATCAGTTGCCTCCTGCACCCTGACCGGGGTAACCCACAACTTGGGTATGTGCCCTGACCAGGAATCTAACTGGCAACCTTTCGATGCACGGAAAGACGCTCAATCAACTGAGCCACGTCGGTCAGGGCAAAAAGTCACATTTTAAAAACTATTCCCCTAATGATGGCTGTCTCCAACTGTTTGCTATTAACAGTGGTACTGCAATGAACACGCTTGTGCATGCCTCTTGTGTAACAGTGCTGCCCTAAGGTGGATCAAGAGACAATGAATGGCATGAGCTTTTTTAAATCTCTGAAAATGCTGCCAAATTGTCCTCCAAAGTGGCAGTACCACTTTCCACTAGAGCAATCCCCACATCCTCACCAACCCTGGATAATCATCAGACTTTAAATATTTCTGCCAATATGGTGGGCAAGAAGTTGTACTTTAAGGTTTCAATTTGCATTTGCAGTCAATCTGCCTGCAGTAATCATTCCTGAATACCAGGAAAGCTGAACCTCTTTTTGTGGTTTCAGATTTCACTTTTAAAGCTAGCATTTTTCTGCTCTACTAAAACCTCAACTTTCATTTTCCCTTGTAAATGTACACCAAACTTTAATACCATGATTAACACATATTACATATGAAGCAGTAACATTTGAAAATCAGTAATAATTCTATTGCCTAAGCTTGTTTTTATATTATTATTTATGAGGCACTAGAAAGCTTTGTAAAATATATTATTACTACTATTAATATTATTATTATTACTTGAGTAAATAATCCTTTTGAGAAGTCCTAGGACTAAACTATGGTGCAGTATTACATTTTGAGATTGAGGTCCAATGTTAGGAGAAATTAATTTATGCCACACAACTGGCCACCAGGTGGAAATAATTGTATATTCCTATCAGTAAAAAGAATTGAGCATGCATTTTCAAGTTACAAATGCTAATTATTATAAAACAGTGTTACTATATTAATGTATTTTAAAATATACACAAAAAATAGAAATTATAAAACAGTGAGATTAAAATGAAATAGAAACATAAATCCTACTACTATTTTCTGTTGCCTCCCAATGGATTTTTGTACACACACCTCATTATGGACACTACTGGATTAAACCAAACATTGGGAGCAATTAATAATTATTTGTTGAGCCTCTTTTCCCAGGATTTGTCACTTTAACTTATTTCTAATCCTCAAGAGAATGTTGCACGTAGGAAGGCTCAGAGAGTTTCAGAAGCTTGTCTGACAGTTGAGGGCCAGTAAGTGACACTAATTGACTACTGGCTCCTGGGTACATTCTGCCACCTCATGATGCTGGTCTACCAGGACATTGTAAAATATTAGTTTTCCTGATAATTAACATTACAGGAAAAATGCTTAAAATGCATTCAGTGTTATAATCGGGTTACAAAACAGCATGTAGAACATGATCCTAGTTCCCTTAAAGTATATATATATACACACATATTTATCTGCACTGTGTTAAAAATAAACACACAGACACACAGTGCCAGGCACTATGCCAATGTATAAAATATACTTAGTTCATTCCCACAATTAGCCTATAAGGTAACCAACCATAATAATAAAGATGATAATATTAATGACAGCAGCTAACAGTTGTTGATTACTTAGCAGGTAGGCAGCATACTAAGGAATTCCATGTATTACCCTGTTTAGTATCTGCAATCCCATGAAGTGAAGGCATTATCACCTGCATTTTACAGATAAGGAAACTAAGGCTAAGGCCCAACCTCACTTAGCTAGTAAACAGCAGATCTGAAATTGTTTTAAAAACAAGTTATTTTATTTTTATTTGATTATGTAACAGATGCATATAGTACAAAATTTAATATGATGGTGGACTCCACATGGTCCTACACCATATACCACACCATCCAGAAGCTGCCAGCCAGCCCAAGTGGTAAGATGGCCTCTTAAAGATGGAGCTGAGGCACCGGCTTAGAGCTGACATTCTGTGAGGAATAGAGCTCTCCTCTAGGATGCTGTATACTCCTTAAACCTATGGCCATTATAAGGTGGTACGTCCCCAACAGGTAAGCATGTGGACAGCACATAATGGGTAGGAGTGGCCCCACTCAACATCACTCTTAGGGGCTCATGTGGGAGTAGGGATTCCTACTTGGGGAATTTCTGCTCCTTTAGCCTGAAACTTTGGGCTCAGTGGGTGGAAAGGACATTTTCAACAGGGTTCACATAATAAGCTACAATGGCTGCTGCCCATTCACTTTGGGCCCTGTGTGCCAGTAGACTAGGCGGCCTAGAAACAGGCTACCATACTGGCAGGGACGATTGACCCTGATCATCATGAGGACATAGACCTCCTACTACATAATGGGGCAAAATGGAATATAATTACTTAGGTAATGCTTTCAACCATAAATGATTTATTGAAAACACTTTAAAATATTGTTAGCATGCTTTGTCAGCTCTAATTATAGACTCAAGTTGTACTACAATATGGTAATTTTGAAAACCCAGTCCTTGATTCTGCTACTTATATTAAAAGTAGATACTACTCCAAAGATACTTTAAAAGACAGAAGACCTACCAATAAGCTGGGAATCAGTACCTCTGGATTGTCTGTCTGTTTTCTGGAGGAAAGGCTGTTTGAATGTTTTGTTTTTAAAGTAGCTTACTTCTTCAAAGGAATGGTATACCTTACTAATCCACAGAGAACACTCATATGGTGAAAGAGGGAATTTATAGAAATCAGCCCTAATACAGCCAGTTTCAGAATGCAATTCTTCAACAACCTTTTTTCTTTTAAAATTTACCTCACTATTCTGGCATATCTGGAAGATTTAAGTATAAAATACAGCTTAAAGATGATAAAATGCTGAGACAAGAGAAAATGACCATAAAACTAGGAAAGTCAAAGCAAGGCTCCAGGCAAAAGCAGGGAGGAGCACACATTTAGCTAATGGCAGCAAAACAGCAACACGGACCTTCCAAGAATAAATTATCACCTCTGATCAGTGCTTCCAGAAACATGGAGGCGAAAAGTCTGTGCTAGCACTCTTCCGTAGAATTTGACAGCCTGGAGAATCCTGTCTAAAGCGATCATTTTGTCAATCTGACAACCAGTTTTGACCTGTAAGACAGTTACTCTAATACCAACACATGACTGTCTGTTTCTTTTCTAATAAATCAAAGCACCTAAGTAAGATTCAGGGAGAGTTACCCGTGGGACATCTTAAGCTGCATCAGTGTCAGGCTCTAAGAGTCTAAAAAGTAATGAAAGCTGTTACAGTTAGGAGCCTCCCTCTAAGTTTCATTTAAAAACATTAAAAAAAAAATAAGTACAACTTGAATAGAATTACTGTATTTGCTTTTTTCCAGAATTGCCTTTAGTTAATGACTCAGGAACTGAGTGATTTCTCATTATCTTCCACTCAAAACCACATTGACAAAAAGAGCATTAATCTTAAAAAAAATTACAGCCTGGCCAGGCATGGCTCAGCGGTTGAGCGTCGACCTAGGATCCAGGCGATCGAGGTTCGATTCCTGGTCAGGGCACATGCCCGGGTTGTGGGCTTGATCAATGACTCTCTCATCATAGATATTTCTATCTCTCTCTCTCCCTCTCCTTTCCTCTCTCTGAAATCAATAAAGATATATATATTAAAAAAAAAAAAAAAATTACAATCCTTTAGTCAAAAGAAGGAGGAACTACTATAAAAGCACAAACAGAGTTAAGAAGGTCATGACCGGAGCACTTCTGTGTATCCTATCCACTCAGTGATCCAATCAAATCTAGTTATAAGGTGAAACTGGTTTGGTTTTCTAACTATCAGCGGTATTCAGGCTAAACCTTGGCATTGGAAAGTCAAATTTCCAGTCCTTACTTAACCCCATCAAATTTCCAGCCCTTACTTAACCCCTTTTCATGTTCTAAAATAAAGTATGATTGTGAAAAAAATCTACTCCTGTTTTTGCTGTATACAACAGAGGATAGTGGGCAATACAATTATTTCATTTTCTTTCCTTATAAACTTCAGCCCAAAATCTATAAACAGTGAATCAGCACTACATAGCCAATGGAAATAAATATGTGAACTTAAGTAATATGTGGAAAGACTAGTAAAAAGAAAGAACACAAAAAATGATATAAACTAAAACCAAGTCAAGTTATCTAATCGATATATGTCTACAAGTGGTTTGGAAGCATGATAAAAAACAGTTGAAATTGTTTATGACAAGGATTTCTCTTTTTCTATACAGCTGTTTAACTGTGCAAAACATTTATTTTTTAAAAAGAGGCCCAAACTACAGAATTTCATGAAGTATAGAAAGTATCTGAGAGCTCTAAAAAAGGGCCAAGGAAGTATCTTTAGAACTTCACATTGATACTATTTTTTGTTTTATAAAGAATGAAAAAGTCTCGAGATTCCTTTAAAAATACAATAAAAGGGAGAAGATGTGCTTTTACAGTGCAGATAGATCCTCTTCTGTACCAACAATGTCTTAGGCACTCTGAAAGCTCAGCTATCTCACAAAAGGCCAATGATGTCTCTAAATGGCTGTGGGCTTCTGCAACTTCTGGCTAGAAGAGGTAAGCTGGGAAATTTATCCCTGAAAGAATAAAAACCCCATTTTCTCTGGCAGCTTCATCTGGATTCTTTCTTGGCAGAAAAGTTGGAAATTCTTGAAATGGTGGCTATTTCAATATTTTGTTACATTTTGCTCCAGCAGTACAAAAGCTCTCCTTCACTTTACATAGCTTTATGAAATGCAGAACGATTTTGATAGCTTTGTCAGCTTTTCTAACTTCTAACCAAATGTCCTCTAATATAATAAAAACTACTTTCTGACCCCAGCACTCTCCCTGGAAGTGCTCCTAGTGTTCCAATCACCTGAGTTAGCAAATAATTATTGAAAGCAAGACTTACTTTCCACCATCCCTCCCAAGACCTGGCTGTACAGGCTACAGTTATTTCTGCATTATCAGTAAAGAAATGAATCTTGTGGATGGAGAGCCTTGGCTGACCCCCAACACCATCCCCCTGCATGCCCAGTTCTGGGGTGGCCATGTGGTCAGAGTTCATCTACAACTTCTGGTGGAACCAGGGAGAAGAGAAGGCCACCTTTCCCACTCTGCTTGCTACTGTAAAGATAGTAAGCCTGAAGCTATGATGGCTCACATGGAGAGAGCCTGCCCAAGAGTGAAGCCAAAACGAAGGGAAGCACTGTTGAAAAATGGAGAAAAACTGAGTGCAGGAGGCTTGATCCAGCTAAGTCTGAAGCTAGCACCACCTGTGGTTTTTTTGGTTCTATGAGCCAATGGGTGTGTAACTCCACCCCCACCAATTTATTTTCTTTGAATCAAATTGAATTGATTTTGCCCTTTGCATGGAAAGAGTCCTATCCCATATCAGTTAAGATGTTTTTGGCTGCAAGTAAAAGAACACCTGATTAAAAATGGTTTAAACAATAGGTGTTTATCATCTCATATAACAGGCAGCTCTGAGATAGGTAGCTATCAATTCAACAAAACAAAAATGCAGTCAAGACTAGACTTCCCATCTGTCCCCCTGGCAATCCTTAGCATTCTGGCTTTTGTCTTTGAGCCACAGGGACAGCAAGGTGGCTGCCAGTGCTCCAGACATCACATCCTCACACAAGAGCACTGAAGAAAGGGAGAATTACATTTTTTATCAGAGAAGAAAAGATTTTTCCAACCCACTACTGAGCATCTTTCCCATTGGGCTCACTGGCTAGAATTGGATTTCACACCGCCCTGCTGCCTCCACCCTCTTTGGCATAGAATGAAATTACTGTGATAGCAAAGACCAATCTCGACTTGAGCACAGTGTGGAAAGACACCTGATCAAAATAAGGGCTCTATTTTCAAGAAGTCAGAAATGGCTCTTGGGTAGGCAACCAACAACATATGCTGTAAGTCCTAATACAAGCACTGCTGGTGACTGACCTGCAGTTACTCAAACATTCAAGAGACAGTGGAGAATCTGACATTCCAAACCAAGTGATAAGAACCATTTTAGTTTCCATGTGCACACAGCTAAGTACACACCAATGATATTACTCTTAAGAAACTATGAAAACTGACTGCAAAACTGTAAATTCCTTGGAATGTTTTTTTTAAGTCTTTACTGAAATACCCCCAGAATAACAGGTATCAGCTATGAAGGTTATTTTCAACATGCCTAATATTGCGAAAGGAATGTTAACGAGCGATCCTCCCATTCTTAGAGCTCTAAGGCTATCTTCTTAGCTAAGGTTGTCAGAATCTGCCAGGAAGTACAGCTAAAGAGCCTACTAAATGGAGAACAGAAACTCTTTTGAGCAAAATTGGTTTCCAACTCTTTACTGAAGATCATCTCTATACAGTGGTGCTTCTTCCTTCAAATATGGCATCACTGGGAGTCATGAGGCTTAAAGGAGATGGCAATGTGAAAGTTCCTAGGTCAGAACTTGGCACTTAGTACTGTGAAGTCCAGAGAAAATATAAAAGGGGCTGAACCAGGGCAATAGGAACAAAGGTGGTGACAGGGGGAAGGAGAATGAACAGAGTCTGAGAGTTCATTTCCAAAGCTAACCTAAACCACAGCTATATTGTGAAAGAATTACTAAATATATTAAACAAGATCTACAAGGCAAAGAAAATTAATTTACAGCATCAGTGGTAATATGAAAAAATTAAATATCATCAGTAGGCTACAATATAATCTGATGAGAGCTTTAGCTGAACTTAGTGAGACCTTATTTACTATGCCTTAAGCATCCCAACCGCATTTTCCTCTTGATCTTAATACTTACTGAAAATAAGGTCTCTCCCTCTTCCCCCACTAACCACTTCAATGAACATGCATGTGAGCTCACACCTATTATTAGGCCAATTCACTCACTCTAAATAGAAGCTAATTATCTTAAGAGTTAATTGCCACAGGAAACAAAAGAGAGAAATTCGAGGTAGAATGAAATGCTCTCTGAAGACTTTAGATCTGACTCTGGCATTAAAGTGAGCCATTTCTCTTTCCTAAACTATAAAGTGAAAGCCCCTTTTGGCTGTAAAATTCAGTGACACTATGAGTTAAAGTGTCAATTACTTGCCTTAGGTTCAGCTGGATGTCAGCATAGCCTAGCAGCAGAGGTCAATGTGCCCAAATGTGTTCTAGAAGTAGAAAAGGCATTCAAGCTGTACAGAGGAGTTTCTATGTGACCTTCATGAGGTCATCAACCCTCTCTGAGCCAGTGTCTTCACCTGTAAAATGGGATCATAACACCTCATGGTAGGTTGCAGTGAAGATTAAATGAGATCAGGTATGTACCACATCTTTTGTGGTTCCCAGGAGTGGGAGGCACTAAAAAAATGACAGTTATTGCTACTGCTTTTATTATAGACCCACCAATAAGCACTTACCTAAAGAAACAACAGCAACACTCTCTGGCAAGAAATGTAATCGGTATCGAATCAGTAAATGCACCAATATGATGCAGATAGCTGTGGGAAAAACAAGACATGGTTAAAAGAGCCCATTTTAAAATGATAAACACCAAGTTCAAGGCAATAGTTACTTTTAGAGGGCTGCCAGGGAAATGGACAACTGTCAATGACACCTTAAACTTCAGCGTTTTTTTTCAATCTCTTTTCTTAAACTGGATTCGCAGTGTTTATAACATTTTCTCTATACTTCCTTACATCTAAGAGCATCAGACTCCTACTTTTTTCCTAAGCTGTTAAACCTTATACAACCATTTAAAATTATTCAAACTTCCCTGATTCTAAGAAATGGGCCTCAACTTTTTTAAGTAGTCATCAACTAGAAAACTCTAAATACTGAGGAGCATGTCAACAAAATCGATCACTTTTACGTAACTACAGCAGAATATGCTGACATAAAAGTATTTTGCCATCCCGTGACTGGTTCTCTCTTAACATAGAAGTGAGGGTATTTTATAAACAGAACAAAGTAAATACTTTGTTTGGTAATAAGAACATCAGAGACCTAGAGATGGGGCACCTGCTCTCCAGCTGGGTACTGGAGCTCCCACTGGCTGAGGGCTCCCCATGAACCAGGCACTGTACTGAGCACTTCCAAATGCTGTCTCACTTGACACCGCCCCCCCCAATGCCCCTTTTAACTAGCTATTATTACCATTATCTATTTGATTCTAGATGAGAAAACTGAGGTTCAGAGATTAGTTCACTGGTGGGTGCTGCAGGGTGGAGCTAGATTCCAATCCTGTGCCCTTACCCTTAAGCACCCCCCACCTCCCTCCTGGCTGCCTTCATTCCTCAGTAGCTAAAACTCGAAAAATGTCTGACTTTCTTCACAGAGGGGTTATCATGAAAGAAAAGGAAACAAAATATAAAAGTATTTGACAGGACTAAGTATTTCTGGACTCCCCCCCCTCCCCCCCAAAAAGCATACTTTTACATAAACAATTCCTAAATGTAATTTCATGGCCCAAACGTTAATATGCATGTTTCTGTTAGGCATATAGGTGATACCATGTCATCAATCACAGTATCATCTTAATACTAAAAATAATTTTGTTGTTTTTTTTGTGTAAAAATAAATGTTTAAATAATCTGCATGGCTGTTAAGTGGCCACTCTCAGAACCCACATTGACAAATTAGTTATCTTTAGTTCCACCAAAAAGCACCAGGTGGCCAGAGAAACAGTTATAAATACAGAAATTCTGTCTCCCTTTCATTCTATGCTCTCAACTATCAATCT
Source organism: Miniopterus natalensis (assembly GCF_054644295.1). Lineage (NCBI taxonomy): Eukaryota > Metazoa > Chordata > Mammalia > Chiroptera > Miniopteridae > Miniopterus > Miniopterus natalensis. The sequence continues at coordinate 74,653,244 of NC_142087.1, read as the reverse complement.
GTGGTGTTATTATAAATATTTAACCTAGTTAGAAAAATCCTACATTAAATACTAAGAGCAAGAAAAAAGTCCTAATGCATAATTATAACATGTGACAGAAGCATGCTACTATCTAAAAAGGCAGGCACCTATGTAGATGATAATAAATTAGGGAGCTGAATCAGTTTCTGCTCTTTCTTTGTACCAAGCTGGATGAAAAAATTAATTTAAAACATTTATTCTCATAAATCAAACAACCACTTGCACCTTTCAGAGCAAAGGGGGAAACTATCAACAGAGAGCTAAATATAGGACTCAAGGAAGGTCTTCAGCCATTAAAAAGAATGAGGTCTGAAAAAATGATACCACAGAATGAGAGAAAATATTTGCCAATCAGATATCTGATAAAGGTCTGGCATCCAGAATATATAAAGAACTCTTGGGAGGGGGTGGGTAGAGGTGGGGAGGGTATAGGGTGGGTATAGGGTGGATAAAGGAGATGGAAAACAAACTTTTAAGTACACAATAATTGCTATTATTACATTTTAAAAAAAGAGCTCTTACAACTCAACAAGAAGAAAAACAACACAATTTTAAAATGAGCAAAGGGCCCTGGCTGGTGTAGCTCAGTGGTAGAGGGTTGACCCACAAACCAAGGGTCTCAGGTTTGATTCCCGGTCAAGGGCACGTACCTGGGTTGCAGGTTCGTTCCCCAGCCTTGGTTGGAGCACATGCAGGAGGCAACCAATTGATGTGTCTCTTTCCCTCTCTCCCCCTCCCTCCCTTCCACTCTCTCTAAAAAAATCAATGGAAAAATATCCTCGGGTGAGGATTAACAAATAACAGTAAAAACGAACACAGGACCTGAACAGACTTTCCTTCAAAGAGTTATAAGTGACTAATAAGCACATGAAAAAATGCTTAACATCATTAGTCATTAGCAAAATGCAAACCAAAGCTACAATGAGATACTACTTCCCATCTGCTAGGATGGCTATAATTAGAAAACAAAACAAAGTGAAAAATAAAAGTGTTGATAGGAATGTAAAGAAATTGGAAGCCTTGGGCCTTGCTGGTGGGAATGTAAAATGGTGCAGCCTCTGTGGAAAAGTCTGGTAGTACCTGTGAAAGTTACACAGAGAGTAACCACTTCTGGGTATATATCACTGTTTATACAAGAGAAATAAAAACTTATGTCCACACAAAAATGTGTACACAAATGTTCATAGCAGGACTATTTACAATAGTCAAAAGGTAAAAACAACACAAATGCCCATCAACTGAATGGGTAAACACAGTTGGGTATCCTAACAATGGAATTTTATTCAGCCATACAAATAAATTCTAACACATGCTACAACATGGGTGAGCCTTGAAGACATGACGCTAAGTGAAAAAAGACAGACATAAAAGATCATATAAAATAGTTTGAGTAGGTAAATTCTTAGAGACGGAAGGCAGAATTATGTTTACCAGAGACTTGGGGGGTGGGGCAAATGGGGAGTGAATGCTTTTAATGGGTATTGGGTTTCCTTTTGGGGTGATAAAAATGTTCTGTAACTAAATAGTGGTGATGGTTGCACAATATCGTGAATGTAGTAAATGCCACTGAATTGTACACTTTAAAGTGGTAAATTTTATGTTATGTTTATTTTTAGCACATACATATCCTTTAAAAAGAAAAAAAAGGATGAGGTATATAAAAAACACTAACATAGACCTCCAAGACATCCTGTGAGATGAAAAAGCAAGCTATAGGACCCCATTTACACTGAAATAAACTACACTCCAAGCTATATGTGCTTGTACGTGTGAATGTGCTCATGAATGTACAAAAGTATATACACAAATGTAAGTACATGTTTCCAAGTACACTTGGGGGAGGGGAAGCAAGAAGGTCCAAAAACTTCTATGTGGCATGGAGGGTATGCATACCACAAGTTAATGCGCTTCCAACGTTTCATGCCTGAAGCAATAATTATGTAACTATATTAAAACATAGACATGCCAATTTTAATAACTCCAATAAATTTAATGGCTATAAAATGTATGTGTCAAATGACGCTAATTGCTAACTCTAGTGCAAGTCAGTAACAGTGACGCACCCCTGTTTCTGCAGAGTCAAAGGTCAGCAAGGGTTAAGCATATATAAGTCAACTGATTCCAAACTTCTAAAAGTCAAGAGTTTTGGCGCCTATTCTCAATACAGGGGAACACAATGTAATCCTTTCACATCCTTATGGGGCTCAAACATTACAATTTCATTTGATTTGACTAACATAGTAAACAAAAGTGGCAAATGTGTTCCAGGTTAGTAGTTCCTGAAGTCTAGAATGAACTATAGACTGATGACTTGCCTCAATTCAACAGAGTTCGTGCATTCAGTGAGTTAACAAGTTACCTATTAACAGTATTTTTTAAAACTTTATCAGACAAATCTAATCAGGAATATATAAGACATGTATTATCTTCATAATATATAAGATTAGAGGAAAAATGCCTTCAAATTTACTTACAAAGAAGCATTCTGTTCTGCTAACGCATGTTGACCTACACATAAAAAGTGAAGATACCAACTCATAAACTGCCAAGAATCTGATTAGGTGAAAATGGGACCCACGTGACATTAGTGCAACATTAGTGGGACTTCAGAGTCCAGGTTTATGATCTGTTTGAAGAGAAGACAATCCAAGAGAAATATGCAGCACTATTAAATACAGTTCAGTCCCTGCTGGCCCCAAACATGTATTAACACTGGGTAGAATTTTGCCTAGATGAAAAAACACATTATAAAAACCTGTTTTGTGGTCTTTGGCACAAAATAACCTTAAATGCTACACACCCTGAAAATTACTTTGAAAGTTTTACTTATGCTTTTCACCCTCCTGTGAAAAAAGTGATTACAAAACACAAGTTTTTTTTCCAGGCCAGCCTTTTACATTCTCTAATTTATCAAGCTGACAACAATGTAAATAGATTAATAATACTTCAGGATTTAAGGAACCAAAGAGTTCTTCATCAAGAAAAGAACTGCTTTTCTTCTTTGTATTTGGCTACTATAACAAAAGAAAAAGAAAAATAAACCCCTAGAAAGAGAATTTAACTACATTTACAGGGTAAAAATTACCTGGGCATATTAAATCTATATGGGACATTGTACACTTGAGCACTGCTGGTGGGAATGTAAAATGGTGCAGCCTCTGTGGAAAAGTCTGGCAGTACCTGAGAAAGTTACACAGAGAGTAACCACTCCTGGGTATATATCACTGTTTATACAAGAGAAATAAAAACTTATGTCCACACAAAAATGTGTACACAAATGTTCATGGCAGTCCTATTTACAACAGTCAAAAGGTAGAAACAACACAAATGCGCATCGACTGATGAATGGATAAACACAATTGGGTATCCTTACAATGGAATATTATTCAGCCATACAAAGAAATACAATTCTAACACATGCTACAACATGAGTGAACCTTGAAGACATGACGCTAAGAGGCCAGGTGTAACAGTTTTGTTGTATTTTTTTTTTAATCTATGAGAGATAAGGATAAGCCCTAGAACCTTAAATAAAATTACTGTATTAATAAAATGGACTATAAAAGAGTCTGAATATAAGTGTGAAAGTGACACTTCCTCTCAAAAAACACTCTTAATAGACATCAGAGAAATACTCTGCACCTTTAAATCCAGTTCACTTTACAGCTAAATCCTTTCACTTTTCTGAAAATATCTAATTGGAAATATGACTATCATTAAAGAAGAGAGGAAAATGTAAATGTGCCAACTTCACTTTTCAGATGAGAGTTTGGACTTGGGTCAAATTCTAACTATTTCTTCTGTAGTCAGCTAATCCAAAGTGGTTATGCCCGGCCGGCATGGCTCAGCAGTGGAGTGTTGACCTAGGATCTAAGAAATCAAGGTTCAATTCCCAGTCAGGGCACAGGCCCAGGTTGTGGGCTTGATCCCCAGCAGGGGGCATGCTGGAGGCAGCCGATCAATGACTCTCTCATCACAGCTGTTTCTATCTCTCCCCTCCTCTCTCTGAAATCAATAAAATGTATTTTTAGAAAACCAAAAAAACAAACTGGTTGTGCAGTTTCAATGAGATTTTCCATGTTTGTTAAACACAGTTGTCTACTGTCTACACTCTGAGAGGCTCTGAACTTAATTAATGCCTTTTATCTAAACTTCTTGACTGATATCTGGTAACCTGGATATTAGTCTCTAGTCTCCCAAATCCCAGGTATGTCAAGTGATTAACCTCTCTGGGCCTAAATTTCCTCACCCGTTAAAGGAGGAGGTTGAATAAAATGAGATTTTAAGTTTGAGAGAGTGAACCTGTTTAAAGAAAAATATTACATTAAGTAAATAACAACACAGGTGGTATACAGATATGGTGAAAGTAATAACCATGGTTAACGGAATGATAGAGGTTAAGGACAACAGTGTGCTAGGGCAAAGGCATCTGATCTTTTCCTCAACAGCAAAACCTTTAAATAAAATTTTACATGAACGCTTAATAGATATGAGACAAAATTCTGCTCTGGTCAGCCAGATGCCCTACCATTTGACTCCCCCTACACCTGCCACCACCACCACCAGCTACCCCCACACAAAAACATACATACACACAAAAACACACAGACACTCCCATGAGCAGAGTTTGAAATCCACTATACTAGATGTTCAAGGCTCTCTCTAGGTCAAAAATTCTTTAATTCTCTCTTCCAAAGGGCATCTAAGATATTTCATATAGGGCTTTTCAGAATTGCTAAGTTCTATGATTTTACAAAGAAAAAGAGGTACCCTGTTATAATGTTATACACTGATCACTGTCCCTCAATGTCTAAAGTGAAAACCAAATGGAGGACTTGACAAAGCAAACAGCGGTTTAAATAGGGCTAACCACACAGCACATACAGACACCAAGATGGCAGACAATGGTGAGTGCATTCACCTAGGACGAGGAGGCTGAAGAAAATAGTCATGCCACTTGACTGTTCCTCCTGCTGAGCCTGCTCCCCTGTCTGCACAGGGAGGATGGGTTTGGCAGGGGTCGGGAGCACCAATTTTGTAGTGACAACCAGGGCAGTGTGGAGGGTGACATTGAAACTTTCGTGAGTTGTGTTGGGGAACCTGTTGGAGGACACAAAAAGCAGAATTAGATAAAGGAAAAAGGGCCCCAAAGTATCAACACACAAAGCCAGAGAGAACTTGGCACAGAGCTCCACAGGAATAAGTCTTGCAACCAACAGGCAAGCCTTGGAGAGAAACTGATTAAGAAAAGTCCTGCCTGTTGCCACAGGATGGTACAAGCCCTCAGGAGCTTCTGAATGCAGCCACGTAGAGGACAGGAACAAGGGGCAATCAGAGCCAGTGTAGAAACCACATGCCGCCTGCTCTTTGGCTGTAACAGGGGATTTAAACAGAGGCAAACTGGAGTCTCATCACTTACAAAATCCAACATTATTTACTTGGCACCTTTAACTCTCCAGTTTACATTCTTTTCCTCGGATTATACCCAAAGCCACCTGACTTTGCGCAATTGGTGATCTGGTTGGAATGCCCTACCCTACTTTACAAAATCTTTCTCAGATTTCAAAAGGCTCAGTGCAACCTCCCCTGTAAGACCCCACTCCACTCCACCGCGTATGTTCCCCACAGCTCTTACATGTGTTGGGGTTGTACACTAGTGCAATATTGATAAAATAGTCATTGTAATTGTGGTAACAGCTCATGTTTATTGAGGCCTGCTTCATTCCAGGGACTAGGTAGCATACAACCTCTCATTTAATAAGCATAACATGCCTGAGGTGGATACTCTTACTTTCCCTTTTATACCCATGAACAACAGAGACTCAGAGAGGTTGCATAACTTGGCGAATGTCTCAGTTAGTCAGTAGCAGACTGAGCTTTGAGACTAAACTTGAAATCACTGGTCCATACACCTCCTTTGCTTTGTGCTGCTGAGGAACAGCTTAGTGTCTGGGACAAAGCTGATGCTTAATAAATAACGTGACTAAATGAAATGACCACCCAGCCAAGAAACATATCTGAGTTGTCAGGTGAGGTAGTCATATTTCAACCATGGGATGCCCCGTGAATTTTTACATATCCATTCCACAAACATAGATAGGGCATCTATAATATGCAATACACTGTGCTCAGCAGGCATGGAGATGGACTAAGAGTGGTCCTTCCCCAGAAGTACCTGGAGGACAGGCACAGGGGTGGCCCCATCTCATCATTTATGGCTTCTCCTCCATGCTCTCTACACTCCAGCCACCCTGCCTGCCTTTCTGTCCCTCAAAGGCACTAAAGCTTTTCTTGCTTCTGGTCTCTTGCACTTGCTGTACCCTCTCCTATCCCTCCTTCTGTTCATTCAAGTTTCAGCTGGCACTGTCACTCCTTCCTGAGTGGACTCCTCCAACCTAGCACTGTTCCACTTCCTTCAGAGCACTGAAATCTTGTCTGTTTATGGTCTTTTCTTACAAGAAAGGAAGTTCCCAGAGGGCGGCTCCTAGGCTGCCTCCTTCGCTACTATGTGCCCAGGGCCTGAAACACAGTAGATGGACAAAAGTTAATGAATGAATGAAACTCAATGGAGATAGATGCGAAAAATGATCGTTACAGTGAAAGAGGCTAACTAGGGGGTGGGGGTGAGGGACTTCCTGGAGGAGGCTGAGCGCTCCGTAATCATCAGATGACCGAAAACTGAGAAAGGGAAGTTCGGGTTGCGTAGCTGCAAGAGGGCTTTCGAAGCCTGCGTTGGGCGAACGATCCCCAACCCGAGAGTCCGACCTAGAGGACGCTGCAAGGCCGGGCTGGGCCCAGGCCCGTCCCTCCCGCCCTTCTCGCGTGGGTCGGTAAGGTCAGTTCTGGCCAACCAGCACAAGGTGCTGCGCCTTCCGGGAACGGGGGCGGCCTGAGGCGCTTGCTGTCACCCGCTGGGGCCCAGCCCTGTCGCCTCCGCCGCCCCGGAAAAGCCCACTCACTCTTCTTCCGCCATCTTCTCCCCAATCCTGCGGAGCCTCCAAGACCACCAAGTTCGGAGCCGCGGGGCTAGCAGGGCCCGCTTTTGCTTCCGGCTTCCGCTGAAGGCGCCTGCCGGCCGACTGGTCGGGGGCGGGGCTTCGGCAGCGCCAGGGCAGCCCATCTATCCTATTGTCTCTATAGCCCGAGGGTGGGAGGGGGCCTATGGGAGGACTTTCACGGTCACTTCCAACACTTCGTGACCTTCTGGCCCCACGTGGTTTCAACTTTTCCTCGCTATAGGGAGGGACCTTTTAAGGGAAACTCCTGTGAAGTCACTGTGAGTCACCCTAGCTGAATTTTGGGAAGGAAGCTTCTAGCCTGGGCTGGGCAGAGGGACCCCAGGGATAAACTTCCCCAGTCTGAGCCTCAGATTTTCTCAGCTATAAAGGGGACTAGCAACCTGGGCTTTGCAGAAGTGTGCAGTATTCTCTCTGAAAACGTTTATTGAGTTCTGACTGTATGCCTATCATAAAAATAGGTGGTGATGATCTAGGGATGGACCATTGATTAATTTGATTCATTGACGCCTGGATGTGCCCAGCAGTGGTCCGTGGGGTTGGGGATACTGGGAGGAACAAGGTGAGGTTGGAGGAGTAAAGAGGGACCCCAGCTGGAGGGCTGGACTATATTATAAAGCTTGTGGATTTGGCACCACCTCTGCTGCTACCTCCTTCTTGGTCCAAGCCATCGTATCTCATAACATCTGCAAAGCTGCCTAAACCGCCTCTCTGACCCTGCCTTTGTTCCTGTGGTCTTCCACATAGCGGCCCCAGTGATCTTTTAAAACTCTGGTCACTCCTCTACTCAAAACCTCCACTGGCTTCCAATCTTGATCAGAGAAAAAAACTTGGAATACTTACAGGACTCAACCCTACCCCTTTCCCCTCTAAGGTGGATCCCTTCTCCCCTTTCTGCACACTATCCACTGTGGCCGCAGTGGCTTTCTCAGTGTGCCTGAAACACACCGAGAAAACTGCCACCTCTGCACTGGCAGATCTTTTTGTCTAGAATACAGTCATGCCCTGCATAATGGCCTTTCAGTCAACAGTGGACCTCATATACGACCGTGGTAGGTTAGGTGTGCGGTAGGCTATACCATCTAGGTTTGTGTAAGTGCACTCTATGATGTTTTTACAAGGATGACATTGCCTAATGATGCATTTCTCAGAATGAATCCCTATTATTAAGCAGCACATGGCTGTACGCCATTGCCCATTGGCTTCCATCTTTCCCACTCTTGGGCTTTTTTTTAATTCTTACCTTGTCCGTTCTACCTTCCCTGACTATCCCGTTTAAAACCCAAGGCCCCTTCCCTTCCCTGAGTTATTTTTCTCCAGAACCCCGAACATATTATTTTTACTTATATATTTGTTTATTGTCCTCCCTCCATAAGCATGTCAACTTCCCGAATGCAGAGGTTTTTGTCTGTTTTGTTCTCTGTTTTATGTCCAATGCCTAGAACAGTACCTGGCACATAGTAGGTACTCAATAATAAATGATCACTGAATAAATAAAGACATTAGTTAATTCTAGATGTGTTAGGAAACAGAAGGGTTTCGGAAAGAGGAGTGTTATGACCTGACTTTTATTAGGACCCCTTTGATTATAGAGAGTTGGGTGGGGCAGGGGTGCACGGGGGCAAGGATGGAAGCCCTCAGACCCGCTGGGAGGCCTTTGCAATAATCTAAGCTGATTATAGTTTGAATTGAGGTGATACCATGGAGATGTTAGGAATGGTTGGACTCTGGGTGCATACTGAGAGCAAGATTTGCTGATAGACTGTGGCACGTAAAAGAGAGGCCCTAGCCCGTTTGCTCAGTGGTTAGAGCGTCGGCCTGAGGACTGAAGCGCCTTGGGTTTGATTTGGGTCAAGGGCATATGCCTCGGTTGTAGGCTCAATCCCCAGCTGGGGCCATGCGGGAGGCAACCAATCGATGTGTCTCTCTCACATCGACGCTTTTCTCTCTTTCTCTCCCTTCCACTCTCTCTGAAAAGCAATGGGAAAAATATCCTTGGATGGGGATTAAACAAAAAATAAAAAAAGAAAGAAAGAGAAGTCAAGGATGACTTCAAGCTTTTGGCCCTGGGTGGGGCAGAGAAGAGATCTGTGTGCTCAAACCCAGAGACCGCAGCCCCTCCAAGGTTTTTTTAGGACTGTTGTCAAAGCTAACTGAGAGAATGTGTTTAGCATCAGCCAAGGTTTATTGAGTCCTTCCTGTGGGTGTGGTGCTGGGCTATTGTTTCCTTAATTCCTTACATTTCTTTGAGGCAGATACTAACATAATCTGTAAACTGAAGCCCAGAGAAGTCAACCACTTGCCTGAAGTCACGCAGCTGGCAAATGCTGAGGCTGTGATTCTGGCGAAGTCTGTGCTTTTGATCAGTAACCCCTGTTGCTCTCCACCGCCTTCAATTTCTCTGGCTCTAAAATGGGGCTAACAGCGTCTTTTCCTCCCTTATCACAGACAGAGCCTGGTGAAAATGAACTGGCCCTTAGGGATTGAGAGCTGGGTTCTCTCCTAGCCATACTTAGTGACTGAGGGCTTGAGGCTGTCACTTTCCTTCCAGCCCCGACTAGCTGAAGTCGAGCCTCCATGGGCCAGGGGTAGGCCCCTTTCATCAGACTGCAGGCTGTGGATCAGTCAGGATGAAAGCAGGGCCCTGAATGCACTGCCGGATGCCCCATTTTATCTGCCATTCCACCCACTGCTCTTGCCACAGATCCTGTTATCAGGTCCAGATCCGGGCTTTGCGGCAGTCATGGATCTGCTGCCAGCCAGGAGGCAGAAGAACACCTGTTCTCAGGCCTAAGGGCAAATCCCAGTCCCTTCTCACCTATTCCTGGGAACAAATCTAAAATCCCCAGTCATTGCCCCGAGGAAGGCAAATAAAGCCATTTGACCTGCAGTTCCCGAGCTCCTGTGCCCGGTCAGGCTGAAAGGGGACTGGCACAGGGCATGGCAGGCTTTGGTGCCAGACAGTCCTGGATCCCTACCCCAACTTGGTACCTATGGACTTTGTAACCCTGGGACCCTACAGCACCTGCAGAACCTCAAGGCCCCATCATTATTGTGACAGAAGCCTTTGGAAGACGCTACAGGATTAGAGAGAAAGCTCTACCTTTGTTCTCTGTTCTCTCTGCCTTCTTACCTCCAATCTTGCCATTCAGATCTCAGCTTAAATGTCACCTCCTCAGGGAGGTCTCCCCTGACCACTCAGTCTAAAGCAGGGGTTGGCAAACTTTTTCTGTAAAAATCCAGACAGTAAGTATTTTAGTCTGGTCTCTGTCTCAACTCCACTCTGCTCTTACAGTGGGAAGGACAGATGATTTAAATAGGCGTGACTGTGTGCCAATAAAACTTTACGGATATTGAAATTTGAATCTCTTATCATTTTTACATGTCACAAAATAGTCTTTTGATTTTTTTCAACTATTTAAAAATATGGAAACCATTCTTAGCTAGGGGCATATGAAAGCAGGTGGCAGGCTGGATTGGCCCACCATGGCAGCCGACCCTTAGTCTAGTCTTAAAATAAGTGTTTCTGAGGTGCTTACCATTATCAGACATTTTTTCTTTTCTTCCTTGCATCCCTCCCTCCTTGCCTTCTTTCCTATGTTTATCATCCATGTTTCCCTCTAGGATACAAGTCCCTGAAAGCAGAGAGCTTGTCATACTCTTGTTTTTATTCTGTTTTTTATTTTTTATTTTTTTAAAATGTATCTTTATTGATTTCAGAGAAAGGAAAGGAGAAGAAGAGAGAGAGAGACAGAAACATCAACGATGAGAGAGTCATTGGTTGAGCCTCAACCCGGGCATGTGCCCTGACTGGGAATCGAACCCCGATCACCTGGATCCTAGGTCGACACTCAACCGCTGAGCCATGCCTGGCTGGGCAGTTCTTTATTTCTTTTAATGTTTCTTGAACACTTACTCAGTACCAGACATTTGAAGCACATTATGCTCAGTAATTTATTTAAGTTTTGTAGAAACCCTGTGAGGCACTCTGATTAGCCCAGTTTTACAGATGTGGAAACTCAATGCTTGTTCATTACTCTTTTCCCCAGAGCTTGGAAAATGCTGAGGTTTTCAGCAAAAGAGGGGCACCAACAAAAACATTTTAATGGATTTGATATTTTAAATATGTTTTTAAAGGGAATCAAAGTGGTTACCATGTGTACCAGTCAAGGTTCAATCAGAGAAGCAGAGCCAGGAGGAGAAATATATTAAGAGATTTATTGCACCCTGGCCAGTGTGCTCAGTGGTTAGAGCATTGGCCTGCTCACCGAAGGGTCTCAAGTTCAATTTCCGGTCAAGGGCATGTACCTTGGTTGCAGGTTTGCTCCCCAATCCTGGTCAGGATACTTGTGGGAGGCAACCAATCAATGTGTCTCTCTCACATAGATGTTTCTCTTTCTCTCTCCCCCTCCTCTCCCTTCTACTCTCTCTGAAAAGAAATGGAAAAAATATTCTTAGGCGAGGTTTAAAAAAAGATAGAGAGATTTATTGCAAGGAACTGGCCTAAAACAGTGTGAATTATTATCTTACGGTTTTATAGGTTAGCAATGTCGTGGAGTTAAAATCAAGGTGTCAGTAGGGCTGCATGTGTTCCTCCTGGAAGCTCTAGGGAAGAATCTGTTTTCTTGCCTTTTCCAGTTTCCAGAGGCACACACATCCCATGGCTTGTAGCCCCATCTCCTCTCCCCAAAGCCAATAAAGGCATTACTTCAACCTTTGCTTTCATTATCACATCTTCTCTGACTGGCTTTGTGATTACATTGAGCCCATCCTGAGGTTCTAGAATGATTTCCCCATCTAAAGGTGAACTGATAAGCAACCTTAATTCCCCCTTGTCATGTAAAAGAACATATTCACAAGGTTCAGGGATTAGCACGTGTACATCTTTGGGGGACCATTTCTCTGCCTACCACACTGGGGGAAAATAAATTCTGTGTTGGCTCCTCTTCATTTATTTTTACCATTTAATATTGTTTCACATGGATTTACATATGGGGAAGAGTTGGGCATAATTTTTGTAATGCCTGTAGACTTTAATGTTTTAATCTGGTCCTGGCCACTTGGCAGATAACAGGCACTAAAATTACTGGGCAGAAATGAAAAATCTGGGCTTGTAGAGTTCAGTGGGGCCAGGTGCAAAAGATATCTGAGAGAGATTGGGAAAAAATGCAGATTCCAGTCCTATCACAGACCTACTGGATCTCCAGTGTGGGGCCTGAGAATCTGAATTTCCTTCGGGTTCTCCACTCCCAAAGCCGACTCTGTTGGTGACTGTTCATAACCCCTAGGAGAGTCCTACCGATGCCTAAGTGCTTCCTCTCAGCACAGGACCAGCCAGCCATGCTGGACGTGTTGATGCTCCCAAAACAGCCTTCAAACAATGACTGACAGGTGTTGGAGGATTACTACCTCCACTCCCTTGCCCCTTGGTTGGGACAACCCTGAGGTGCATGTTCTAAACAGTGTCCCAGAGTTCCAGTTGCCCACAGTGGTGACCCACTTGACACCGCATATAGGAAACAGGAACCCAGCACAGGATAGAAGCAAATGGAATTCCCAGGTGATGGTGAAGGGAGATCCCAGGCTCACAGCTGTGCACCAGAGGGGGTAACCAGTCAAGCTTCCAGCAGGCCTGAATGCCCCAGGGAGATCCCTTCAAAAAGGTAAATGAATACCATTTCTGATGCTTTGGAAGATGTTGGGAGGCCACTTGGACCACTGGCAAAAAGTTTGAAGTTGAACTGAAAACAAATACTGAGAAAATTAGGTCTGCTTGGGGTGGGGGAAGGGCACAAGGTAATTATTAACTCAAGGAAAACTGTAAAGCTGTGCAGGAGAGCAGAGGACACCATAGTTTACCATGGAGCTCAGCTGTGAATGGCATTTACACAGTCACAATTATGTAAATAGTAAATACTGTTCTCACCAGAATTGTAACTATCTTGAGAGGTTGGGGGGCCAGGGAAGGGTGTGCATATGTGCTGGGGTCACACGTAGGGAAGGAAAGAAAGCAGAATCCTCATATCCTATAGTAGGAAAGAAGATTATACTGAAAACTGAAAAATTTAGAGATAGAAATAGGAACATGTTTTTTTAGAAACATGGAATTAAATAGCAAAAATCATTTAAAAGAGGTCAAAGTGGTTTTCTTTGGGAGGGGGGAGGAGGGAGTGAAGTAGACATTTCTGTTTTTAGAAAAAAATGACTCTTCAATTTATGTGTATCATTATCTTGATACAAATAAAATCTAAAACCCAAAAAAATAAATAAAAGAGGACAGGAATATGTTATGTTGATAATGGTTGTCTCTGAATTGTGGATCATGGGTATTTTTTTTCTTTTTATTGTTATTTAAATTTTTCCCCTGCTTGGCTGAGCGTGGCTCAGCGGTTGAGCGGCAGCCTAGGATCCAGATGATCAGGGTTCGATTCCTGGTCAGGGCACATGCCCGGGTTGCAGGCTCGATCCCCAGTCGGGGGTGTGCAGCAGGCAGCCGATCAATGACTCTCATCATTGATGTTTCTATCTCTCTCTTTCCCTCTCCTTTCCTCTCTCTGAAACCAATAAAGATATGTTTGTTTTTAAATTTTTTTTCCTGAAAATGATATACAACAAGAAATGAAAAATAAATAGGATATTTTTAAAGGGAGAAAGAAAAAAGGTATGCCCAGAGCCAGCCTGGAAACTAGTGTTTGCATCTGTCAGCAGGTCTCAAGACGGGGACAGTGGGAAGGATACAAAGGTGAAGGGTGGGGACATGGGGCGGGGGTGGGGTGGGGGGGGGACTTGACAGAGCTTGGTGACTCATAGAATACGAAGGTGAGGCCCGGTCGAAGATGAAAATATTAAATGACCGTGGCCTTGACCTCCTGTATGACAAGCTGGCATATTTCTAGTTTGTGACAGGTGACTGGCAGCTACTGAGTGCTCCTCATGACAGGCAGAGTGTCAAAGGGCTTTACTTACATTCTCTGCCACTTCTACTCTTACTTGCTTTTTAAGCATTCGTCACATCATGTTATTCTCTTGCTCCAAAGCATCCCATGGCTCCCCATCTTATTGTGAACAAAAACCAAACTCCTCTGAGTACTCTGCGGGCTCTCTTCGGTCCGCTTCCTGCTCTCCAGGGGTCTCTGACCTTCTCTTGTACCTTTTCCCCTACACCCCAATTCAGTGAGGTCCAGGCTTCGCTACGTTATCTGCTTCTTGAACATGCCAAGCTTGTCTCCAGCTCAGAACCTTTGTTTTTTTTGTTTTTTCACATTTTAGTCAATAATTTCATTGAACCAATCCTTACGTGGATCTGTGAATGCTTAAAAGTCATAGGTATGAGCGTGACACCCTTGTTCTGCCAGCACCTCCCTTGGACAGTAAATAGACATCACGTCTGTCTGGCGTCCAGGGAGGCACCGTGCACCAGGCTGTACCAGGAACAGGCTAAGCACACTGACATCAGTATCTGGGTGTGTCTTTTGTTTTCCATAAATAAATTCTTCCTGAACGCTTAACCCTGGAGAGGCCCTAGCAGGGCTGTCCTATAAAAATACAAAGTAAGCCCCGGATGTCGTTTTAAATGTTCTTTTCATTTAAAGGAAGCATTTTATGGCTTCTCTTTGGCATATCTGAATTACAGGGCTAGCATTCTCCCTCTTGCGGATCAACAGCCCAGTGAAGAGATACGTAAGGGCGAGGCCCCAAACAAAGGAGCTCTGTCCTTGTGGAGCTTGGGGCGCGGCATGGTGGGCACTTAGAAGCATTCTGGTTCCCCGACATAGAAGCGCTCTGAAAAAGGCCCCACCTCAGGACCCTTGCACATACTGATCTTTCATCTGCCTTCTTCTAGGTATTTACATAGCTGCCTCCTAGTCATAACTCAGGTCTCATTATAAATGTCACTTCTTCAGTGGGGCCTTCAGGAACCACCCTATTCGTTCGCCCCAACTAGCTACTACCTCTTCCAACACTTTACTTTCTTGTCCTCACTGTGCTTATCATCATGTGAAATTACCCGGTCTCTTTTTAAAATGTTTTAAAAATTATTATTGAGATGTAATTCATATAACATAAACCTTACCATTTAAAAGTGTCCAATTCAATGGCTTTTATTACGTTGTACAACCATCACCACTATCTGAGTTCTAAACATCTCCATCACCCCAACAAGAAACCCGCTGTATCTGTTAGCAGTCAATCAATCTCTCCTCTCCCATCTCCTGTCAACCCTAATCTACTTTATGTCTCTGTGGATTTGCCTATTCTGAATATTTCATATGAATGGAATCAAGTATGTGGCACTTTGTGTCTGGCTTCTTTCACATAGCAAAATATTCTGTTTCTTTTTAAAATTTACCTCCTTATTATCTGTCATCCCCTTTAGACTCACAGGAGCTTTTAATACCTATAATAGTGTCCAGCATAAGTCATGAAATATGGATTAAGCACCTATTATGTGCTACATGTGCAGTAACACAAAAACCCTCCCCAAAGAAACTCTCTCTGATCTTCATTTTCTCCTCAGTGATCTCCAAGGCTCCCCTTGTACACCCCCAAGGTGGTGATGGGCTAAGGGCTGGTTGGGGGAAGTCTCCCTTTTTCTGGCCCAGCAGACATGCTCCAACTCTCTAGAAAGGGACACCTCACAGCCCTGGCCGGTTTTACTCAGTGGTTAGATTATAGGCTCGCAGACTGAAGGGGCCTGGTTTTGATTGCAGCCAAGGGCATGTACCTCGGTTGCAGGCTAGATCCCCAGCCCTGGGTCGGAGCCCCTGCTGGAGGCAACCAATCGCTGTGTCTCTCTCATGTCAATGTTTGTCTCTCTCTTTCTCCCTTCCACGCTCTCTGAAAAGCAATGGAAAAAATATCCTCGAGTGGGGAGTAAAAAAATTTTTTTTAAAAAGAAAGGGACACCACACACCAGCACATGGGCCCCAAACAAACTGAAACAAAACAAAAATCCTGGGGAGCATCTGTTTCTAAGGAATTTCCCGGTTCCTTTGGTTCTCATTCAAGACAAACCTGTGGGACAGTTCAGATAATTATCTTAAATAAAAAGTGGAAGGGGCCATGGGACAAGGAATGCGGGAGGCCTCTAGTGGGAGAGAGAATAGCCTCTACCGCCAACAAGCAAGGAGCTAGGGGCCTCAGTCCTACGGCTGCAATGAACTGAATTCTGCCAACAGCCTGAATGAGCCTGGAAGTGGGTTCTTCCCAGTGCCTCCAGATGACACAGACAGGCTCCCATCTTGACTACAGCCTGTAAGACCTTGAGCACAGAACACAGCAGAGCCTGTATGGACATAGGACCTAAGAACCCTGAGCTGGAAGTAGTTTAAAAGGAGAGAAAAAAAGATACTCACTTTGCTGCTTCCAGTCCCCAGCTGAAAGGAGGCTTGCTTTGAGGCCTGGAGGGCTGTTCAGCTTAATTCGACCACGGGACAGACAGAATAGGAGTTAAGAAATCAGACACTGTAGCCAAATGTCCAGGGTTTGAATCCCAGCACTGCCACTTACTACCTCTGTCATCTTGGGCAAGTTACCCTCCCTGTGCCTCAGTTCTCCCAGTAAGTATTTCGGAGTATTATTTTTGGATTGAACTAATATTCACGAAGTCTTAGAAGCATGATAAGCACATAATAAGTACTTTATGGATGTTTCTCAAATTAAAAGTAACTCCCCCTGACTATATACGTGTGCGTAATGGAGTGACCATTCCCGAGTGGTGCTGAGCCCCTTTAGTGATTCTCCTGGGTAAGAAATACTGGCTGTGGTGGCCTCTAACCAGTGTTCTTACCTCATTTAAAGACCAAAAGGGAAACTCCCCTCTGTTTACAAATAGGGGACAATTAAAAAATCCCAATTATCCATTAATAGAAGAGTAATAGACACTAAAAATGATAATTCTTCTCTAGGGATGTTGTATTAGGAAAGAGCCTGTGCTCTGCCTTGGCAATGTAGTGTAGTGGTTAAGGTCATGGACCTTGAAGCCAGACTATCTATGTCTGAATCCCAGCTTAGCCACCTATAACTGTGTGACCTTGGCTAAATCACTTAATCTCTCCGTGTCTCAGTTTCCCTATCTGTAAAACGGCTTTAATGATATAACTTATCACACAGAACTATTGCTAGGATAAAATTAATAAACAGAGAGCAACTAGCATATGATTGTAAGTACCTAATAAACCGTAGCTATTACTGTTGAATTAAAAAAATAAGCACAAATATGCTTTAGGGTTTAAATATAAGTCTGTGCAATGAAAAAAATCTATAAGATAATTTACAAAATGCTCTAAAACTATGACTTTTTCACACTCTTCTTCATGTTCTTCTGTATTGTCTGAAATTTTTTTGATAATAATAAGCCAATACTACTTTTGTAATTAGAAAAAAATTTTAAGTTAATTCCATTTGGGGGTGGGAGCTTAATAAGCAACTCTGTCCTCAATGAATTTTTTGCCTGTCCTCATCTTTGTGTTTAAGGACTGTTTTTGCTTCGGAAATTCTTGCTAGAGCACTAAGACCTCTCCCTGTGAATCGGGACGAGCCTGTTAAAGGCTGGGTGGGTTCTCCTTCCCCCTGCCCTACTCTGTGTTGCAGGAAAGGAGGTACTGACCCACCCATCCCCTGGTTCATTTGGCTGTTTATTTCACACACAGTCATTCAACAAGGTGTGGGAAACAAACATGGCCTATCCAAACAGTAGAAATCCATGCATTCATCTCAAAGTTAGAGGCAGATTCGCATCTATTACCCTGGAAAAATGTTTGTGGTCACAACACTCAGTTAAAACAAACAAAAAAACTATATATAGAACAATATTTATTCAAAAAGTAGGCATTGAACTGTGACCAAAAAATGCTGTGGTGCAAGAGATGGGATGGAGGCAGAGCTATATAGATGGGGTGGTCATAAAAAGCCTCTCGAAGAAGTGGCATTTGAAGATGTACAGTATGATTCCGGTTTTGTAAAAATATTTCTGTGTGTGTGTGTTTCTTTATTATAAACTAGAGAAAAAGGAATCCTCACTAGACTGTTTGTTCTTTTAACTCAAGATACTTCTGGAGTTCTCTTCTATGCATTGGCCTGGGCAAAATTCTTGGGACACCAAGCTGATTTGGGTAGGCATGGTCCTGCCCTCAGAGGACTACCTCCTGCTCTGATTCTCCACCGAGTCAGGCTAGGCTGGACTCTGAAGTCTCCATTGCAAGTAACAGAAACTCAAAGTAATCTAAAGGAAAATCTGGTCATGTAAGGAAAAGCCTAGTGGTATAACTGGTTCAGGCATGGCTGGATCTAGGAGCTCAACAGTGTCAACAGGCCTCTGCTCCTCTGCCTCTCCCATTTCTGCTTTCCCTTCTTGTTGGCCTCACTCTTAGGCAGGCTCTTCCCATGTGATGACCATGATGGTCCCAGCAGCTCCTAGCTTCTGTCCTTTCAGCTCAGCAATCTTAGAGAGAAAAGAGCACCCCTTTTCCTGGGAAGACCAGCAAAGTTTGGGTCACATGCTTTCCCTGAACTGAACCAATCACATTGGCCTGAGGGATGCAGAAATTCAGGTGAGGATAATGTATCCACTCCTGGAGCCAGAAGGGAGCCTCCCCACTTGAACCACATCTACTGAAGAGGGAGAGAGACCATCAAATCCTACCAGAAGGCTAAAATAAGAAAAAGGCATGATCAGCACAGATTGAACATTAACTATTTGCCACACATTAATGACACAGGATAGGAACACTTACTTCCATTTTACAGAGTAGAATTGAAGGTCAGCAACTTTTGGAAGGCCAGAAAGCTATGAAGTAGAGAAACTGTTCATTGAAGTCTGTCTGATGCCAAAGCTCCCAAATGATGATGATAATGTTGATAATTATAGTAATAAGAACGACTATCTATTGAGCACCTACTGTGTGCTAAGCTTTGTAAGCATGATCTCATTTCATTTCCTCTGCAACCCTTGAGGCAGGTACAGTGGACAGTACAGCTGACTCCTTGACATCCATTCCAGCCCAGCCACAGGCCTGGGACCCAATTAGTCTAAGCCAATCATAGGAATTGCATCCCCTTCTTAGAGATTTGTTCAGGAATGGGCATGTGACCCACATCTAGCCAATGAGAAGTGAGGAGATGGTTGCCAGGATCGTTCCTCACTCTTCCAGGAGGGGGTCGGGAAGTGACCCTATTTGCCTACTGGACATGAAAGAGGATGCCTGTAGTCCTGATAGCTCTTGGCAGTCATCCTATGATCACGAGGACAACCAGCGTCAGGATGAAACCAACACTGTGGGCGGCAGAACAGAGATGGAAAGGACATGGGGCCTTGATGATGTCATAAGGCTGCTATATCTACCACTGCCCCAAGGGGAGGCAGGATAGTCTATTCCAGTTAAGCCAGTTTGGGTTTTATTAGCTTCTTTCTAGTAAAAGGCAAATTCTAATGGACTTAGTATGGATTTTTTAAATCTTCATTTCACAGAAGGGGAAACTGAGGCTCAAGGAGATCAAGCGAGTTGCCTAAGGTCACACAGTGAGCAGAACTTTGATCCAGGGTTTGTCTGATTCCAAACTCATCACACAGTATGGTTCCCACACAGTAGTAACCTTCCTTCTGCCAGGTGCTTTTTAAGCAAGTAAAGTTGAATCCTTCTAACTACACTGCAAAGTAAGTGCTTTTACTATCCCCACTTTGTAGGTCACAAACATCCATGGTGGAGGGGAGACTGTTCAGCAGAGAGGCTTTTGGATCTGAGGATTGCTGACAGGTTTATGATTCATACATAGCCAAGGGCAGACAAGGGGGGGGGGGAGTCGAGGGGAGTAAGGAATTCTTGGAGGTTACGAAAGGCCAGGATCTTCTTTCAATCCTGCTGAAGTGTTGAGCCAGGAAGATTGGCAAATAGAGCCCCAGAAACTTATTTTTCCTCTCTAAGGATTTGCTCTTAATTAATTTTAAATTTGACTAAGAAAAAATTCATGTAGGAAATACATTACCATTTTAGAAAAAAGTTGGAAATATAGGCATGTAATAAGACAACACAATTCAGAAATCTTACCAATACTTCAGCTGTATAATTATTGACAATTAAGCTCAATGTTTTTGTGCCTCTGTTTCCTCTAAACAAGGTAGTGAGGAAAGCCTCTCTGAGGAGGTGACATTCGAGTTGAGGCCTGAAGGATGAGATGGAGCTATCATCAGAAAAGAGTTACAGGCAGAGGAAACAGCACATGCAAAGACCCTGAGCTGGGAGTGAAACTGACTGAGTGAAGGGACAGGAGAATGGCCAGTGGGTTCATGAGAAACAAGGGAGTGGGGAGTCGAAGGAGATAAGGTCAGGGAGATAGATTCGAGTCAGATCACAGAGTGGGAAATGGGTTCGAAGCCAGGGAACTGCTCATGGGCCCAGCACACAGGTGATGGGCCAGTTATATAAGCAAGTTTATTAATCAGCATCAGGCTTCTGGGAAGAAGACAGGGTGAGAGACACTGCCAGTTCAGTCTGGTATATTTTCACTAAGCACCCACTCTGTGCCAGGCCCTGCCCAGAGTTCTGGCCTCCAGAGCATTTGCTTTGAAGATCAGAAATTCAGGGGCAGCCAAGGCTATAAAAAGGCATTTTTTTCCAAAGGACATCTGCCTCGCCAACAAATGGATGGAAAGATCCTCAAGGTCTCTCCAAAGCAGACAATTCAAGTTCGTACACTTAGAGATGTTTCACAGCCATGGACTGACAACAATTTGAAAATCAGAAAATACAAAAGTATAGAAGAGTGGTTCAGAGCTCAGGCTCTGGAAACAGCCTGAGTTCGTACCACGCTCTGCCATTCCTGGGTGATCTGAAGCTAGTTACTTCACCTTTCCATGCCTCCATTTCTCTATTTTTCTGTTTCCACTGCTCTTATCCCCAAGATAAGAGGCCCCAGATGGGTACTATTCTTTTAAAGTTCAAGGACAGAAAGATGATTTGGAATGTCTTATCACTGGTAGGACAGGACACGGAAGCCTTACAGATGAAACAGACGCTGAGGAAGGAACGAGGGCTAACTCCTGGGGTGGGCAGGGGAGCTGACTGGAGCCTTAGAATAAATGGGTTTGGGGGAAAATTGATGTATGAGAAAGAGGAAGCAAGGAGGCGGATCCCTGAGCTGTCCCAGCACCAATCAGGGGGTTTCTCTCATTGGGACCCTTTCTGCTGTGCACACCAGTAGGTCAGTGCTTGCACTCCTTACCAGCTGAAAAGTAGGTTGGGGTAAATATAATTATGAAGCAAATATTTTCAAAGAATGTTTGCCAGGAAGCACTGGTGGGGGGGGGTGTCTGGAAGTGAGACAAGGGAGGGAAAGAAGCCAAGCAGGTTATCACTCTGGGCAACTGAGGTTCAACCCCACCATGGAACTGCAGGACATAGAGTAAAGCACACCTCAGAACTGTCCACCCAAAGGGCAAGGAAGTAGGGTTATTTATCCACTGACTTCTGTTAGTCATTGGTTAAGGGCTATTCCTACAGGAGAGTGAACCCTCCCTCCTTAGTATTCTCTAGGGATGGAGGAGTAACAATGTGGAAGGAGCTTGGGCCCCCACCTTGTGGAACCATGCCATCTTGGCTCCTCCATCACTACAGAGACATCCTTGTCCACAGGGTCTAGGAAGGCTCCCCAACACCATGCCTGTTATTTCAGCCAACAGGAAGGGAACAGTGAAAGGAAGAGCATTGCCCATTCCTGTGAAAGGCAGGACCCAGAAGTGGGACCTGTGGATACGTAGGAGGAGAGCTTTCCATTGCCTATAACTTAGTCATGTGGCTCCAGATGGCTGCAAAGAAGCCTGGGATATGTGGTAAAGCTATGGAAAGCCGTGTGTCCTGTGAAAAATCAGGTGTTCTCTTACTAGGAGAGAAAAGGCAGGAACAGATATTGTGGGGAATCATTTGTAATCTTTGACCAAAGCATGTGACTCAAAATAGCTCTACAAAAGATAACTGCTACTGTTGTTACCTCTTCTTTGAAAATCTCTGTAGATATATTTGAAAGATGAACGTAAATGCTGGGTACTCATATCACCCTACATTGGACTTTGGAATCAATGTAGTAGGATTTAAATCTTTATTTTCATGCCTTCCTAGGTTGTGTGACCTTGGACAAATTACTTAACCTCTCTGAGTCATCTGTCAAGCAGGGATAAAGGTATATTACTCATGCAAGGACTGGGAAAATCAAATAAGACAATGAACATAAAGCTCAAGCACAATGTCCAGCCCAAAGGGATGCTCAATAAATGGTAATTTTATTGATAAGAAATGTGTATGGTGGGTAAGAACATGAACTCAGAAATCAGACAGACCTGGGGTCAAATATAGAATCTTCTACTTCTTAGCCGGGCAAATTATTTAACCTCTCTGCCCCTCAGTCCCCTCATCTGTGAAATGGGAGCAATAACAGGCCCAGCTTACTAAGTGATTTTGAGGCTCTAAGGAACGGCTGGCACATTGAAACCAGCCAAGCAAAGTGAGTTATTATTAGGCTCCCATTCCCACTTTGAGTTTGTGGAGGAAGAAGCAGGGTAAAAAGGCTGTTGCTACAAACATAATGTTGTGAAAAGAAGTCATACATGAAAGAATTAGTGCTGTGTGATGCCATTACACGAAGTCTGCAAGCAGGAAAATAGTCATTGGTGCTGGGATTCAGCATAATGGTTCCCACCGAGGGTGGTGGTAGAGACTGGGGCTGCTAGGCGTCTGGTCTGGGGTCTGGTGACCCTGGTGCGCTGCCTTTTTGAAAATTTATCTCCCCGTCATTTATGTGCGCACTTTTTTGTGTGCACGTTACACTTCAATAGAAAGTTTCCTTCCAAAAGCATCTGTGGTCTCTTAGAAGCCAGCAGTGGCTGAGGGTTGGGGGACACACAGATGGGGCCTCTTTCCTTGCCAGCCACCACAGTTTCTGTTTCAGCTCAAGGTACAGGTTTCAGCTCCCCCTCCAAGTGCTCCGGTTGGCACCCACAAAATTCCCCTTCCCCTTGTGATGCAGACTAATGACCACATCCGGGTTTACTCTGGTGCTGCCCAGCTCCCCTTCCCCAGTGATACGGTCTGATGGCCGCATCTGGGTCCAGTCTGGCTAATCAGTCCCCGGACAGGAAATGTCACTAAGTCCCCATGAACAGCAGCCTCATATTCTTGATCTCACAAGTGGGGTTGGTGCGGTTCATTCCTTATTTCATTAATTCAAACACTTTTTGGCACCCACTATGTAAGTAGCTCCAGGGGAGGGTTGTGGTCGGTACAAAGATGCTTCATTCATTCATTCATTCATTCATTCATTCATTCATTCATTCATTCATTCATTCATTCAGTATTAATTGAGCACCTAGCAGGCATGGTACTGGGGATGCCTCTATGCAGGAAACAGACATGGCCCCTGCTCTCCTGGAGCTGACTTGTTACTGGAGGGTGATGGAAAACAAATAAATAAGTAAATATACAGTATATTAGATGGCGACGTGTGCCATGGGGAAAGATTAAGCCGAGACAGGGATATGGAGTGTAAGACATGTCAGGAGTTTGCACTTTTTAGCGGTGTTCAGGGAACGCCTCCCTGAGAAGGTGACATTTAAGCAAAGACTTGAAGAAGAGGAGGGAGAGGACCGTGTGAGGACAGGAGGAAAGAACATTCCAGCCAGAAGAAGAGAGTGGGGCGCTGAGGTCAGAGAAGTTGCAGGGAACCAGATCCCTGCAATGTTAATGTCATAAAAACAAAGAAAGGCGAAGAATCATTCCAGGTTAAAGAAAACTAAAGAGACGTAATAACTAAATGCAAGACATGACCTTGAACTGGATCCTGTACTAGAGGGGAAAGTGTGTAAAGGACATTGTTGCAACAGCTGACAAAATAAGAATATGGATGGTAGATTAACGCATTGTAAGCTTCCTGCATTTGGTAACTGGAGTAGCTACATAATATAATATCCTGTTCTTAGGAAATATATGCTGAAATATCAAGGGGCATGATGTGTGCAATCTATTCTCAAATGATTCAGAAAAATAAATATTAATAATGATGAATAAATATATTCACATGAGCAAAGAGAAGATGATAAACATGGTAAAATAATAAAAATCGGTGAATCTGGGTAAAGGGTATACTGGAATTCTTGGAATTATTCTTGCAACGTTTTATAAATTTAAAACTATTTTGCAACCTGTAATTGTGGTTGCGTCTGGATTGGGGAAGTGGGTGAGGAAAGAAAGGAAGAGAGACTCACCTTTCACCCTTTTTGGAAGCACCACCTAGTCAAATAAATAAGTAAAAAGTGAAAAATAACATAAGTTCATAAATTAGACACACACTCTAGGCACTGCGTGAAGCCACTTACATGTTTGAGGTGATTCTCATTTATTTCTCTCAAGTATTCCATTGCACAGAGGAGGAAACTGAGGCTCGGAAAAGGGAGGTGATTTGTCCGAGGCAGAGCCCAGAACCAAGAACTAACCCAGGTCAGTCTCAATTCAGAGGCCTCAGAATAAATTGGGCAGGATCTTTGCCTTTAAGGAGAGATTTCTCAAAACTGTCTTCATTATTTAAAGGATAAACTAAACACTAGGCTCTTGACTGTGTAGGTGTGGGTTGTCCACTGTGAACATTAATCTGGGTGTAGCTATTTGACCAATTAGTCATCCAACAGATGTCTGTTAAAAATCTTATTGGACCCAAAGGCAGATTTATCAGTCCTGGGAGGTGTTGGGAGCTCTAGAGTGTTCCGGGGTGACCGAGGGGCAGCCAGGGTACAACCAGGAAGCGTTTCTGTGTAAATTACATAAAGAGACCTCAGAAGAAATGGTCCCCACTTTCCAAGTGTCCAATAATTTGAGGTGAGTTACGATTTGCCTTGTCAATAAATACCCTCTTTGTTTCTATTTCACATTTATAATTTTGCATTCTTTTTCTAGCGCAGCTGGCGTGGCGCAGCAGCTGAGCATCGACCTCGATGTAGGAGATCACTGGTCAGATCCCGGTCGGGGCACATGCCCGGGTTGTGGGCTCCATCCCCAGTCGGGGGCGTGCAGGAGGCGGCCGATCAACGACTCTCTCATTGATGTTTCTCTCTCTCTCTCCCTCTCCCTTCCTCTCTCTGAAATCAATAAAGATATATTTTAAAAAATAAATAAAATAAATAAAATTGCATGAACTTCAGAACCCATAACCACCAAGAGTCAAAGAGGGAGCTCCAAGTCCGACGGGACTGAGCAGTTACAACACAGTAAGGACGCTCCGCTGGGGACAACCCTGATCCAGTCACTCAAGAAGTCCCAGGGCTTCTTTCACCTTTTACACTGAGTTGCCTCTAAAACTCCTTTTTAACCAGCAATTGATATTTTTATTACCTGCTTTCCTGCTGTCTGTCCCAAAAGTGGCTGGGTAACTGCCAATGGCTTTCTAGCACATGTGTGATAATACTAGGTAATAAAATGAGTGCTTCTTATGTGCTGGGCACCCCTCTAAGTCCTTTACTGGAGGTATCTCATTTAAGCCTTAGAGCAACCCTTTGAAGGACATACTATTACTATCTCCATTTTACAGATGAAGACACTGAGGCATGGAAAGGTTAAGTACTTTGCCCAGATCACAGAACTGGCATGGGGAGGAAGCAAGAGTCAAATCTGGGCAGTGGGTCCACAGTGCAGGTGTCTGTGGCTCACACCTGCCCAGAATCCAAATTTTCTTTTGGGGACCCACTTGCCCTCCTACAGACCATGTGATCTGGGTAGAGCTGATCATACTCCCTGGTTCTAAGGTGAGTCATATCACCCATTCCTAGCCCATCAGAGCCACAAATTGTCCTGGCCATAGTGATTAATTCAATAATGACCCCAGCCAGGTCAGTGAGAACCTTCCCTCAATCCTTTACTGAATTCATGCAGAAGAAAGTACTCCTTAGGGTGGCTGGGATCTGCCAAGTCCCTCTTTGTCACTTGCTCAAGAAGGAAGCCGACATAGGCAAATCTGAGCTAAGAGACTGGGCACAACCAAGCTCCTGGATCCAGCCATGCCTGAAATGCCCGTAGACTTTTCCATTATGTGAACTAATATATCCTGTCTCTGCCCCCCCCCCCCCTTGTTTTTTTTTTTGGCTCAGGCTAGTTAAGCACATACTGAGAATAGAGAGTCAAACAGTGGTTGTGGTTTAGGCCATGGTCAGAGCCCATCCCCTTACTTTTTTTTCCTTTCTTTTTTTACTTTCTTTAATAGCTTTATTGAGATATTAAATTCACTGAATACCATATGACTCACCCATTTAAAATACTGAATTCAATGGCATTTCATATATATATTCAGAGTCATGCAGCCACCTCCACAATCAATTTTAGAACATTTTCACCACCCTTAAAAGAAGCTTTGCACCCATTATTAGCCACTTACTCCCCAACCCCTCTCCTTGCGGCCCTTGCCAATCACTAATCTACCTTCTGTGTCTAGAGATTTGCCTAGTCTGGACATTTCATAGAAATACGATTATATCATATGTGCTTCTTTGGGCCTTTCTTTCACTTAGCATGTTTTCAGCATTCATCGGTGTCATAGCATGTATCACTACTTCACGCCTTTTTATTGACGAATAATATTCCATTGTATGGAGAGACCACATTTCATGTATCCATTCCTCAGTTGAATATTTGGGTGGTTTCTGTTTGGCTATAATAAATAATGTTGCTATAGACCTAGTGTACATGTTTTTGTGTGGACATGTTTTCCATTTGGAGGTATATACCTGGGAGTAGAATTGCTGGGTGATATGGTAATGCTGTTTAACCTTCTGAGGAACCGCCAGACTATATTCCAAAGTGGCTGCACCATTTTCCAGTCTCACCAGCAAAGTATGAGCCTCCTCCACAATCTTACTTTTGCTGTGTGACTCTGGCAAGTTGTTTCAACCCTCTGGGCCTTAGTTTCCCACATCTGAAATGGGGATGAATTGTTGTGAGGATTAAAAAGAACTCATGTATGTGAGATTTGGGTCAAACCTGAGTTCTTGACCTCAGTTCTCATCTGTAAAATTGGGATAGCAAAAGCATTTCCCTCACAGAGTTCTGAGGATGAAAGGGAACTCCGGAGGCCAGTAGTGACAGGACACACTCAATAAAAGGTGGCTGTAGACCTAGTTATAATGATTCCCCTCTTTCCAAATGAACAAAACTCGCTTGCACATTTGTGTGCTGTGCACCTGGCTGTATCACATGTATTAATGCTCTCTTGATTTTTTAGTTGGAATTCCTTTGCCTCGTGAAACTCTGGGAGATTGGTGGTCAAATCTGTGATGATCAGCTGACATTTGGGAACCTTCAGTGTGGATCAGTGGTGTGACATGATCTGCTGATGAATGACACATTCGCTGAGATAGAGCAACTATGCCAAGCTTTAAGCATGAGAGTGTGAAAAACCCATGACTGAGTCATGATCCCAAGGGAGAGGATGAGGGTGGGGAGGTAGGGAGAGGACTGATTGGGGCTGGGTAAAATCACAGTTCCCTAAAGGCATCTGCCTTTCTCTCTGACCTCAACACTTTCTTTCCCTCCTCCTACGGGACCCATCAGTCAGAGTAAATCACTTGCACTTTCTGGAACAAGCAATGCTCTCCAGACTTTGTACATGCTGTTCTCTCTGCCAGGAGCACCCTTTCTGCCCATGTTCTTCCTGTCACCTGGCATAGTCCAGTTTACCCTTGAGATTTCCTCTTAGAGGTCAATTTCTCCAGGATGCTTTCTGCAGTGGGGATTTTAATCTTGCCTGTGCACATTTGTTTCCTCTGGTTCAGAAAAAAGCATCTCAGTTTTCCTTTGGGGAACCACTCCCTCCCCCGCTCTTATCCATGGGTTCAGGGATGGGCCCCTGGCTTCATGGGCATGCCTGGCCAATCAGCATGTTTGACTCTCCTGGCCACAGTGATTGGTTTCTGGATGGGCATGTCAATCCAGAGAGGCCAATGAGAACCATTCTTGGGATTTTGGCTGGAATTGTTGGGAAAGAGGATCTCCTTTTACACTGGGTGTGCCAGTTATAAATATAAAGCAAGCTTCCAGTGGCTGCTGGCCATCTTTGCCAGCATGTGCAAAAAGCCTATCCAAAAGGAAATCCAAAACAGAGGAAGCAGAGCTTAAAGATGGAGGAAGGGAAGGGAGAGGGAGAGAGAGAGAGAGAGGGAGAGAAGAGACACAGAGAAATATTTATTGACATTATTTGAACCCTGGATTCAGTTCATGCCTGAAGGCAGTTTTATATGATTTCTCAGAAACCAGTAATCTCCCTGCCCCTCATCATTTATTTGACTAGTTGGGTGGGTATTCTACCACTTACAACCTAAATACTCCTAACTAATACTCCTCTACTCTGGGCTGGGATGGGTACCCTTTTGGGATCTCTCATAGCCCCCTTGCCTCTATTTTCATTGCCGTTATTAGGTTGTGTCATAACAATCTCTTTGTTTGGTCATATCTCCCATTAAACTCAAGGAGCAGTTGTATGTTGTCTACTGCTGTATCTCTAGCACCTAGCCATGCCTGGCACCTATTAGCATGTCAATAAGTTCAATTTTAATTGCCTTTAAAAAAATTACAAATGAATTCATGATAGCATATATGCAAATACACACAAAACAATTGTAAAGCTTTTAATGGGTCCATATGGAAATGCACAAAAAGAGTGGAAATATATCACCCATGCATCATGGTGTAAGTTACCTTGCATCATGGTGGTTACAAGAAGAATGTGCCTATGTATCAGTCATTATTAAAAATTAATTTAAGCCCTGGACCCTGTGGCTAAGTGATTAGAGCATTAGCCCATGAACCAAAGAGTCGTGGGTTCGATTCCAAGTCAAGGGCCTGTACCTGGTGGCAGATCCCCGCCCCAGTCAGGGTGCGGTTGGAAGGCAACCAATCAATGTGTCTCTCTCACATTGATATTTCTCTCTCTCTCTCTCTCTTTCTCTCTCTCTCCCCCTTCCTCTCTTCCTTCCACTCTCTCTGAAAATCAATGGAAAAAATATCCTTGGGTGAGAATTAACAAAAAAAAACAGAAACAAAACAAAACAAAAACATTAATTTGAAATGAAGCTTAACAAAAGCAGCACATGCTCTTTGTAATAATGAATATTCACAATTCAAAAAGTATAGTTAAAAGTGAGCTCCCCTGCCCACCCCGATAAATATTTGTTGAATGAAGAGTTGAAAATCTTAAGTATAAATAGTTGATGAATGATTGAATAAGAAAACGGTTTTATCCAGAGACCTCAATTTGAGGTGACCCCCTTCCCCCCTCCTCACCCCCAGGGGGTCAGCTGGTTTCCCTGAAAGTATGGGCCTTGGGCCAAGGTTTTATTTCTTTCCGGGATGGGGCCCCTATCAAGGAATCTTTTTCCCCTGGAGCCTCAGAGAATGACTCACAAGGTTTTGCTTTGACAATTAGTTACCTAGTGACCAGAGAGTCACCTCCTGATCCTCAAACAGGTGGGTTCTATGGAGACTCCCTAGGGTCGGGGGGAAAGGGGGTGCTGTGTAGCTGTGTGGCCAGTGGCTGATTGTTGTTTCTCAAGAAACAGCCTCCAGCAGACACGCAGCTCCTAGTTGTAACAGACAGTGGGGAGAGTCTGTTGGCCCAGACAGTGGGCTCAAGGTCCGGTCCTGCCAATGAACTTGCTGTGGGACCTCTCCCTTCTATAAAATGAAAGGAGTATGTAGCCGACCCTGGTGTTTGCCTATCTAATAACTGTCCTGCCCTTTCTTTCTTGCTTATAGAACCTCACTTCGGGGGAGGGGGTGCATTGGGTGGCCATGTGTGGATTTTATCAGCTTGGGAATTACCAGTTTGGGAGATTAATTCTAATCCCTGATTTTACCCTTTACCATCTGGGTAAGTCCTACTTCCATAGCCCTGGTTTCCTCATCTGTAAAATGATGATATTACCAACCTTAGTAGTTTGTAGCATGAGTTAACAATGGTTCCCAATTGGGGGTGATTTTTCCCCTCAGAGGACATGTGGCAATGTCTAGACATTTTTGGCTGTTATAATTGGGGGAATGGGGGTGAAAGGAGGGTGCTACTGGCTGTTAGTGAGCAGAAGCCAGGATGTTGCTAAATATCCTACAGTGCACAGGATGGGCCCCATTACAGAAAATTTATCTGGCCCCAAATGTCACTAGTGCCAAGATTGAAAAACTCAGGTTAAAAGTATTAATGTGGCATGTGTTCTAAGGGGGGTGGATGGCAAGGATACTTTTCTATTGCCTTAGCACAAAGTTGCCCACAACATAGAGTTAAGTGGAGAAGTTCGGAGAGCCAGAGAGAGCTACACTATTCCTCATGAGGGTGGTGGGGAGAGCAGCAGTGGTGCCAGTGTCTCTGTGTATGACCCCCTGGGAGAAGCCAACTGGCTGCCCAGGCAACCCCATCGGTCAGACGATAGTCCTATGGCCACACCCAGTGTCAAGGGAGGCTGGGAAACGGAGTCTTTATTTTGGGTGCCCATGTGCCCTGCTAAACTTGGTGTTTCTATTACTCATGAAGAAGAAAATAGATTGGGGAATGTGGAACTGGCAGTGTCTGCCGCAGTCAGCTACCATTTATTGAGCTCCTGCTGTGTACCAGATGCTTGCCATCCTTTGTCCATTTAATCCTCACAAGACTTATGGCAGATGAGGAAGCCAAAGCTTGGAGAGGACAAGGGACTATCTCAAAGTTACAAAGCTAGAAATGTCCATGCAAGATAGCAACTCAGGTTTCTGTACGCTACTTTGTCAATGCTTGCTGATGGGCTCAGACTGAGTGGGCCACCCAGTTGGCTCCTTAGATGAACAACTGTTTGTTTGATCTGCCTAACAACAGTGCCTTCTTCTGATTACAGAGCCCCAGCTTTTGTTTGGAAAATGTAGAAGATGCTACTGGTGCCGTGGCCATTGTCATAATCTTCAATGCACATTGGCCCAACCTTTTTCTCTTTGTTCTAGGACTTTCTTAGGTCACCAGGAACCAGCGAGCTCTTGCATGCCGAAAGTTCTGGGCAATTAAAACTTCTTGAGAGCAGCTCTTAGACAACTATCAGGAGTTGGTAGATAAATCCCTCAGTACTGCAACCCTAAAATGGGGTAACTCTGAGGTGCCTGTTCTACACTGGTTCCCATAGTTGGGTAGAATTAAGCTCCAATGGCTTGCAGTGGTAACTTACTCAATTACACATCCTCTGTTCACTGCCTTCCCTTCCCTGTCTCATTCCCTCAACTCCCTAATGGTTCTGCCTGGGATCATCACCCAAATAAGCTACTTGTACCTCAAGTCCTTGTCCTGGGGTCTTCTCCTGGGGGAGCCCACTCTAAGGGAGGAAACTATTCTCCCCATTCTTTGGTCTCTTTTTATGCTGTTAAAGTGGTACTGACCCCACCCCCAACTCCAGGGATGGGCAGGACTCAGATCTGACCAATCACCACCATAACTCTTTAGCTACCTTGAATGGTTCAGAGACCACCATGTGACCCCCAAGCAGGCCAATGACAACTTCTTCCTGAATTTCTGTTGGAACATATGAGAAAAAGAACATTTTTCTGCTATGGTCTCTAAACTTCAGGATGTTGGCTCCGGGGCCCACATTCTCTGAGAGTGAAGCCACCTCCAGAGGAAAGGAGTGCTGAGATGAAAAAGAGTAATCAGATCCTGATGGCTTTAAGTGTGTCTCTGGTTCCAAGGAAGTATATAAATAATTTTAAATGTCATTTATTAGACTGAGACATCCTGAGCTCTCCTGTTCCCCACAGGCAGGACTACTCCCCACTTACTGCCTCCCTACCTGGCCCCTCAAAGCTGCAGGGCTTGCAAAATCTCTGGATTTGGCCAGAAAACAGTTCTTGCCTAAGTGTTCCAAGTTGCTTTAGCAACATTGTGGAGCAAGGAGAGTTACCCAAGTTTAACTTTACCTTGCCTTGCCGGTACTCACGATTGAGAAATGAGCTGCTTTCATTTCCTCAACTCCCATAGTCATTAAGAAAGAATGAAAGGTATTTCCCCTTTTCTTTGCCAGGCAGCTAGCTGGGACATTGTGATGGAAAGGTCTGAGTTTCTTTTACCCCCAGGCAGAATTAACAGGCTCCTTTTTCCACAAGGTTGAAGGGTGGACAAGACTACTACACTGGGGGACCTGGAGGAACAAGTTCCTGGAGGAGCCAGGGTGACTCAGTCACAATCTTTGGGGACCAGACATAGGAATATGCCTTTCAAATATCCTTCTCCAGAAGTTGAGAAACTTAGGATTCTTTTTTGTAAATGACCGAAAACCCATTTGAAACTGGCTTATGCAAAAAGGGCAATTTATTGGCTTCAGTAACTGAAATAAAAAAACAAAACCCACCCAAGTTAAATAACTAAAGAATTCTGGCTGGCCCAGCCGGCGTGGCTCAGCCGCTGAGCGGCAACCTATGAACCAGGAGGTCACGGTTCAATTCCCGGTCAGGGCACATGCCCAGGTTGTGGGCTCGATCCCCAGTAGGGGGCGTGCAGGAGGCAGCAGATCAGTGACTCTCATCATTGATGTTTCTATCTCTCTTTCCCTCTCCCTTCTTCTCTCTGAAAATCGATTACAGAAACATAAAAAAAAAAAAAAAAGAATTCTGGCTTTAGACCTGCCTGGATCCATGAACTCAAACAAGGTTGCCGGACCCTATCTTGCCATCTCTTGGTTTTGCTCTTCAGTGAATTGGCTCCATTTTCAGTCTCCACTTGACAAGATGGAAACCAGTAGCTCCATATCTGCATCCTACGAAGCATAGCAGTTCCCCCTTATCCATGGGGGATATGTTCCAAGATACCCAGTGGATGCCTGAAACCTTAGATTATACTGAACCCTATATATACTGTTTTTTCCTGTACATACATACCTTTTAACTTAAAGGAAGCAGTTTATGGGAAGTGCAAGATTTTATTACGCTACTCAGAATGGTGTATAATTTAAAACTTATAAATTGCTTATTTTTGGAATTTTCCATTTAATATTTTTGGACCACAGTTGACCAAAGGTAACTGAAACTGTGGTAGGCAGTTAGACAGACATGAACAGAGCAAGGACAATGGGCCAGCAACAGAGGGCCACCAAGGCAGAAAGCCCCAGGTTCCTAGAAAAGGACAATTGTAGGGTGGGACCTTACCCTTAAGATGATCTTTCCTCCCCTAGCATAACGATAGTCATGTGGTTTGGACCCCCTGACCTTTCCTCCCTAGAGATAACATCTAGGCCTCAGTTGTATTTCAGCTCCAGGCCCAGAAAAGCAGCAAAACCGGCCACAGCTGACCTCAGGACCAGCTGCATTGGATAATGGCCCCTTCCCTGGTGCCAGCCAAGCAATCAGTGAGAACACAACCTGGAAAGAACACCCCTGGAAAGCTGATGAATAATTCTACTCTTAATTTTTTTTATTTTAAATATATCTTTATTGATTTCAGAGAGAGGAAAGGAGATAGAGAGAGAGACAGAGAAACATCAATGATGACAGAGTCATTGATTGAGCCCACAACCCAGGCATGTGCCCTGACCGGAAATCGAACCCCAATCGCCTGGATCCTAGGTCGACGCTCAACCGCTGAGCCACGCCTGGCCAGGCCTGATGAATAATTCTATTGAGAGCTTCCCCTGGGACCTCCCCTAAAATCTCCACCCTTAAAACTCTTAGCCCAAGCCTTTCCTTTCCCTTTCTCCTCCCTCTTCCCCCAGGAACTTTACCATTAGCTTCCTCACCCCCAAGCTCCAAGGGCCCTTCCTTGGCCTCTATAACTTGTATCTTCAGCCCATTACTTCTAGGAATTACTTCTTCCATCTCTGTGATTTTATAAATAAATGTTCTCTTATAGTTTGGGTCTTGGCTCTGAATTCTTTCCTAGCCAGAACTCAAGTACTGAGGTTGCTGAACCCGGGTCTAGTATGACCCCCCTGGTCTAACACCTGGTGCCCTTCCCGCCATCTACAACAAAACCATGGAAAGCGAACCTTGGATAAGGGGGGACTACTATACAAGTCTGGTGGGAAAGAGAGGGTCATTTCTTAGAAGCTTCAGCATGAAGTTCTAGCATTTACTCTGATTGAACTAACTTAGGTCATCGCCCATCTCTAAACCAATCACTGTCACTCAAGGAAGGCAATGCTCTGATTGTCCAGGCCTGGTCACATACCTGAACTTCAGGGACTGAATGTGGGTGAGGTGAAGTTCTCCTAATAAAAACTGGGTGCTGTGAGCAAACATAGGGGAACGAATGCTGGGCAGGCAAGGACAATTGATGGCCAAGAGTGCCTGGTCTAGGCCATGAATCTCAGGGGCTCTGGGCTTCTTGGCACTCTTTCTGGGTCCAACTTGTTCTTTGGTCTAGATCACTAAAGGAGAACCAAGGTGGCCACTCAAGAGACCACCAAAGCCATGAAGCAGACTCTGTTGATTGCTTAATTCCCCTTTTCCTTGCCAATGGAACCTAATTTTGGGTGATAAGGAACAACATGCCAGGCCCAGAGAATGAATTCTGATTTGTTTAAGTCAGCCATGGCAATCTTGTCTCCCTTTGTCTTTATCTTGGGGTAAGCATGGAACCTATTCCTGGCCAACTTGGCAACTGGGGTAGTCTGCTGAGGGCTTCTGGGAAGTATTCTCCATCCTGTTCAAAGAAAGAGAAGATTTCTCCCTCAGCCTCTTTTCTTTTACACACACATTCTTCCATCCTTTAGACACTGTTGTTCTAGGATGTAACATTTGGAGCTACAGTAGTCATTTTGAGACCATGACGGAAAAACCAACGGGATCCTTGGGAAGCTCATATTGAGATGCTGAAATATCCAATTCTTAAAAAAGCCTACTTATTGAATTATTGTTACCTGAGATAATAAGTGTCCTAGTCATTTAAGGCCCTCTTAATCGAGCACCCAGTTATCTGCAGCCCAAAGCACCCTAATGGTTTCACTCTAGACTATAAAAGTTGAAGGCAGGGAGGGCAGAAGGCAGAACAA
This sequence comes from Miniopterus natalensis, assembly GCF_054644295.1. Lineage (NCBI taxonomy): Eukaryota > Metazoa > Chordata > Mammalia > Chiroptera > Miniopteridae > Miniopterus > Miniopterus natalensis. The sequence continues at coordinate 74,618,195 of NC_142087.1, read as the reverse complement.
AAAAGGCTGTCACTTCTCAGAGATTATTCTGGTTCTAAAGCTGGTCAGGCCTCTTCCACTTTGCTCTTTGAATGTTCTATTATGAATCACTTGCACATGGTAAACATTAATAATTCATTAGGACCCTACCACTATGGACTGAGTTTTGTAAACTTCCTTGTAAGTCTGAAAGTTGCCTGAAGCCCTGTGCAAGCATCTACAACACAAAGGATAAGAGTGGGCTTGCCTAGGAGTCTGGTTGTTGACATTTTTATCTTTGTTTTTCCAGTGTTTTATTTGTTAATGATATCAAACCTACAGAAAAGCCAGACAAAAATATGACAAAACACACCTATATGTTGTTTACTAGATGCATCTATTGTTAGTATTTTATGTTATCATTCTCTCTCTCCCTCTTTTCCTCCCTCCCTGTTTAATTTCTGAACCACCTGAGCATAGTTACATATATCATGGCCCCTTACTAGTAAATACTTCAGTGTGTATTTGCTAAGAATAGGAACATTACCTTACATAACCCCAGTAGAGTTATCAACCTCAGCACCTTTAACACTGATAAAATCCTTTAATCTACCATTTCTACCATGGGTTTCCAACTTTGCTAATTGATCCAATAATGTTCTCAAGTTTTTTTCTCCTCAGGTACAAGATCTGTTTAGGGTCAGACATTGCACTTAGTTGTCATGTCTCTAGTCTCCTATAATCTGGAACATTTCACAGCCTTTCTTTGTCTTTTATGACATTGACATGTTTGAATAATACCCACTACCCCACCCCTTGTATTATTTTTGTTTTTAAACACTGTTTCTCAGTTGGGATTTGTCTATTATTTCCTCATGATCAGATTCAGTGTAGGTATTCTAAACCTGGCTACTGATTTTGATTCTGCTAGAACCTGGCCATACGCTCCTAAGCAAGTTACACCTCCTCTTTGAGTCTCATTTCCGCTATCTGTAACCAAAAAAAAGGTTGGATTAAATGATTAAAATTTTCATATGACACTAACCCTTTAAATTCATTCTTTCATTTTTTTTCCTTTTAGAAGAATAAAAGGAAGTAATAATAGAAGTAAGTAGCTGCTGCCAATTTGGGATCCATTCATTCATTCAACAGATATTTACTGTTCACCTATAGTAGCCAGGATACTTCCTATTGGAAGGTCCAAAAATCCAACCCATACTGACTTGAGCTCCAAAAAGAAAAAGTCCAGAGATAGATGGAGCTTCAGGCCATGCTGGATGCAGATGCTCAAGTGATGTCTCATGAAACCTGTGTTTCTCCGTTTCTTCACCCTGCTTTCCTTTCTGTCAGCTTCATTCTCAGGCTGGCCCATTATGCGCTGTGACAAGATCATCTCCAGCAGTGCCAGGCTTCCAAACAACCAGCTCAGCAACGCCAGTGGAAAGATTGCTTCTGCTTCCCATTGTTCCAGCAAAAATCCTGGGTCAGGCTCTCATTGGCCAGAACTGGGTTATATGCCTATGCCTACACCAATCACTGTGGACAGGAGGGTGGGATTTTCTGGATGGGGGCGTGGATTAGTCTCCTTCCCCAAAGCAAGAGGTGGTGTCTTCTCCTGGACTGTGTATTGGTCAGGGAAGCAGCGTCACTGTGAGTGATTATCCCACAGGGTAAGGGATTTATTATAGGAAGTAGGCCTCTGACAATTATGGGAGGAATCGGAGAGTAAAGGCTTGTAAGAGGACTTAGAGAATCAGAGAAGAATCACCTGTCAAACTGAGAAACGAACCGTGTCCAGCTACAGAAGTGAAACTGCAAAAGGAAGTTCGTGGAGAGATCTATAGGAGCAGTTGCCTCTGCGAATCTACAGATAAGCATCTGGTCAGGAGCTCAAGGCAGCTTTTGGTCAGCAGGGCCACCGGTTAAAAAAAAAGAGCTTGAAGTAGAATAGTTGAGAGCAAGGACAAGTTCACCAGTCACAAAAAGAGATAGTTACAATCTGGGTTGTTAAGTGTTTTAATAGAGGAAAGCATAATGGGTAATGGGAGTCCCAAGGGTTTGCTGATTCTAGTCTAGAAATCAAGGAAGGCTTCCTGGAGAAGACAACATTTGAACAGAGATCCGAAGAATGAAGATAGAGCCAGATGAACTGAGGGAAGAAGAGAGAAGAGGAAATAGCACGTGCAAAAGTCTAGAGGTAAGATAGGACTCTTGAGGACTAAAAGTAGTTCAGTCTGATTGGGGTGTAAGTAAGGATGGTCAGGGTTGATGTAAGGGGCCAGTGAGGGCCAGACTGCAGGTCTTATAACAAGGACTTTGAACCCTTCCCTAAGAGCAATGGGGAGTCTTAGAAGGACATGAAAAAAGGGAGAGGTAAGTGTCATATTTAGGTGTTGACAATTTGGAAATGGGAGGATTTTCTAAGTATCTCCCTTCCAGGATAAGTTCAAATACTTCCTTCCTTTGGAACAGCAAAGTGCCTGGAGGTCGGCATCTTCAAAGTTGTTGCAGTGGTTCATGGTATTCTCAAGGACCCAGGCTCTTCTCATCTTTCTGCCCTGTAATCTCCAGCAGTTGGCATTTGGCCTCAGAACTGTCACCTGCTACTGCTGCTGCAGTGCCACACATCATATGATCACAGGACATTGATCAAAGCTGGAAGGAAGGGGCAGGGGCAAAGGGTTTCACCTCATGAAGCTCTATGTATCTTATTAATAAAGTGAACCCCCTAATTTCTCCTGACATTTCATTGGCTAAGAGCTGGATCATGTGCCCATTCTGGACTAATCATTGCTGAAGGGGAATGGATTACTGTTCCTATTAAAGCTGGATCATTATTTATCTGCTGGGATTGGAGAGCAACCCACCCTCCAAAGATCAAGGGATTTCTACCCCTAAACTGAGCTCTAAATCAGGGTTCTTTGGAGTGTTATGCTTGTGAAAAAATATGGGAGGAAGCCAAACTGGCCAAGGGAGCTTCAGGCTGGAGTGCAGATCTGATGGTCTTGATCAACTCAGTGGGAGTTACAGAACCTAGACTGCTCCTAGTCCTGCACTGTGCTCAGTCATCATTGGCTGGAGCGACTCAGGAAGACCATGGTCTTGGCTTGAAAATTGAGACAGATTCCATAGAAGCTGTAGCTGGAGGCTGTCAGCTAACAGCACTCTTCACTGGAGAATGGCAAGTTCTTCCTTGAAGCTGTGCCCTTCCAGGCCTGCCCAGTATCTGGCCTGTCTGTGCCCAAGGAGGTCAACCTTGAGGTGACACATCCATTTCTGCCAGGATCAGCATTGGATTTGACACAGGGAGTCAGAAAACCAATTGAGAGATTAGGCTCAATTCAGAAATTCAGTTTCTTTTTTTTTTTTTTTTAAAGTGTTTCCCCACACTGAATATTTTTATTATAGTAAAATTATAACTTGCATATATGCACAAAGAAGAAGATAAAATCAGTCATAATTTTTCCACCATTGAAAAGATGATATTAATAAGATCATAATAGCTAACATTTATGTGCCAGGCACTGCAAAAGACAACTCATATTCATTACCTCATTTAATCCCAACACTGCTGCTTAAGTAAGTTACTTAGTCCCTCTATGCCTCAGTTTGCTCATCTGCCTAATGGGGAGACACAATATATTAACCACATGGGTTGTTCAGTGGATTCAAAGAGTTAATCCGTGTGAAGTGCTTGGAACATTGCCTGGTTCAAATAAATACTTAACAGAGAGTAACTATTATTTTCATTACATGTTCTCATTTCTTTATCCACAATTCTGAAAAAAAATTTTTTTTAACTATGAAAGCCAATAATTTCCCAAAAGTCTGGTACCAAAACTTATTTGGGAGCAAACCTTTATTGTCTTATTGAGGCTCTTTATTGTCTTGTTGAACCCACTTAGTGTGAATATTCATATGTTTCATATCAATGTGTTTGATTCTGAGATTCTATAACAAAAATGGCATATATACCACATTACTTTTCTAAAATCTAAACATTTCTAAATTTTGAAACACTGATTTCTGATAAGAGACTGAACTTGTGCTATCAGTCCTCACGGCAACTCTGTGAGGTGGGTGCTATTAAAGTCCTTATTTTACTGAAGAGGAAACTTAAGTGCAGAGGCATTATATTCTTAGCCCAGGGCCACCTAGCTAAGGGATGGGAGAGGGAGGTTGTGAACCCAAGGCAGACTGATTGTTAAAATAGTTTCCTTTATTGCAAGACTTTCCAGAGCCTTTAATATCCTAAGATTCTCTGTAAATCTCCAGGAGGACGTTAGAAAATATATCATTCCCCAGACTTATAGACTGTGAATGTCAAGCTTGTTTTTCAGAGGAGATCTCCCAGTGCTAACACTGAGGACCAGGGAGGTCCCTTAGAGGAGATAAGGACTCCTGGGCCGACCAGGAGCATAAGACCAAACTAAGTGCACACAGACAGACAGGGAAATCCTTGGCGACTCCCAACCTGTCACCAACTGACTTCATAGGACTTCAAAAATATTCCTACTTCCTGACTTGTACAACAAATGACAAAACCATCTTTGAGGTCCTTTAGTATCAGGAACGCAAGCAGGAAAAATTCTGACTGTTCCTGGAGTTCCCAGATCACCTTCCAACTCTTTAGTAACCAAACTTGTCTTTTTTCACTGTCCCAACAGCCTCTCTGAGACTATTTCAGCTAGGGCCGGGCTTGCCAGATTCAATTTACTTCATGCACTTAAAAGAAATGTAAAACTCAATTGTTCCACTGACTTTGGAAGTTTTGCCTTCTAATTTCTGAAATGGTGAAAGCTGATCCAAGATAAACAAAATTCAAGCAAGATAAAAATATCCAGAAAACATAGTCTTCCTCTCATTATTACCAATTTTGCACATCTCCTTCCAGGTGAATTTTATACGTACATCAGTATATACTATTGTATCTGTTGAGATGCGTTTGGCTGCAAGTAAACAACAATATCCAACATTTAAGGGAGCAATGATATCATCAAGGATCCAGATCCTCCCCCCCTCCCCCGTTCTGAATTCCGTGACCTCTGGGCCTACACTTTGTGTCTCTTTTTAAAAAAAAAATTTTTATTGATTTCAGAGAGAGAGAGAAAGAAACATCAATGATTAGAGAATCGTCATTGATCAGCTGCCTCCTGCATGCCCCCTACTGTGGATTGAGCCCGTAACCCGGGCATGTGCCCTCACCGGGAATCGAACCGTGATCTCCTGGATCCCAGGTTGATGCACAACAGCTGAGCCACACCAGCCAGGCCACCTTGTGTCTCAATATTGGGCAATTCAGTAGTGTGGGTAGGAGGAGTATCCTGGAAGTCACTCCCATGCCGGGACAGCAGGCAGCACCTTCACTGTGCATAGAAGAGACTGTGAGCGCCACGATGACAGCCACTAAACCCAAACTGAATGGATTCCCCAATTTAGCTTCTCTTTAGCTGTTCCTCCCAAAATGCCCTGGCTCCCTGATGCCAGGGCAGGGAATGCTGGGAGTTGATGGTTTTGGTGATTGCAATTAAAACACCTTATCTTTGCTATTCTAGTCATGTAATGACTCCATGGACACATTGAAAGGGCTGGGCAATAGACTGGCCCTGAACTCTTGTTTCATTCTCATCACAGTAGAGCTACCTCCAGATTTAAGGAAAGCAGGACCAGGCTGGGAGATGGGATGCATGTAAAGAGTGAGTATAAGAGAGAAATCGAGAGTGATTCTAATGAACTTTCGGGCTTAAGCAACCGAGTGTTCAGTAAGGGAGGAAAAGGTTCTGGGGGTTAGGAATCGAAAGCTCAATTCTAACAATGTTAAGTTTGAGATTTCTATTAGACATCAATAAGTAACAGTTGGACACAAGAGACAGGCATTTATTACCTCCAAACTTCTTGATAAGTAAATCATACGTTTGTAGGTTGTTGGTTTTTGAACTTATAGCCAAAAGTACTCCAACAGATATAATATATGCATATACATATGTGTGTGTCTATATTTAAATATAGGAATCTATCATCTATCTATCTATCATCTATCTATCTATCATCTATCTATCTATCTATCTATCTATCTATCTATCTATCTATCTATCTATCTATCTATCATCTATATCTATCTATCATCTATCATCTATCATCTTCCTATTTATCTACCTGTGGTTCATGCATTCAGGGGATGGGAGACTAGCAGCTGTGGAATGGGGGTGGGGGAGAGACTAAAAGGCTTACTTTTTCTGAATACTTTTATTTTGTTTAAACAAGAAAATGGAGGCTTGGATGTAACTTGCGTAAGGTCATACAGTGAGTGGGTGACATAGCTGCCATTTGAAAGGAGGTTGGCCTGGCCTCAGAGTCCAAACTCCGTCTATTCTAACAGACTCTCTCCTAATGGAGCTAGAAAGGGAAATGAGTTCTTCCAGGAAAAGCGCTGATCTTCTTGCCTGCCTCTCCCTGGGCTGGCTCCTCAGATGTCTCACTGTGGCCTCTCCTGTGGCTGAACATCAATAGCTGCCTGAAGGGATTCCTGTCTGTGGCTGGAAAAGGCTGTGTGCACTCTCCTTCCCTCTGATACAAAAACCACAAAGCCTACGGCTACAGCTGCAGTGAAAGTGGTCCCAGAAGGCCCCCAGACTACCCACTTGTCCCAAATAAATGGATTTCTCTTGCCTTCCTTTACTTAAGGATTAGAGCTGCTTGGGATTCCAGTCGGAGAAGCCCAGCTCTACTACCACTGATGGAGCTATGTGCTCTTGGGAGAATTACTTACCTTCTCTGTGCCTCGGTTTCCTCATCTGCAATATAATATTAAAAACAGTAGCTATCTCACAGGACTGTCATGAAGTTTCAGCGAGTCAGCAGATGGGAATCACTGGGTTCTCTGTCTATCTGGCTCACCATTAGTCCACCTGCATCGCTCCTGCCTCACACACTCCCTCCCCGTACAAGGCCTTAGCACCAGCTGTTCCCTCTACCTGGAATGCTTTTCAGGTCTTCTTCCAAAAACAGCACCTTGATTTCCCCAAGGGAACTACAACCTCTCTCCTACTTTCTGTTCACGGTGATTAGCAAAGCTGATTCCATTTCCACCTGGCTCTATGCCAGCCCAATCACACCTTATCCCCTGAGGGTGATAAGTGGTTGGTTCAGAAAAGGACAGATGACCCCATTAGAACCAATAGGACTTCATTCTGGGATGTTTTGTTGACAGCAGTGAGAAGACAGATTCTCTTGGCCCTGTAATTGCTGAGAGGGCTGGAGCCACTGGTGCCATCTTGTCCCCAGAAGGAGAGGCTCACTGCTGAAATGGAGGAAATGTACCTGAGGCATTATTTTAGCCCTTGGATCCAACTATGCTTAAAGCTGATACTTGAAGCTAGTCTTTTCAATTAAGTGATCCAATCAACTTCTTTTTTTCACTTAAGCCGATTTTAGTTGGTTTTTTGTCACTCACGCTCCTTATTAATACTCCTCACAGTGAGACCCCCTTTTCGCTTGAGCTAGTTTGAATGGGTTCTGTCACTTATGACCTAAAGATCTTGGACTAGAATTAAGGATTGAGCTTCTATTCTGATGACCATGCTTCTGCTCAGTTCCCAGTGACTGTATGTTCCAAATTTCTGGCCTTACTTCCTTCTCTTGACGTTCTCTTTTGAGAACTTGCCTGAGTAAAAGAGAAGTGGGACCTCCCATTCATCAAGCAATTACAATTTTTTAAAAAAACATATCTTTATTGATTTCAGAGAGAGAGGAGAAGAGAGATAGAAACATCAATGATGAGAGAGTCATTGATCGGCTGCCTCCTGCACGCCCCACACTGGGGATCGAGCCCCGAACCGGGGCATGTGCCCTGAATGGGAATCGAACTGAGATCTCTTGGATCCTAGGTCGATGTTCAAAGCTGAGCCACGCCCGGCCGGGCAAGTGATTATAATTTTAATCCTCACGGCTGTCCTCTGAGGAAGGTATTATAACCAGCCAGAAGTGAGATGGGGATCAATGAAGGCAGGGCTATATAGATGAGGAAACTGAGACTCAAGTCACTGGTAAAGTGACTTGCCCAATATTATCCACCTAGTAAATAGCTGATTTAAACCCTGATCTATATGACTTCAAAACTGGCCTTTAACCACCATCTCGACTGTTCAATAGCAAGAATATGCCCATGCACAGCCACCTATCTAAATGATATGCATCAGAAGTCCCCTGCAGACTCCAAGTCTAGGTGTTTATCTTAAGAAACTGAAGTTGTGCTTTGCAATATGGAAAGTGAAAAACTGGAGACAACCTAAATGCCCCTGAGTGGGGATTAGATAAAGTATGATATAAGTTGTGCTAGGAAAAGTTATATATATTACAGGTTAATGGTGAAAGTCATAGGCTCTAAAATCAGACTGTTTTGAGTTCAAATTCTGACTCTGCTATTTACTAACTGCTATTTACTAGCAGTGTACTAGGGCCCCCCTGTCTCCACATCCTCCCAGCAGGAGTCGTTTGTTGATTTGTTGATGGAGCCATTCTGACAGGTATGAAGTGATACCTCATTGTGGTTTTAATTTGCATCTCTGATGATTATCGATGTTGAGTATTTTCTCATGCAATTTGTTTTCTTATTGCCCATGATTGCTTTGGCCTGTAAAGGCAGACCTGAGTTGTGACAGAGACCCAATGGCCCACAAGACAAGGTATTTACTAAGTGGCTCCTTACCTAAAAGATTTGTGGACCCCTGTCTTATTTGATTCTTATGACATTTTTAAGCCCCTTTGTACTAATGAGAAGACTGGGCAGTTATGCTACACCCAGGGTCACATGGCAGGAAAAGCTTGTCTTGGAACTCAGGTATCCTGGCTTCTGAGTTTGAGGCCTGGCCACTGGGCTAGAACCTTCCTTGCTAGCTTTCCCTGTGCCTGGGAATCCCCCAGCTTATGGCCCATCAGCACTGTTACAGTAGAGGCCGGTCCAGCATGAGAGTGGCCGTGTCTCCTCAGATGGCCTTGCGGGGCGCCTTGCCAGGCCCTTTTTTTCCCCTGGAGCCGAGCCTAGCTCACATAGGCCACTCTGCAATGCTGTGGGCAGGAGGCCTCTCTCGCCAGCAGTGTTTGGTTACCCCAGTGACATTCAATTGTTCCTAAGAGAGGAGGCCCATTTTTGGCAGCTCCTAGACCTGGATTCCAGGAAGCTCTGCCTGACTCCTTTTCTGTTTGTTTCCAATCAGCCAGGTCCCCTGTATCACTTTCCACTGGGTTGCGTAAGTCCGCCCGCCGCTCTCTCTCACTCTCTCTCTCGCTGTTATCTCTATACCACTCTGAGCTCATCACCGGCCTGGGAGGAAGACACGGGACCTACAGGGCAAGGGCAAGGTAGAGGGCATGTCAGCAGGAGTTTACTGCTGCCCACAAAGACCCAAATGGCAGCTTGGCCCAGCTTTAAAGTTTCCAGGGATGGGTGTCTTGAGCCCTGAAAAGAGACTCCTGGGGTGGCAGTTCAGCCCTGTGGATGAAGGACCCATGCCTGTGTATACACCGGCACAACCTCTTGACCCTTTGCAGGGTAGCTTGACAGGAGCTAGTGAGACAGGCCAGTAAGCCAGGACAAGTGGAAGAGGGAAACTGAGGCAGAGAGCTGAACAGACTCGCAGAGCAATTTACAGCAGATACAGAAGGTCACCTCCCTAGAAATAACATCTAGGCCTCGGTTGTATTTCAGCACCAGACCCAGAAAAGCAGCAAAGCCAGGTGGGTGACACCAGGACAAGGTGCAGTGACTGACAACCCCCTGCCCTGAGACTGACCGATCAGTGAAGACCACGGCACTGGAGGAGCACACCTAAAAAAACTGATAAATATTCTGCTGAAACCCTCCCCGAGGCCTCCCCTAAGATACACTTTTGAGAAAGATAAAACCTCAGAACAAAGGACCCAGCGAGTACTCTTCCTCTGGGGAGCACCCTTCTTCCCCCACGTCTTCCCCCACAGGAATCATCTCCTAAACTCTAAGGGGCCCCACCAGACTTGCAACCTGGGAAGCAATGGGTGGTGGCGGCTCATAGCGGGCTAGTCCCCTGAACCTGACCCCAAGGCCCCCTTTTCTCTGACTTCCCAGAGAGCTAGGGCAGCCCAGCCTGGGCTCTCCTGCTGCTTCTTCTATACTAAGCCCTTTTTGGTTTTATTCTTTAATAAGCGTTCCCTCATAGTCATCTGGACTCGTGTTGTGACATTTTTCCTTCACGAAGTCAAGAACCCACACACTACAGGCCGGCCCTAGGCAGACTCGCTTAGAGCTAGGTCCCCTTTCCAGTAACACCAGGAAAATTGAAATTAAACAAACAACTCTGGAGGCAAGTGCCTGAGTTCAAATACTCGTTCTGCCACTTACTGGCTGTGTGACTTTGGGCAAATTACTGAATCTCTCTGTGCCTCAATTTCTGCATTCATATTTTGGAGATAATAAAACCTCCCTTATTAGACTGTAATAACAACTGAATCATTGTAAATGGCTGAGTACAATGCTTGGCACATAATAAAGGCTCAATAAGTACAAGTGATTATGATTATAATTATAACTATTATCAATGATATTCACCAGAAAGAAAAGGTCATATATGTGCCCAAGAAGATATGAATAGTAATATTCATCACAGCACTATTTTTAATAGTGGCAGATTGAAAACCACCTAAGTATCTCTCTATAGGGAATGGCTAAACAAATTATGACATGCCTGCATTATGGAACTCTGGGCAGCAGTTATAAGGAATGAATCAGATCTATCTGGCCTGATATAAAAAGACTTCCAAAATACAGTGTCCAGTGAAAGGGAAGTGAGAAGCATATACAAAGCATGAAAATGTATGTAAAACACAAAAATGCAAAACACTCTAGGCGTAATGTACATAGCACCATCTGACATAGTTGTCACATTTAAACGTAAATTAGTTAAAATAAAATAAAATTTAAAATTCAGCTGCTCCTTGGTGGCATCAGCCACACGTCAAGTGTCCAATAGCCACTTGTGGCTAGTGGCTAGTGGATAGGACAGTGCAGACACAGAATATCTTCATCACTGTGGAACTTTCTATCTGATGGTGCTGGTCCAGTTGGGTAAAAAAGCCAAACTAATAAAAAGCAATTACCTTGGCATGGAGGGAGCAAGGATCACAGGATTGCATTTCTCTTTTTTTTTTTTCTCTTCCTTTTTGTTCATCCTCACTCGAGGGCATTTTTTCCATTGACTTTTTAGAGAGAGTGCAAGGGAGGGAGAGAGAGAGAAACATCAATGTGAGAGACACACATCAATTGGCTGCCTCCTGCACATGTCCCAACAAGGGCCAGGGATTGAGCCTGCAACGGAGGCATGTGCCCTTGACTGGGGATCGAACCCATGATCCTTCAGTCTGGGAGCCGATGCTCTAACCATTGAGCAAACCGGCCAGGGAAGCATTTATTTATTTTTTTAAATATGTATTTATTGATTTCAGAGAGAGGAAGGAAGAGGGAGAGAGAGAGATAGAAACATCAATGATCAGAGAGACATTGATCAGCCATCTCCTGCACGCTCCCCACTGAGGATTGAGCCAGCAGCCCGAGCATGTGCCCTGACTGGGAACTGAATCACCATCTCCTGGATCATAGGTCGATGCTCAACTGCTGAGCCACGCCGGCCAGGCAGCATTTATTCTTTCAACAGATATTTATTGACACTCTGTTCCAGGCAATATCCTCACACTGCGACCACAATTATGAATAAAACAGGCCCAAATCTCTTGACATTCTGCATCCAGGGGGTGGTCTGTCAAGTGGAAATGGGTGCTGAAATGGGTGCTGAAAAATAGAGCAGGGATGTAGGTAAAGAACACTGGAAGATGACACACGGTGGTCATTGAACACATTTTTTTCACTTACCTGCATTTTTTTAGAAATGAGAAGACTGCTTTATTTGTGTAATTAAAAATTTATAGAAGGAAATAGAAGTACCTCAGCCCTGGAGAGAGGAAACCTGGATTCCTGCCTGGTTCTGTCCCTAACTTGTGTGCCCTGTGCTTTAACCTTTCTGGTCCCCCATTTCTTTATCCCAATGGGCATTAGACAAGGGCTCCGAGGCTCCTCTGTCCTGTGGTTGGATGCTTCCACAAGTCTCTGCACCTGTCCAGGAAGCCCAGGGATAACTGGAGACCTTTGGAGGTGTTAACATGTAAAGACTCTGCAGGAATCACAACAAATTAAGGAGGAGGGGTAGGGGGAGGAAAGGAGGTGGGGAGATCCCCCCCACTCCACCCACCAGTCAGCAGAGGCTGGGAGCTTTGCCTGAGGGCTCTCTGTGCACCCAGGTTAAACCAACACAGAATTCTTGAGAAATTCCTGTTAACAGTAGTGCAGATAGAAACTCTGTAATATAATAGCTAATATCGCCCTGGCTGGTGTGACTCAGTGGATAGAGCATCGGCCCACGCATCGAAAGGTCTCGGGTTTGATTCCTTGTCAAGGGTGAGTACCTGGGTTACCTGGGCTGCAGGTTGGATCCCTGGCCCTGGTAGGGGCATGTGCGGGAGGCAAGTGCGTGTGGGAGCCAACCGACTGATGTGTCGCTCTCACATCAATGTTTCTCTCTCTCCCTCCCTTCTCCTCCCTCCCTCTCTTCCACTTTCTCTAAAAATCAATGGAAAAAATATCCTTGGTGAGGATGAACAATAACAGAATAATAATAATAGCTAATATTGATTAAGCACTGACCATGCTCTGGGCATCCTTTCTGTGGAATAACTCATTTAATCCTCATGACAACTCTATGGAGGTGGATACAATTTATCAAGCCCATTTTACAGATGGAAAAAACCTGAGGCTCCAACAAATTATATAACCAGATTATTGGGTGGAGGCCACCCAGAGGCCAGCCTCCAGAGCCCTAGGTCTTACCACCATGCTTCAGTGCCTGCTGTTTACAGTCAACTAGAACATAAACAGAAGACATAAAGGCTTTTGCTTGTTTAAAGCAATCCATGCATGTGTTCTGGGTGCATAGACCAAGTGAGGATTAATTCTGATTGAGGATGTTGGGTTTTCTTGTTTCTGCCCTAACCAGCCACTCCCCAGAAGCCAAAAGAATCCTGTCAGACCATAAACCTCCCATGGCTCCCAGCTTATTCATTATAAAAACCTCACCAGGATCAATGTGGCCTTCTGTGATGGCCACCACCCTCTTCACCTCTGATCTCCTCCTGCTCCCTCGCACTCCTCTTCAGCTAGTCGTTCACCCAGTTGCTCCACCTTGACAGCTTGGCACTTCCTCTGGGTGTTTATGAGCTGTAACCTCAGCCACTGAGGCTTCTTGGTGGAGGTGAGGTCTGAGCTGAGGCTGGCAGGGTGTGTACGTGTTAGCCCTCAGTGCATGGGAAAGGGAGGGGAGGCCTTCAGGGAAAAGGCGAGAAAGAGAGGGAGAAAATGAAAATGTTTCATTCAAGGGACATAATGAAAACCTGCGAGGTCCATGTTCCCGAGAAGAAGAAGTGAGTGGGAAATGGCAAGGAGGAATGAGAAAGGTGGGCAGAGATCACTTCATGCAGGGCCCGGCACAAGAGTAAGGTTATTTGGATTTTTTCTTGAGGGCAATAGGGAGCTATGGAAGAGTGCTGAGCCAAGGAGGGGTGCATTTGGATTTGCTTTCCCCCAGCCCACTCTATTTTTCCAGGATGCGCTTGGCTGGTCATGGATTGCCATCTGTTTTAGCTATAGGTGACCCTGTCTCAACTTCATCAATAATTCATCCAATAATTTTTTTAAAAAATTACTTCTTTTCCCCTCTTGAGGTGTGTGTGTTTAAAGCAATTTTAGGTTTACAAGAAAATTCAGAGGGAGGTATAGAAATTTCCCCCATATTCCTTGCCCCTCCACATGCGCAGACTCCCCCATTATCAACATCACTCACCAGAACGGCCCATTTTTTTACCCAGGATGAACCTATGTGGATACATCATTACCACCCAAAGTCTATAGTTTATCTTAGTCGTACATTCACTCTTGGTTGTACATTCTATAGGATTTTTTTTTTTTTTTGCTATTACGACCCATGCAATAAATAATTCCATACAAATGTCAACTCACAGATATGCAGGATTATTTTGAGGATAAATTTCCAGAAATGGATCAAAAAGGTATACGTATGTATTATTTTGATTGATTTTGCTAGGTTGCCTCTGGAGAGGTTGTGGTGATTTATACCCCGCCAGGAATCGTGAAGGTGCCTGTTGCCTCAAACTCTGATCACCCAGCATGTTATCAAGCTTCTAGGACTTTGCCAATGTGATAGATGGATGGAACACACTGGGTTCTGTAGTTTTCATCTGCATTTCTTAGAATGAGAAGAGCTGAGCAGCTTTTCATATGTTTACCAGCCATTTGATTTTCCTTTTCTGTGAGCTGTCTGTTTGCGCCCTTTGTTCATTTCTCTATTGGGTTGTTGTCTCTAAGAGCTCTTCTTACAGGAGGAAGAGTAGCTCTTTGTGGTATGAATTACAGGAATTTTTCCCTGGTTTGTTATTTGTGTTTTGACTTTGCACATGGCAGTTTTTTCTCCCCCGTCCCTCTTGTGTACTCTCTTTTCGCCCTCTCTTTGCTCATAAACTTATTTATTTTTAATTTTAATTAATTAATTAATTATAATCCTCATCTGAGGATATTTTTCCCATTGCTTTTCAGAGAGAGAGAAAAAAACAAACAAACATTGATGGGAGAGAACATTGATTGGCTGCCTCCCGCACGAGCCCCAACAAGGGTCAGGGATTGAACCTACGACCGACCGAGGTACATGCCCTTGGCCAGAATGAAACTTGGGACCCTCCCTCTAGTCCACAGGCCGACGCTCTAACCACTGAGTCAGATTGGCTAGGGCTAACCTTTTTTTTAATGTAGTCAATATATCAGTCTTTTATGGCTTCTGGACTTCGAATCATAGAAAGTCCTCTTTCATATTTTCTTTCCTTTTAGGATGAATGCATTTTATTTTATTTTATTATTTTCATTTCATTTCATTTCACTTCTTTTTTTCTTTTTTTTAAGCCTTACCCAACGATGAGAGGAAGGGAAAGGGGGGGGGGAGACACATTGATGCGAGAGAGAAACACCGATTGGTTGCCTTCAGTATGTGCCTCGACTGGGGACCTGACCCAAAACCCAGGTATGTGCCGCACTGACCAGGAATCGAAGCAGCAACTTGTGTGTGCTCAGGATGACACACAAGGAACTGAGCCACTCCAGCTGGCCTCATCTTTTCTTATAGTTTCATTGTTTGTGTGTTTCACAATACAGCCAAAGGTTATCCTACTCTGTGTCTCATTCTGTTGCTTGCTGTTAACTGCTGCCTCATATGCCATCATGTGACTGATAAAAAACCCCATTTTATTAGCCTGTTCCCCTCACAATGGAATTTAGGTTGCTCCTAACTTCCTCAGTGCTGCAGTGGGCACCCTTGTGAATTTCTCCTTTTGCTCACTTGCCAGAATTTCTTTGGTGCACACACCCAGAAGTAGAATTTCTGAATGTAAAACAGCATCTGATTCTGGTCTTAATTTGCATTTTTTCCGATTAATCCTGAGGCTGGGCTTTTTTTCACGTGTTTATGGGCCCTCTGGGTTTTCTCTTTATTGCAGTAATGTTTCTTTAAACCCTTTAGTCCCTTTTCATTGAGGTGATTGTCATTTTTTCCTCTTATTGATCTGTGAGAGTTCTTTATAAATTCTGGATAAAATTCCTTTGTATATTGGTTGTGAATATCTTCTCTCGGCTTGTCACTTGTCTTTTCCTTCTGTGGGGTCTTTTGTCCTATAGGAATATTTAATTTTTATATAGTCCAATATGTTAATATTTTCCTTTATAGTTTGTGCTTTTTGTGCCTGGTTTAGGGACTCCCTTTCTCTCCAAGTTCATAAGGATATTCTTCTGTATGTTCCTTTAATCATTTAAGAGTTTTTGAAGAAAAAAAATTTTTTGAAATCTAAAATAGTGCCAAAGCAGACAGAGATGCTTTTATGTTCATTGAAATGGGGTATGGGTTAAGAAAATTGAGAAACATAGCTATAACCTCTGCCATCCCGTGGCCTCTAGCTCAGGGCAACATTTGCTGTCATGTGGGTTGATTGATTATGGCTGGGCTCTGGGCTGTTAAGATCCTAGACTTAGATTTTCTCTCACTGCCTTTGATCAACACCCCTCATTCTTGCCTGTGGCCCTGGGGTTTAGCTGTGGCTACAGCTCCTCTCTCTGGCTCCCATTTCTCTACTTAAAGCAATGCTGCTGGCTCAGAGCCCTTCCCTGGGACTCAGGGGATGCATACAGGGAGAGAGGGGGAAGGAGCAGAAACAGCTGTTTTTCCTCTTTGAGACCATGACAATATCTGATTCCTCCAGACACCTGCCACAACATAATGTCCTTGGCTAATTGGCTTTCCCTGTTGCCAACATGGGAGGCCTTCCCTCCAATGAGTGGGTGATATTTGGAGTCCTGTCCAGCCCTTGGGAGTTTGGAGAGTTTCTCACCCCAGCAGTGAATGAACTGAGCCCAGCTTTGGAACGTCAGCTTTCTGTTCAGGAGCGGAGCTGGCGGGGAGCAGCACTGGGCTTGGCTATGAGAGTTCTCTGACCTAGCCATGGGAACTCTCCAGCATCCAGGGCCATGTTAGGATCTTCCTGGCCTCTAGCATTCTTATTGTTGAGGCTCTTCCTGGGCCTCTAGCACTGTTACTTTTTAAGGCCCCATCCACCTCCTATTAAGCATAACAAAATGCAGCCTCATGGCCTTGTAGATATAATTAGTTGTAACCATGTGAGTTCATAGGCAGTTATTAGTTGACCTAATATTATATTTGTAGACATTCTAATTAAACATTGATTAATTTCAATTTTTGCAGCTTCTGTTTTATATTTTGTAGTCTATTATTTTTCAGGTCTCAAATATATATATATATATATTTAAATATGTCTTTTAAAAAGACATATTGATTTCAGAGAGAAGAAGGGAGAGGGAGAGAGAGGGATAGAAACGTCAATGATGAAAGTCATTGATCTGCTGCTTCCTGCACACCTCCTATGGGGATTGAGCCCGCAACCCGGGCTTGTGCCCTGACTGGGAATTGAACCACGATCTCCTGGATCGTGGGTCAGTGTTCATCCACTGAGCCACGCCAGCTGGGCAGGTCTCAAATATCTTTATGTGCACTTGAAATATTTGGGGATTCTGGGCTCTGGTCTATGGTGTCCATTGCTAAAACTGGCCCAGTCCCCAGTTTTCCTTCATAAGATCGAATTTGCCAAGGCCCCTACAACCCACAGACTCTCCAAGCACTTGCCAGGCACCTTCCAGTGTATTAAATTATGACCTGCTTTCAAATCTTCCTCTAGTAGGTGACATTGAGGGATATTTACAGAAATATTTTTGTCCTCTCAGCAGAATCAAAGAGTATTTGCTGGACCACTTCATCTGTGTAAAATCTGGATTGTGTTCTGAATCCTCTACATATAAAATCACAAGATATTTGCAGAATACTATATTGTGTATAGTCATGGCTTGTTTGCACTGTCCCCTCCTCCGTGTAAAATCAAAGAATATTTACAGAACACCCTCCTATCTGTAGACTCGTTAACTGTCAGTTTCCTATGTTTAGTGCCATAGAATATTTACAGAGCACCTCTGTTCTAGGTAGAATCAGGGAAATGAATGCCTCCTGTGAGTAGGATCATTAATCATTTGTAGAGCCCTCCCCAAGATCACCAACTGTTTGCATAGCACATTGGAAGACCAAGGAAGATCTTTTCCATCTATAGAATTATATAATATTTGTAAAGTCTTGGCCTAGGTATAAAATCATAAAATGTTTACAGGGCATTCCCTGTGTATAGAATTTTAGAGCTTGTGAACAACTTTTCTGTGTAGAGAATTATGAACTGTTTGTGAGGAACACTCTCATGTATACAGAATCATGGACTGTCTGCAGAGTCTCTTATTGTGGCCAGAATCTTGCACTATTTGCAGAACACCTGTATATAAAATCATTAAATGTTTGCAGAGCCTCTTTGCTTATCAATATGTATAGATTCTGTATAGATTCATCTGTATAGATTCAAGGAATGTTAGCAGAACCACCTTTTTCTCTGTAGTTGACTGAGCCCCCTACATTTAGAATCATGGAATGTTGGCTGTATGGACTCATGGAATGTTGACTGAGCCCCCTACATATAGAATTATGGAATGTTGGCTGTATGGACTCATGGAATGTTGACTGAGCCCTCTACATATAGAATCATGGAATGTTGGCTGTATGGACTCATGGAATGTTGACTGAGCCCCCTACATATAGAATTATGGAATGTTGGCTGTATGGACTCATGGAATGTTGACTGAGCCCTCTACATATAGAATCATGGAATGTTGGCTGTATGGACTCATGGAATGTTGACTGAGCCCCCTACATATAGAATTATGGAATGTTGGCTGTATGGACTCATGGAATGTTGACTGAGCCCTCTACATATAGAATCATGGAATGTTGGCTGTATGGACTCATGGAATGTTGACTGAGCCCCCTACATATAGAATTATGGAATGTTGGCTGTATGGACTCATGGAATGTTGACTGAGCCCCCTACATATAGAATCATGGAATGTTGGCTGTATGGACTCATGGAATGTTGACTGAGCCCTCTACATATAGAATCATGGAATGTTGGCTGTATGGACTCATGGAATGTTGACTGAGCCCCCTACATATAGAATTATGGAATGTTGGCTGTATGGACTCATGGAATGTTGACTGAGCCCTCTACATATAGAACCATGGAATGTTACTAACCAATCCTCACTTTTTATATGAAATGTTTACTCTGTATCCCTGCTTACATGCTGGAGAGAAGTGAGAGATGCAAAGGGTCGTGGCCAGGTCATGGAAGGTCTTAAAGATCAAACGAAGCTTAGACTTTATTCCTTAAACTGTAGGGAGCCACCAAAGTCTTGGAAGTAGAAGACTGACACAATGAAAATTATGTTCCAGAAAGCTTAATATAATAAAGGAAGTAAATAGGATAAACTGAAAGGTGGTGGCTTATAAAAAGAATTTTTCAAAACAAAACAAAAATTAAGGTACTGATTGATTTTACTAAACTCAATAATCTTTAGTAAACACTTTGATAAAATATTCATTCTTTAGTGCACAGTTAGCAAACTACAACCCACGGTCCAAGTCTGGTAACTCTTTTATACCAGTTCTTCCCATCTTACTCTCTCTTCAGAGGCGTTTTGTGGCCGAGGGTTAGAGCCCTGGAAAAGTCTGACCATAGCAACTGTGGGTGAGGCAGGAAGCCATGGGAGCCCTCATTCACTGCTGCAGGGAGTGCAAATTGGTACACCCACTTTGGAGAACAATTTGGAAACAGTTAAGCAGAAAACATGCATACCCTATGGCTCATCAAATCCATTCTTGTGTGTATGTGCTCTGGAGAAACTCTTGCCCTGACGCACAGGATACACACAGAAAGGCGCTGTTAGAGTTTTTATTGCTGTTTAACATCCACTCCAAACCAAATGGTATAAACAATAACAATTTTATTATGCTCATGGATTTGGAAAGGACACAGTGGGGACAGCTTCTCTGGAGCTTTTGCTGTGGAGACTTGAAGGTTCGGATGGCTTGGCAGTTGGGGGCTGGAATATCTAAAGATTTGTTCTCTCACATGTCTGGTGATTGATGCTGGCAGTTAGCTGGGACCTCTGCTGGGGC
The DNA here is from genome assembly GCF_054644295.1 of Miniopterus natalensis. Lineage (NCBI taxonomy): Eukaryota > Metazoa > Chordata > Mammalia > Chiroptera > Miniopteridae > Miniopterus > Miniopterus natalensis. The sequence continues at coordinate 74,598,480 of NC_142087.1, read as the reverse complement.
CACTGACCAGAGCACCTGGGCTTCCTCCCAACACAGTGGCTGAAGGCCAATCAACAAGTCAGTAGCTGCATTTCCTCAGAGTATGTGTAGTGTCATTTCCACTTCTTTTTATTGGCTATAAGTGATTCACAATCCCACCCAGATTCAAAGGGAGAGGAATTAGAGAACGTTCTAGAAGAGCATGGAGTTGGGAAATATTGTTGAGGCCAACTTGGGAAAAGATTCTGCCACAGGTGTTCATTGCAGTGGTGTTTGTACTGGCCTCCATCCCTTATCCAAACCCCTTGGGGCCAGATGTGTTCTGAAATTTAGAAAATCTTAGAATTTTGAAGGTAATATGGTACACACACTGAATATTTACAAAACACTCCTTGAGGGGGATGGGTCACTCTGTAAGTAAAAGCTCTAAATATTTCCTCAGTGGAACATATGTATAACAATAAGTGCAGTAAAGATTATAGATAGCTGCCAGGCCAGCATGGTTCAGTGGTTGAGTGTCAACCTATAGACCAGCAAGTCATGGTTTGATTTCCAGTCAGGGCACATGCCCGGGTTGCAGGCTTGATCCCCGGTGGGGGGTATGCAGGAGGCAGCAGATCAATGACTCTCTCATCATTGATGTTTCTATCTCTCCCTTCCTCTCTATGAAATTAATATATAAAAGAGTATAGATAGCTTTCTGTCTACCAAGGTCCAGTTTTGTCACTAAAGAAGTTCAGGTCAGGCCAGGCCTTGCTGCCAAATAAATTATGAAAAAATTTTAGGTTTCAGATTTTTCAGATTTTTGAATTGTGGCTAAGGATCTATGCATCACTAATAGCAAAATACTGGATACAACCTAACTAGACATCATCAGGAAAAAAAGACTCTAAAAAGTGTGGCCTAATTATACGCTGAAACACTATACAGCAGGGAAAAAGAATAAACTCAAGCTACATGTTTTATTGTGGATATCTTATAATGTTGAGAGAAAGCAAGTTGCAGAAGAGTGTATTTGTGATCAGTAAGGATAAGCCAGGTTATACAGTCTTGACAAACAGCCCCTATATCTGAGGCCTAAAACCGAGTTTTAGTTCTTGCTCATGCTACGTGTTCATCACTGGCCAGATGGGGTTTGATGAGAACCCAGCAGTTGGGGCAGCTGCTCTGTGGAAAATTGATGGTTATCGTGGCAGAGAGAAAAGAGTGGCAAAGGACACACTGTTTCTTAAAGCTGCTGGCAGGAAGTGATCCACCTCTGCTCTGAGCATCAGTTTCCTCGGCAAGGAGGTGTTTAACCACGAACCTCATAGTCAATGCACAGCCACCTGGCATCTCTGGCACTGGAACCACTCAATGCTAAGTAAGGCTCCTGGGACCTGGAGAACAGTTATGCTCATGTCAATGATCTTTATCTGCTGACCGCCTCTGGAGGTTTGAACTGAGGTAGTCATTCCTCAGTGATATTATCACACTACTGGTTATTAGTATTTGTGGATTGTGCAACGGCTTCCCCAAGGCGGGTGGCTGAAACCTTCTCCAGTAGGGTTTGAGAGGGTGGGCAGGACACACAGGCCCAACTGGTGCTCTCCTGGCATTTCTCCAGAGACCTCACTTTCTTTAGGCTACTCCCCTCCTCTAAAACCTTTAAGGGCTCCCTATGGCCCACAGGAACAAGTGTAAGAATAGTGATAGCTCCCATTGACTGAGTACCTGTTACATGGCAGACACTTTATAGACACCATCTCAAATCCTCACAGCAACCCCAGGAGAAAGGAACTGTGTGATCTCCATTTTACAGATATGGACATGGAGGTTCAGAGGGGTGAAATAACCTGCCAAATCACAGAGTCAGGGGAAGGAAGAGGCAGGACTGGTTAGTCATCAGATCTTTCTGATGCTGGGGCCCCTGCTAAGTTACAGGGTCAACCCCCCCATCCTTGTCTTACCCCTCCCCTTTTCCTTTTCCTCCAAGGGACCTGCTGCTCCAGCCAGGCTGGCCTCCTCTCAGTGCCCTTGAGCAAGCCTGTTTCACCTCCCCTTCAAAGACCATCTAGAATCTCACCAGACACCTTCCCTGCCTGCCTGCAACATGAATCCTGCCCTCATTGCACTGTACCAGTTACTCACTTTCCTGTTCATCTAGTCTCTGGGCTTCGAGAACCTCCACTTAGTCACCCCTGCACTGTGCTAGATGCAAAGATACAGCAGAGAATGAAACAAAATCCCTGACCTCATGGACTAATGTTCTGACACGGGAGACAGAAAATGGACAAAGAAACATACATGGATAAAATAATGTCAAGATGAAAAGTGCTTCGAAAAAAAAAAAGCTGGGTAAGGGGATAGAGAGTTCTGGGGTGGGGAGAGGAAGATATTTTAGAGGAAAGGTCTCTTAGAGATAACTTTTGAGCAGAAATAAAAGTGCAGTGATCTCGTTTGACTGAAGAACTGACTAGTAAATGAATAAATGAACAAATGCATAAATGTAGGCTTGAGTGAGTTGGAAAGGGAGTGTGGAAGGAAGAATTTGAGGTAGGGACCCCCTCTGACATCTTTTCCCCCTCCTTTCATTAAAAAACAACTGAGTTTTTTCAGTGCCTTGCTATTTTAGATGGGACATGAGTAGAGATTGGTCAGCGGTGTATAGTCCAGATGTGGGAAGGCCTCCTCATTTCTTTTCTCAGGGGAACAGAGGAATTCCTTGCCCACCTAGGCTATGGTAGAGGTGGGTGGTGGGGGAATCCAACTGTAGCGGATGGTTGCTGTTTTGAGTTGGCTAGATCGCCACCATCCCCTTCCTGATTGGAACCCATTTTATATGAATCAAAGGGGCCAGATCTTTTTCCCTGTCCCAACGTGGTCAGAGGTATGCAAGTCTCTGAGATCTCTTCACCTCCTGGCACGCTGTGGAAGTCAGTCCAGTGAGTGCCACTTTACAGATGTGGAAGTGATGGAGTGAGGGCTTCCAAGGACATAATGCATCCAAGGCCAGTGAGGAGCCACCTTTGGCCTATTCACAAGAAGCCTCTCTTCCCTCCACTTCTAGAGCACCCAGCCTCCTGGCTTTGCTTCCTTTCCCTCCTTTTTCCTGGCAGAGTCACACTCTATTCTGCCATTCAAAGTTGGACTTCCCTAAGGCTTAGTCCAGGTGCTCCCTCTCTTTCTCAAAACCAGCGGCCCACAGATGGTATTGAGGTGTGGTTTTTATTTGCATTTTTCAAAAGACGTAAGCATCTTTAATTTATCTTTATTGTTGACAGTATTACAAATGTCCACCTTTTCCCACCACTAATCCTTTCCACCCTGCACCACACTATTGTGTGTGTCCATGGGTTACGCATGTATGCATACAAGATCTTAGGTTAATCTTTCCCCACACACCCACTCACCCACCTCTGCCTTCCCTCTGAGAATCAGTCTGTTCCAGAAAGCATCTTTTCATATGCTTACTGGCCATTTGGATCTCTTCTTTTATAAGAACCGTATTCGTCTTTTGCTTGCCTTTTTTCCCCTTTTCCTTACTGGATTGTTGCTCTTGTCTTCATAATATTTTGGATGTAAACTCTCTATATTTCTGTATCTTCTCCTACTGTGCAGCCTATTTTTCCCCCTTAATAGTGTCTTTTGATGAAGAGAAACTGTTATTTGAATGTAGACTGGTCTATCAAATTTTTCCCTTTTGGTTAGTGTTTGTGTCCTCTGACGAGTCTTCACCTACTCCGAGGGCATGAAGCTATTCTTCTATGTTTTCATCTAAAAGCTATATTTTGCTTCCTATTTCACATTTAGAGTTACAATTCACCTTGAATTGGTTTTGTGGAAAGTGTGAGGTAGCAGTGAAGAGTCTTCCCCTCCCCCCCACATGAAGTCCAATTGATGTAATACTAGTTCAATTAAACAGAACAACACTGCAAGGTGCTTAGAGGGGTGTTCGTGGTACCATTCTTGCAGCTTCCCTGTAGGTTTCAAAATGTTTTAAATTAAGCGTTGGGGGAAATGATGGGGAAAAAAAGGCAGAGGGAGTATTGTAGATAAACAAATACTAAAAATCATTCCAAATGCAATGTGTAAAACTTGATTTGATACTATTGAAAAGTAAACAGCTATAAAAGACATTCTTTAAATAAATGGGGAAATTCGGGAATGAATCATATTTTATAGGATATTATGGTATGATTGTTCATTTTCATAGGTTTGAAAATATTATTGTGGTTATCCAGGAGAATGCAATTTTTCTTAGGATTTTTGCTGAAGTATTGAGACATAAAGTACCAGTAAGGCAGCAACTTATTTTTCAATAATTCAGAAAAAATTTGTATATATAAATACAGATAAATCTGGAAGATCATAACAATTGTTGAATCCAAATGGAGAATGTTCCTTGTACTATTGTTTCAAGTTTTCTGTATGTTTGAAAATGTTTATTGAAGACATGGCAGGTCAGCTTGTTTTTGGCCTAGGGCCTCACCTCTGCTATCTCACTTATTCCACACCACTTCACAGAAACCAAATAGAAACTCAGAGGGGTTTGTGATTTACTTAAGGTCACACAGCTAGTTGACGTCAAGCCAAGATTTGAACCCACATCTGTCTGCGTCAAAATCCTCTGCTTTTCTTTTTTGTCACTTAAGCCTCTTCTCTCCCATCTCATTTTCCAGGGTTGATGGAGCTGGTGAGAGCTATGTGTGTTTACTACACGCACCGGACTTTGCAGATATTACTCAAATCCTCACAACAACCTGATGCAGTTGTTAACTAATAACATCTCCCATTTTACTGAGAGGCACAGTGAGGTTAAGTAACCTGCCTAAGGTCACTCAGGTTAAGAATGGAAGGGCTGGGAGTCAGAGAACCTGGGCAGTCTGGTTCTAGAGTCCTCAGTTAAAGGATCAAAGGAACACTGAAAAGTATGTCATCTTTAGGAATATAAAGCAGACTATTGTTGGTTCTCACAGAATCCCTGCAAAATCCCCTCTCCTCCTGACTGCTTCTGGCATTCCAAGACAGTGCCCCCAGGTTCAGGGAGCTCTTGCCTCAATTCAGCTGGCAGCTTCTTGAAGCTGTGGCTGGTTCTACTGGTCCTGGCCATTAGTCTCTAGGGACTGCTCTGCCTTTGAGATCTGGCCCGGCCTGATCGAGAAAAGCAATGTTTTGAATATAGTCTCACACTTTCCTATGGAGTAGGATACCAATTTGCGTGCAGGATGGAAATTAGGGGCCAGATGGAATACGCAGGCAGTTACGACCTAGTGGTCAAGGATCTGCCTTGGGAGATAGGTCAGTTTTAATTTGAGCCCTTAATGCAAGGCTTTAAGGTGAATTGCTCCTCCCTCTAGGAGTCTGTTTCTTCTTTTTTTTTGACAATAGGAATAATAAGAGTACATATCTCAGGGATGTTGGGGGGATATAATGAGATAAATAAAACCCAGTATCTCTCAACATATGTCTTCACATTGATAACTGTTATCATTACAAACTCACGATTTTGCGGGATGTGGAATCTGCATAGAGTTCCAGCCTCATCCCTGCTTCTCTCCCTATCTTACTGGAGTCAATCTGGGGACAAATCAGGCTTTTTAACCTCAGGCCTTTGCATCTGCTATTCACTTTTTAATGTTTCAGTTCATGTCATCCGTTCATTTTGGCCTTTCTTGACCCCACTGGCTTGCCTCCAACATGTTCTCCTGTTTTCTTGCGTTCCTATCACTTATCAGTACCAGATATTACGAATTGATGTTTCTTTTTCTCCTCTCATTTGAATGTAGGTTCCAAGAAGACACAGATTCTGTCTGTTTTGTTCTTTGAAGTCTCCCCAGCATCAAGATCGGTGTCTGGCATATGTCCGGCGTCCCATACATGGTAATTGAATGAATGAGTGAACTGGGTGAATGAATGAATACTTAGCTCCAGATCTCGTGCCGCACTTGGCGACCAGCCGCTTCGACATTGCAGACCGCCCCTTGGCTCCCGGGTGCAGGGGTGCCAAAGCGCAAAGCCTACGGGCACTTGAGCGACGCTCCCCGAAAGCCTGGGCGGTGGCCGCGCCGGGAGAGGGGTTGTAGCCATTTGGCGACGTTCCCTGCTGGCGCCGAGCTGCCGCCAGGGCCGAGCGGCGAGCGCGCGCGCGCGGGTCTTTTGCTACGGTGCCCGGCGGCACTGGCCCCGCCCCGCCCCGGCCCGCCCCCCGCCGCCCGCCCGCCCCGCCCCTCCCCGCCCCGCCCCGCCGCTGCGCTCGCTCCGGGCCGCTCGGGCCCTCGCTTGCTTCATGTGTCCCGGCCCGCGGCGGCCGGCGGCTGGGAGCGGCGAGGCGGCGGCCGGCGAGACCCGGGAGGTGGTGGCCGAGGCCCAGGCGGCGGCGGAGGCGGAGGCCGAGGCGGCGGTGGACGGGAAGCGGCGGGAGCAGGCCCGGCCCGGCCCTCGAGCGGCCGCCCGGCTGCAGCATGCGCGTCCGCCGGGGGCTGCTGCGGCTGCCGCGCCGCTCGCTGATCGCCGCGCTCTTCTTCTTCTCGCTCTCGTCCTCGCTGCTCTACTTCGTCTATGTGGCGCCCGGCATAGGTAGGAAGGGGCCTGGGGCCCGGGGGGGACTGCCGCTCTGGCCACGAGGGAACTCCGGGAACCCCCGCCCTGCCCTGAGGGGACGCCGGCCCGGAGGCGACCCCGAGCCTGGCCCTCAGAAGCTGCTGGGACCCCGGCCTGACCCTCGGGAGACGCCAGGACATTCCCGCTCTCTGCGCTCGGACGGGCTCCGGAACTCCCCCCCCCCCCCGCCCCAAGCCAGCCTCCTGCCCTCCTAACCCCATCCCCTCGCGAACGCGACCTGCTTTCACACACCCCTCCTTGGCGCCGGGACACCCCCTTTCCCGTCCTTACCTCCCTGGAACCCTCTCTTCCCGCTTCTCGGTTCGATTAGTGCCGCTCCTCCTCCCCCGGGGTCTCCTCAAGCCCCCGTTCCCGGCATTCCGCGCACCCCAACCTCGCCCGCCCGCCCGCCCGCCCGCCCGCGGGTCCCGGCCGAGCGGCGAGAGCCGGGTCTGGAGGCGCCCCACCTTCCCGGTTGCCATCCATCCTCCCCCTCCCGCCTCCGCGGTCACTCCACCGTTTCCCTCTCGTCATCGCTACCCTTTCTTCCCTCCGCGTCCCCCCGTTACATCCACCTCAGGTCCTCCTCCCCGACACATCCATTCTCTCCCGAGCGGCTGGATCCCTTTGCTCGCGCAGCGCACCCCTCCCCCGTACGGAGGTCCGCTCCCCATTCGCTCTACTAACCCCGTGAGCGTCCGAGCCATTTCCCCGTCTCTGCCCCACCCCCGCCCGGCCTACCCCCAAGGGCACACTCTTGTCACCCCCACCTTACGCACCCCCCCCGTTCGTCTCAAGCCCCCACCCCCTTCTCCCGCCCCCTGCCAGTTTCTTCCTGAATGAAGGCTTAAGATGCTGCCCCAGCGCTTCCTTTTTCTTTCACTTCTGCCCTCTCCGAGCCTTGAGGGTAGAGAAGGTGGCCCTTCTGTATTCTCCGGTGCCTGCTCTGGGGTCAGAGGGAACATTTAAATTGGCCCTGGGGGAGATGTGATAAAGGCCTCGCGTAGATGGTGTCAGGTGGGAGGGAGGGGAGTGGAGACAAGATGGGTTGGGTACTCATTCTGCTCAAAGGCACGTCCTTTAAAGGAAGGACAGCCCCTGAAGAAACGGAACCCCTCTGCCCAAGACTTCATAAGACGACGGAGCAGACGTCTAGGACGTGAGGAGGGATTAGGAGGAACTGTATAGGGAGTGTTAAGGTCAGAGGACGTTGAGGTCAGACTTGGATTTGAGTCCCTGCCCTGTATGACCTTGGGTTAGTTATTAAACCTCAGCTTTTCTCCTCTGTAAAATGGGGTACTATTCCTAACCTCATAAAGTTTTAAGGATGGAAGTAGATAAATTTCCTTTTAAAACGCTTATCACTATACCTGATGCATAGTTTTCATAAAAAACACATACACGGACAAAAACTTTAGTAAAAAAAGGAGTAGATGGAAGGTTTCAGGAATGTATTTGCCTGACTTGGTGTCACCATGGAGCTCTAGAGAAAACCTCAGTTTAGGCTGAAAAATTATCAGGGGATGATGTTGAGGGCAGGGTAAGGAGAGTAAATTCTGCTAGAAAAAGTCTGGATTATTTGGATGTTAGGAAAAGGCTGATGGTTTAATTAACTATAGAGAAATACCATGTGGGATTGTAGTGGTGACTAGTGCATTCTGAACTAGCTGAATAGAGAAATTTCTAGATAGGGCAGGATAGTCTCTCCTGATTTTGTTAAAGAGTATATTTCACTTGATGGTTAGTATTGATGGTTTGTACTATAACTGGGTCTAGGAAGATAGAACAGGCAACATCAGATTGCCCTAGGTTTGTGAGGTGTCCAGTAGACAGAGTATATGGCCTGATGGATCAGTAGATAGGAATTTTGGCAGAACAAGAACAGGTTGAGGGAGGGGAGGGGCGGGGGCGGGAACAGGGTCGAGGGGGTCAGTGGGGGGAAAAAGAGGACATCTGTAATACTTTCAACAATAAAGGGAAATGAAAAAAAAAAGAACAGGTTGAGTAATTAGTAGAATTAATTGAGAAGAGCCCGTTAGCATATTGGATATTAGACTCTGATAAAAATGGGTGTGAAATGATGGATTTGGACCTAGAGGCAGCCTTGGAGCCATAACCCCTTTTGTGAAAGTGACAGGTTATTTCTGCTGTGGGTGCATAAATCAGGCATATCTAAATGGAAAAATATATCCCTCTGGGATTGTAATCACCCTTCTGATTACAAGGATTAGAAGCCAAATTCTCCAACAGAAATGGAACTTATCAACTTAATTAAAATTCCTCAGTGGTAGATTTTTAGGTCATTGGAACCCCAGTGAAAAGTGATGGGCTTTTACCATGCTTAGATTCCTATATCACTTATCACTGAAAAGGCTGCAAAGCACTTAAATTTTCCATTGTATCTCCTTAAATATAAGTCTTCTAAAAGGCAGATCTTCTTAGGACTTATATTCTGTTAGTGAGAGAGGATGTGGAGTGGTGTTAGGGTTCATGAAAGCATGGTTGGTTAGATTCAGCCAATTTGGTGGTTTTGACTAGGCTTTCCTGTTAATGAGCTTAATTTTTCAAATGACCAGGTTTGGACAGTGGCATGGCAAATCTTTTTAAAAGGTTAAGGCAGTCTAAAAAACTAAAAGGTTTATGTGCTTTGGGATATGAAGACCTTATTTGAGATAATTATTAAAATGAGCTTAGAAAATAATATTAGGTCAAACCCTATGAAATTTCTGTGTTTGCAGGGAAAATACAGTTTTATATAATGGCGGTTTGGTATGGCTCAACCTAATACATTTCCAAGTAATGACAATTGTTTTCTGGCATAATGGAAAGTGTCAGACTTGTATTTCCTTCCAGGTTTAATTTTTTCCAGTCCTCTCTTTTGATTTGCTTTATATACCCTGTGGCCACATTTTGCTCAAGGGCTAAAGAGAAACTATCACTCCAAGAGTGTGTTACAACTGTATTCAGAAATAGGTAGACTTGAATTTGAGATGAAAAAAAATCATGTTGGTTATAAAAGTTTTAAAGTTGTTCATATAGTATAACCCAGCCACGGTTTCAGCCTAGCCATTAACTTAATACTTTTGAGATCTAATGCTAACTCTTAATGTCAATGACTCATAGTTTCAAAGCAAAGGGAAATTTTCCTGGACTTGAGGGTCACCTGAAATGGGAGGATGTACTGTTTGACCTAGGAGATTGGATGTGAGGAAAATTACTAAATATGACTATAATAGATTTGTAACAAATACAGAGGACTCTTAGCTACTTTAATATCCCTATCCCAATCCAATTAGTATTTTTTTAATATGGCTTCATTGGACATTATGTTTTTGTTAATTCAAAAGTAATGTTTTATATCAGCAGTTTAAAAGTAGAAATGAAAAGGATGGTGCAGGAAGTGTGATGGAAGTGGTGGATTTGAAAAAGGAAGAGGAAGGTGATAGGGTGATAAAAACGCCTCTTTCCTCGAGTTCTCTGTGCCCCTCAGCCTGAGTGATTCTTGTTTATTTAATCACTTATTTTACATACACTGTTGAAATATCCCTGTTCCTTTCAGGGTTCTGAAGAAAACTTTGAACTTATTTATGATCCTTTACCTTAGAAAAGACCTAAGAGCTCAGAGTACTTCCACATTCCAGTCTGACCAGGTCTTTTAGGAGATATGTGAACTATTTATAGATGTACATATGAAGTGTTGATTTAAAAACATCTTCATGAGTTTATGATGCCATCACATGGGAAGGTTGTATAGAGGTTCCTGACCTTTGCAAATTGTTAAATGTTGCCAATTTTGAGAGAGGTGCCTGTGCATGGTTAGAGGTAATACTCTATGCACTGATGAAATTTTATTAATTGCAATTCTACCATTTAAACTAACATTTCTTTTGTCCTTTGATAATGGAAAGGAAATGGGGAATGGTTTTTCCGTTTTGGCCTGCTTAGTTCCAAGAAAAGTTTGATTTATGGCTGGCTTTTGGAAAGCAGGAACCAGTAATTCTAATCCAACCTGACTTGACCAGATGACCTTGAGCAAGTCACTTGATTCTCTGATCTGCTTGGCACAAAAAAACAAAGCTGGTTGAAAAACTAGAACTACATCATAATCAAACTTTTAATGAATTGTTTTTACATATAGAAAGTTGAGAATTCATCCACATTCTATACGAATACTAGTCCTAAGATTTTAGATAAGATACATGTTTTGTATAACCAAATGCAACTTTTTCTAATAACTGCAGGACAGTTGCAGATTTCCCCCAGGTTAGTATTGTATGAAAATAGCTGTTTCTCATTGTTTCTCACATGAAAATGTGCTCTAAATGCCTCAATGCACTTAGTTCCTGAGCTTTTCTGGAATGAAATAAATGTGAAATGTGGATTATTTTATTTTAGAAAATTAAGAAGCCTCACCCTGTTAAAGACACCCCCTCTTTCCATATGTGCCTGCATATGCACACTTACATGTTTTCTTCGAGTATTGTGTCATGTCATTCTTCTCAGAAGGAAACCATATTTGGAGAACAGGTTGGAGTTATAAATCTGAACAGCACCTTTTTGACCAGGACTTTGGTCATGTTTTATGCCCTCTTTGCAGAATTTTGCTATGTTGGAAACAAGGTTTTGGGTTTGGAGTTGAAATGTCTTTAACAGTGAAAATCTGCTAGACTTGGACGCTTTTTGGAAGCAGCCGTTCAGACAGTATCAGTTACTTTTCCAGGCCATCAGTACTCAAGCCAGTAGATGATTCTGCTCCAGTCCAGTTTCCTGCCCCATGCTTGACAGGCCAGTGGGAGCAGCCTACAATAAATCACCTGGAAGGAAGGTCTCTTTGTGTTGCCGTGACTCTTTAGAGCTCTCAAGGGAGTAAGAATTCCAAAGCATAGATCCAAAATGCTACTGACCTACTTGCCCTAATTTTACAGTTTTTTAGATCATGGAAGATATGTTGAACACATCGAACCATATAAAGCAAGCAAAACTTTAGCAAGCAATAAGTAAGGAATGCGATGCTGCTGAGGCCTGTCAGAGAAATGAGAGAAAACTGGAGGTTAACGCTGGCCAAGATAAAAGATAATCTGAAGCAAACAGATTGGGTGTTGGCTTAAAAGAAATTAATGGCGCTATCATGAGAAGAGGGAGGCTTGTGTGTACTATTAATGAAAGGGCAGTTACTCTTTAGTTTCTAATACTAGCGACATAAAGGAATGTGTTTCTTTACACACTATGTGTATTTTTGTGGAACGTTGTGAGGATATTAAAGGAATGTAAGATCTGTGGATCAATAGTACAGTATTTAATACAGTATGAGTGCCTATCATGTTACCAACTATGGGAGTTAATTGAATTCTAGTCTGTTGACTGCTTTTTTTATAGATGATCATATAAACCCATGTCGAGTCATTAATTTGCCTCAAGCAGAAAATTATAAGATATTCCTGAGGCAGATACAATATGGTTGAAAAGGCAAGATTCCTCACAGGAAACAACTGGAGAAAAATAGAAGGTAGTATGTAATCAAGTGCTAAATTGTATGATACTGACCCATAATGAGATGGGGTTCAGACAGGTATTCATGCATTTATTCAGCAGATAGTTTTTTTCAATTCCTCCTCTTGTCAGATACTCTTTTGTGTATTGGGCAGTGTAGAAATGAATGTGGGGGAGCATTTCTGGACGTTTTTGTCCTTGTGGTGCTTTTATTCTAATGGGGAGACAGCCAATATACAAGATAATTTCAGACAGTGGCAAGAGTGACTGAGGGTCTGTTTTAATATATATCTTTATTGATTTCAGAGAGAGGAAGGGAGAGAGAGAGAGAGAGAAACATCAATCATGAGAGAGTCATTGATTGGCTGCAGCCCGAAACCCGGGCATGTGCCCTGACCAGGAATCAAACCCTGGTCACCTGGATCCTAGGTCGACGCTCAACCGCTGAGCCACGCCCGGCTGGGCTGAGGGTCTGTTTTAGATTGAGTGGTTAGGGAAAGGCTGATTGAAGAGCTCACAGGCCTGGGGGGAGTGGTTGGGGTGAGTTTGGGGAGCACTCAGTACATGTAAAGGCCCTGAGGCAGGGATGAGCTTGAGTGAAGGTTGACTGGATTTTGTGAGTGAAAGGTGAGTGAGTGGTAGGAGATGAGTTCAGAAAGGTAAAGGAGGGGTCAGCATCCTGTAGGCCATGATAAGAACTGTAGAATAGGACTGAACTTTTAACTTAGAAATCAGCCTGACCTAGATTTGAATCAGCCCTGAGTGGGCAAATCATTTTCAATTTTCTTATCTGCCAAATAGAGGATATACTCTCTTTCTGAGTGTTGTTGTGAGAAGTAAATGGAATATGCATTTATAATGGCTTAACACAGAGTTTGACACAAAGCTCCATATTTGTAATTATTATTTATAACCTCAGATGTCCAGTTGGTCTAATGCTAGTACTACACTGAGAGTTAGGAGGATTTGGCTACAGTCTGACTTTACCAATAACTAGATATAAACTTTTACTTCAGTTTTCTCATCTGTAAACTTAAGTAATTGGACAGATTCTAGAGTCCCTTTTGCATCTGATATTAACATGATTCTGAGCAAGTGTGAGTTGAACCTTGAATTATGAAAAGGAATAGTGACTTCTGTCACTATTAAAGCCACCCCATTTTTAAAAATTCAGATTTCAGATTTCTCATTCACTTAGTCTCCCACCTCTACTGAAATACTGAGCCATAGATTCTGCAGTGCTGCTGTAATGGTGAAGTATTTGTGTGTAATCATCAGACTTCACAGTTTCACTTTTGGGGTGAATAGCAAGTTCATACTGCAATACTATTGTTTTAAGACATAAATCTTAAAGAAGACAGATTTCTACACTGAAGTCTATCTTTGAAATTGTTGTGACAAAGAAAGGGGGGGAAAAAGAAATTTGTGTTGCCTTGGTCAAAGGAAAAAACTAAAAGAATTTTATGGAAATATCTTTTGGATGTTAAGATCTTCACCCCGTTTTGTCCTCTGGGTAATCCTTTTGAGTTTTAATCTTATAAATCAGTCCTTTCCTCTAGCTTCATACTTTTGCTTTTAAGCATGAAATAGAGCCCTGGACTCATTCCCTATTCTCAGTCCTCTAGGTAACTGGATGTTAAATGAAAATGAATATTACATTTTGACCCAGTAATTCTTTTTATATTGTGGCTTTATACTGGAGAACATTCATACCTCCTGCTGATCCCGTGAATTCAGTGTTTTCCCAAGCATGGGAATCACACTGAATAATTTAAAGTGCTATCTCTTCTCAAATTCCCCCTTTGCCTCCCTTCTTTTGTTAAGTGAGTAAGCAATTATTAGACTCTAGGTATTGTTCCTCCCCCTTCCCAGGTTACAGAAATATGCAGGTACTTTGCATCAACTAGAAGGGAACCTGGTCATTGTTTCTGAGGTACCTTACGTACTGTCATCAATTACAAACAGTGCTCTGAGGCAATTAGTGGCCTGATTACGAAGATGAAAAAGGTGTAGTATCAGGTACAGGAAAGTGTACATTGTAGGAAAGCTCAGTGTTGTGTTTTAGAACTTAAATTAATCTAGGGTATACTAGTGAGTGCAACTGTTTATTATTAAAGAGCTGAAAAACATTTAAATATCAGTAGAAAGGGAACTTTTTTCACCCTTCAGGTGGTCCTCTAAGTATGATTAATAGACGTTTAAACTTTTGCCTAATTCTCATGTGTTCAACACCCCTAAACTTAGAAAGATGGAAAAACGGGAATATTTTTTCCTCATAGAACTACTAATTGCCCCATTTTGAGGAGTTATGCTTTTAGGCACCAAGACTAAATTATATTCTTGATTGTGATGTGTATTTTTTCTGATCAGTAGACCATGGGCTGAGGAAGGTCAGACAATAGTGTTTTTCTAAATGTGTTGTGGTCATGTTTGTGTAGTTAAAATCTTTTATTCTAGTTTAGAAAAATCACAAAGTTGCCAGTTTAAGGAAGTTGGGGCAAAGATGATAGTAGACTGGCTTTTTAGGGTTCTTAATGTACTTATTTTGATTCTGTGTATTTTAAGTAAAAGAATTTACTCTTAACTTTTGAATAAAAGCTTATAATTTATAGAGAGAAGTTTTCTGGATTATAATTTCCTTGTGCCTAGGATAGGGCCTCCATTATATGCAATTAAATACTTAGTGATGCGAGTGAAGAAAACACTGAATTCACTGTTGCCAGGGCACGCCAGCCTCTTCGTTGTTGGATTGCATTTACCCTGAGGGGAGGAATGCTTTATATATATATATATATATGTTTTTATTGATTTATTTCAGAGAAGAAGGGAAAAGGACAGAGAAATAGAAACATTGATAAGAGAGAGACATCAGTCGGCTGCCTCCTGCACACCCCCTACTGGGGATTGAGCCCACAACCCAGGCATGTGCCCTGACCAGGAATGGAACCGGGACCCTCTTGGTTCGTGGGTCTACACTCAACCACTGAGCCACATCGGCCAGGCAGAATGCTTCCTATATTAATCCTGATTTTGAAATGCTTTGTTTTTTCTTGCTTTTTTTGTGTGTGTGCATGTGTGCAAACATAAAGTTTGCCATGTGTTTTGATCATTTAAATGTGCAATTCAGTGGCATTAATTACATTCACAATGTAACACAACCATCATCACTATTTCCATTACCCTAACTCTGTTACCATTAAGCAGTAACCCCTACCACCCCCTCAACCTAGTTTCTGTCTCTATGAATTTGCCTTTTCTGGATACTTCATATAAGTGAATCATATAATATTTGTCCTTTTATGTCTGGCTTATTCCACTTAGCATGATAGTTTCAAGGTTCATTTATATGGTAGCGTTAGCGTATGTCAGAACTGCATTCTTTTTATGGCTGAATAATATTACATTGCATGTCTTCATCTGTTGATGAACACTTGAGTGGTTTCTACCTTTCGGCTATGGTGAATAATGCTGCTATGAATTTTGGTGTACAAGTATGTGTTTGAGTCCCTGTTTTCAGTTCTTTCGGGTGTATACCTAGGAGTGGAATTGCTGGCTCATATGGTAATTCTATTTAATTTTTTGCAGAACTGCTAGGCTTTTTCCACAGTGGTGGCACCAATTTACATTCCTGACAGCAATGTATGAGAGTTCCAGTTTGTCCACATACTGGCCTACACTTGTTATTTCCTGTTTTTTCTTTTCTTTTGAGTATAGGTATAGGCATCCTTGAAGGTGTGAAATGATGGTTCATTGTGGTTTTGCTTTGCATTTCCTTAAAGACCAGTACTGTTGAGCATCTTTTCATGTGTTTATTGGCCATTTGTATATTAAATATTTTTTTTCTTCTGATTCTTTGAACACCAGTTGATAATTCTTTATTCACCAGAGCCTTCGTTTCCCCATGCCTTCCCAGTCCATGACACAGGCACAAGATGGCAGGTGGTGATGAGAAATGGGCTGCTAGGATGGTCCCTGGATGACTGGGAAGTATGTAGGTGTGTGATGTGAGCACAGGGTTATTTTTCCCTATTTCCTTCAAAACATTATCAGAGAATGAAGAAAGTGCTAAAGAATGAGGAAACAGAAAAATCTAACATGTAAAACCTGCTGGCTCCTGCAACTCTCCTGATAAAATTTGGCAATTTTTTTTTTTTGGTATCAGCGGAACTTCAAAAGTATTTATCTAAACGTGAGTGATAATGTAGTGATTAAAGACAGGCAGGTACTTACAAATTTTTTATATTTTGGGGCCTGTGATAAAAGAAAAAAATTACAACTTGGCTATACATTTGCCTGATTTGGCTATTTTCTCAGAGCTAATTTCATTAATCTCTACATGTTACATCCCTACAGTGATGAATGAAGCCTAAATCATATCTGTTACTTTTTTTAAAATCCTTACCCAAGGATATTTTTTTTTAAATGAATTTTAGAGAGAGAAGAAGGGAGAGGCAGAGAGAGAGAGAGAAATATCAATCTGAGAGAGAGATGGATTGGTTGCCTCCCATACGTGCCTTGGCTGGGGATCAAACCCGAAACCTGGGTATGTGCCCTGACTGGGAATTGAACCCATGACCTTTCGGTGCATGGGATGATGCTCCAACCAACTGAGCCACACTGGCCCGGGCTCTCTCTTACATTTTAACTCTTTGGCTAGGGAGCACAGCTTTAGGTTAGTAAAAAATGTTCAGAGTTTTGAGTGATTTTATTCTCCCGGGTGGATGTGTTCAGTTGAGGGTCAGTTCATCTGGGATTCAATTGGTGTTAACATTCCTTAATTGCCAGGAATAATAGTGAATATATTTTAATTGTAGACATTTAAGACAGCAAAAAAATTTTAAAGAAATTTTTGAAAAGACATAGTTCAATGTCTTACCCCATTGGGCCCACTGGTTGTGCCTGTTCTTGGTAGGGATTAGTGGTAGTGGTGCTATTCATATTTATTGGGAATGTTTCTGCTGTTTATCTCCTGAAGAGCGTGATGCTGATGAGCAGTACCTGAAGTTTCTTAAAATAGATGCTCTCAGGACCAATGGAGGAGGGATGCATTTACATGCTGAGGCCTCTTCCCTTAGACCTTGAAGAGTGTTAGACTTAGAAGACTTAGACTTAGTAGGTGCTCAGTCTATTTATTTGTCAGATATGATGAATCTTGTCTCCTCCCCTTCAGTGGCTCTCATTGCTCTTAGGATACAATTCAAACTCATTATTGTAGCTTATAAGGCCGTTGGTGACCTTGGCTTCTGCCTCCCTTTTCAGCTTCATTGTGCTCCTCCTCTCCTTTCCCTCCAGCCATGTGGGCCTTCACCTGGTTTCCAGCACAGACTAAGCTCTGTCCTTGTCTTTTTCACTGGCTAACTCCTATACTCCTGCCCAACCTCAGACCTCTAATTCAGTGTTAAATGCATGAGCCCCATCTCTCTTGTTCATTGTTGTAGTTCTAGTGCAAGGGTGGGGAATGTCCGGCCATATGGCCTGCAAAATCATTTGGCCTGGCCCTGCCAGGGCAACCACAGGCAGGACTCAAAATTCAATAAATTTAGGAGCTTTTTCATAGCTAATTTTTAAGTTGATGATTTTGTATGGCTCACAAATGGTTATAAATATCCAAATGGCCCTTGACAGAAAAAAGGTTCCCCACCCCTGCTCTAGTGCCTAGAACACTGTTTTGGCACACAGTAGATGCTCAGTAAATATTTTGTTGTCAGTGAAGTAAAGTTGAGGCAGCAAATCTGAGGTCCTAAAAGGTACGTCTAGCCAGTCCCCTGCTCATTTGAGTAAGTTAAAGGTTGATGTACTAAATACTAAGACTTCAAGGTGAGAAACTAAAAGAATTAAATAAAAACATGATGGATTTGTAAAAATGTTAATTATATTTGAAAGTATGATTCATAGCATAGTTTCAGATTAATTAAGCCCAGTGCAGTCAGATGTTTGGTTATATGGGTTTTTGATGACAAGTAGGAGTTTTAAGTTTTACCTATTTAGGATTCAACATGGACTTTAACCCTTTTAAGTGCTTTGTATCTTATGTTATATAGCATGAATATGATAATGCTTTGAAATTGAAAATCACAAATGACTGTATTAATGGTTTGTCTTGTACATAAACTTGAAATTTAGTTTAAGAAGATGGATAAACTAGGAAAACAGTCCTCATTTAGAATGGGGGCAGATGCAAGAAGTTTTACACATTGCTAGGAGCCTAGTTTCTGATTTTTAATTACAAAAGTATTTAGGTTAATGGCTTTGGTATTTTCTAATTTATGGTAATAGCTATTTCTTTATGTCTTGAATATACTTGCCTACCTTTGAGAGGGAGTTTTTGCCTAGGAAATGAGAAATTGTCTTATATTATGCTACTTTCAAGGATAGATGAGGAAGAAACACTTTCTGAAATCGGAAGTCTATATGGGTGGTATAGGAATAAATCTGTTATTCATAAGTAGCTAGTCTCTAGTGCTCCATACTATAGGATGGAAGGTGGAAATGACCTCTATTGCTGAGATTTTTCAGTAATAGCTTAAGCTTGACTAGTGGCAGGCTTTATCTGAAAGGGACAGGTGGAATCCTTCACTGTGTGTGTGTGTGTGTGTGTGTGTGTGTGTGTGTGTGTGTGTGAATGTGAGAGTGGGAGGGTGTGAAATGTTTGGGTTTTGGTGTTGGTTTGATATTCTGTTTCATTGTTAGCTTGCTTGCGTGCCTGGCTTTTTCATTCTGGTTTTAAGTATCCAGAAATCTTAAGATTTGTGTGAATTAAAAGATTTGGATTTATTTGAATTTCATTTGTCACTAGGGGTAAGAGCTACTTTTTTTGGTTGGCTTTATTTATGTTTAAGATAATGTTTTTCCTTAATTATTTTGTTTTGTTATAGAAAATTTTCAAATATATACAAAAGTAGAATGAATAGTATAATGGACCCCCATGAACAAAGGTAATTTTTTTGATGTGACCTTTATATTTATGAAAAATTAAAGGTGATAGGGCCCAAAGGACCCCCAGCCCCAAACAACAACAACAACAGTAAAACAAAACAAAAGTACAAGCTTTGCCTATTTTACCTGGATTTTTTAAGCTTTTGGATGATCGGATTTCATTTTTGTTCAGATGTCTTCTTGATCCAGTTATTGGAATGAGTGTTTCCTAGTGTATAAAAAGGGAAGCCCAGCTGGGCGTGGCTTAGTGGTTGAGCATCGACCTAGGAAGAGAGAGAGAAGACAGCTATCAACACAGGATTACTGTGAGGGCTTATTTAAAAAAAAAAAAAGTTTTATTGATTGATTTTAGAGAGAGAGAGAGGAAGAGTGGAGAGAGAAAGAAAAAAAAAAATCAACCCATTGTTTCACCCATTCACACACTAATCGGTTGATTCTTGTATGTGACCTGACTGGGGATTGAACCCACAACCTTGTCTTATCTGAATGATGGTTTAACCAACTGAGCTACCTGGCTAGGGCTACTGTGAGGTTTAAAGAAGAGAATATTTGTCAGATGTTTGCAAGTCTTGATACTAGATAGATAGATATTCAGCAGATAAACCGTTTACAGTTTCTTAGTCACAGTGCTAAGTTGGAATAGAGAGAGAAGGGCAAGGAAGGAAACTTCCTACTGTGTTAGCATCTCTGATGAACTGGTCGTGGTAGAGCAGGGTTGAAGCAGTTAATTACAACAAGTTTAATTTTTTCCATTACCCCGTCCTTCATTTGAACTCTGAAAATTTAGATCTGGAAGAACAAGGGTCAGCATGTTTGCAAAGGAGAAGTCCTCCCATGCTGTGGTGGTATTGCCAAGGCTGTGCTGAGCTGGAGGAGCAGGTGCTATGGCTGGGGATGCTGAAGGCTCTGAGGTGCCCTGGGAGTAGAGGATTATTGCTAACGTGTGTACCACCTGTGTTCTTTTGATTTCCTTGGCCCTTTTTTCTGAGAATATATTGCTAATTTCTGTAGCTATTCACGCCAGTTTGACTAAAGCCAAGCGGGAAGCTTGCAATGGAAAGAATGGCAAAAATAATTCTTTTAGGTCTTGTTTTGGAACAGATTTTGTGGTGTGTGTTTAGTAACATTCCCCAGTAGCCGCAAATTAAACACCACTACCAGTTTAATTTGGGTATTGTTAGTTCTATTGATTTAATAGTTCAGATATTAAAATAGTAAGACATTCTGCATAGATTGAAGTTATAGTTTCAAGTTGTGTATTGTATGTGTGAAAAACTGACTCTTTTCATTGTGATACTTGAGTAAACACAGATTATTTATGTAAGCTTGTATCATCAGACATATCCCAGAATCATGTTTAATTGGGATCTAGCAAATGTTACCACCGTTGTTCTGTTGAACAATATTTTAAAACTATTAAATCAACTTTAAGAATGATAAAAGAAATTAATTTATTTATAATCATCTTTTCATCACAAGTGTTTTCATTTTTTTGTTTTTGTCTCATCTTTATACACACACAGATATTTGAAAAATTTGCACCTTAGGAAGTGCTAGGCCAAGAGAACTGATTTTTGAAGGGTAATAGCAATTTAGTAAATGCTGTGTTCGTGCTAGGATAACTTTTACAATCTTTTTGCTATAACATCTTTTCCTGGTTGGTTCTGTGTTTCCCCACTATAATTCCACATAGTGCCTTGATATAAGATTATTTTTGGCAAGAAATTCTTGAAAGGAAAGCTATAAAGAAAATATACTTGCTGTGTTTATCAATATATGAAAAACTTGATGGGAAATTCTAGCCCCTTTGGTGACAAGTTGATTTAATCTCATTCCTAAATACTATTAATAAAATTAAATAGAAGAATTTCAAATTTCTTTAAATGTTATAGCAGTGTGGCTAATTTAATATGAAAGTATAATATTTGATCTACTCTTTTGATTGGATTCTACAATGTAGAAATAAAGGCTTTCTTGAAACCTATTTGTGCTTAGTGATTATTTTTTTCCAGTCTGGTAATTTTTGCCCGGTTTTCCCACTATAATGTGTATATATCTATTAGTATGGATCCATGCTTTTTAATTTTTAAAGTTTACTTATTTTTATCACCATAGGCTTGTGACTTTAATGTTACTATCATTATTTTTGTACATGCTCAGTTGTCCTGATTAGGCCAATGGGAACCCCTTTGCCCTGATATCTGTCCTTTTTAATTTTTTAAAAAATATGTTTTTATTGATTTTAGAGAGAGAGGAAGGGAGAGCAGTAAAGAGATAGAAACATCGATAAGAGAGAAACATCATGTGGCTGCCTCCTGCATGCCCCCTACTGGGGATCGAGCCCATAACCCGGACACGTGCTCTGGCTGGGAATTGAACCCATTAGCTCTTCGTTCATGGCTCTATGCTCAACCACTGAGCCACACCGGCCGGCTGACATCTGTCCATTTTACACATGCCCATCCTTCTTGAACACTTCCTTATTACCTCCTGGCCTAACAAGGTGTCCTGGGCACATTTTGTGCTTTCCTACCCCAGACCTAGAGTCGCCTATTTCTCCAAAGAACGCATTCTTTTCAGCGCAGAAGGGGTATTTAGAAGTCAAGATCCAGGTGCCGGGCGCGCTTATCGCTATTGGAGTGTTGTGACGTCTAGGCCATCTCAATGTATAGCGCTATGGGATATATGTATGCATACCCATGCACACACTGGCATCTATATTTAGTTTTGCATATACATATCCCTGTGATTTAAATCCTACACCTCGGGGTTCATTCTAGTTTTCTTCCTTTCCATATTTGTAGCTCCTCTTTGACAGTGAGAATCCTAACTCATTTTCCTTAATATATTTGCTCAATCCCTTGTATGTAGGTAGCCATGCGCCCATTTCCCAGTCCCTTTCGGAGATCCCTCTCACCCCAAACATAGTTCAGTTCTCTTTGCTGGGCTGTCCTTTTTTCTTCTCACCCCTCTTGAGCTCCCTTGCCCTGCGCCAGGCCATCTACCAGCATGTGTGCCCTCTGTGCCCCATGGGCTCTGACCCCCTGCATCAGGCTGCTCCTTCCCTGTGTGGACATTCCTCTGAGCCCTGCCTGCACTCTGGTGCCCCATCGCGGCACCCCCCCTTCCCGGCTGGACGCTCTCCTCTTTCTGGCTACGCCGCCTCACGCAGGGCAGCCTTCCTCATCCTGCTGTGGCCCATTGGGTCTCCCGTGGCTGCCCGTGGCATAGACACCCGGCCCCACCTAATGACTGAATTGTTCTTGGAAGAAAAGGGGAAGGGAAAGGGGCTTTATAAAACTTCTTGATGAGAACATTTCTTTTTTTTTGGAGAAGGGGATTATTCCTGACCATGTCACCTAGTTTCGCTTTCTGAAACTCACCGTTTCACCTTTTAGACTGTTTCTGTGTCTCTTGATGCACAGAATAATCTTGATTTCTTCCTATAGACTGCACATTTTTCGCTAACCAGAGGGTAACAGTGAAACATTTAGCCCACATCATGATGGCGAGTCTTCTCTTCCTCTTCAGTCTTTCCTCTGACTTAAAGACGGTGGTGTTTGAGAAATCCTGTTTCCCGGAAGTGACTAACCCTGGTCAGTAGTTTCCATCTTCGCTCTCCCCTTCTTCTAGCTCTTTGGTCCATCTTCCTGTCTCCCAGCATGGCAGTGGCAGCAGGTGCTGCCTCCACTTGTTGAGCCCTTTCTATAGGCGTTTTGTGTGCATTTCCCTATTAATTAACACCCTAGCCCCGAGATGTAGTGTTTTACAGATGAGGAAAGCAGGCTTGTAGAGCTAAATAATTTGTTCAAGGTCACATAACTTGTAAGGGGTGTAATTTGAACACAAGCCTGCTTTTTTTTCTTTTTTCTTTTCCTAGAGCTTAAGCTCTTGAATAAGTCTATGCTGGCTCTAGAGGATCAGGACACATTTGATTAGATCAAGTTTTTCACTCACTGTTTTTTATTTCTTTTCATTTAAGAAGAGAAAGTGGAAATTCTTGAAAGTTACAGTTAGAGGAAGAAAAATAGATGCTGTTAGCTGTCTGGAAATACTGACCCTTAAATGACTATATTACTGAATTAGGCCCAGAGGAGTGGTATTAGGTCTGAAGCCCAGATAAGTGCACTTTCTTTTCTGATCTGAGTACAATTTCTGCCTTTATACAGAAAGGGCAGTTTTAAGTATGAGGATCAGAACTTTTCTAACTTCTCTTTGGAAAGTAATGTGAAAATTAAAGTCTTAAGGTATACTTAAGCTGTCTGATGCTTTTTAAGAAGGAAGAGCGGCCCAGCCGGTGTGGCTCAGTGGTTGAGCATCGACCTGTGATCCAGATCTTGGTTTGATTCCTGGTCAGGGCACAGGCCTGTGCTGTGGGCTCGATCCCCAGTAGGGGGTGTGCAGGAGGCAGCCGATCAATGATTCTCATCATTGATGTTTCTCTCTCTCTCCCTCTCCCTTCCTCTCTGTCTGAAAAAAATCAATAAAAACATATATACACACATATATATGTGTATATATGTGTGTGTGTATATATATATATATATATTTTTTTTTTTTTTTAAAGGAAGAGCAGCCTAGACTTCTGCTGAGCTTACTCATTTTATCAGCCCCAGTTCTGGTTTTTGTGTGTGTGTGTGTGAATGGAATGATGTGACTACTTGTCATGTTGAAAACGGGTGTCCATCGTATGGTTTTGATGTATTTTCTAGGTGCAGACATTGTTTTGCACCCATCACTTTCCCTGTGACTGGTTAGGCATTTTTGAGGTAGCTGTGTGGAATTGGGGAACTTCCCCCAGCCTACTCCTTATGCAAAGAGTTGTGTGTTTTTTTTAATCCTCACCAGAGGATATTTTTTCCCTTGCTTTTCAGAGAGAGGCAGAAAGGGAGAGAAACACATCAATTGATTGCCTCCCACACGCTCCCCGACATGGGTGGGAGATGGAGCCTGCAACCGAGCTACATGCCCTTGACTGGAATCAAACCCAAGACCCCTCAGTCCATGGGCTAATGCTCTAACCACTGAGCAACCGGGTAGGGCAAAGAATTGTTCTTTATGCAGAGCTGCAGGCCTGCCTTGGAGTCAAACTGGCACCATAACCTCATTTGCACTACTCTAACCCTGGAGCTGAGCTAGTCATATCTGAGCATAAACACACTGACTGTCAGCCAGGCTTTTGAAAGTGGTGAGGAAAGTAAGCTTGTTTCTTGATGATGTATAATTGTGAGAATAGTAAGTGTATCTATACTCAGTTCTCAGACTTCTATGTATCAGAGGTGTAGAAAGCTAGCTTGCTTGCTTTCTGTCCGTCGTCTGTGTTGTGCTCTGTTTAGACAAAGAGAATTTGCCTGCACCTGGGAGATATAAATCTCAATGAGCTCTGGAGTCATACCTTCGGAGCTTATGTACCAGCTCTGCAATTTGTAACTCTGGGCAAGTTACTGAGCCATTCTGTTCCTGCATCCGTTTCTTCATGGGATGATAATAATTCCTACTTCATAGTGAAGTGCTTAGCAAGGTCCCTGGCAGTGGTGAGCATATCTCATAAATGTTAGCTGCTCCTGTGATTGATATTCTGCCTGTTGGGAGACTAATCTTAGGTGTGTTTTGGTGACTAATTCACATATATAGAGCATAACAGGATCTTGAAGAATTACAATATAAAAGAGTAGGGGAGGATATTCAAGATTACTGGAACATCTTCTGTACTTTATATGTGGAGAAATGGAAACTTAGAGATGGTGAAGGGTTTACTCAGTCTCCCAGACAATGTCAAGACTAGAACTGATTCCCAGTGTAGTTATTAAACCAGCGATTTTCATAAAGGTGGCATTGGGTGATGATGATATGATGACATCAGTATTTTTTTTTTATTTTTTTATTGGGTGTGAGGCAGAGAGAGGTTTATGTATAAGTAGAAAAAGCACACTCAACGTACTTAATTGTTTTTGTAATGCAGACTACAGTGAATAAGTTAAAAAAGAAACTCGGCAGATGGGATTACACCAAAGATAGTGAGAAAGCATGATTCTAGGGGGCTTGGTTTCAAACAGTTGCATTACTCTCTGCTGTCCTTACAAACATGGGATAAATGGAATGTCGGGGGTTTTGTTGCTGGAAAAGCCAGGTTATATGTACCTTTGGGGTGAGCAGCAAGATTAAAACTGGTACAAAGGGCATTGAAGCTCCTTAATCAGAGTGTGATGGGGATCATTACAGGACTGGTACAACTAGGGTTTTGTGTTTTTTCCACAGTTTTTATTTATTTTGGGTTCTCAATATAATATACTCAGTGTATGAAATTTTGAAAATACAGCAAAGCATAAAGAAGATAAAGACAGCCTAAAATCTCATGACCCCAAAACAATTAATTCCCAATTAACATTTTGGGTGCTATTTCTTGGTATGTGAAATTTTTCAAAAACATAATTGAGCTCACATTATATGTACAGTTTTATATGGCAACTTAAAATGTTGAAAGTATATCCTAGAGGCAAAATGACTGTCAGGTTTTCAGTCCTTTAAGAGAATGTGAACTTTACCATATGCCAGAGAACATTCTTTTGTGTGTGTGTTTATAGTAGTAACGTCTAAAGCAAGCTGATTGTGCTACACCTTTGTTTTTATCAGAATGACTCATATTTTCCCATCAATAGGTAGTCTCAGAAATGAAAATAATAAATTACTTGATCCATAAGGAAGTTTTGCCTGGTTCAACAAGCCCAGTTTTGGTCACTTGAAGCTCTTATCTGTTATGTAATATTCTAGGACCAGTGTACAGGCATAATCTGCTAATTTATGTTAAATTAACTGGTTACCAGGTAAAGTATTTAACTACAGTTTACAGCAGAGAGAACAACCTATTCTTGCCAAGAAAGATTTGGTTTGGTCATATGCAGAAAGGAAAACCATATATTCAGGGAATATAAGTTACAGATAAAATTGAAATCCAAAGGTGAAGATTCTTCATTATTTTTCTAAGATTGACTCTTTACACCAGAGACTTAAAGATTGTTCAAAATTCAGTTCTGAAAAATAGTGGGTTAAAAATAGCACTTGTTCTGGGAGGGGGAAATGAGCAGGGGATTGACTGGAAGGGGGCTAGAGGAAAATTTCAGGGGTTTTAGGAATGTTTCTGATCTTGACAGCGTTTTGGGTTACACAGGTTTGTGCAATTGTCAAAACTCGGCAAATGTACACTTATTCATTTTATGAAATTTTACACCAAAAAGTGAAAATTTTATGCAAATATTGATCTCTTATTAATGATGTGCATGCTAAAGTACTTAGAGGATCGTATACCGATCTCTGCAATTTACTTGGAAATTCATGAAAAAATAGGATGAATTGATGAATAGATGGATATATTTGCGATAAGAAAGTTAAGAGTAGATTCAAGATGCTGAGTATATGGGTGTTCACTAAAATTCTTTCAACTTTGCTGTATGTTTGAAATTTTTAATAATAAAATGTTGGTTAAGAGAGTGTTATAAATTAGTACCTTTAAGGTTCTAGTTGCAGTTATCGGGCAGAAATGGCGTCATTTGAATCTGACACTGCCGTGATCATTTTAATTTTGAGATTGCTCAAGAGAGAACTAGTAATTGTTGGATTCTTCATCTTTACTATGTTAAGGATCTCTCAGTTTCTTTCTTATTGAGTGCAAAGATTATTTTTGTCATTATTGTACTGCCCTGGAAATCACCAGATGGCATAAACCTTGTATTAATTGCCATAATGTGTTCCTTTCTGCATAGAAGATCCGTGGATACACAAACACCATTTTGCCCAGACACTTTCCAAGGCTAGCACTCAGTACAAATCTGTATTTTTCTGTTCACCTTCCCTACTCTTCACACTTTAGCCTGGATATTTTCTATTGTTCTGTCTTCCAGTTCACTAATTCTCCTTTTTTTGCTGTGTCTAATTCAGTATTAAATCCATCTGTTACGTTAATTTTGATTATTGTATTTCTCAGTTCTAGAATTTTTATTCGATACTTTTTATAGATTCCAGTTTTATGGTGACGTTCTCTGTTTTCTCCCCATCTTTTTTTTTTTAAATATATCTTTATTGATTTCAGAGAGAGAAAAGGAGAGGGAGAGAGAGAGATAGAAACATCAATGATGAGAGAGTCATTGATCCTCTGCAGCCTGCAACTCGGGCACGTGCCCTCACCGGGAATCGAACCCTGATTGCCTGGATCCCAGGTCGACGCTCAACCACTGAGCCACGCCCGGCAGAGCTCCCCATCTTTTTTCTTCATTTCCCCCCCCTTTATTTTCTTGAATGTAGTTATTTTTAAAGCGCATGAGTAATAACTCCAGTATCTGAATAACATGTGGATTTCTTCTTGTTGTCTGGTTCTTTTGATATTCAGTCATTTGGTCTTGTCTCTTGGCATGCCTGGTAACAGTGATTGAAAACTGGACATGGTGTATAAAAAGTTGTAGTGGCCCTAGATTATTTTTCCCTCCTCTAGAGAAGGCTCATTCCCGTTACTAGGCAAATAGGATGGGGCTGGTCCCATGCATCCTGTCAGCGTTGAGCTGACCAAAGCTGGTGTGCGGTTTACTTCCGGTTTCTCTGTAGTCTTAGGGAGTAGTCCTGCAGGAGTTCCAGCGGAGACCCTTAGGTGTTCAAGACCCTCCTCCCATGGTGAGCCCTGAACTTTCATTTTTGTCTCCTCAGCACTTGTAATGGATGAAAACTCTGCTGTGTTCTTTGGAGGCTTCTTATTTGTTCTCTTAGCCTCCAGAACTATGCAGCTTTGGTATTTACAAATCTCTTAAGGGGAAAACTCGCTCAAGTCTTTTCATCAGGATCCTTGCCCCATAAGTCTCTCTTTTTGTTTCTCCAGACCTGAGATAACTGCCAAAAGTTCTGCTGGTTTCTCTGCCTCCTAGTAGTGGCTCCCGGTCCTATGCCCCGAGTGTTTGCCTGCTTCCCCAGACTTGTTCTTAGTACTCAGAATTGGCAGATGTCTTGCAGGACAAACCAACTATAGTACGTTGGCTAATTCCTGAGGGGTTCATCCTTCTTCAAGATTTTGTTCCCTCAATTCCTGGTAGCCTCAGAAGCTCTGCAAAGCCTTCAGACTTTTTACATTTTTATTTTACCTGGCTTTTCTGGTTATTCTCTGAGGGATCCCTTGTCTACAGCAAGGTACTCAGGCATAGTCAGAAGCAGGAGCCACTTTATATATAAATTGTGGCTCATGTGTTTTATTTATTCCTTGTGTTGTAGAAAAGATGTTAGTCTGTGCTCCATATATTAAGGAAGATGTGTCCAGTTTAAAGGGAATTAAAAAGAAATCTGTTTATTAATCTAAAAATGAACCAGCCAGTACAAGCTTATTTATACATTACTACTATGCTTTTTGTGTAACAATATCAGTGGTAAGTAGTAGCATAAAGAAGTTAAATGATTTTAACTAAGGCCAAGTTTCTCAATCTCAGCACTGTTGACATTTTGGGCTGGATAATTCTTTGTTGTTGGGGGCTGTCCTGTGCATTGTAGAATGTTTAGCAGCATCCCTGGTCTTTTACTTACTAGGTCCAATAGCTCCTTCTCCCCCAGCTTGTGACAACCAAAAATGTTTCCAGATATTGCCAAATGTCTCCCAGGGAGCAAAATGACCCCTGTTTGAGAACCACTGGTGTAATTTGATATATATTACCAGAGATGTAGAATTGAATTTTGAGTTACTGAAGTTGTTGCCTTTCATTCTTTCCTGATCACTTGATGGCAGGTGTGGGGGCCCTAAAATGGTTACAAGAGTAAATGGAGTTTTTCACCATTAGCTTGCCTGCTGTGATTTGGGAGCTTAGGCCACATGTTCACTTGTTCTAGAGTTGAGAAGACTGACTCCTGATTCTAGGCAACACGAACTGTTCCAGCTCATGCGTGGTGTCTCCTTGGGCCTCTGCAGAGCAGTACTGTTGCAGTCTGTACTCATTGTGATCTAACACATGTACAGTCTTTAAGCTGACGGGAGCAAATTAATACAGAGACATCTACACTGAATGTAGATAACCATTTGAAATCTAAGGTAGGAAGGGCATAAAGAAATCAGAATTAGGGCTAAAATTAAGGGTTAAAAGAGATAAAGACCACTTAGAAGAACAATGACTTAGAAGGGATATTTCTGAATGGTATGACACTGCCAAAAATCATTTAAACTGTTTGCTACTCTTTCTCTGCAGACATTTTCCTGTTTTTCAAATCATTCTGCTTTGATGCCAAGGCTTTTATTAATAATGCATGGCCTTTTTATGGTACTCGCTTCCCATCATGCCGTTTAGGTGCTGAGTCAGAGAAGATTGTTATAGCAGCACCTCAGCACCAGTGAAGAGGAGAGATCCCTCTGCAGTGCTCATGCTGCCATTTTTCTTGCGCATATATCTCGTAGCAAGCATTTCACCTTAATTTCTGTGAAGCTTCAATTCAGAGGATGCTTTTTTTCTTACTCTTAAGGAATAAAGCTTTAAAAACTTACCCAGAAATGTTTGACATGAGGCGTTTGAGAGCCCTTAAAGTTGGGGTCTGAAAAAAGAAAACTAAGTTGTTCTGAATGTTAGTGTGAATTGCATTCCACCTCTGGGACAATAGCCACTCTTTTCTCACTTTTCTAGCTGTTGTCTGGATATGTCTCTTCTGAATCCCTAATTTATATTTTGTAAAATTTAAACTGATATTTTCACATTACCTTTGTGATAGGCAACTGCTAGGAGTCAAGACAGATAAGAGGGAGTGGGACAAGTGATTAATTGTTGGGTGAGCACTGGGATGTTGGCTTGGAGCCAGCATTTTTCTCCGTTTGCCAGCCCACAGCATTCTGGATAGCTGTTCAGAGTCTGACCTTCGAGAGCTCAGCAGCTGCTGTCCACGCTGCTTTCAAATGAGGTCTGTCTGGGCCACAGTTTTTCATTTCCTGGTTGGTTAGGACATACTGTGTTGTGATGGGTCCTGGGGCAGGAAAGGAATTTTTGAAGCCATTGAGTATGAGTTGGGTGGTACCCACAGCACCTGCTGTAGCTCCTGTTGGAGATGGTAACATGGAGGTGTTGTTAGATCTATGATGAGCATCTTAGCCTTTTACTCGTGTCTGTCTTTAAACTATGACACATCTTAAAACTTGTTAAATCAGTTAACTAATGTATGGTGTGTTTAAGTGCTTAAGTCAGGATTTTCCTAGAGTTACAGCCTTCATTATCCTGGGCTTTAAAGGTAGCTTAGAAATTATATCTCTTCACAATTAGAATAAAAATATGGGTAAAAATAATAATTGTATGGGAACTCTTTGTAATATCTTCAAAATTTTTCTGTAAGCCTAAAATTATTCTAAAATAAAAGGCTTATAAAAATAATAATAACTGATTTACTAGTACCAGTGAAGAGGAGCATGCAATGCTTACACTGTCCACTTTGTTCTAACCACTAACTTGTGGATCTGATATTTGTCATTTCAAATCCTCACAAGACTGTAAGAAGTTCAGTCTTGCGCTCAAGACTACACAGCTAATCAGGGTCTGGACTCAGACGTTGGTCTGAGCTGAATGAAAGACTAATCCTACCCAACTTTGCCTCCTCTGTGTTCACTGGGGAGTGGGGATAGAATTAACATGAGCAAGTGGTTTGTCGTTTAAGTTTCATTTGAGGGTCATTTAAGTTTACACATATGCCTTGTTTTTTTTTCTCTTATACGCTAAATAATATTGCGTGGCACTTACTGATTTGCATGCTTGTCTTTTTTGGTATATAGCCTCTGTCAGTTCAGGGACCAACTTTTTCTTTTTAAATTAAAATAAATTCTGAATTAAAATGTGAGTGCTAACCATATACAAGGCACTGATCTTAGAGCTTTGCGTGTGTTGCTTATCTTCCTAACCCAATGACATGGGTGCTATTTTCATCATTTTATAGGTGAGAAAATTGAGGTACAGAGAGGCTGTAACTTGACCAAGATTTACACAGTTAATACAGTGTGGCAAAGCCAGCACTAGAGTCCAGGTAGTCTTATTCTGGAGGCCAGGCTCTGAACCACTGTGCTGCAGTCCCATTTTAATGTCTTTGGACCCCCATTGCTTCATAGTAGATACTTAAATGTTGATTGATGGTTAGATTAATAAATAATGAATATAAAAGCAACACCATGGAGGGTAAAAATAATGAAATTCTGATTTTATAAAGTATTTCCTTTTTTCAGTTAGAGGATGTGAACTCAAATGCTGGTATCTGTAAGGACTAGGTAGCCCCTAGTGAGGGATAGGGTCAGCTAAAAAGATGGTATTCTGTTAAAAGGAGACAGCCACCAGGCTGTTTAGCACCTGATCATTGCATCAAGGTGGGAACTGCATGCCCATTTTTGCTAGATCTTTCAGTATTTTAAGAGAATAAAAAATCTGGATTTTTATGTGAATAATAACAACAAATATTTAAATAAATATAGTGCTTATTGTGTTCCAGGCTTTCTTCTTAGTGTTGTACAAATATTAACTCATTTAATCCTGAATGAGGTAGGGATATTGTGATCCCCATTTTATGGGTGAAGAAACTGAGGCACAGAATAGTTAGGTAATTTGCTCAAGGTCATCAGCCTGTAGGATTTACCACTAGGTGGTTCTCCAAAGTTGATACTTATAATCACCAAACTACTTATCTGGCAGTTCACAGTTTAAAAATAAAAGGAAAACAAGAAGATACCTAATAGGCCAAACGAAACACATTTGTGTGTGGATAGTTTGTAATAACTTCTCATCTGATCATTAACTGTGAGATTGAGACAATTTATTTCTAACCTAAGTGCTTCATTAGAAATTTTTAGTTGAGAACTTTTATTTGTGGTATGCAAAGTTATTTCACTCTTCTATATCATTTCTCTACCTTTATTTTTCTCTTACAAAGGAATGTAAAGTTATATGAAATTCAAACAGTATAGTAGTATATAATCTTAAAAAGTCAAAAGTCCTGCATAATCTTCCCTGTTCCTCCAAGTAACCACTATGAAACAGCCTAGGCTTTTTTCTAAACATAAACTGTGTTTTTAGTTCCTGAGTTCATTTCAGGTATATTAGTGTTGTTAAATATAAAATAGCTGATTTGTTACTTTATTTGGTAAATTCAAAACCTGGAGTTCTTATACATTAGCCTTTCAGGTTTCCTTGATGTTCTTGATTGTGGGGCAAAGAATTTACTATCCTTCCACCATCTTTGATTTTGTTTGCCTGATACTTTTTTTTTCTTTTAAATATTGTTTATAAAAATTAGAGTTACCAGTTTTGTTAGCATAGGGTTGGTTTGAGTTTTGCATACCATTTCTTTATGTTATTTTATTTTTTGTTATCTTCACCTGAGGATTTTTTTCCTTTTTTTTTAATTTAAATTTTAATTTTTAGAGAAAGTGGAAGGGAAGGAAGGAGGTGGGGAGGAGAGAGAAACATCAATGTGAGAGAGACACATTGATTTGCCTCCCGCATGCCCCAACCTGGCCGGGGATTGAACCCGCAACCCAGGTACGTGCCCTTGACCAGGAATCGAATCCATGACCCTTGGATGTATGAGTCGACGCTCTAACAACTGAGCCACACTGGCCATGGCCATACCATTTATTTAACCTACTTTATCAAACAGATTTTTTTCTAGTGTTGGTCATTTCAGCTAAGAAGGTGGATACTGGAATAGAATTCATGTAAATTAAGTTACAGACTTCTGAAGATTAAAAATAAGGTTCAGTAGGATATACATTGGAGAGCTATAGCTTGAAATATGTTTCAAATTGTGAACATATGTACTATTTATTACTTAATTGAAATTCTAGACTGGTGTTCGATTTTTTAATTGAGAAACTTATCTTTAACTTTGGATTTGAAATGTGTTATAAGCCAAGATTGTGCTTTCAGATTCTTTTTAAGTATGGATTCTAATTTTCCCCATCTCTTTTGTTAACCGTTTGATTTTTTTACCTCCTACAATTAGAATAGAAATCTTGAATTTTTGCCTCAGGCTCACTAACTATACCATGCATACTCTTTCAACTATATTTAACAAATATTTATTGGCTTGCTACTATATTCTAGGCACTGTTCTAGGCTCTGGATACACAACTAAAACACACAAAGATCTTTGCCTCATGGAACTAATAATTATTCTAGTGTGTAGGGGTCAAGTCAGACAAAAAGAAAGTTATGTATCATATTAGGCAATTAGTGCTATGGAGAAAGATAAGCAGAGAAGGGGAAAGTGTGGATAAGTGGATTTTGGTGAGCAAGGAGGGGTTGCAGTTTTAACTACAGTGCAGTTGGGGAAGGTCTCCCTGAAGTGACAACTAAATAAAGACTTTCAGGAGTTGCACAAGCAAGCCTTGTAGTTGCAGCCCAGCTGAGAGAGCAGCATGGGCAGTGACCTTGAGGTGGGAGCTCGCCTGGGGTATCTTGGAACTGCCAGGAGGCTCTTGAGGCTGGAGCAGAGCCAGCGAGCCAGGCAGAGCGTAAAAAGAAGGGTGAGGATGAGGCACAGACCCTTCAGAGCAGAGGTGGGCAGACGTAAATGGCCTCACGTAAATGTTTTAGGCTTTGCTGTCTGTAGCAAGTACTCAACTCTGCCTTGTGGCTTGTAGCGCTGAAACAATCATAGACAATACTGTACATAAACGAATAGGTGTGTCAGTGCTCCAATAATACTTTGTTTACAAAAATAGGCAATGGGCAGGGTTTGACCCCCAAAGTTTGCTGACTCCTGGTTTAGAGACTTGTAGGCCATTTTCCAGAGTTTGTCTTTTACTCTGAGTGAGATGAGGTTTTTGAATAGAGAGGAGTGAGATCATTTGACTTCTATTTTAAAAGGATGCTGCTGGCTGCCTGGTTGAGAAGATTGTCAAGGGCTGAGGGTGAAAGGGTAGATTTATCATTAACCAGGACAGGAAGGCTACAGGTGGAGCAAGTTTGTGGGTTGGTGGAAGGACAATGGACAGTTAAGCTAGGGAGGACTGTTAGATGTTGAAGATGCAGTTGGTATACAGACTGGGTGTTTAGGGTAGAAGTCAAGGCTGGACTGGGAGTCTTCAGCATACGTATGGCATTTAAGGTCACGAGACTGAATGAGAGAAGACTGAGACTGACTGGAGCTTTGTCTGGACTGTTTTGATACTTTGGGAATTGATTCTTTTGACCCTTAAAAAGTTCAGAACCTTCATGCCCCTTGGGTTAGGTTTATTATTTACCACATTTAATCTTATTAAGTTACAATTCTGGTTTTTATATATAGCTTTTTTGTAGTAAAATACATATAACTTAAAATTTACCATTGTAACCATTTTAAGTGTACAATCTAGTGGCATTAGACACATTCACAGTACTGTGTAGCCATCACCACTATCCATTTCCATAACTTATTCATCATCCTAAATGGCAACTCCATACCCATTGAACAATTTCTCAGTTCCCGTTTCCCCTGACCCTGGGTAATCACGTTACTACTTTCTGTCTCTGAATTTGACTGTTCTAGGTACATCATATAAGTGGAATCATGCAATATTTGTGCTTTTGTGTCTGATTTATTTCACTTAGCACACAGCGTTTTCAGTGTTCATGTTGTAGTATGCCAGTGCTTTCATTGTTTTTTAAAACTTCTTTGAGTGATGAATATAAACCCCTTGTATTGAGTTTTATTTGTAAGAGGAATTCTTTGCTACAGAGAGGTCTCAATAACTTAGCCTTGTGTTCCAAAGTACTCATAGTCTGTGTGCCTGGAAAGCTTTAAGAGTTTACGGAAGTGTCTCTTCAGCCCATGAACCTCTCTTTCTTATTTGTGCTACTGGTAAAATAATGACAATGATTTTATGTAGCTGGGAGATTTACTCTCATAGCTAATGTGATATGATGGATTTTCTGATATTATGTGGCATTTTTAATTAATGATAAGCTTGTCTCATTTGAAATAGAAAACCTGAAAAATAAGCTTAAAAATAGCAATCAAGTCAGAATAGATTCCTTTTGGAAATGGGAGGAGGGGTATTTTGGAGGGCATAATCTATAGCTTGCTCATTTGATAAATTGCTGAGCTTGGGGTTAAATCCTGTAATGTTTGCCCCTTGCTCTAAGGCAGTTGTAGAGTTATTTGCAATATCTCTGAAATAACCTCTTCACTCTTTGCTTGATATCAGCAGTATTTATGGCAGTGAGTGCCCTGAAGGAAAACCTGGCTCTTCTGTGGAGTTCAGGAGTTAAGTCCACTGAAAGCTCAGTTGACATGTGAACAAGGCATTGTTTGTTTAACCAACATTCGGTCTCTTAGTCAAGTCTCAGTAATGTTCTTGACTGTGGTGGCAGAGACGATGAAGGATGGAATGCAAATTAATTTTTAGCTTAACTTCAGGAATGGCAGTTGCAAAAAATCCTTTGTTAGTTTTAAAAAATTTTGAGAAAAAAATTAGAAGCAAGAGGTTATTTCCAAGACACAGCCCCAGTTTAGTCCTTTCCAGTAGACCTTTCAGGTCATTTCCTGTAGTTCATTGAGTCATCCAAGCAGTGCTGAAAACCATCAGCTATAATGAAAGTTGAAAAGGAAGATCAGAGTATCCATTGTTCTCTCTTTTTGCACTATGGTTAGCTTTGAGTCTTGGCCCTAGATTTTTAAATTTTTCTTTTTTTTAATGTGATTATCTAGTGGGCAAATGATTAATATATTAGAGAGGTTGGAGGGGACTTTGCTTTGGGCTCTAGGAACCCTGAGAACTTTTCACTTTGCTGGTTAGCAGTAACAGCAATAGTGTCTGTATTGATGTACATATGGAGGCCAAGAATCTCCAAGGTCTTGGTAGCAAACTTAGTGGGAGCTTTTAAGCCAGGTCAAGGCAGTGATTGACGCTAAGCTTGTTTTCTATAAAATTGAAATAATACTTACTTCATCTAAATTAAATGAAACCACTTACTCTTAATTTTTTTCTTGAATAAGCCTGAGCAAGGAGGAAGTTTGAGAAGAGTGTGTCCTTGTTACATGTCCTATTTCACTTCATCCTGGAAAAGACCAAGTTCCTGGATGGCTTCCAGGGCTCAGTGATAGTATATCTTATCAAGCATGCATTGGTAGGCTGTTTTCAAGACCTCATGGCCAGTCTTGCCCTTCAGAGGCAGTGCCCACGCCAGTGGTGTATCCACCTGAGGGCTCATGGCTGCTGCTTAGCTTGTGGCTACAATAGGAAGGCATCTGCATTCTTTGAACAGTAGGTGAGTAAACTTGGGAAAGGGCCTAAACTCTTGTCTAGCCAAATTATTACCCACCTGTCCTGGACTATAAATAATGCTGTGACATACATTCAGTCCTATTTGAATTCCAGGGTTGGTTCTGCTTCTCTGTCTTGATTCCCTTGTGCTGTCTCTGGGAAATTAATAACCAAGTTGACTTTCAACTTTTAATTTAGCCCAGGAGCCCTAGGCTGTATCTGATTGGCATATCAGGAGGAGTGAGATATAGGCTCACTTCCAATGTCATCTGATTCTCTACCTTGCCATTCTCCTGTGCTCTGAAAAAATAAAATTTGTTTACTCTGTGTCCTAAGGTAGAAAATGTCTTTTAGAGCACATGCCAGTATTCGACTTAAAAGATATTTTACCTATCACATTAGACAAATTCATATTGAGTGTGATGTATTTTGTATTACATTCTGGTTATATTTAATTTTTGTTTCATCCATTCAGCTGCATAATAAAAAGCAATTTCTACTCTTTTTCCATGTAGACAGTTCCACTTGAGAAATCAGAAGTAGATTGAATAGAATCAAAGAAGCCTCACTTTAACATGAACACCATCAAATGTTTGCACTCAGCATTCGGGACCAGAGATCAGTGTGTTTAGCCTAAATGGTGTGAAAGGGAATAAAAAAAATGGAAATAATGGTACACTTTAGCCAGTGTTGAAGTTGTCAGTGGGTTAAAGATAGTGCTGTTCTGGAAGTACTGCTTTGGAGAAACTGGAGTAAGGGTGTGGTGCTGAGGGGGATTAAGGGGTAACAGGAGATTAGGAGCATTTTACTGGACTTAATATCTGTAGTGGTTTCTTAGAGCCAGACTTTAGGGAGGGAGATTACTTGAAGACATCTCATACGCAAGATGAACTTGTACTGTAGTTGCATGTGGCTCATTTTTGCACAATAGGCAGTATAGTTGTGGCTATTCTATCTTTGAAGCCTTGAGGTTCTCTTTCTAGCCCATGCTTCCCAGATGACATCAGAAAGTTGCAGTGCTCTGTAATACTCTTGAGTTTTTTTTCTGAAAAGGGTGTAAAAATACTTAAGGGAAAAAAGAAGTCAGCAAAACTATAACACCTTTTAAAAGACAGGCACACATATCCCATAGGGTAGTATTGGAATGCCCATATCCCATAATTTTGGTACGATTATGCGCCTACGTAGGTAGAAGTAATTCTGTGCTCCTCAGGATGACTCCTCTTCATTACTCATGAGAAAGCGGCAGGTACTAGTCGGCTTAAACATAGAGTCTGAGTGCTGTTTAACCTGTTCTTTTAAGGAGAGAAGACTGTTGCTGTGTAGCGTTCCCCCTCTCCTTTCCCCATCATGGGCCAGGACAGGCCTTTCACTGTCTTCTCTCTGGTTGTGCCTGTCCTTCCTTCAGCCAGCTTCCTAGTAGTTTTGTATGTGCCTGCACTAGCCCTGGGAGCATGAAGCCTTCACACATTTCACAGGCACCACACAACTGCCAAGTGCAGAAAGTGTTGCCCATAGTAGCAACGGACTTTTTAGAAGGAAGAGATCAGTTGGCAGGTACTTTTGCTCTGGGTCTTGAAGGTACTTGTTCACCCTCCCTTTTTTGGGTGCAAGGTTAGTACAGTCTTCAATCAGTAACTTCATTTCTGCTTTCATTACCATTCCCAACACAAATTATTTAGTACAAATGAAGACATAATCTCATAAAATTGCTTAATATTATTGTCCTGTGAGCATCATTTTCTTGAGTGTGTTGTGCCCTAACCACAAATTAGCAGACACTTGAAGAAAAATCTTTCTGTGGCTTCATTTAGAGGGGTCATTTAGGTGGAAGGTTATAATTGTTGCTACCTGATTTTTTTTTTCTTTAGGTGAATTTTTCTTTTATTATATAGTTCACAGCTTTTCTAGAACAGTATTTTTTCAAAATATGTTTTTATTGATTTTAGAGAGGGAGAGAGAGAGAAACATCAATGTGAGAGAGAAACATCAATTGGTTGCCTCCCAAATGCACCCACCGCGTACCCTCAGGACCAAGCCTGCAACCTGGGCATGTGCCCTGACCAGGAATCAAACCGGCGTCTTTCTGGTACCCAGGATGATGCTCAGCCAACTGAACCATACCGGTCAGGGTTAGAACAATATATTTTTTAATTCACTTTTTACCTGATGATATTTTAATCCCTTAAAAATGTGTCAGTTACCCCATCAGTGAGCTGAGTCATTTTATGAGCAGAGACCCAGAAAGTACGAAGCTTTGTTTTGGGGATTGGGTTGGGGGAAGAGGCAGTAATAAAACTCTAACCTGAGGACTCAGGACCTACAGTTGTGAGTTCAAGAATTAGGTTTGATTTAGGGTGGCCTCCTAGTATAGTGACCCTGCTCAATAGATGAAGTCATACTCTCTCCTCTTTAATGATTTGCAAGATTGTTGAAGTAAAGTCTAGAGCTGAAAATTTTGCTCCTTTTTAACAGTGATCTAATTGTGAAAAGCACAGATGGCCAACGACAGTTTACGAATAGTAGGCATTTGCTGAATTTAAAAATAACTGTGAGAAGGGAAAACCAAGGTGAGAAGAGAAACTAAAAAATCAAATAGCCGCATTACATTTGGGATTCAGACTGCAGAAGAAGCAAAACAAAATACAGGCATACTAAATTTGCTCAGGTGGTT
This sequence comes from Miniopterus natalensis, assembly GCF_054644295.1. Lineage (NCBI taxonomy): Eukaryota > Metazoa > Chordata > Mammalia > Chiroptera > Miniopteridae > Miniopterus > Miniopterus natalensis. The sequence goes on along the minus strand of NC_142087.1, from coordinate 74,559,595 downwards.
ATGCACTGAACCCCTAATGCATTGATTGTAATAGGTTATTGGGCAGAGGCCTCTGCTGACAAATCCACAGGGTCTTAAGCAACCTTGAACTCTAGAGACTCTAGTTGTTGGGTGTGATGGGAAATGTTAATTGGCCTCTGAGTGAGTACTGCTAGGATTCTCATCCCTTGATAAACTTACTCCCTCTGGCAGTCTTGTTAATATTTAAAAACAAAGTGCTAAATCTATTACAAAGCACTGTAATTTAATTTTTGTGGCATTTCAGTGCTACGTGGTTGCCAGCAGAGGGTCAGTATTTTAAGGTCGTTGAGCTCACTGAGTTTTAACTCTTAACCTCTGCAGTTTTTTTATTGTGGGGTGTACAAGCCTAGGAATTGATTTTAGTCTGAGAGTAAGGCCAGTCTCAGGAATTCGTCATTTTTCTTTTGGTGAACCTGCTGTCAGCATAAGAAATGCCCAAACCTGTAGAGAATTTTTATGAGTTTATTTCAGTCAAGCTGATGACAGTTGCCTGGAAGCAAAATCTCAATGGATTGAGAAAATGCTCTGGAAAATGGCGATTTTACCACTTATTTTATACATCAGAGTCAAAGGAGGAGATGTAAGGAGTTGCATGAAGTCCACTGGTGATCGATTAGGGAGGCAGGAGAAAGCAAAGTGGGGAAATCTGAGATTGGATAAAAAGTAAAACAGACATACTTTTACATTGGTAGGTAGGGGATAGTTACCAATATTGACAGCACATAGAGCTGGAAGTGGGAGAACAGATAACAATGAGGGTTCTGTGTTCTCCTCTTCTGGTGGGGAGAGTGTGCCCTGAGGGGTCTGGAAAAAGGGGATTACTCGGAAATTCCAAAGGTATGTTATCGAAGATGCAACAGACAGGCTCAGTTAAGGTAAAGACTGACCTTTGTCAAGGAAGCTACAGACCTAGGACATGACTACCCGCCATGACAAACTTTTAGTTAAGAAATTTTAAGTTCAGACCATCTTATGTGGTTACTTTAGGTCTCTGAGTTCGTAAGGCCCACTATGCAGGCCTCCCTGAGCTTGTCAGGTTTAGTGTGTGGCCCCCTTTCCATCCACACTACAAATGTAATTGAAGAGGTCCGCAAACAAGCCAACCTTAGGAATGCTACATGTAAGAGGAGAGGGAAGCACAGCTGGGTTTGGTGTTCACTGAATCTCTTCCCCTCCTCTCCCATTTCATCCTGAGCTCATGCTTTTGTTATGATAGTTGATTTTTCCTGGAGTTTTTTCCTTGTTTTCATCTTGAGTTTTGTGTCTTTAATTTTTGGACAATAGGAGCACATTGTCTGAGTTTTTGGCTGGTTTCAGAGACTTGCTGATGTCCATTGTGGCTGGAATTGGGAATTGGCAAGATCTGAGAGAGGGGCCAGGTTTTATGGATTCTTCTAAGGCATGCTAACCATGAGGAATTTGAACTTGACCTTGGAGGCAGTGGAAAGCCATTCAGAGATTAAATGAGGGAGTAACAGGAAAGTTTCTTTATAATTTCTCTTCAGCTTTCCTATGAAATTATAGCTAAAGAGTAAATGCAATTCTTGGTTCCAAAAACAAACTAAAGAAGGGGCGGGATGGGGGGCAAAGAATAGTTGCTGAATGCTTTAACTTCTGATGTGACCATTTCTAAGGTTTTTGCTCCCTGTATTATAATTTTGGACACATTTATAGGATTCTTAGTATTTGTATGGTATTAGTTTACTTTAATTTATTTTAGTTGACAATTTAGATACATCCAATATCAAACTTCTCTTCCGACTTTTTATTATGAAAAAAATGTAAACATACAGAGCAGTTAAAAGAAGAACACAGTGGACACATTACCATCCATCTAGAGTCAACAATTATTACCATTTTGCTTTATTTATCTTAACTCTGGCTTTCTTTTTTCCCCCTGACCCATGTGAAATTAAATTATAGAGTGATGTCAAGATACTTAACCTCTAAATACATCAATGTACATCTTTTTAAAAAAATGAGGATAGTATCCTCTTATATAACCACAATACTATTATAACCACTAAGAAAATTAACAGTGCTTTCCTAATATCTTCTAATATTCAGTCCATATTCAGGTTTCCTCAGTGGTGCTCAAAATGTTACTTGTAGCTGCCCTCCCCCAAAATCACATATTTGATTATGTCTCTTTGGTCTCAGTCTGTAGCAACCTTCTCACTCACATTCCCCCATTATAGTAACTTTTTGAAGAGTCCAGGTCAGTTGTTTTATAGACTGTGTACATTCTGGAATTACCAGGAGTCAGTTTGATGTGTTCCTTAATCCCCAGTATTTTTGTAAACAGAAAGATAGTTTAAAAGCTTGGTTAGATTCAGGTTAAACATTTTTGATAAGAGTACTTTGAAGGTCATGTTGGCTTGTTCCAATGTTAGTGAAGCCCAGCTTGATCCCTTGGGCAAATGGTGCCTGTCTGATCGCTCCATTGTAAATGTGCATTTTCCCCTTCGCAATCAGGTAATCTCTGGGAAGAATTTGTTTTTAATGTTCCAGAGTCATCTTACAAGTTTTGACCGTGCATGTGCTTTTCAACATTCCCTTGTAGAGTGGGTTGGCCCTTCTGTTTCTGTGGACTTGGTGGGTCTTGCTTTATCAGGTCAGCATGACTTAGCTAAAGAAAAAAAGTTAATGCCTGATCATTCTGGATCCAGCAAAAGACAAAGTGATATAATAGATGACAGAAAATGAGCCCGGCTTTCTGCATGGCTCAGAGGACTCCTTTCTAGGACTATAAATTGATGTTTGAAAAAGACAAGCCATCTGGTCTGGAGGAAGGATTTCACACCCACAGGGGAGACCTTCCTTGTTTTGCTAAGTGTTTGTGCCTTGGAGTCAAGACATTTTCTTGTGCTTTCTCTGGTAATTTTTGCCTTTCTATGGAAATCATGGCTCTGATTTCATGTGTTTCACAATTTGGTGTTAATATTGGCTAGAATGATACCTTCTGGAAACACTTAAATTCCCAAAGAGTAGATAACCCTGTTAGTCTGTTATAATCTTTCAGGCTAACAGTAATATGATTATAATGTATTATCCCCGTTATGTGGAGAATAATCTCCTTTCCAAAAGAGGATCAGGAGGGAGACCAAAGAACTGTCGCTGGAAGAACACTTTAGGATTGTCAGCTAGATAGCGGAAACTTGCTTGGTGAAGTTACAACAAGAAGCACCATAGATTTTAGGATAATTAGAAATCACTGGGGGTAGGTGAAGGTGGAATAATAGTTTGGGATTGGGGAAATCATTTGTGTGTTATTAAAAAGCAAAACAGTGGAGTAAATTTGATCTAATTGGCTTTATTAAGCAATTCATGAATCAGTCAGCATTTCTTCTAGCAACTAAAAGGTTGCTCCGAGGGGTTGTACAAAATGGAAGGTATTCATAGGAAGAAAGGAGGGGCAAAGGTGCTATTAAAAGAGGAAATAAAAGATACCTGGGGGAGGGGTAGTGGAGAATGGGAAGGGTTTTTATCATGCAAAATGCCTCTTGTTTCTGTGGGGGTGGAGAGGTCCCAAGTGACAGATTCCTCATTGGTGTTGATCAGAAAATTCCATATTGTTTGATTAAGATTATGTTTCTGGGAGAAGTTGAAACTGCAGTTAGATCAGGCATTATCCCTAAATCTAAGTTTGGTATAATGGGCTTTTAGCACTAGTGATGCGTGTGGTTTTCTTTAACAGTCTGGAGCAGTAAAAAGGGGAACTCTCATAGGCAAAGCTTGGTTTTGATGGGTGTTTTTTTTTGCACCCCTCCTCCCCATTAAAAAAAATGTATGAGTATTGTTTTAAAAAATGAAAAGAAAGAAAAAGAGCATGTCCCAAAGGCAGCATTCCTAGAATGTGTTCATAGATATTAAATAGGTGCTGTGTAAAAAAGGCATTCTCAGTAACTCTGGAAACTTTCAAATTTGGGGTAATTTCAAACAGATTTGGTTACTGCAAGAATTTTCACTGTTGAAACAGAGACTCTCTTTATTATACAAGTTTTTCTGACAGTCATGGAAATGCTACGTAGTAACAAAGAAAGGAAAGTGCAAGTGACCTATAATTTTAAGCAGAGTGATACTGAACATTTAGATGTACAATTTCTAAAATTGTTTTATGCCTATATTTTCTCGTGTCTTTTTCTTTAACACAGATTTTGATATACTATATACATCGTTATACAATATGATATTTTGTTTGTTTGTTAATCCTCACCAGAGGATATTTTCTCCATTTAATTTCAGAGAGAGTAGAAGAGAGGGAGGGAGGTGGTGGGGAGGGGGGGGGGAGAGAAAGAGAGAGAAACAGCTATATGTGTGAGAGAGACTCATCGATTGGTTGCCTCCCATGTGCCCCCAACTAGGCCAGGGGTTGAACCTGCAACCTAGGGGAATCAAACCCTAGACCCCTCAGTGTGCCAGCCTATGTTATCACCACTGAGCCACACCAGCCAGGGCATACAATATAATTTTTAAAAAATGAAATAATGATTGCTTAGTTTTCCACAGTATGACTTTGATATAACATTTTTTCCCTAGGCCCTTTTGTTGTACATTTAGGTAGGTTTGGGGTTTTGCTTTGTTGGGGAAGAACAGACTTTCCTGGTTCTTCTGACTGGTCTAATAATCAAATAGACATGAGGCAGATTAGCAAGAGAAAATAACCAAATTTACTATATATATATATGTGTGTGTGTGTGTGTGTGGTGTGTGTGTGTGTGTGTGTGTGTGTGTGTGTGTATGTATGTATAGGAACCCTACATCCATGAGAGAATCAGAGACCCCAAATGCAGGAGAGGTTCAGAGATAGAAAAGGGGGATTGAGGTATCTGACATCCTGAGCTAGGGATGTGGTAATCACCTTGGGGCCTTCAAAGGATCTTTTCATAAAGAAGAACAGACCTTTAGTAAAAAGTTTGCCCTGCCCTATAGATAGGTCAAAAGAAGTTATCTCTGATAGTCTCTTATTATGGGCAAAGCCCCTAATTCAAGTTCTTCTAGGTAGTTAAAGGGAGGGCGTAGAAGTTTCTTTTGAGCCTGAAGCTAAAATTGCCTTTAGCTCAAAGTAATCTACATACCATTGAGGCAAATCTTGGGATGGGTCATTCTGAACCCCCACAGCTTTTTATTAATACTAAGATAGACATCCTTGAACATCTTATTTGTTCAGTTGTTTCTTTAGGATGAATACCTGAAAATGGGAACTGTTGGGTTAAAGAGTATGAGCATTTCACTTTGATATCTATTACCAGGTTGCCTTCTGTGGGTTATACCAATTTGTGTTGCTTTCTACAAGGTACAAGGTACCTATTTCCCCAATCCTCACCAACATTCATTTTGACCACTCTTTTGAATCATTTGATAAGTAACATCTAGTTTCATTCCAAAATCTTACATTACATATTTGCAAAGGGATAGAAGAAACTTAGCTGCAAGTGAAGAGCATTTCAGAGTTGAAGAAATTCAGTTCTTTCCTATAGAATTGTATTCTTTTAAATCATCACTGAAATGCAATTTTTCAGCATGGTAAGAGAGGAAGAAGGGAAATACAAAGAATTAGAATCACCTGATCTCTCAGAAACTAAAAAAATAGTCCCATTTACCCTTGCAACAAAAAAATTAAGATACTTAGGAATAAACTTAACCAAGGAGATAAAACACCTGTACTGAGAAAAATATAAGACGTTGAAGAAAGAGATAGAAAAAGATATAAACAAGTTGCCCAGCCGGGCGTGGCTCAGCGGTTGAGGGTCGACCTGGGATCCAGGCAGTCAGGGTTCGATTCCCGGTCAGGGCACATGTCCGGGTTGTGGGCTCGATCAATGCCTCTCTCATCATTGATGTTTCTATCTCTCTCTCTCCCTTTCCTTCCCTCTCTCTGAAATCAATAAAGACATATATTTTAAAAAATAATAAAAAAAAACACACAACATAAACAAGTGGAAGAATATACCATGTTCATGGACTGATAGAATTAACATAATTAAAATGGCCATACTATACAAAGCAATCTATAGATTCAATGCAATCTCTATTAAAATGCCAGTGACATATTTCACAGATCTAGAACAAACACTCCAAAAATTTATATGGAATCAAAAAAGACTCCCAATAGCTGCAGCAATCTCAAAAAAGAAGAACAAAGTTGGAGGGATCACAGTGCCAGATATCAAGTTATACTACAAAGCCACTGTAATCAAAAACAGCGTGGTACTGGCACAAGAACAGGCATATAGATCAATGGAACAGAACAGAGAACCCAGAAACTGACCTAAGCCATGCTCAATTAATATTTGACAACGGAGGCAAGAGCATACAATGAAGTAAAGACATTCTCTTCAATAAATGGTGTTGGGAAAATTGGACAGATACATGCAAAAAAATGAGATTAGACCACCAACTTACACCATACAGAAGAATAAACTAAAAATGAATAAAAGACTTCAGTGTAAGTTGTGAAGCCATTAAAATCCTGGAAGAAAATATAGGCTCCAAAATATCAAAAATCTCACATAGCAGAACTTTTACAGATACATCACTTAGGGCAAGAGAAACAAAAGAAAAAAATAAATGGGACTACATCAAACTAAAAAGCTTCTGCACAGCAAAGGAAACAGCACCAAAATGAAAAGGGAACCCACTGTATGGGAGAACATACTTTCCAATGATACATTTGATAAGGGGTTAATTTCCCAAATATATAAAGTACTGATGCAGCTCAACAAAAGGAAGACAAAACAATCCAATTTAAAAATGGACAGAAGATCTGAATAGATATTTCTCCAAAGAAGAAATACAAATGGCCAAGAAACAGGAAAAAATGCTCACTGTCACTAATCATCAGAGAGATGCAAATTAAAACTATGTTGAGGTATCACCTCACACCTGCCAGAATGGCTCCCATCAGTAAATCAACAAACATGTGCTGGCGTGGATGTGGAGAAAGGGGAACCCTTGTGTACTGTTGGTGGGAATGCAGACTGGTACAACCACTATGGAAAACAGTGTGGAGTTTCCTCAAAAAATTAAAAATGGGACTGCCGTTTGACTCAATTATCCCCACTTCTAGGAATATATCCTAAGAAGCCTGAAACACCAATCTGAAAGAATCTATGCACCCCTATGTTCGTAGCAGCATTACTTACAATTGCTAAGATCTGAACCCCCCCCCCCCCAAGTGCACATCAGTAGATGAGTGGGTAAAAAAGCTGTGGTGCACTTATATCACAGAATACTATGCAGCTGTAAAAAAGAAGGATCTCTTACCCTTTGAGACAGCATGGAGGGACCTAGAGAGTATTATGTTAAGTGAAATAAGCCAGTGAGAGAAAGACAAGTATCACATGATCTCATCTACATGTGGAATCTAATGAACAGTATAAACTGATGAATAAAATAGACACAGAGACATTGAAGCATGGAACAGACTCAAGTATTTCAGAGGGAAAGGGTAGGGGGCAGGGGCAGGAAGAGATTACCCAAAGAACTTACATGCATATATGCATAACCCACAGATAATAGTTCAGTGAAGGCCCAGGGAGGGGGTGGGAGCAGGGTGGAGGGAGTTAATGGGGGGGGGGGGGGGGAAGGGAACATCTGTAATACTTTAAACAATAAAGATAAATTTAAAAACAGACAAAAAATTAGAAGCCCCATGTCCACTCTAGGTAATTCCAGTACAATCTCCTGACCAGTATGTATGAAGGAGGAAGTGGCTACAGAAATGTGCTTTTTCATCTAATTCAGACACCACTCCCCAGCTTCATCAGGAAAAGGGCTAGAGTGCCGTTGTTCTGGAATGGAAGGCCAACCTTGTAGGACAGTCATACTCTAATCCCCTGTGGAAAGGGAAAAGAGGGAAGACAGACAGATGTATATCTGAAGTGTATGTAAACCAGATTTTCCAAAATGAAGAGCAGAGAAAACAATGAAGTTATAATTGTAGGATTTTATTTTAGTATTTTAATTTAAAACTTTTATTCTTTAAAATTTTATTTTAAATATGTTTTTTATTGATTTCAGAGAGGGGAAGGGAGAGGGAGAGAGAGAAAGAGAAACATCAATGAGGAGCGAGTCATTGATGAGCCGCTCCCTGCATGCCTCCTGCTGGGGATCGAGCCTGCAACCCGGGCATGTGCTGGCCCGAGAATCAAATCTCGATCTCCTGGATCATAGGTGGATGCTCAACTGCTGAGCCATGCTGGCCGGGCTTAAACTTTATTTTTAATTATTGTTGACATACAATGTTATATTAGTTTCAAGTGTACAACATAGTGATTCATCATTTAAATACCTTACAAAATGGTTGAGCACACTAAGTCTAGTAACCATCTGTCACAATACATAGTTATATGATATTATTGACTCTGATCCCTGTGCTGTACTTTACCTCTAACTGGGATTTTTAAGGTGAGTGAGACTTTGCAATGTAGTGATTCTCAAGGTCCAAAGGGAAGGGATCAGAATTTACAGGGGTTTGTGTAATTTGTAAAAGCATAATCAGCATTACATAATTCATATTTTGAAAGCATGCAGTGTAAATACACACTAAGGTTTTTATTTGCAGAAGACCTCTGTATGAATGTACTCTGGTGACATTAAAGCTCAAACTAAGCTTTAGTGACTCTTTTCAGTGTATCAGTGATGGGGGTTGGGGTGTGGTTGAAAAGACTGAGAAAACCACATCCAGTTCACCAACACCATCTTCTAGATGGGGTGGCTGAGGTTTGGAGAGGACCACAAAGCCAGCCAGGGGCCAGTATTCGCAGCAAGGTTATTGGTCTCCTCAGTCCAGGAGTTTCCCCTCTACCTTTCTTCCTTAGAAGGAAGATCTTTATGAGGGGGTAAAAGTGTGATAGTCTATGATAGGTGTTCTACATTTGTTCTGTTTATAAGATTTCATAGCTTTTCCTTTTAAAGCTGTATAAGATTCTATCAAGCCCGGCCAAGTGTGGCTCAGTGGTTAAGCGTCAGCCTATGAACCAGAAAGTCATGGTTCGATTCCGGGTCAGGGCACATACCTTGCTTTTTGGGCTCAATCGTCAGTAGGCGGCATGCAGGAGGCAGCCAGTCAATGACTCTCTCAACACTGATGTTTCTATTTCTCTTCCTTTCCCTTTTTCTCTCTGAAATCAATAAAAACATAAAAAAAGAGATTCTATCAGTAAACTTATCTGTTATTTTATTGTTGCTTTTGAGTTGTTTCCCAAGTTTTTGCTTTTAGAAATAATTTATGTCCTCATATTTGGGATAATTTATTTGAAATTGCTAGATCAGAGGGTAGGAACATTTTTATGTCTCTTTGTTGAATTTGCAAATACTTTTCCCAAAGGGTTATACCAATTTACACTTACACCAGCAAAACTAGATGAGTATCAGTTTCACTCTGCCCTTTTCTGGCTTATAGAGTCTCTTCTCTGGTTGCAGAAAAATCAGTATATTCCTAACTTGAGAAAACACCTTGGTGAAGGCACCTTCACCAAGTGGCCACAGAATGGTGCGTGCTAAGCTGTAATTTGTTGATTTAATCAATAGCTAAGTGTCTATTATTTATCAGAAATTGTAGATGAAGAACAGGATAAGACAGTCTGTAGTCTTAAGGAGTCATAGCCTGCTGGAAGAGACGTGCTCAGATTTCTAGGAATCATGGGTAGAAGTTTACATATCAGTTGGGAAGGAGCCAAGAGAGTGCTAATCATGGAGGTGGGGTGCTATCAGGAAAAGCTATGAAAAGAGCCATTAAAGCTTGGCATGAGCAGGTGTCACCAAAGCACAGTCATGCAGAGAAGAGGTGTCAGCAGGGGCAGGAGGCATGGTTCTTTCTGGTTGGTGGGACAGAAAGTGGGGATAGTTTAGGCCCAAGAGGTGGGCAGAGCCTTTGTCTAGAGTCAGCTCCAGAGAGCAGTGTTGTTCTGCTGCTCTGTGTCTCTAGCACATTCCCATCCGGATATCTGTACTCATTCTGAAACTTTATCCCCAGGGAAGGCCAAAATAGATGCAGGCGTTCAATGCAGACAACACCAGAAAGATAATTTATAGTTTCCTCTGACCCAGGGGTACATTTAGGTTATACATTGCAAGATTTGGGCATCCTTGTTTGCCGAGCCCCTTTGGTGGGTGTGTACTTCTGGATGTTGGTAATTGATAATGCTATTAAGAATTTGGGGGGAAACAAAGCTGAATCAGTTAAGTGATTACTATAGACCAGTGATTTTCAAACTTTTTATCTCATAGCACACATATAAACTAATTAACTAAAATTTAGCAGCACACCAAAAAAATGTATTTTTTGCCAATCTGACAAAAAATAGATATAATTTTGATTCATTCTCACTGGACGGCTGTTGTGTGAGCTGTTATCATTTTTTTATTTGACAGTCAAAGGGAAAAGAGGTCAGTGCCCCTGACTAAATAGTCAGGCATTGCATGTTTTAAAAATCATTGCATCACACGAACTGAAAATCACTGCCATAGACTACTCAGCTAGTTAGTATGTGTTTAGGCAGCATTTTTATTTCTAATCTCATGTGCAGTTTAATAATTTAACAGAACATAGACTAACAGGTCAGCGGAAATGTTTACAGGATATTTCATAGTTGTTAATTTTTACCACTTGGGTGGTTTTGTTTTTTTAAATAGCTACAGATAAAAACTAGAGAGGGTGGAAAACGTAACCTATGATCGACTTCATCGTTTTTCTGCCTCTAGTGGAAGGATAAGGAATGCAGAATATTCATCAAATGACATTTTTCCCAAAAAGTAATTGTTAGAATTCCTTACTCTTAATGTCTCTCCTCCCCTCACCCCCAAACAGTTTTCTTTTAATACTTTTTGTGTGAAAGTTGTCACACAGTTGCTCAGAACATGAAAATAGATGTGCCAAAGGGTGTAAATTTGTTGTCAGAAATTTTCTTGTATCTTAAAAAAGGGGGGGGCTTTTTTTTTAATTTCTTAAATGTGTCACCCATAACCTTGCACCTAAATATGTCTCAGTGCATATAGTATGAGTATCGTTGGATATTATTTTAAGTAGATCTGAAATGTAAGAATTCCTGGATTCACATTAGAGCTTCAAACTTATAAAATTTTTATAAAACTTAATAAAATTTTAAGGATGCACCATATTCTATTATGAGCGTTGGAGCCCACGACTGAAATGAAATATTAGGCCAGTCGTGTATAAGAATATCAACAGTAACAACCCAGATCAAAGGAACCAGTAAGCGAAGTGTGGGAGTGACAGCTGTGATAGCTGTGGATTCAAGGGATTTCTGAGCTTTAGGAACCTGAGAGATAATAGAACATAACATATTTTTTAAACACTTGAACTCTGGAGACAAAGACATGTGAAATCTTGGCTCCATGTTCTCGTTACTTGTTTAAACCTCAGTCCCCTCATTTACAAAATGAGGATAATGTACCCCTCAGTGTCTTGTGAGGATGAAATTAGATTATGCATACAGATATTTAGAAAGGCACTGGCACATAGGGACTCAGTAAATGTATATTTTTTTACAGGAATTCATCTCTTTATAAACAGAATAAGTGGATTTATTCTTTACACAACATCTGTCGTACAGAACAGTGAACACTGATAATCTCTGATTTGGGGGGTAGAGATCAGTTATATTTCAGGTTCTGTTTTTTTCTCAGAAAATATTGGTCAAAAAAGGTAGTGTGGGTTTTTCAGATTTTTCTAGTGTGGCAAAATCAAACTTCAACATTCCTAGGACACATTTCTGTTCTTTGTTTCCCCTTAATTTTTATTGTATCTTGTATGTTTATCTTGTATATGGGAGGAGGGAGACAGTGAGAACCTTCCTGTTTTCTTCTATGTATTCCTTTTCTGCTTCTGTTCCTTCCTCTCCCGGTCCCTCATCCTTTATTTTACTTTGAAAGCATTGGCACATCGATTTTCATGTTCTGGAGCAACTGTGTGACAACTTTCACACAAAAAGTATTAAAAGAATTGGGGTACAACCCCTAGTCCATACATTTGCTAGTGTTTTCTTGAATATACTTACTCTTACAGACCACACATTGTGTGGTCTGTAAGGGGTTTTCGAAACAAAGATGCATGATGTGAGTAAATCCAGGAGAGAACATCTAGTCCAGCAGGCCCACCCTAACACTAAGCAACACCTTTGCTGACTGTCAGATGCCTGCTCCCTGCCCCAGCTGTCCCTGGCTGTGGTTAGTGTTAGTGGTGCCCGGCTGTGTATCTTGACATCGTCACTCCATCTGCTTGCTCCAGGATTTGGCAGACAGCGTAGTCCTCCTGCTGAATCATGTAGAAAATGAAAATATAGCCTTTGGTAAGACTTAGACACCCAACTTTCAGTAACAAAATGGGACGCTACATTCAGGGCATCCAAAGAAGTTCCCCCCTTTAAGGAATTTGTCTGGATACTAAAAAGCTCAGTCCTTTATCTGGAGCCATGAATCTGAGTAAGGGAGAATATACTTGTTTTGATTGATACTTCGTAGTTGGCACACCTGAAATCTGATCCTGAACCATTTCTTCAGTGTCAAGCCCCTAAGTATAGCACACAAAGCCCTTTGTGGTCTTGCTCCCCTCTGTTTTTCTAGCCGCCTTTGACGTTTTTGCCATATCTGCCCTTCATTCCAGCCACGCCAGACTGCTTTAGTTCCTCAGATTTCTCCCTTTATGCCCCTTCCCTTCGTCTTCATCTGTGCTCCTCCTTTTCCCGTTTCAGAGCTTTTCCTTCAAGGCCTTATCCTAGAGTCACCTCTCTTGAATATTTTCCTGACCCTGCCCTCACATTATGATTTAGTAGCTGTTCTCCTATGTTTCCTTATTAAAGTATAACATGTATTAAAATGTGCTCAAATAAGTGACTACTGTGATGAATTTTTACAAAATGAGTGTAACTATGTAAACAGTGCTCAGGTCAAGAAATAAAAGATTACCAGAAGCCCCCTTTCAAGGTCCCCCTGCCCTCGGATACCTGTTCTCCTGACTTCTAACACTGTAGATTTGTTGTGCTTGTGTTTGGACTTTATGTATACGGAATTATACCATATGTGCGCTTTGGTGTCGTTTCACATGGTGCTGAAATTCAAATAGGCTACACATTTTCATCTGCTCTCCTGTAGATGGACTTCTGGGCTCTTTTCAGATTGGGGCTATTTTGAATGGTTCCTCATATTACAAATAATGTTGCATAGAGTTTTGAATAAACTTGTGCATTATATTAAGGAACACTAAAAAACCAAACAACTTTGTGAGGAATGAGAGTACCAGAGAACATTTTTTTGAGGGGAAGAGCTGATCTGTTTGACACCTCTGCTCAATTGGTAAAAGGAATTGCTGAACTTTTTTAGGAACAGGTTAGTGCGGTGAATCTGGTTGACTCACAACATTATGGGCTCCTTCATTAAGGAGTAGGGAGCTAATACAAGAGAAAGGCCTGAAATCCCATTATCCATGCCTCCTTAGGCACAACTGAGTTTAGAAGGCTCAGTTGTTTTGTCCCAACTTAGATATCCATTTATTTAAATATTTATTATGCATCTTCTTGCCATCAGGGAGGGCGTAGCAACTTGCCCTCATGGAGCTCATATTCTGGTGAGGGAGATAACAATAGACAAGACAAATAAGAAAATATGTAGTATGTTAAACAGAAACATAGAGCAGGGAAGGCAGAGAGAGAGAGAGAGAGAGTGTGTGTGTGTGTGTGTGTTGGAGTGTTTGTGCATTGAGGGTAAGACAGATTTTGAAGAGTGGTCAGGAAAGGAATGGATTTCTTTTAGCTCACCAAGCCAGATGCAACAAACATTAAGGATACACATGTTTAGGATAAAAAATTGTGAACTCTTTTTTAAGTATATGCAGTCTTATAATTCTGTCTTTTGCTCTTGGATTCATTTTGCGCCTAATCTCGAATGTCAGATTTCATTATCTTGTGAGGAATTTTTATGAGTTAGTCATTTATTAATGTGTGTGTTCAAGTGACAGCCCTGTTACCTGATTCATAAGGATATGGAAGCTGACTGGAATTCTAATGGAGAGGAAGAGTGTGTCTTCCTGTTAGGAGACCCAATGCTTTGCTCCCTGGAAACTCCAGTTAAAGCGATGCCCAAGGCTGCTTACACTGGCATCTGGCTGGAAATTTCCGATGATATAAACCTGAATGGGGCTTATTTTTCTCAACCCAGTTGTAGTCATAAGAGATCCCTTCATCTAGATACTGGGGCTGGATAATTATTACGATTTCTCATGAAAGTGTAAAAAAGTTATTAGTAAGCTTGAATTTGTAGTAACTGTAATTGTAGCACTTGTCATACTGCATCGTAATTGTTTGTGCCTGTACCTTATCCTGTGCTGTCCCCAGTGGCCTAGTGCTGTGTGAAAAGCGCTCAGGGAAGTGGGTGCTCTGTAGATACTGAAACAATGGAGGATCTAACAGCTGTGTGCCAATTAAAAAAACAAAACAAAAACACTTGAAAGCTGTGATTCAGCCACTGTTGATGGGGCCGTGTTATTGGAAAGCACTGTTTTTTCAAAGTAAAGCTCATCAAAATGTTGTGGAACCTCACTTCTCTCTGTTTCTGACTTCACTCACCTTGGGTAAAGGACTTCTGGAGGGCTTGACTTTCTTATCTCAAATAAAAAATCAAGATGATAACTGATTCACAAAGATGTGAATTTTAAATGAGATAATTTAGAGTGAAAGCAGTATGTGTGCATAGTCACCTCCTACTTTAGGCCAGAGCCCTGGGCTACATTTAGTAACAAGACTTTTAATAGGGACCCTTGTAAGGTCCTACAGTTGGGTCTGTATAACCGACTGCATGAGCACAGAACAGAAGGTGGCGTAGCAGCAACATATCTAAAAAGACTGAGGGTTTGCCTCCAGCAAGCTTAATATGAATCAGTAATATGGTGTGACTATTTTTCAACAACATTCATTAATTATTGACTGATTACCTAACATGTAATAGAAGTTTTAAATTCTGTTAACAGAAATATCCAAAACAGAATTTCCCAAAGTGAGTTCTGCAATCACTTGATGTTACTAGTTATTACATTGGTGGCCGGGGGGGGGGGGGGGGGGGGGCGCTGGTTTGGGAAATGGCAGGTTAGGTTATTGAACATCTATGTTGGAGAATTTCTTTGGTCTAGAGTTATTTATGAATTGTGGATCCAAGAGGGGGCCCGAGTTGATAGTGCTTTGGTAACAGATGGAACAGGACTGCTGGTAATTCTGCTTGTTCCTGGACCCATCAGACTGCACCGGGTCCACTCTGCCAGCATGGGCACCGCCCTGTGTGAAGCGTGGGCTACAGGGGCAATATCCATAGGAGAGCAGACAGGGTGGGGAGGGACGTGTGATGATACCATGGGAGGAGCCCTCGAAGGAGGTGAGGCTGTCTGGCTTGGGGTATGGGGGCGGTTAGGTAGGATAGAGGTGAAGGTGATTGGGTGGGTGTGAGGGAGATTGAAAATATTTCAAGTGGGGGGAAAGGGATTTGACTGGTCTGTCAAGGGGCAGAATGAGAACCAGTGGGTAAAAGTGACTGGGAAACATTTTGGACCCCACCCAAAGTAAAATTTTCTTGGATGATGGCTGTATTTTACATGCTGACTCTGTTCTTGGAAGGCATAGTTTTTGGATGGTGTAAAAGCATTAGATGTTTTTGAAAAGTGTTCTTTAAAATCCCATCCAATCCCAAGTCTATAAATTTGTGATTTTTTTCTTTTGTTTTGTAAAATTTATTTCCTCTGCCTTTCATTTTTTCAGCATTGTGCTCATTCCTGTGGATAATTAGGAAAAGCAGTAATAAGATGTGGTTTAAGTTTGTTAGTTGAATGACAAGACTGACAGACACATGAGATAGTTGTTAGCAAACTAAGAGAAAATATAAACAAAAGGCTCATTTTTTATAATCTGTAACTACAGAGATTCGAGAAGCAGGGGAGACTGGAGAAGTATGTAAACTGGGGTTTGAAGGATTAATAAGGTTTGCATAGCAGAAAGAACAGAAACACTGCAGGTCAGCAGGAGCCCAAGGATGAAGGCAAGAAATATAGAAGGCTTCTGAGCAGTAGCAGTGTGGATAAATCTATAATTAAGAAAAATTCATCAGACAGCTTTGTGTAAGAGATAAAGATTTGAGAGCTATCTCTTTAAGAGTAATTATTTAAACCATCAGGGTGCTTGACATCTTTGAGGAGATTGTGGCTAGAACATAGGTGAGCAAGGTCTTAAATAGCTTAATGGTTAGAGCATAGGTACACCTGATTCAAGTCCATTTCACTGTTGACCTATGTGGAGAAACCAAAGCCTAGAAGTTGACTGTAAATTGGATTACTTTCCTCCTAAGATAATTATGATGATTAAGTGAGATAAAGAATTATAGAATTACTTGCTCAGTAAATATTACTTACTATTATTTTTTATGTAGCTGAAGTTCCCTAGAACTGTGATTCTGGAAATGTGGTCCTCAGACCAACCCCATTGTATCACCTGTAAGCTTGTTACAAGTGCAAGTCTTCACCACAGCTCTCACACACTGAATCAGAGGGGGTGGGGCCCAGGAAGCAGGCTTTTGAAAGCTGTCTGGGAGACAGCAGCACAGAGTTTGAGTACTGCCTTAGAGTAATCCTGCAGTTGGGATCCTAGAACTAAGAAAGGGAGAGAATTTAAGAGAGAGGCTTAACTATAGTGTTCTTTGCTGAGAAGATTGTGAAATTTGTGGGGAAGGAGGTAGTGTATTTTTTGCAGGGCCTAATAGCTTTACATGTAATGTTCAATGAATACTTTTTTTAAAAAAAATGTCTTTATTGATTTCAGAGAGAGGAAGGGAGAGGAGGAGAGAGAGAGAGAGAGAGAGAAACCTCAATGATGAAAGAGTCATTGATTGGCTGCCTTCTGCATGCCCCCAACTGGGGATCGAGCCCGCAACCCGGGCATGAGTCCTGACTGGGAATCGAACCTCGATCTCCTGGATCCTAGGTCGATGCTCAACCACTGAACCATGCCAACCAGGCAATACTTTTGTTGTGGTGGTGGTTATTGAAGACAACTGGTTTTGTAGTATGTTGGGAATGGGAGGATTTCAGGGCAATCATATATAATATGTATAATGTATATATTCTGTAGCCCAAGTGATAAAAAAATACCACAGAACTACTTTAGAAATTTGATATTGGATGAAGTTTAAATCTTATGTTTAACAGATATTTATGGA
This sequence comes from Miniopterus natalensis, assembly GCF_054644295.1. Taxonomy (NCBI): domain Eukaryota; kingdom Metazoa; phylum Chordata; class Mammalia; order Chiroptera; family Miniopteridae; genus Miniopterus; species Miniopterus natalensis. The sequence goes on along the minus strand of NC_142087.1, from coordinate 74,542,360 downwards.
CTGCCTACCAACTGTGACCAGGCACCATGCTATCTGCTGTAAACAGAAAATGAAATATAACTCATGTTTTCAGAGGCTTCACAGAATTACACTTGTTTAAGGATTTGAAGCTTTTTTTTGTAACATTGTCCAGCTACAGAGAACAGTAACTATCTGAACTGATCTCTGCCAATGCCGCAAGTTAAGCATGTGGTTGCCTTACAGTCAACTCACCTAATTTGAAAGTGCTGCTTCATTTCTGAAAGTATTCTGAACATTGACTTATTTTGTTTATTATTTTATGGCTCAGGATATACCTTAGAGGTGATTTGAAATCCCTTGAAAGATTTAATGCCCCTGTTTAATGTAGGCCGCCTGAGGTTTTCAATATTATGCCAGTTGTCAAGTCCTGATCTCCATTCCCATCACCAGCACAAGCACCACACAAGCTTGAAATAAAGTAAATTGACTTTTAAACTTCACCCATTTAGTTATTTACCGCCCATTATATACAGGACACTGTGATAATAGTTGAAACTGAGTCCACGAAATATATCTAGTTGAAGAGCCAGGCCAGCTGGAGGCCATGTATATTGAATCTGGAGGAGTGGTTCAAGCTTTCCATTGACTACCTGCCTGGAGCCTGGTTGGAAGTCAGCCAAGTGTTCAGAGGATCCTGACATACACCAGAGTTTAGATTTGTAAACGTGCCACCCTGTGAGACACCCCCCCTTTCACAGTGGTGAGAGGAAGGTGAGGAAATTAAATAGGCTGGTTAAGAAGCTATATTTTTAAAGCTTACAATTTCTTGAAAATAGAGGTCGCAAGTGGAATACAGGAATTATAATCACTTCTATATGTGATCTCTGAGTTTCGTATCATAGAGACACTTAAAGAAAATCCAGTGGAACTCACTTTTCCAAAATGACAATGATCGGGCAGTTAACTTGAATAATCATTTGTTAAGAATATGATTTTGTTTTGTTCTGTTTTTATTAAGGTATAACTGATGTGTATAACATTATTTAAGTTTTAGGTGTACAGTATCATAATTTGATATTGTATAATTCAAAGTGAATATGTTTCAGCTGACACTTGAACGTAGCCCCCTGCTTTTCCCCATTGCTTAAGATGTTGGGGCCAAGGTGGGTGGTAGTGAGTGCTGCTTACATTCTTTGATTACTTTCTTTTTCTTTCCAAATACTCCAAAGAAAAGTAGCTGGAGTCTTAGTCTACCACTTTCAAAAGGTTGCCAAGACCAGACCTAGATCTGAGGGTTTCATTAAGCAGAGCAGTCAGTGGTTTCCATTTTCTGTATATAGCTATGAGTATTGAGAAGGTAAATTAAAGAGATCGGAGAGGTTTTGTTAAAGATGCTTTTATTTATACTTTACAAAAGGTTGAGAAACATTATACTGTCCCCAGAGAGACAAAGAATAATTATTATATAAAATTATGTTAATATGTTAGTCATAAAAATCATTATTATTACTGTTCTTCGTCAATTCTTAGATGCACATTATTCTCACATTTTAACATCCCTAAAATCAGAATGCGTGATATAATCAATGGGATCAAATAATCTCTGGGCCTGAACTGAAGTTGAATTCCCTCCCTCCCTTCCTATCTATTGTTGGCACTATTACAGATGTCACCACTTTGCCTCTCCCCCCAGCCCCTGGTACCCCCTTCCCTCTGGCCATCACCACACTGTTGTCTGTGTCTATGGGTTATGCATATATGTGAGATCAGAGATCTTTTAAAAGGTCTGTTAATTGATCCATAAAGGTCTTTTTTATTGTTACCTTGCTAGAACACAGACTGGATATTTGAAGACCTGGTGGAGTATAATTTTTAAAATGTATGGTTTTTCTGAAACTGCTGAGTATTGTCAGAAATTCCCCTAAGTCCTACTAGCTACACAAGGAATGTTGGTGTCCTGAAAACATTGAACTCAGTGTGGAAAAGAGTTAACGGCATTTGTAGGGTTTTAGAGCTGAAAGAGGTTAAATTAAAAAAAACGAAAGAAACCCAAAGTTATGTGTGTTTTGTTTTGTTTTAATGGTTGCTTTTGAATTCACCTCTTTTCCCCCTCTCCCTTCTCTTTTCTGCAGTAAACACCTACCTCTTCATGATGCAAGCTCAAGGCATTCTGATCCGGGACAACATGAAGACAATAGGTGCTCAGGTTTATGAGCAGGTGGTTCGAAGCGCTTATGCCAAGAGGAATAGCAGCGTAAATGACTCAGGTATATTTTTAGTAAAGATGTGGTCTGCTTAGAATGTCGCCTCCCAGGAGAGGAAAATTTGGTTCAAATAATTATCTTTGATGGGACAAAGTGCATTGTAAAAGATGGAAGGTTTGGCTGAGCCTTACCTTGTTACTAAAAAGAAGCTCTTGCAAAATGAATCCTAGTTTGTTTTGCTAATAGTATGTTAAGCGTGACTAAATGATTCCATATTCTCACCTAATACTTTCCAGGGATGGGGGGAGCGTGAGGAGAATCTTTCAAGACCTCTTTTTTTCAGTGTAGTTGCCCCCAGTAGGCGGCTTAAGCACAGGTTAGGATGCTAGCAAAACTGGAGCAGCAAAAGCTTTTCTGGAAGTAATTTCAAAAAATGTATTTGTACTGCCAGTGAGGAAAAACAACTTGCTTGGACTTCCTGATACTTAGTTTATGGCTTCGTATTGTGGGATTTGTTTGTTTTGCTTTTTCAGTTACACACGGTGATGACCATGTTCCATATTGTTTTCAGAGCTAATCTAGCCTGGTTGCCACACAGGAAGAGTTGCTCCAACACTGTTCTTCCTATTGGACTCTACTTGAATACGTTCCACCCAGTAGAACTCATTGTCCATGAATGGTTATTAACAAGTTTTCATTTCATAATAATCATGTCATCAGGGACAGTTTCCACAAATTAAAACAGCGGCTTCTGGAAGAAGTTTACTGGGTCACCTGGTTTACCTTCCCCAGTCAGGTGTGGTTTTCATCCTGTGGTTTAATTCCTGCTCTGTGGCTGAGTCTGGTGGTCAGAGTCATTCAGCCTTGAAGAAAGTTTTTCAGGCTGTTCAGCTGAACGTCGCAGTGGTGGACACAGAGTGAACATTTCTGCCTCAATCTTTGGAACTTTTACCTGTGGCTTTTATTATCTTATAAGCACTAATTATATAAAGAGGAGGAAAGAACACAGGCTAGATGGCTTGCTTAAAATATATTGTAAGAACTTGTTCCTGAGTCATGGTTTTGACTATTTTTATAAAAGACTAAATAATAGAGTTCTTTACCTTTGAGAAAAAACTGTCTTTTTTTATATCTCTCCTTTTAACTCTTCCAAAAATTGAACAAAAGAAGTATTTCCAGGTGGTTAAATGGGACTGTCGTGAGGCTTGTCCAGTCCAACCAGGGATAGTTTTCATTTTAAAAATAGATTCTGAGATTTTATTCTGCTAAGCATTCATGATTTGCCTCTTATTTCTCTGAGGACTAATGTGCTTTCCTATGGCTTCTTACTGTTTTCACTCAACATAGATTTATATGTATATTTTAAAAAGTATTATTTCCTTCAAATTAGTTCTCCCTTCTGTAGTAAGTTCTAAGGTAGTCCGCAGCTCACTGTAGAATGTGAAACTGGCTTTGCAAACATTGCAAATGAGAATTATTCTATGGTGCTTGGGATCTCAAGAGAAAGCATTGTCTCTGGAAGGGAAGTTAAATCTTTAAAATTGACCACATCCTAATTTATCAATCAGTCCATCCTGCTTAGCAGCAACAAAGGACTATAGTTAGCAAGCCAGATAAGCTTTGGTACTTCCTTTTTGTTTGCGAAGAGCAAGTGATTGACTTTTCAGGGCATTTTAGCCAAACTGATCTCCGAACAAATTGCTTGAGCTCTGAACTATACCTGGGAGAGGAATCCCTGCAGTTCCCAAAGTCATGAGAGAAGGCTGAGCACATTTTTGTTCCCTGATTCATTGTGTGGCATTAGGTTTTACAAATGATCCCACACACTTTGTCTGATCTGGTTAGACTATGTCTCAGTCAGATAGGCAGGATTTTATATTCTGTTTTTCACATGTAGTACAAATCATCTTGGGAGTGTTGGAGTGCCTTGATCATGTGACTTTCCCTAAACCCTGCCCAAACCTGCTTTAGGTTGTGTGGTAAAACTAGGGGGCCCTTTGACTGCCATTCCAGAGCTCTTTGCTCTGTTTCACTCTGGATAAAGGAACATTTGTGCTGTCGTGACATTTATCCAGTCCAGGCGATCATGTCGCTCCAAGGTTAGATGATGGTAGGACTTCCTTCTGGGCATCTAGTGAGGTAGTCTGTTCTCTTTGAGCGGTTAGAGGAGCGCATAGCAGAACTATATCCCTACACTGCTGCTGGTCTTGAACACAGGATCTCACTAATTCCCCGAGGGGTGGTTTTCCTTAAAAACTGAGCTCAGAAGTGACTTGCACCCTTGGAAGGCATATCCAGGGACTCATTATTATTTGATTTTGCATGTATTTCTCAAATTATCAAACACTAAATTCTTGCCATCATCCCTCTGGTAGAAATAATCATCCAATTTGTGTTTAATGTGCTGTTATTTCCCTTATAAATTGGAAGCCGTTGCTGCTGGGGGCTATGTTATTATGCTAGCCACTTTACTTGAATTATCCCCATGGAATCTTCACAAGAACTCAGTAAGGTAACTGCTTGTCTCATTTAGGGATGAAGGAGTTGGAGCGTACAGCGCTGAGAAGATTTGATGCAGCAGTTGAGTTGAGATTTGCTGATCTCTGAGTCCCTGCATTGCCCTCACAGTCTCTATCTTCTTTGTATCCTCAGTTTCTTGTACACAGCCTAGAACATAGGAAACTCTCTGTAAATGATTTTTGAGTGTGCAAGTGAATAGATATAACAAGAAAACACATTTTTTTAAGTGTTGTAGCCTAATTCTGAGACTATCATGTTGATTGGCTTCTGTTACAGGCACATCCTTAGTGAGTAAATATTAAAGAAAAATTTATCATTTCATTGGATGTGTATGCAATGAAAACCTACAATTTTTCTTCATTTCAAAGCATTTCTCTGCCTAGCACAGTCAGAGAGAGATTCTGGGCCTAAAGCTGCTCAGATAGCCAGATGACTGTCAACCTCTGACCCAGCCACTCCCATCAGGAGTGCTATGGGCTTGAGGACAGTAACCCAGACTAAGGTCGCCTGCCAGCTCCTGCCCCACCCTGTAAGTAGTGCCATGACACACACCCACATTCAAAGGCCTTCATTAAGCAAATGTAGCTAAAAAGCTTAGTGTGACATTTAAGTAATGCTAGCTTTCTTTATCCTTGAAAGCTAAAGTGGCGATTGTCTAATAAGAATGTTCTTCGGGGGGATCAAGACTATGAGCCTGGAATAAGCCTGACGTATTGCACTAAAAGCCATGGGTGGGTGAGACTGTGAATCCGTAGAACTTACTAGTAGTAGTACAGGGAGACAGGCAAAAGAATATTGACATCAGAAGAGAATTCTCTGGGTTCATCCAGTCTCGCCATTTAGTTTTATAGGTGAGGTGAGGAGTTGGATGGCCTAGCATTTCTCATTCTTAAATACGAATTTCCAGGTGCCATCTTAACCAGTAACTTCTTACCAGAGGGAGATTTCTTATTTTTCTACACACATGCACACAAACCCCTCACACTTGTGGTCCCAAGCCCCTCCTAGCCACATACTCAGAAAAATGTCCTGTTACCCACATCACTCAAAACAGGTCTGTTGCCATAGGCAAATAAAATGAGTGAAGTCATTGCCAGTGCACTCTATGATATATTCAGTGAAGTAAATACTCACAACCTCTTCCTCTCTGGTTTTTAGATGCTCGGTCCATAGTCATCTTTATGTCTGCTCTCCTGCAGGGGTAGTCAGCCTTAAGCATGCTAACTCTTGAAGAATGCTAATTCTTTATATTCCACAGGACATCTTTCTAGCATATATAAATTTCTACATTTTTAAAGCAGAGAGGCAAGTGTTTGTTTTTTTCCTCAGTGGGAGGGGAAAGTGGTGGTTCTTTCTGAAATCTTTTGGTGAGCACTTGCCAGACCCTGCTCAAGTAGATTTGGTAATAAAAAGAAGAAAGCTGCCTGGCTGGGTGTGGCTCAGTGATTGAGCGTTGACGTAGGATCCAGGCAATTGGGGTTCGATTCCCGGTCAGGACACATGCCCGGGTTGCGGACTTGATCCCCAGTCAGGGGTGTGCAGGAGGCAGCCAATCAATGACTCTCTCATCATTGATGCTTCTCTCTCTCGCTCTCTCCTTTCCTCTCTCTGAAATCAATAAAGATATATTTTTTAAAAAAGAAGAAAGATTTTTGCCACACCTCATATTGGGGTAGCCGTGTCAATTGTAACTGTTAGCCATGTCAACTATGACTGCATTAGAATCCCTTGCAGGTGTGGGGGGAGGGGGGGGCTTTAAAAAATACTGGTACCGCCCAGCCGGGCGTGGCTCAGTGGTTGAGCATCGACCTAGGATCCAGGAGATCTTGGTTCAGTTCCCGGTTGGGCCACATGCCCAGGTTGTGGGCTTGATCAATGACTCTTATCATTGATGTTTCTTTCTATCTCTCGCTCTCCCTTCCTCTCTCTGAAATCAATAAAGATATTTTTTTAAAAAAAATACTGATACCTACACCATGCCCCCAGAGGTTCTTATTTAATTAGCCTGAGCATAGCCTGGGCATTATGGTTTTTAAAGCTTCTAGATGATTCTAACGTGCAACCAAAGTTGCCGAAACACTGGTATAGAATAAAGTTGAATAGCAGGCCATTTGAATCTGGAGGTAGGTAGGATGTCTGTTGTTTCCCCATTTTATAAACATGAAAACACAGCTGCCGCCTTTGCCCTTCTGCCTCCCTTGCTGGAAGAGCATGTCCTGATTTGAAACAGATTAGATTTAAATGAAAAAATAAAACCATGGCCATGGACATTCCGCAAGCTTGTTTTTTTTCTTTCAGCAGTTCCCTCATTCAGTAAGTACCTGCTTGGGAAGAGTAGACCTTGATGTTTGGTTCCCCTGAGAAGCATCTGCAGTATAATCCACCCATTTCCAGGCAGCTGGACAGGAGGACCAGGACCCACAATAACCATGCAATTTTACCACGTCGTAAATTAATATCCGTAAATTAATATCCAGAGCAATTAATATCCTCTGCCTCTTCCACTTCTTTAAAATTTTTATCTATACAACTTAAAATTGGAAATGAGGAAATTAGGGGTTTTCAGAGGTTTCCCCCCAAGATGTAGGGCCAAGTTACTATGTTGAACTTCCACTTAGGAGTTGTGTATTTGAATATTTTTTTTTTATGACACTCTTAATTTAGTAACCAGAAGAAGAAAATATGTGGTGTTTTGTTTTGTCATGTTTTATTCCGTGCTAGTTGCTACCAGGCTTAGTATATCACAGTTTGAAGGAAGTAGAAAGGAATTTATCTGTGTCTTTCCCCCAAATAGGATCATTAAGGTTAGAACGTATCTTTTCTCCTCTCCTACATGTATTTTTGTTTTTTTGTGTTTTGTTTTTACTTCCTGTTTAGATTGTAGCTCCAAGGCTTAGTTCTGTCATTGCCCAGAAGTATTATTCTTTTTTTTGTTGATTTGCTTATGAAAATGCTCATTATAATACCTTTGGGGATTTCTTTGCCTTTCAGATGTAATTACCGTGATGCTATTTTAAAGAGAAGTATGTGTGTGTGATTAAGAAGCAAAATCAGAATCATCCAGAGTAATGATGGGCATAGAAGGTCCTTGGTGTAGCTTTCTGAAGTGTTAATACCTTCAGAAAAGGCTCAACTTAGGACAGGTTTGCATGTGTGAATGAGGACTTTGGGCTAATTTCTGTATAAATAATTTTACCTTTGGAGTTAATGCTGACTTGGCTTAAGTTTTTATATAAATGCAGGCTTAGTGTCCTTCAGGAAAGCTACAACTAAAAAGGACAGAAAGTGTTCTGTTTCTTTCTTCCCCTGTTAAGAGACTGTTAATATTCTCTCCAAGTTGCCTCATTGAGTTTTGTCCTCTGAGTACTTGTAGAGTAGGCAGCCATGTGCCTATATAAAAGGATTCACTGTATTAGCAGTTTGATTCTTGGAAACCATCTCATAGTGCATCTGTAATACTCTCAACAATAAAGATAAATTTTTAAAAAATGAAAATAAAAACCACTGGACTACAAAAAATTACTAGCTAGGTTGATTGAATGATTATTACCTATCGGCAATTATTTTTTAAAAATCTGAGTTGAAGATTCTGGACTTTCATGTTGTGAAGTGAATTTGAATAGGAAGTTTTAATGTTCATAGAATCAGCATGAATCCAAAAGGACTGGTGAGAGAGATTGTAATACTCTGAAAAAATAGTGCAGTATAATAGAAAGATCGCCGACCAGAGTTTAGTTGGGTCTTTGTCATATAAAGCCAAGTCTCCTTGTACAAGTTGTGTACATGGTGCCTCAGTTTCCTTATCTGTAAAAAAAATAAGAGGTTAGAGGGGCTTCCTTCATACAGTCTCCTAGGAATAAGGCGTCTGCTTTGCACCCTTAAATCTCACTAAATGACAGTAACTGGGCGCGCGCATGTGTGTACACATGTAATGTTATAAGCCCTTAGGAATGAAGAGAACAAGAAAGGAGACCACAGCAAAAACTTTTGGAAGTGGGAAAACAGATGGACCAATGATAAGGACTTTACAGACACCCCACAAACTTGACTGCTAATGTGGCAGCAGGGAAAGCCATCACCCCAGTTTATACCCAGAATCTTCCAGAAGCTCATGCATTGGCAATATTAAGTACTTTTGGAGATAAGAATAAAGGTAGCAAGTTAGATAAAGGTTGGTTCAAAGCTATTTGAAAAGCAGTCAGATGCCCAGATCCCTGTCCCCATGTTGGCAAAGGTCTAGAGACTTGATAACACTCAAAGATGGTAAAACAGGGTGTCCTTCAACTTGGGGTCACCTAGCTTGTTTTAGGTGTCCTCAGTTCTGGGATACTTGTAGTCAAGACTGTACAATTCTGGCAGGAAATTAGAATAGATTTCTCTGGGGATGTGACCAGACCAAGAGGAAAGACCTAACGATACTGATGCTGGAAGTTTCTAAACCAAACTTCTGGCCAGAACACCCTATGATGAAGAACCTCAGTCCACACCCTTTTAGTTAGCTGATTAGTGCCCTACTCAAATATCAGCAGAGCCTGGCCGGCGTGGCTCCGGGGTTGAGCACTGGCCTGTGATCCAGGAGATCGTGGTTCGGTTCCCGGTCAGGGCTCAGGCCTGGGTTGCGGGCTCAATTCCCAGTAGGGGGCGTTCAGGAGGCAGCCGTTAAGTGACTCTCTCACCATTGATGTTTGTATCTCTCCCTTCCTCTCTCTGAAATCAATAGACATATTTTTTTAAAAATAATAATAAATTTAAAAATATGTATATATACTTATATATATATATATATATATATATATATATATATCAGCAGAAGACCAAGGATTGCTATTGCTAGGGATCAAAACAAACAAGAAGCGGTGAATTGGAAGAAACGGACTGTGCTAGGAGAATATTAAAAACATACATTCTCAAGGATAAGCAAAAAAGGATAACAAATATGAAACAATAATACACTGTAAGAAATGAACATTCAGAAAATAAAAAGGACTCTTTGAAGTTAAAAATATAATAGCAGAAATGATCATTAAAAGAAGGGCTGGGTAAAATTCAGGAAATTGGTAGAGTAGCAAAATGGCTACGTACAGTCAACAGTGGGTAAAACAGACCCCTAACAAGGCACCAATTTTTACCAATGTGAAATTTCCTGAACAAAGAGAAAGTTCTTTACACTTCCAGAAAGACATTATTGGTCACCTTTGACAAAGATCAGGGACTGGAATGGCTTTGGACTTAACAGACACAGTGGAATCTAGAAACAGTGGGACAGCACCTTCACAGCTCTTACGGAAAATTATTTCCGTCCAAGAATTCTATAAACCAACCAACTTAGGAGTCAAGTGAGGAAGAGTAACAACCAGATATACAGGGCTTCAAAATCACTCCCATTTCCCCTTCATAGGAAGCTACTTTAAGGATGTGTTCCTTTAGGCGAGAAAAAGGGAGAGACTGAACTTGGGGAAAATGAGGTTCCATATTGTAAAGCGATGAAAGGAATCTCCGGGACCCCGAGGCAGGAAGGTCCGAAGATAGCATCTGCACGTCAGGCAGAAAGGAAAGGCCTCCAAGTTGGAGCAGATCAGAAGGCATGACCTTTGGGGGATGAAGTTGAGAGCACCCCCGATGCCCGTGAATGGCTCAAGGAGAAACGCAGTGGTAAAGGGCGTGGTGTTGAGTCAGTCATTACGCCACACAAAACTTGGCAAACAGAAAAACACGGGTCACTCAGGGAAAAATATATACAGGAAAGGACGGAAAAGTAATCATAACTTTCCACATTTCTCGGCTATGAACAGTATCGATAACCAGTTATCATATGTGAGTGTTGGGAGACTGGAGGGTGGAAATGGTATGTGTGTGGTGGGGCAGGGGAGAAAGGGAGGGAAATCCTCATCATTCCCCAAAGTGGGAAGTCAGCAGGTAAGACTCGAAACGGAAACGTCACGATGAACTGTGTAGGCGAATGGGGGCCACTAACAAAGTAGCTGGCTAACAGAAGTGAGAATAGTTCCTTTAGAGAATAAGGTATTGGGGGGGTGTTGTTTTTATAATTACATTGTGGAGTTATTTTACTGTAACCTGAGTGCATATAAAGCTGTAATATCACTAAAAGTAGAAACACTGGTTAAAATAGTATCATCTGGTTAACATTTTTATTGATGGATTCAAATTTGTGGCTGCAGTGAAGAGCTAGTCCAGAGTCCTGCTTCACAAAAAATGATGTCTAAGAAAAAAACTTATTTGGTAGACATCCGAGAATTGCAGGCTTGATCCCATGTACCGGTCTGAGTTGCCTTTTGTTCTTACCTCTCTAGATTATCTTCTTGACTTGAACCACAGCGAAACCTTCCTGCAAACCACAACTTTTCTTCCTGAAGACTTCACCTACTTTGCAAATCATACCTGTCCTGAAAGGCTCCCTTCCATGAGTGAGTAGAGCTCTTGCTTATTTGCCTCTACTTTTGAAACTGCTGTCTTTTTATTTGGTTAAAGCAAGAGGGCGAGTGTTCTTGCTCTCGCAACGTGTCTGCCTATATAGAGAACGTAAACGCCGCCCTGCCGTTGGAAACGGGGACTGTGAAAGTTACTTGTGTCCTGACTCCTTCTCAACCCCTCTGCAAAGTTGCCCATGATCTGGGTGCCATTTTCTACATGTTTCCCTTTCTTTGCACACGCACCCTCATTTGTAACGTGGGATCTGTTAGGACATCCTAGAGAAACTATAGGCAGCGAGCACGCTGATTATAACTTGTTTGATACGAGAGACGTTATTTTCTTAACAGAGTGTTAGTTTAAAAAATTCTTGGATCTTTTCTTCTTTCCTTCTTTCTTGGAATCCCATGTGCAGTCTAAAGCAGTGGTAACAAAGTGTTACACCTTCTCTGTAGCTGAGACAGTTCTGCTGCTTAAGTAAGATGATGTGTGTTCTGAGTTTGGACATGACCAGTCAGGTCACTGAGAAATCAGCTGGGACAGTGCGTCTGTACTTGCCTCAGGAGCACACAGAGATGGCTCCAAGCTCAGCCTCGTTTCTCCTTCCTCTTTGAGAAGTTCAGCTGCTGTCTTACTTGGTTTTAACTTCTTTCTACACCCTAGGCAGAAGCAAAACTCTAGTTTCTTGATTTGCTGCAGTAATAGTGATAGCCTGAAATGCACTGAGTTGGAAAAAGCATTGAACTTATCCAGAGAGTAAAACCCTGGACATAGGGGAAAGAACCTACCATTTTCCGGCCTCTTAATTTTTTCTCTCTCTGTTCAGAGGGCCCAATAGACATAAACATGAGTGAAATCGGAATGGATACCATTCATGAAGTCTTCTCCAAAGACCCAGCCATCAAGCTTGGAGGTCACTGGATGCCTTCCGATTGTGTGCCCCGATGGAAGGTAGGTTGTGGCGTCAGACCTGAAGCGCTGGGAAGCCCACCTGGGACTTGCCATTGTTTCCAATGACCGCGGGATGCACTGATTATGACATTTTGTAATTTGCTTCCTGCTACCTGATGAAAAGTATTTGCATTTGATGGAAATACTTTGGAGAATATGTTTTCCCTGAGTCCTCTCCTGTAGCCAGAAATTTGCATCATTTCAACCCTTTTGTCTTCCTTACTGAACTGTCGGCTAAGCAGGGGCGGCATTAGTAGGTCTCTTACATTTACAGAAGCCATCTTCACAAATTCAGTGCTTCATGCCTTATTCGCACGAAGTTTAGTAAAGTAAAAACCCGAGACAGCTCGCCTAACACTGAGAATGTTTAAGTGCTTGCTCTGTTCCAGCCCTGTGAGATGTCTGTGGTGCAGCAGTGACCCAAGCAGAGGCGGAACAGATCAGTGCTTCTAGCCCATTGCTAGAATATAAAATCAGTTTAATGACCATCATAAATAAATACATCTATGTTACAGTGCATTGCACGTTGTATGGGGAAGTACTGGTTTTTGAAGCGTATTTTAGTTGTATGTTTACATATCTGTGGATATAGATAGATAGGTCTTCCTCTGGGCTGTGGTCTAGAATGAGTTCATTCAGCAGGCCCACCGTGTGCACAGCATGGTGTGTGTGAGAACAAGGTCCTCTGACTTCCAGGGTCGGCCTTCCTTTAGAGGAAGCTGAGGACAAGGCAGCCTCCCAGCCTTACTCCCCAAGAGCTGGTCACTGATTCTGCAGAAGTCGAGGGGACTAACAGGGCGGCCTCTTTTGCTTGACCCACTCCAGGTGGCAATCCTTATCCCGTTCCGGAACCGCCACGAGCACCTCCCAGTCCTGCTCAGACACCTGATTCCCATGCTTCAGCGCCAGCGCCTGCGGTTTGCATTTTATGTAATTGAGCAAGTGAGTTGTCAGTCCTTTCTTTCCTACCCTTTCTCTTCTGAGGCAGCAGTTTTTAGAGTGCTCCAAGCTAATCCATCTTTGGTGTGAAGAGCCAGTAAAACTGAAATCTTATGATTGAGTCACCCTGAGTTGGGAGGGGGAACAGAGAGCAATTTTTTTCTCCTCTTTGAAATGTTGCTCAGTCAATACCACAGATTTGCGTCCAGGGTGGAACTTTGTTTACCCTGAACAAAGGCCTCTTGTACGGTGGCTTTGCTAGAGTTGCTTTGGGTGGTATCTTCAGGCTTCAGGAAATTCCCCTTATGATAAGGAGCAGTAAGTAGAAATAGCAGTGTGTTCTTCCTTTCATGGGGCTGGATAATCTAAATGCTGTCTGCCTTTACCACAGCCTTGGGAGAGAGAAGCTTGGGTTTATCATTATTACTCCTTTTATCTCTAAGGAAATCCGAGGCTAGAGGTCAGATGGCTTGTGAGTCAGTGATGAGTGGTGCTGGATCTGTCTCACTTCTGGCCCAGTGGGCTTTTCCAGTTGGTTTCATTAAGCTTTCCTTTAGGCAGAGCTGAGGCAGCAGCGATCTTGCTTCAAGAGTCCTTTTAAAAATAAAGTTCTGCTTCTTTTAGGTTGGCACCCAACCCTTTAATCGAGCCATGCTTTTTAATGTCGGTTTTCAAGAAGCAATGAAGGATTTGGACTGGGACTGTCTTATTTTTCATGACGTGGATCACATACCAGAAAGTGATCGTAACTACTATGGATGTGGACAAATGCCACGGCATTTTGCAACTAAATTGGATAAGTATATGTATCTGTGAGTATCATTTCTTCTTAATTAAAGAAGTTAAATTTAAAAGGATAGTGAGAGATGCAAAGATGGCAAATCCAGTTAGCTCCAACCCAAATGTCCATCAGCTGATGAATGGGTAAACGAAATGTGATAGATCCACACAGTGGAATACTATTTGTCAATATGAAGGAATGAAGTACTGATATATGCAACACATGGATGAACCTTGGAAACATGCTAAGTGAAAGAAACTAGTTACAAGAGACAACATATTACATGATTTCATTTATATGAAATATCCCGAATAGGCAAACATATAGTAACAGGAAGGAGAATAGTGGTTGTGTGGGGGAGTTGGGGGAAATGAAGAGGACTGCTGATGGGTACAAGGCTTCTTTTGGTTGTAATGAAATGTGTTAAAATTGATTGTGGTCATGGTTGCACAACTCTTGTGAATATACTAAAAGTCTTTGAATTATGCACTTGAAATGAAATGAGTGAATTACATGGCATGTCAATTATGTCTCAGTAAAGCTGTTATAAAAAATATTCAATGAGCTACTCAGGTTGATGCATCTCAGCATGAGGAATCAATTTCAGATGGTTCATGGCAGTAGCACAGAGAGCATTGTTTTACTTAAGACAAAGTTCTCCAGTGAGTTGGCCTGTTCTAGAAAAAAGTCACCCTTTCATGCACAGATGACTGATGCTCTCCATCTCCTTTTAGGCTTCCTTATACCGAGTTCTTCGGTGGAGTGAGCGGCTTAACAGTGGAACAGTTTCGGAAAATCAATGGCTTTCCTAATGCTTTCTGGGGTTGGGGTGGAGAAGACGACGACCTGTGGAACAGGTACTGTCCTTCCGGGGTCTTCTAGAAATGCTCCTTTAGACTCTCCAGACAGTTCTGTCCAGTACAAATAGAATGTAAGCCGTGTATGTAATTTAAAATGTTCTAGTAGCCACGTTTCAAACAGTTAAAAAGAAGGTCAAATTAATTTTTAATATGGCAATAAAATATGTTAATGTATTTATCATAATGTATCCAAAATAATATTATTTCAACATGTAATCAATATAAAAATGTTAATGAAATATTTTACATTCCCTTTTATTTACCAAATCTTCAAAATCTGGTGTGTGCTTTCTACTCATAGCACATTTCACTGAAACCTCCCTAAACCAGAGGTAGAATGTTAGTGATGTGCACACAGATTTATCCGTGCCATCAGATAAGGCTTGTATTATACCAGTTTGTGTGAACAATCCTGTGAGTAGTGTAGTAACTTAATAAGGAATGAATATGCAAAAGAATTGCCACCTTGTATCTGTTTACTTTTAGCTTGGTTTAAAAAAAGAAAGTATGTGTTAGCTGTTAATTACAAAGTAATATTTGTTGGTAAAAATTCGTATGATACAAAAATACATAAACCAAAGAGTGTAAGTCAATCCCAGTTGCCATCCTATTTCATTCCCAGGAAGTAGCCATTTTAACAAGCTGTTTATTTCTGGGCTTCTTTCTGTTCATATAGAAGTAACTCAGGCACATCCCTTCCCACCTCCCACCACTTTAATATAGTGAGAACTGCTTCATTATTTTTAATAACTGCATAATATTCCTTTCTCCACATATAAAATAATTTACTTTAATCCTCTCCTGTTGTCAATTACAATTTTGAACATCCTTTGTTCACATGTGCAAATATTTCTTTAGATTAAATTCCTAGTTGTGGAACTAGAGTCAAGAAATAAACGCACTTTAAATTTTGATAGTTATTGCCAAATTTTCCTTCAAAAAAGATTGCAAAAAGATTCTAACCAATGGTGCATTCGTGTGCCCATTTTCTTACACCACTGCCAACATTGGAGATAAACGACCTTTTAAATTTTGGCTACAGTTTAGCCCTTAAATAGCCACAAATGGGTCATGGCTACTACACTGGACAACCCAGCTCCAGACAATTCTTGCTCAATCTGATAGGTACAAATGGCATCTCATCCTTTTAGTTTGAGTTTCTTAGGAACCTAGAAAGGATGAAAAGCTCTCCCATACACTTCACTGGTTTGGCTGGTCCTTGAATCCAGTCTCTCCCAGAACATCTGTCACCATTCTCATCTCTCTCTCTCCCCAGCTTAGGAGAGGGTGCAGTTCAAGCGCAGGAGCTGTGCTGGTTTCCCCTCAGCACCCTGCACAATTCCAGGCACACAGTGGGCATTCCATGTGTACTTATCAAATAAGAGTATAATTGGGAGTCAGGAGGATATTGAAATAATATGAAAATGAATGTAAATTTCCCATAGACTGCAAAGTCTATTAATGATTCCTTAGAGCCCTGTTAAGTTTCCAGTAAGTCTGGCTGGGAAATCGTATCTTTATCATGTAGGATAATATCCTGAACACCTCCTCCGTATGCTGGCTCCCTCACAGTGACTTTTCATAATTGTGATGTTTTACATCTGGAGACTGTCATGTAAATTCCTTCATCTCCGTAGTGATGGGGGAGGTGAGCAGAGACATAATTTCTACCTAAGCAGGGAAAATGCATAGGAACTCTGACTTTGCTGGGTTGCTTTATGGTAGCTTGTGGAAGGGAAAGGTGCTGTCTGCCCATGAGAAGGTATTTCTGATAGGACCCAAGCAAGCTGGCAAGAGGGAGTGGCTGTACTTGTCTGCCAGGGGCACCCACTCTTGGACTTGTCACTGAGAACCTGTGTCAAACTTTAACCCTCAAGAATTTTGAACTTCATTTTGAATTTTTTTTTTTCCCAAAATTTTTTTGTATTGTTGATTTCTTTTCTAAAACCATGAACTTATCCAGAGGGTATAGGCAATTTAAATACTTAGATGCAGAGGAAGTTCTGTTGTTCAACTTGGTGTTTCTTAACCTTGGCCTCGGTTTGGTCACCTATAGGACTTGATCACTTTATCTAAAAGCCCATCCTCTTTGTCTTGGACAGAGTACAGAATGCAGGCTATTCTGTGAGCCGGCCAGAAGGTGACACAGGGAAGTACAAGTCCATTCCTCATCACCATCGAGGAGAAGTCCAATTTCTAGGAAGGTTGGTGTCATTTATTTATTCCTCTTACAAATATCCTCTATGCTCTGCATTTCCAGATGTCCCAGAGCATATTATAGCCCCTCGTCTTACTCCCCAGCCTCTCTCCAAGGTCCTGTTCTGACAGCTGTTTTATAGTTCCAAACATATATATTTTTTTAATATATCTTTATTGATTTCAGAGAGAGGAAAGGAGAGGGAGAGGGAGAGAGAGAGAGAGAGAGAGAGAGAGAGAGAGAGAGAGAGAGAGATAGAAACATCAATGATGAGAGAGTCATTGATCGGCTGCCTCCTGCACACCCCTGACCTGGGATCAAGCCCGCAACCCAGCATGTGCCCTGACCAGGAATTGAACCCTGATCGCCTGAATCCTAGGTTGACGCTCAACTGCTGAGCCACGCCTGGCCGGACTTCCAAACATGTTTTAATTTAACTGTGAGGCTAATGTCTGAGGGTGAAATCAGACTATTGGTGAAAAATTTGATTGTAAGATCTTTTAAGGAAATCACTCTTTCTACATCTTAAGCTTTATAATCTCCTCTGCAGCCTTCAGAAAGTTGGAGGAAAGCCTACTGGGGTAAAGGTCTCTGTGACTTACATTGCCGTGACAGAGCAGAGCTGGCACCCTTCCTCCAAGCCCCAGTCCTGGAGGGGTGTCCCTGAGCTTCTGTGCGTGTGGTTGCAGTTGCTTTAATACCTCTTTGCTTTCAATAAGTAAATCCCAGATCGGACTCTCAGGGCATGTGGACAGAGTGACATCTCTGCATTTTCAAGGGTGTCTCTGTCTTTTGTTAACGGGGAGAGGACTGGTCTCCGGAGAGCCGATTCTGATTGCATGAACTCTGTCTTCATGGGAGGGACAGGGCACTGAATACAGACTCTGAACTTTCCTGTCCGATGTGTTAGTATCTTACCTCCCCCTTTTCCATTCTGTGACCTTGGGCAAGTCATTTAACATCATGGGCCTTGGTTTCCTCATTTGCTTAAGGGATGGTTGCATTAAATGAAATCTGTAATAAGTAAAGCACCTGGCATGAAATAGGAGGTGTTTCTAATGATAACGTTTAGTGTAGAGTAGCTGAATGGCCATTCACCCACCATGTGTCCTCTTCTGCTCCATTGTCTGTCCTGAGGAGGTTGGACCCCACTCAGAGCCACCTCTGTTCTCTGCATCACAGGTATGCTCTGCTGAGAAGGTCCAAAGAGCGGCAAGGGCTGGATGGCCTCAACAACTTGAACTACTTTGCAAACATCACATACGACGCCTTGTATAAAAACATTACTGTCAACTTGACACCTGAGCTGGCTCAGGTGACCGAGTACTGAGGCGAGGAGGGAGTGTATGTTTGCTTTACCCACCACCACCAAGAAAGCAGCCTGATGAGATGTCCTGGGGCTCCACACAGGAAGAGAATTAGAAAGACGGTGTCTAATGAAGGATCACAGGGTTCAAGGAAAAATGTGAACAGAGTACACGCACAAAATGCCTTCACTGTTGGACCCGCTGGGATTGAGGGAGTAAGCTCGGGAACTTCTTTCATCAGGACTAGCTTTCTATTTCCACAAGACAGACGTCTGTCCTGCTGCTCTTCTCCCTGTCTCCTACCCCGACGTCCATCGTAGCCACAATCTCCGGAAGCGGAACTGTGATCCGCCGTGGGCCTGCCCCAGAGCCTGTCCTACGAATGGCCTTTGGAGCTTCTTGGCCTTCAGAGCAAAGAGGCAAACCCACCACCGGGCAGCTGTTTTTGGAAGAGCAAATGAAACTCCACACACCATTCTTCATCTCTGGTGTTCTCTTTGGTTTCATTTTTTAAAAAATTACCTGCTTTGGGTGGGGATTGAGGGCGGGAAGGGAGGGATGGGGAAGATAAATAGACATGTAACAATCACTTCTTGAAGAAGTATAACTGTAAATAAGCCATGTAAAATGCCTTTTTAAAATTTAATTTTATAGCTGGCTTCAATTCAAACTGGGGATTTATATTATTAGATCACTTATTTGGTTGGCAGATGCAGGACCTCAGTTAAAATGCAGTGGAAGAATATATCTCCCAAATTGCTGTCATTTTGGAAGGGAGTGGATGTAGGGCATGTCACAAAAGAACAAAATAGTTGAATCTTTGTCACTGGCAACTACTTTTGCCCCCGCCCATTCCCTACTCCCAAGGTCTTGCTCTTGGCTTCCGCTCTGGATTCTCTCCCCTGCTGGGCACAGACATGCTCCTGCCAATCTTTTGCTAAACAGGAGGTTGCTGTTTTACAGCAGCCTGCTCCCTGCTCACAGCAAGCCCCTCAGGGGCGCTCATGGGCACGCACCCACGGGCCCCTGCGTTTTGTTTTGTCCTTTCATCACCGTGAGAGAGATGAGTGGTGTCCTTTCTTCTCTCTCTCATAGTTTTTTTTCTCTTGTGGAACATGGTCACAAATTCTGAAATCTGTGCCTAAATCACCAATGAGCTTCAATGATTCTTCTGAATAGTTCCCTTTTTATTTTCTGGAAAGATTTCCTTGTCAACATTATTAACTATACATAGAACTAATGAGCAATCAAATGAAGAGGAACTCAATCGGGAGCAGGTGACACTTGTGTGCTGTGGGTCAGCTGGGATCCAGCTTAGACCAAATCAGAGCTTCAAAATTAGACCAACAAAGCTCCAGGGTGCAAGAGCCCTGTGCTCTGTTCACACCCTCATGTGCTTTTGGAAGTCAGATTCTAAATTGCATTTGAATTTGTGCCTCTCTGAGTTTTCCCCCTGAGCCAAATCCCTCAATTCACAGTCCCCATTGACTTCTGCAGGACTCTGAAAAAATGCCAGTTTTCCCCCCTCCTTTTCCATAAAACATATTTATATATCGTGATTGGGAGTACTTTCTGAAGAGTACTTCATATTTTTTTTAATTGCCTTGTTTGCCTTCAACTTCCTTAATTTTCATGGTTTACATGATGTGTGTGTAGGGGTATATTTGTGTATACACGTGTGGGTTGGGATTTTTCTGTTGCATGTATTGGTTCCATGGACATATGATCCCCACAAGCTGTGGGAGGGATTGGCCAGTACTTGTTTCTGTTCATGTTTTTGTCCTTTTGAAGAATAGAGTGGTATTTAGAAAATCAATTGCATTGCAAAGGTCTTATCGGCTCATATGAGAGAGCAGGCTGCTGCCCTTGAAAAGGCTGGTAAGTTGTATCATATGTTTTAAAAGAATTTGAGAATTTCATGCTTTAAAAGACCTTCACAAGGGAACATTACACACAGAAGTTCGTTTGGTTTTCCTTTGATGTATGGTGCATATAGCAATAAAGATTACTTCCCCCTTCTCCCCCCCCCCCCCCCCCCACACCCCCAGGCCTCTGTGCTGGCCTTGGCTTCTCACCTTCTCATTTGCCTTCCCTCCTTCGTCACCGAAGGCTGAGCTGCTCTGTGTGACAAAACTATGATGCCATTTGGAAGAATTGACCAAGACAGACTGCTTGATACTTGGCAGTGTTGTAAAGTGATCTTCTTTTAAGCTTTTTTATTAACATTTACCACCAAGAACCAAATGTTGGCAAAAGGCTAACACCTGACTTAAAAAAGAAATTGCTGGATTGAGGGCAAAAAGGAAAGGTCTCATGAAGCAGGGTCACTTAAATTATCTTGCAATCATGTGTAAGTTCGTATCATTATTGTGAACTCTCTTACTGTGCACTGTTGATCATTTATCCACCATGCTGAGTACTGTGTGGGAAACTAAAATGTTGAGAACGTACAGCCAGGCCCGAGTGCTGTTAATGGTGTGAAATTCTCATGTTAAAAAAAAAAAAAGAACCAAATGTGACCTTGTGCATATTTTGGCAGCTGAAATTCTTTAAGGCTACTGATAGGGGACCCCTTAAATCATTCTTGTCTTTGATTATTGAGTGTGGGGAAAGGTTTCTCCTTTCACACTTTTTTTGGGGGGGTGGTTATTTGCAAAAATATTCATTTTGACATTATAGGGACTCTTGCTAGAGCTCCTCTGCCACAGACATGAATAGCTGAGCAACAGCCACATGTATTGATTGTATCCACTCACCATTGACGATGACATTGAACGTAGCTAGCTTATTTCCATCACTACGTTTTTCGAGCTTGCTCTTACGTTTTAAGAGGTGCCAGGGGTACATTTTTGCACTGAAATCTAAAGATGTTTTAAAAAACACTTTCACAAAGATAGTTCTTTGTCATTACATTATTTACTCATGTGTTTGTACATTTTTGTATGTTAATTTATGAATGATTTTTTCAGTAAAAAATACATATTCAAGAACTAAACCTTGGTGGTTGTCTCTTATTTGTCTGGGACACTGTGGCTTCTTGGGGCCTCCCTTTCTTGTGGGGGTTCAGCTCCTCCACGTGTTGCTTCAAGCACTTGGCTTTTGCTTTGCTCAGCTGGCCACTGGGTGTTCCTAAGAGAGGCACTGCCTGCCCGACCCCTGCAGCCAGACCAGTGGAGTGAAAAACTCAGCCCATGTAGCAAAAGCCCCGACCCCCACTGTGCATCCAGGCCTCCTTCCACACCTGGGTTTTCTGTCAAGAATTGGCTCAGGTAATGCCCAAGTCGGGTAAGTCATCTGGGCAAGGGGAGGGTGGGGGTTGACAGAGTTTGGGTCCAGAAGGTCCTCTGGGACCAGTCCAGAGTTTGCTGTTTGCCTGATTCTGCTCAGAGATTATAATCATGAATGCTGACCACTCTGATATTTAGTGAGTAAGAAGTGTCCCGGTGCTGGGGATACAATGATGAGCAGTAAGACAGGTCAGTGTCATAGCTTACTGTCCCCCCCCCCCACACACACACCTTATCAAGGCTGAAGCTCCATCCTCGGTGAGTGAGTGCTATAGAGGAGATACTGTGGCCACGAGGACATGGTAGGGCAGGTGTCCCTGAGGTGAGGTGGATGAGCTGGGCATCCAGGGAGCTGCAGGAGCAGGAAGCCGGGAAGGTTGGCGAGAGATCAAAGGGGCACACTGGGCACTGTCTGAAGCTTGAAGGGGCCAGACTGCAGTGCAGGGCCTTGTGGGCCAAGGGAAGGAGTTTAGATTTTATCCTTAGAACAGTGGGTCCGAGAGTTTCCAGCAGGTAGGGCTGGGTGTCATGTGATTAGAGAGTAATTTTTAATAAGCCGCAGGCTGCAGGGAGAAGGGGGGATTGTAGAGGGTCAAAGGGAAAGCAGGGGGCCATTTAGGTGTCCAGTCGTGTGGCCGTGCCGGGGTAAAACAGGATGTGGACACGTGCTGCTGGGATGGAGGACTCCCCTGAGCTGCTGGCTTCCCCACTCGCTCGGACGGCAAGGCCGTTCCCTGAGATGAGGGCACTGGGATTGGACCAGGGTCCCCGGGAAGATCACGAGATCAGTTGCGAGCGTGTCAAGTTCAGGGGGTTTTGAGACAATCGGCAGAAACTGCAGGTAGGCAACTGTACGCGCTCTGGTTTGGGGACTCAAAGGAATGGTCGGGCCCGGGGATGGACTTGAGATCTAGGAGGAGGCGAGATTGCTCAGGGACCGAGTGGAGCGGAGGCGTGGAGGGTGAAGAGGGGTGGCCTTGGCCCAAGCCTCTGAGGTCTCCGCTGAGTAACAGCTGAGAAGAGAGTGAGTGAGCGGAGCAGACAGGGAAAGAGGTGGGAGAGCAGCAGAGGAGAGGCCTGAAAGTTACCAGAATGGATGTCGGAGGGAGTGGGCCCAGCAAAGAAGGGGTGCAAGGTGAGCAGTGAAGCCAACGACTAGCAAAGGGGGGACGGGGGACGCTGGTCCTGTGGTGCAAGCAGCTTTGCTGAACTTGGGGGTGGATGAGAGGAGGAAACGCGGTGGCAGAGGCGGGCGCTGCGGGCATCTCATTTCATGAGACGGGAAAGGGAAGGCTGGTGGTTTTGATTCTGGTTTTCCACAAGAGAAACCCGAGTGTGTTCTTGAACCAGAGGGAGATGGCCACCAGAGAAAGAGCTGGATCTACAAGAGCCCAGGATAATCCCGCAGGAATGCCCTCGAACTGGAGACGGGGAAAGAGACTAAAAAAATGAAAAACCCCAGGGGGAATGAGGAGCCCCTCAGGCCACTTTCAGTTGGCAGACAGGCGCCCTGCGGAGACCAGGGTTGCCCTTAGAAAGAGCAGGGGCCTCGTGGCCAGAGTTAGAGTTCCAGGTACTACGGCTTCCTCCCTACTCGCTTTGTAATTTGTGGGAAGTCCAGTCAAAAATAGTAGTTCCCGTTTATCGAGGGCTTGTTCTGGGCAGGGCTGTGCTGATGAAGCACATTGTACTCGGTGCTCAGCCCCTTTACTAGAGCACCGCGACTCAGCCTCAACTCTGAGGTTTGGGGCTGGGTAATTCTCGTACGCGAAAGGGGAAGGCTGCTGTCCGGGGTACTGTAGGATGTTTAGTAGAACCCCCACCTCCCCAGTTGTAACAACCAGAAGTGTCAGCAGACATTGCCAAATGTCCCTGGGGAGAGAAAACCCCTGGTTCTGCTGCTGTAGGGCTGAGGCACAGAGGCCACCAAAGCCACTGCTTGCCTGAGGTCACAAAACACCCACAGAGCCAGTGTCATGTGGACACCAAGCCTTTTTACCCCAAGGTTCATGCCCTGAACCCCCAAGCTGCGTCTGATCCAATGTCCTTTAGCGCATGTGCTCTTAAGAGCTTTTGTTCACAGACACAGTTCACAAGTACTTTAATTGTAAATGTAATGCATGAGTTTGTGCTTACGGAAAAAAAATCTCAAATCTCTCTCCCTTTAATGCCAGCGGTTTGGCTGGTATCTGTACCTATATCCAAATACCTATATGTATGTACAGGGAAACAAAGACAGGTAATGTATACTTAAAAACACACATAAATTGTCTTGGAATTATTTTGTTTTTTGGTGTGTGTTTTTTTTTAATTTATCTTTATTGTTGAAAGTATTACAGGTGTCCCATTCCCCCCCCAGTTGACCCCCTCCACCTTGCTCACACCCCCTCCCCAGGCCTTCACCCCGTTATTGACTGTGTCCATGGGTTATGCATATATGCATATAACTTCTTTGGTTAATCTCTTCCCACCCTCCACCCCTCTTCCCTCTTTCCTCTGAAATATGATTGTCTGTTGCCTGTGTCAGTGTCTCTGGATCTATTTTGTTTGTCAGATTCTTTTGTTCATTAGCTTCTTCTTAAAGAAGACCCTTCAACTTTTCCTGTAGTGCTGGTCTGGTGGTGATGAACTCCTTTAGCTTTTTCTTATCTGTGAAGCTCTTTATCTGACCTTCAATTCTAAATGATAGCTTTGCTGGGTAGAGCAATCTTGGTTGTAGTTCCATGTTTTTCATCTCTTTGAATATTTCTTGCCACTCCCTTCTGGCCTGCAAAGTTTCTGTTGAGAAATCAGCTGACAGTCATATGGGTGCTCCCTTGTAGGTAACTAATTGCTTTTCTCTTGCTGCTTTTAAGATGTTCTCTTTGTCTTTAACCTTTGGCATTTTAATTATGATGTGTCTTGCTGTGGGCCTCTTTGGGGTCCTCTTGTTTGGGGCCCTCTGTGCTTCCTGGACTTGTAAGTCTATTTCTTTCCCCAGGTAAGGAAGTTTTCTGCAATTATATTTTCTTTTTTTTCTTTTTTAAATATATCTTTATTGATTTCAGAGAGGAGAGGGAGAGAGAGAGAGAGAGAGAAACATCAATGATGAGAGAGTCATTGATCAAGCCCACACCTGGGCATGTGCCCTGGCCGGGAATTGAACCCCAATCGCCTGGATCCTAGATCGACGCTCAACCACTGAGCCACTCCAGGCCGGGCTCTGTAATTATATTTTCAAATAGGCTTTCAGTTTCTTGGTCTCTTTCCTCTCCTGGCACCCTAATAATACGAATGTTGGGCCTCTTGAAGTTGTCCCAGAGGCTCCTTACACTATCTTCATATTTCTGGATCCTTTTTTCTTTTTGCTCTTCTGGTTGGGTGTTTTTTTGTTTCCTCATGTTCCAAATTGCTGATTTGATTCTTAGCGTCCTCTACTCTACTGTTGATTCCCTGTAAATTATTCATTTCAGTTCATGTCGCCTTCATTTCAAATTGGTACTTTATTATGTCATCGATAGTCTCAGTTGTTTCCGTCATACTCTTACTAATATCCTTGAGCATCCTTATAACCATTATTCTGAACTCTGTATCTGTTAGCTTGCTTGGATCTATTTCATTTAGTTCCTCTTCTAGAGATTTCTTCCGTTCTTTCCTTTGTGACATGTTTCTTTGCCTCCACATTTTGGCTGCTTCCAGGTGTTTGTTTCTATGTATTAGGTAGAGCTGCTATGTCTCCTGGAATTTGTGGAGTGGCTTTGTGTAGTAGGTGTCCTGTGGGGTCCAGTGGCTCAGCCTCCCCTGTCACCTGAGCTGGGCCTTCTAGGTGCCCGCCTGTGTGGGTTGTGTGCACTGTTCTGTTGTAGCTGAGCCTTGGTAGCTGTTGGCGTCACTGGGAGGAATTGACCCCCCGGCCAGTCGGCTGTGAGGACCAGCTGCAGCTACAGCCAGAGAGCTGCTATGCTGGAGACACCCTCATCTCGTTGCTCCTTCAGTTCCCTCCTTGTAGGGCTTATGTTCAGCTAGATCTCAGGAGGATCTGAGTGATGGTTGTTCTGTATTTCAGTTGTAATTTTGATGTGGTTATGGGAGGCGGCGGGTACAGCTGTTACCTACGCCGCCATCGGAATTATTTTGGTTTTTAATCTTAATATTTCCTGGTGACCTCTTCTTTGTGACTGAAGAACTTCAAATAAAGCTCAGATGTCACCTACTTTGAATTCTGTTATATTTTTATTGGTTCTTCATTCATTGACTGTCAACCCCACTAAAATATAATCCCCAGGAAGGGAGAGACTGTTTCGTCCTCTGCTTTATTCCCCGTGCCCAGGACCGGTCCTGGCACATAGTAGGTGCTCAATCAATATTTATTGAATGAAGAACCCTACGTTATTCCTTTGAATGGCCACATGTAGTAACTCATTGTACGGACAGAGGTAATTTATTTAGCTGTCCTCCTCCTGATGGACATGGAGTTTGTTTCCAATTTTCCTCTATCGCATTATATGCACCACAGTGAACACAGCTGCACATAAATCATGTGCAAAATCTAAGTAGGTTGCCTTGAGAGAGCCCAAGAGCTGAAATGGCTGGAGCAAAGGATTTGCATGTTTTAAATATTGGTGGGGATTAAAATAAATAAATGAATATTGGTGAAACACACCAAATTGTCCTACAAAGAGGCAGTGTGGAGGAGAGACAGCTCAGGAAGTGACCACTGCTGGGCCTACCAGCTGGATCTGGGCCAGAATGGAGGTTGCTTCCCGTAAGTCAGAGACTGTCTGATGACCGTTCCCCTAGGCCCCAAGGTGTGCTGGTTCCTGGAACAGGCCTTTGTCCTGCCCCGGGCAAGCATGTGAGGCGGCCTTTCCCCTTATCTGGGGCGGTACCCGTATCCATCGTGCCTTGTTCGACAGAATTCTTCAGCTTCCACCATGCAGCTCTTAGGATTTCCACATCCTCTTGCCACCACCCAGGGCACCCCTCATGTATAAGTTCCCTTAAGAGAACTTATTAAGGGAGCTTACCTCATTACATCTTGATGTAATGATGGAGCTGTCAGCCTCTTTCTTTGGTGTCTCAGCCGTGGGAAATTTTACAGACAGACAGTATGACTTGACTCGTGTCCCATCTATGATTGCCCCTGCCCTTTATATCATTAATCCCCTGGGATTGATTTCATGTGAGGTCGGGAAGGGTCCAAATATATATATATTTTTAATCCTCACCTGAGGATATTTTTTCCATTGCTTTTCAGAGAGAGTGGAAGAGAGAGAGAGAAACAGAGAGAGAGAAACATCGATGTGAGAGAGACATATCGATTGGTTGCCTCCTGCACATGGCCTGACCAGGGCTGGGAATTGAGCCTGCAACTGAGGTACGTGCCCTTGGCCAGAATCGAATCCAGGACACTTCAGTCCACAGGCTGACACTCTAGCCACTGAGCCAAACCGGCTAGGGCCCAAATGTATTTTTTACTGAATGAACTGCTAATTGTCCCAGCAGTTTTTATTATTATAATGTCATTTCCTCATTTATTTGAAATACTGTGTGTCATACATTAAATTCTCTAGCAAGGTTCTTCCATTCTTTTGAGCTACTTGTCTCATTCTGCCTTATATTTATATTACTGCATTTCCATAGTATGTTTTTGGGTTTTTCTTAAACACATTCCTTTATTGATTTCAGAGAGAGGAAGGGAGAGGGAGAGAGATAGAAACATCAATGATGAGAGAGTCATTGATCAGCTGCCTCCTGCACGCCCCCAACTGGGGATCGAGCCCGCAACCTGGGCATGTGCCCTGACTGGGAATTGAACCCCGGCCGCCTGGATCCTAGTTCGAGGCTCAATTGCTGAGCCACACCCAGCTGGGCTCCACAGTATGTTTTTATAGGACAAGTGTCTCTCATCCCCCATCTCTTCCTCCAGCTTTTAAACAAGTTTTTCTAGAAGTGGACTTCACATACAGAGGAGTCTATAAATCATACATGAACAGCTAGCTTTTTGAATTGTCAGATTGAACACACCAGTATAACCTCATCATTATTTATTATCAATTTTTTCTTGGCTATTTTTATGTATTAATCCAGTGGAATTTAGATTCACTTTGTTGATTTCTAGTAAAAGTCTATATAGGGTTAAGACTGTCATGACATTAAACTGTTAACTTGGGAATACTTAGTAGCTTTACAATATCAAGTCTTATCTCCAAAATTATTACTTTTTATTTTTGCTGAGAGAAACCTTTGACCATCCACTCCAGCCATGACCAACTCATGTCCTCGCAAATACATTTTTACTAGTCACTGGATTTCCAACCAAAAAATAGTGTGAAAAAAGACAAATCCCTAAATAATAGGCAAACAAACCATATGGCCTTTTTCTGTTTTGTAACATTATTTTAAATTTAGTTCCATTAAGATAATTCCTTCAGCAGAAATGTCAGTGACCTTGCCACCAACTAGAAATCTTGGCTCCAATTTACTTCTCCTGTGAGCGGGTAGGTCTGAAGAATTAGACTTTAACAGGAAGAGTGCCTTGTATTTACATGTGGTGCTTTATAGGGAAGCCTCCTTGGACTGACCACCTATTATGTGTCAAGCACGCCAGGGGACTCATGTATGTCGTGACATTTACTCTTTACAGTGTGGAAAGGGTTGTCACCTCCCTTTTCCAAAGGAAAATACAGGATCTGAGAACTGTAACTTTACCAAGGGCACCAGAGTCAGAATTCAAGGTCAGGCGTCTTTGGTTTTTTCTATATCCATTATCTTACCTAATTCTGTTCTTTGTCTGTCCAACTGAGAAGGTTCATTGTTTCATTCATTCAGCAAATATGTGAGCACCTACACTGTACCTTAGGTCATGCTGAACACTTGTCCTGGACTAAGTGCTGGGGATCGGACAGTGAGCGAAATCGGGCCCATGTGCTGCTCCTAGTTAGGAAGAAAGGCAGACAAACAAGCAACCCCCACTTCCCGGTCTTCACGGTGCTGGGGAGTGACAGGGTACAGCCCAGGCTTCAGTCCTAAACCGCTCGGCCTCCAAGTGCTGATCGGGATGTGGAGGAAACGGGCCCCTTGTGTGCTGTCAAACGGTACAAATGCTGTGGAAAACAGCGTATCTTCAAGAAACTACAAGTAGAATTACCATGTGATGCAGCGATCCCACTTCTGAATATGTCAATAGAATCGGAAGCAGCCCTGGCCGGTGTGGCTCAGTGGTTAGGGCGCCGGCCCGCAGACTGAAGGGTCCCGGGTTCATTCCCGGTCAAGGGCACGTACCTCGGTTGCAGGCTCCATCCCCGCCCCGGTCGGGCCTGTGTGGGGGGCAGCCAATCAGTGTGTCTCTCTCACACCGATGTCTCTCTCTCTCCTGTTCCACTCTCTCTGAAAAGCAATGAAAAAATATCCTCAGGTGAGGATTAAAATAATATTAACAATAATAAAATGGGAGAAAAGAAAAGAATTGGAAGCAGAGTCTCAAAGAGATATTTGGACACCCATGTTCATAGCAGCCGTATTGACAGCCAAAAAGTGGCAGCAACCTCAGTACCCACTGATGGATGAGTGGATAAATAAAGAGGGGTACATACAGTGGAATATTATTTAGCTTTAAGAAGGAAGGACGGCCTGGCTGGTGTGGCTCAGTGGTTGAGCATCGCCCCATGAACCAGGAGGTCAGGGTTCAATTCCCAGTCAGGGCACACGCCTGGGGTTCAGGCTCGCTCCCCAGTAGACCGTGTGTAGGAGGCAGCCGATCAGTGATTCTCTCTCCTCCCTGGTGTTTCTATCTCTCTCTCCCTCTCCCTTCCTCTCTCTGAAGTCAATAAAAACATATTTTTTTTTAAACAGGAAGGACATTCTGACACATGGATGAACCTTGAGGATATTATGCTAAATGGAGTAAGCCAGTCACAAAAAGACAAATACCATAGGATTCCATTTGTATGGGGTTTCTAGAGAAGTAAAGCATGGAAACATTAAGTAGAATGGTGGTTGCCAGAGGATGAGAGGAGGGGAAGTGGGGAGTAGTTTAATGACTATACAGTTTCATTTTTGCAAGATGAAAAAGTTCTGGAGATTGTTGCACAACAATATGAATATACTTAATACTGAACTGTGCGTATGAAAACGGCTAAATTTTATATGTATTTTACCATAATCTAAAAATTTAAAAACTAGTAAAATATGACTTCTCAACAACCCCTTCTAACAGGAACTGCCATTATTACCACTTTAAGTCTTGGTAGCCCCGAATGCAATGGGCCCTTATTAAATATTTTTTCAATTAATTTGTAAATTAAAAAACGCCTGCTTTGCCCCTGTTTTGTTTTTGATCACCTGTTCAGGCAGAATGACAAACACAGAAATGCCCTGTTCCCTCCCCATTACCCTCAATCTCTAGCTCGCTCTCTCTCCACGTCCCAGGAGCAAAGACTGTGAGCTTAACACGGTAATCAGCGCGTCCTTCCTGTGGTGGGCCTCTCTCCACTCGACAGGCTTGCTTCTCCGTGTTTCTGTGTAATCTGTGTCACTCTTCACTGTCACTTTTCCTCTGTGTTGACAGAGCCCAGCTTGTTTGTCCACCCTTGTTGGGCGGTTTGATTTCCTCCCTTGCTATTGCTATTACGTTACCTGGTGATCAACCAGCCAGGACATATTGCTGGTTTCACGCTTCCTGGGCTCCTTCCTTGTTCTGTGATCTTCCTTCCCCATTCACATTGCTTTTAATTTTTAGCCTAACTCAGGGGTTGGGGGTGGGATTGGCAAACTCTGGCCAGCCAGCTGCCTGGCTTTGTAAATAGAGTGTGACTGGAACACGGCCATGCCCTTCTGCTTACATCGGGTCTACGACTGCTTCAAGTTACAGTGGCAGAACTGAGGAGTGACAGAGACGTGTGGCCCCCAAACTCTAAAATATTTACTACCTGGCCCTTTACAGAAAAAAATGTCCCAGCCTATTGCCTAATTCAGGTTAAAGTACAAAAGGTTAAATTTTGTCTTTGAGCCAGGAGCTTTTTAGGTTAAGGTTGTAAGTAAATCATTAGAGTCCGCGCGGTTAAAGCCGACTTGGGGCCATTAACTTGGGGGGACCTTCCCTGGCTCCTCCCTCTGCTGGGAGCCCTGCTTTGGTTTCAGACGTTAGTGATCAGTCCCAGTCCCGGTCCCGGTCCCAGTCCCAGTCCCGGGGGCTTCTCTCCCGTCGCATCCTTAGGCCAGTTCACTTGTTCATTCATCTGTGCCCCGGGCTATGGCCTATACGTCCCCCCACGCGGCGAACTTCCCGAGGCCACGAATCCCAGCTCGTCTCACCATCCAGAGCGGTGGCCGGCGGCAGGTGGTGTTCAAATAACTGTTGAGAGAAGGAAAGAAAAAAGCAAAGGCGATCGAGAGGGGAGCGTTTTCATTCTTGGCCTTTTTTGTCCGCAGGGAAGCGTGGCCGCCCCGCTGATTCTATCTTCCCTGCCTGCTGGGAAGCGGGTCCCGGGGAAGTGAGTGAGTGACTTCCCCAGGCCGCGGGCTCTGGTGGCAGCCGTGGTTCCCTGTTCTTTGGGGAATTAAGAGCAGACTTACACCCACTTTCCCTGTTCTTCACCCCCAGCCTCCCCGCGCCGCCGGGGCCTCCTTCCTCTTCGGTTCATTACCTCCCAGGGAAGCTGTCTGCCAGCCGCGAGCAGAACTCACTTCACGAACGGCATAAATGACCCTTCACAGTTTGTCCTCACAGCTAATTCTCATGCAATGACACATGTGCACATCGCTTAGCGATCCTGATGGCGAGGGAGCGGCTCACTCCCACTCCGCTGTGGCATCACGGGGGCCAGGTTAGGAGGGAGCACTTGTGTCTGTCACACACCTGGGCCTTCACGTCAGGCATGGGTGTTGTCCTGATGGTCAGTGGCAGCATCAAGGGTGGCTTAGGGCCGTACAAGGTGACTTTGATCCCTGCCCATAGTCTCAATGCCCCTAAAGCCACCCCGATAAACATATAAGACAGCGAGTTGCTAAGCAATGGTGGCTTCAGGACAAGTGCCTGGCGATTGACCCGATGGCCACAGGTCCCTCTTACGTGGAAACTGTCTGTTGTGCGCACTTTACAGATGAGGGAACAGGCTCAGAGAGGCAAAGTCACCTGGTCTAGTCAGAGCTGGTAACTGACAGGGTCAAGATTCATAGTAGGTATTTTTCCAAGCCACACTCTCATTTCATACTCCAATATAGTTAATAAATTCTCAAAGAGACCACAAATTCTTAACTTCTTAAAAAATCAGAGCTGCTCTTCTAAATGACCCCAGAATCAGAGGAAAAAATCCAAACTGAAATGGCCAATTATCTAGACTAAAAAGTAGACACTGCTCATCCAAAGCATAGTAGATGCAGCTAATGTGCCCACAGAGGAAATTCAGAGTCTAAAAACTTCTAATATTAAAAAGAAACACAAATGAATGAAGTATATAACCTTAAAAGTATAGAAAATATAAGTTTTTTAAAAGTAAGAGTAAGAAATGAAAGGTTAATTCTGCAACTAATGAAATAAAAAAAATGATAAAAACTTTTTAAGGATTTTTTGGGGGGAAGCACTGTAAAATAGATAAATCCTGGCAAATCTGATTCAGGAAAAGAGTAAAAAGAACAAGATTAGGAATAAATAAGGAGACAGAATGACAGAATCAGGAAATATTTATGAATCCATTCAAAAATAGCACCCCAGCCCCCTGGCCACCTCGCTGCCCTCAACCGTCTCGGGCACGCCCAGTAAGCCACCTGCAAGGCTCTGTCTCTGAGTCTGTTCCCCAGTGAACCCCGTCAAAGATGTTGACCGATTAGAAGAACCATAAAAATATATGTGACTCTGTGGTGACAAGTCCATTGTTTAGAGATGATGACTTGGGAGGGCCCCACCCCAGGTCATGGCCCCCTCTGCATCACAGCTCTGTTTCCGTCCAGACTACAACCAAGAGGCTGGAGTTTGGAAGAGCCTGAGAGGGCCACAAAGACCATAAGTACATCGGCAAGGCCAGAAGTCCCCAGAACCTTCACTTCCAGTGCTGTGGGGCTTCGTGGCTTTGGTTAAAATAGCGTGAAAGTGTCTTTTTACTCATCTGACACCCACAGCTCTTATAATTGGAGAATCAGGTCATTATTCAAATCACCCCTCCCGAGAGACACTGCCAACCTGATTTCTGGTAGGTTTCAGAGTTTCTCAGTCACCACAAAGCCCAGTCTCTGCACACTTTTGAAACCAGGAGCTGTGACCTGAAACAGTGAAACTATTCCCATGTCCTAAATTTGGAAAGCTCAGCTCTCTAGGCCTCAGAAGCTTCCTGCTTCTGTGTCTTCTCACTTGCTGGCGTATTGGATCACTCTGCCACTCACTCCCACTCACCAAAGCTCTCTGATGCTGCTGACGAGATACTGAGGTGAAGGTGACTAAAACCCTGCTCTCAGATGGCTTTTACCAGGTCGGGGAGGCAGACAGCTGACTGACCCGCTTCCTAAGGGTTCAGTATGAATGATTCGCTTATCTTCTGAGGGTGCAGCGAGCACCCTATTTGGGACCAGTTTAGAAAGCTTTGAGTGCGCCAAGAAGAGTTTGCTGTCTAGTCTATAAGCAGTGGGGAGCCAAGGAAGGTTCTTGAGAGTGAGCATGGCATAATTAAAGGTGAAGTTGAGGTTTGTTTATCTGTTACATATTCACCCATGCATGCCTTCATCCACCTAGCCAACAAATATTTATTGAGCATCTACTATGTGCCAAGCACTGTTCTGCTTTCATGGAACCATCACTCTGGGGAAAAGGGGTGGATAGACCATAAACAAGTAAACAAGTGAGTCCCAGGCATGCTAAGAGCTATGAAGGCACAGGGTAATGGGGCTGAGGGTGAACAAAGGACAGGGTAAGAAGTGATGATTCACCAGGAATTTACAAGAAAAGAGGCAGTTATGACAAGAATAGGGGAAAGACAGTTACAAAAGAGGGAAGGGCAAGTACAATAGCCCTGAGGCAGGAAAGAACTTGGCCTGTTAAAGAGAGTGAAAGGAAGCCAGTGTGTCTGAAGGGGTGTGGGGGAGGCAGAGACCATGATGAGAACTCTGGAGTCTTTGGAAGGGCAGCCAGAGGCTACTGGAAGGTTTTCAGCAGGTGAGTGACATGTTTTGATTTATGTTTCTGAAAGTTCCCTCTGGCTGTGTGAGAAGCAAATATGGCACCAGAGAAGCCAGCAAGGAGGCCATAGGTGAGGATGATGGTGGCTGGGACCCAAGTGCTGACACTGGAATTAGAAGTGGAAGATCCAGCACATATTTTAGAGGTGATGGTTCCATGCAGGTAGAGACTTATGTATGTCTGCCTTGTTCACTGCTGTAGACGGAAGCCAGGTAGGCAGAACAGTGCCTGGAACAGAGCAGATGCTCAATAAATATTTGTTGGATAGATGAATGCATGCATACATGGGCGAATATGCAACCAGATACTTCAAGAGTAATGCCTCATTTTGGAGCTTGAGCTCCCGGGTAGTGTTAGGAGCAGCAAAGACTGGAGGTTGGGGGTGGGGATAAGGGAGGAATAAGTATTTGGGGAAATCAAGATGCCTTTTTAGGAAGTTTCAAGTAGGCAATTAGATACTCAGGTCCAGGGCCCAGGAGAGAGGTTGGGATGCTGATGGGAGTGTGAGGCTCGTTGCATACATTTATTGTCGGCTGCAGAATGAGTGAGGTGGCCAAGGATGTGGCCAGGAGGGTCCAAAGACGGAGCTCAAGTGGGAACATTGCTGAGAGGTTACCACGAGCACGGGATGCCATGTGACTTGGACTTGGCAGCAAAGATTGTGACATCAAGAGACACGTGGTGGCACATAGGGTGGAAACCTAGTTGAGGAACCCTGCAGAGGGGGTGGGGTGAGAAGCGAGTGGGTCAGGGAGTGTGGACAAGCCCACCAGAAACTTGATGTGGGACAGAATGGAGGGATGGGGCCTCTGTGGGGATGAAGGGATGGGGTTCAAGGGAGGGCATTTTATGGTTTTTAACACAAGAGTCCTGAGAGGAAGAAACTGAGGCTGTACAAAGAGGCAGTTGCTGGAAAAATACCCCTGAGTAGGCAGGAGGGAGGAAATGAGCCAGGCCTCCTGTCCCCTGAATATCACCAACTGTGTCTGCTCTCTCCCCGGGTGACTTGGGGCAAGTTACAGGGGCGTTCTGAGTCTCTGTTTGTTTGTTTGTTTGTTTTTAAAATATGTCTTTATTGATTTCAGAGAGAGGAAGGGAGAGGGAGAGAGAGAGACAGGAACATCAATGATGAGAGAGCCATTGATTGGCTGCAGCCCACAACCCGGGCATGTGCCCTGACCGGGAATCGAACCCCGATCTCCTGGATCCTAGGTCGATGCTCAACCGCTGAGCCACGCCGGGCTGGGCTGGGCCTCTGTTTTTACATCTCCAAATGGGCGTCCCAGGCCCCAGATGACTTGTATGCTGCAGTGGGTTCGTCCTAGGTTGGGTAGGTCCCTGGAACAGAGCAGGCTCCAGCAGGGAGGCAGTTTTGATGTCCGACACTTCAGTTTGTGAGTGGTCTGGACTGTCCCCAGGGAGGCCACCAGGCTCCCTGATGCCCACTTGGCTCCAAGGTTCACAACCAGGCCTGGCTGGCCCCTAGAGGCTCAGTCCAGATTGCGGTACTTTTTTGAGGGGAAAATGAGAGCTTAGAATCCGAGGGGCTGCCAGGCTGGGCCAAAGGGGCTCTGAAATGAGACAGGCTTGGATTTGATTCTGGCTCTGCGGCTTCCTGGCTTGGACACTCTGAGCAAGCACTTTCCTTTCTAGGTCTTAGTTTTCTCATCTGCAAAATCATCGCCATTGCTTGTTATGAAGATTAAATGAGATGCTAGATATAGAATCCTTCCTTTTTTCCTCCCTCCCTCCCTCCCTCCTTCCCTCCCTTCCCCCTTTGCTCGCTTTCTCTTACAGAAGCCAAGTTCTGCTGCTGGAGTCTCCCTCTTCTTAGGTCATGTTATCTGGGTGGGGCCTGGGCCCCTGGGGTTCTGATGGCTCTGCCCCACCCACAGGAGTCTGGGCTTGTAGGGCCCACAGGATCTCCCACTGCCAGCATTTATCTGTCTTGCCCTTCTGCCCTCTGGCCTGGGCCCAGTATCAGCCATTGGCCAGCCAGGACTCCACAAAGTACAAAGGGGGCGGGGCACTGCAAACTTGGGGGCTGGGCCAAATAACAGGAGTATTGTGGGTCCAGAGATGGCTGGGGGCTTGCCTGAGGCCACACAGCAAAGGGAGAAGGGCAGATCTGGTGGCAGCTTGTCACTCAGCCCCCTGTGGGGCATTAAGCCCAGGTGGCAGTGGCCAGAACTGCCCCGGGAGTAGAAAGGGCATGGATGCCAAGGACACCTCCCCAGGGCTGCTCCTCCCTGCTGGAGGTTAGCTCTGGGCCCAATCTTGTGACTCAGGAGGCCTGCATTGGGTCCAGCAGGCATCATTAGCACTCTGGAGCTTCAGTTTCCCCAGCTGTAAAATGGGGCTGATAGTAACCATTAAGCCCTTTGATTAGGATTTAAAATGCAAATAAGATCAAGCCAGCCCCCTGCTCAAAACCCCGAAGAGGTGCCCACTTCCCTGGGAAGAAAATCCTATCTCCTCACCCCACAAAGCCTTGCAGGCCCTTTTCTCCCGATTTTCTCTACTCCAGCCACTTGGGTGTCCTCCTGCTCCTCCGTCTCACTGAACTCATTCCCACCTCAGGACATTTGTCCCTGCTGGTCTCTGCCTGGCATTCCCGCCACTGTTCCTTCAACTCCCCTCCTCACTGTCTCACACTCCTGTTTAATTTACTCCATCCCACTGAACACTATCTGAAAGAATCATATTTATTTGTTTACCTGTCCCTTATCTGCCCCTGAAATGTGAGCTCCACAAGCACAGAGGCTAGATCTGTTTAGTTCTTGGCTCTTCCAATACCTAGCACATAGTAGGTGCACTACAAATATTAGCTACTATAAGTTTTTCTAGAACAATTTCTAAGCTTAGAGCTATGTGGTGAACAGCGAGATAAGGGCCAGCTTTTAGAGGCTGCTTTTTCACACATGCATTATTTCACTTATTCATTCAGAACCATTACCCTGAGCACCTATTCTGTCGCAGGCCTGGGCTGGGTGCTGGGAATGAAGCTATGTAGTGGAACATTAGAGCTGTGCTAGCTTTCATGGCAAGGACGGCCTGGCTCTCAATCCTAAACCTTCCATGGCTCCCTATCACTCCAGCCAAAGTCCACACTCCTTATCTGAACATGTCTGCTCTCCCTCTCCCTTATCTGGGTCCAGCTGGCCTTTCTAGCAGGACCTCTCAGGGCACCCATGGCCCCTGCTGTCACCGCTGTGCTGTTTTTTACTCCCGGGGCCTTGCCCTTTCCCACCCTAACCTGTGGCCAAACTTGTAAATGTGTTCACATGAACATGCGAGGTCGCCTATATGCCTCCTGGCCCTTCCAGGCCCTGTCACATTCCAATTATCCTCCCATCTCCGGTGAACTTTCTTAGTCCTGTCATCAGATTGGCCCTCAGCCTGTCAACCAATCTTCATGTGAACTTTCTCTCATCAGGACCATACACCTACCCCATGGCTTAGTAGGGATGATCTTATCCCTATTTTACAGAAAACTGCACCAAGGCACAGAGAGGTTTAGTAAGTTGCCCAAGGACACACAGTTAGTACAGGGGACTCGAACCCAGCAGGCTCAGCCCAGATGCATTCTTCATGTCCCTGCTCTGCTGTCTTAGCTATTAGCTGAGCCTTTCCAGGAACCCTTGTGTTGCCAGCCTGTGGGGAACAAGCCCTCACGCTTCCTACCTGCCCTCCGGAGGCTGCCCTCCGAAACCCTGACCTTTCTGTAACCACAGTGCCCGAGCCCCATGCTGGGTGCTTTTACTGTCCTCCCTGTGTAAAGCTTCTCATAATCCATCTTACAGATGGGGAAACTGAGGCATGGAGCAGGGAGACCAGACCCGCCCAAGCTAGAAAGCAGGAGGTCTAAGTCAAACACAGGCTATCTGGGCCAGAAACCCAAGCCATGCTCCCCTGCTGGGCTTCGTGCTCAGTACCAGCATAGCGACCACCACAGCTCTGACGCTGCAGCCAGTCCATGGCCAGTCCACAGCCAGCCCGTGGCCAGTCCACAGCCGGCCCGTGGCCGACCACCACGGCTGACCACTGGCCATCAAGCACCCACTGGATGGCGCCTGGTTTCCACGGCTCTCCCGTGTGGCCTCACACTATCCTGTAAGCTCAGTCCTGTTTTTCACCCCACTTTAGAGATGAGGGAACCAAAGCTCAAAGAGTGGGATGACAAGGCCACGGCCACTCAGTTATCAAGGAGTGCGGATGAATTTAGAATGGAGCCGTGGGACCTCAAAGCCCCTTCCACAGCGGCCCTGGTGTCCAAGTGACCAGGCTACCTGCATTCCTCTCCCTCACCCAGGGAAACTCAAGTCTCCTGGGAAGCTCCAGATTGTCAGTTACTCCCAGCCAGAGCTTCCTGGAGCTGACAAGAGGGAGCCGCCCGCTTGGACTGCCCAAGGCCCTTTCCATTCAGCTGTCAATGGGCCTTTCTGTGGCCAGGCCTACAGCCCAGCCCCTGTCCACGCTGTATGGCTTCCTGATGACTCACGGGTGCTCTCAGCCGCAGCTGTGCGTGGCCTGGGAACACACCACCCAAGTGAACAGGGCCTGCCCAGACAGGTCTGCTCTAAGGCAGGCTCTGGAGGGTGAGCAGCCCCTGGGGCTTTGCACTTGCTACTCCCTCTGCCAGGAAAGACCTTTCCTCAGTTTCTCCCACATCCAGTCCCTTCTCATCCTTCCGGTCACAGCTCGAATGTCACCACTTCAAAAAGGCCCTTCCTGACCACCTGGCTCACTAGAATGAGAGCTCCTTGGAGGGCAGGGTTTTTCTGTTATGTGTGGGAGACAAACAATAAAGGCATTAACATTTCAACAAGATCCTTTCTGCTAGTGATATGTGCTATAAAAATAATCAGGTAAGCCTGGCCGGTGTGGCTCAGTGGTTGAATATCGACCATGAACCTGGAGGTCACAGTTTGATTCTTTTTTTAAAAAGATATGTCTTTATTGATTTCAGAGAGAGGAAGGGAGAGGGGGAGAGAGAGAGAGAGAAACATCAGTGATGAGAGAGAGTCATTGATCGGCTGCCTCCTGCACGCCCCTCACTGGGGATCGAGCTCACAAGCCGGTCATGTACCCTGACCAGGAATCAAACCTCAGTCTCCCGGATCCTAAGTCGATGCTCAACCGTCGAGCCAGGCCTGCTGGGCTTGATGTTCCTGTCTTTCTCTCTCTCCCTTCTTCTCTTTGAAGTCAATAAAAATCATATTAAAAAAACAATAATTAGGTAATTGGGTAAAGAGTGTTTGGGACGGGGCCTCTGTGAGGCAGTGATATTTGAGCAGAGACTTGGATGAAAGGGAGGAGCCATGCTAATATCTGGGGGGAGGGGGGAAGAGTTTTAGGCAGAGGGAACAGCAAGTGCAAAAGTCCTGAGGCAGGAATATGCTGATGTGTATGAGGAACTGCAAGGAGGCCAGTGTGTTCCGCACAGAGCAACTGAGTAAGGATTGGGGGTGATGAGGTCAAGGAGATGGGATTGGCTGGGGCAGGGGGTGGGGGTAGATCATGCAGGGCTTTATAGGCCATGGGAAAACTGGCTTTCCCTCTGAGTGAGGAGTGTTCCAAGGGACATGATCTGAAGTAGGTCTCCACAGGATCCCTCAGGCTGCCTTGTGGAGAATGGACTATATGGGGGCTATTTGGGGGCAAAAACGGAAGAAAGGAATTTATTCCCTCAACCAAATGGCATCTCTGCTGTGTACCAGGCACAGTCCTGCTGCTGGAGATACAGCAGAGAACAACTTCAACAAAAGTCTCTGCCCTGAAGAGCTCACATGCTTGAGTGAGGAGCCTGATGATAAACCAGAGGAATGGGTTAGCACGTCAGGTGATGATATGGAGACAACGTAGGCAGGGAAGCTTCTGGAAGTGTCAGGGTTCCTGCGTGCACCAGCATGTGCATTATTCACACTGTGGATGCCGTTCTCCAGTCCTGCGAGCTCCTGGAGGCGACAGTTGCCTTGCCAAGGCTTGGCTCCAAAACAGACTCCTAGCTCATTCGACATATGGGGAAACAGAGAGCTCAAGGTCACACAGCTAAAAAATGGGAAAACCTGGATTGCACCTAGGACTTCTCTCCCCTGTGCAGCGGATGAAGTTGACTTTTGGTATTCCCCTGCCTTAAAGGGTTATCTGGCTGTCACCTGGAGGCCTGCTCTGTCTCGGTGCCATCCCTGCTGGTACTCTGTCCTCTGGGCTGTGAACCCTGGGGGAGAGCAAACTGGGGCACACAGCAGGTGCTCAGTAAATGAACGCAGTGAAGCAGGCACCAAGGCAGGGGCTCCGACTGCTTCTGGACAGTTTCTCTCTCCAGGGGATTACTTGGCAATGTCTGAAGACAATTTTGGTTGTCATACAGAAAAATGGGGGGGCGATGCTGATACGAGTGAAGGGAGGCCAGAGACACTGCCAAGCTACCTGCAATGCACAGGACAGCCCTGACCACAGAGAAGGGTCCCGTCCTAAGCGGCTAATTGAGATCCTGGCCTAGAGGCCTGTGTCCCCTGAGATTCGGCTCTGCTATTCCCGCAGTGTGCTGGTGTCACCTGGTGGCTGAACTAGACATCGCAGCAGCCAAGACTCGAAGGAGCCAAGACTTCAGAAATGATCCCTCCAATGTTCTTGTAATAATATCAGCCACAGTGGCAGCTGCGATGGCGGGCCGGCGCAGGACTCACTGTGTGCCAGGTCAGTGCGAGTTGTCTTATTCGGATAAGTCCAAACGCCACATGCATGCTAACAGGCAACTCAGAATGGACGCCCCTGAAATTGAACTTCTGATTTCACCCCCAACACCCCCAGCTTGTTGCACCCTCCCTGGATGCCTTATGTTCACCCCTATGTTTATCCCCTGCTCAGAAACCCCCCCTCCAATGGCTCAGTGCCTAAATGGCCCACAAGGCCATCAATGCACTATTTAAAATGGAAATGCACCCCAGCCCTTCTCCTCTTTCTGCATGCTATTTTTTATGTTCAGCAAGGCACCAAGTGACATATATTCTACTCATTTATCTTGCTTGTTACCCATCTCTTCCATGTGAACAGCTCTCTTGGGCCAAGGGCTGTGTCTGTTCGGTCACTGCTCTCTTCCCAGCATCCAGCACTGGGCCTGACACGTAGTATGTGCTCAATTTATTGAATAAATGGATGGATGATCTGTACAACACCCCAGTCTCGCACTAGAATTTTGTGGGTTCTAGTCCCACCTCCACTACCAAGGCTGCTCGACATTGGACAGGTTAGTTAACCTCTCTGGGCCTCAAGTTCCTAACAGGAACAAAAAATGGTACCCATCTCATTGTGTTCTGAGAACATTAAATGTGCTAATATACAAGCGTTTAGAACAGTATGTGGTGCCTAACATGTGCTCAATAGGGTCAGTGCCTTACTTCAGTCACCTTCCCAGCCTTCTTCCTCCCACTAAACCCCCTCCACTTCTTAAACTCCTGGAGGGGACATCTCATGTCTCAGTCATTTTCTTTAGTCTTTTGCACATAGTAGGTGCTCATTAAATGCTGGCATTCCTGGAAGGACCTTGATGGGTGAAGGATGCCTCCTGTTCTCCATGTGCTGTGAGGCAGGCTCTCCTACCCCAGTTTACTGGTGATGAAATCTAGGTTTCCACTGGCAGAGGCAGGACCTGTCCCTCCAAGTTAGGCAACTTCCTGCCAGTCAGCTCTGGGAGCGAGGGTCAGGAACAGGAGAGAGCAGAGGGAAGGGCTGTCATTCTGAAGAGTGACCAGCAGGCTGCAGTAGAGATCTAGGACGACTCGGTCTCTCAGAACCTGGGTCTGCGGCATCCTGAGGGTGAGCACCTTCTTAAATTTTGCACCCTGGGCACCTCACGTGCCTCACCCTAGTCAAGGCCCTGGTCTGAGATGCCCTGTCCTACCAGGAGGTGCCTTTTTCTTGCCCTGCTTCAAGCATTTTATGCTGGGCTCTGTGCTAAGGACTTTCCACATATGTTAACTCATTTAGCCTTCACAACAACCAGAATAAGGCGGCACTGTTATTGCCCCATTGTTTAGAGGCAGTAACTGAGGCCACATTGCGTGTTGGGTGTGTGGAAGCATTTGGATTCTATGCCATGACTGAATTACACATTCCCGTGGTCTCCTTTGGGGAGGGGGTGAGTGTATCTGCATGCTGAAGAAAGGGAGGCAGACATTTGTGCCCAAGAGGGTGGACTGTAGTAGAGGATAATAGTGCGTTTAAAATATTCATGGCCCGACCAGGCGTGGCTCAGCGGTTGAGCGTCGACCTGGGATCCAGGCAATCGGGGTTCGATTCCCGGTCAGGGCACATGCCTGGTTGCGGCTTGATCAATGACTCTCTCATCATTGATGTTTCTATCTCTCTCTCTCCCTCTCCTTTCCTCTCTCTGAAATCAATAAAGATATATTTAAATATATATATATTCATGGAGCCTCCATACCAGAGAATCAGATAATATCAGAGAACTGGGAGGCTAGGGGAGCCCAGAGAGGCGAAGCTTGACGCAGCCTCAGGGGGATGTGAGGAAGCCCACCTGCTTTCTCAGGGAGGAACAACAGTTAACCTGATGGAAGCAGGGAGACATTTCAGACTGAAGGGACAGTGTGTACAAAGGTCCTGGGGTGACTCAAGGCACCCCAAAGGCTGAGTCTGGCTAGAATGGCATCAAAAAGAGGGCGGAAAGCAGGAGAGGCAGAGAGATGGTGGGGTACAATTTGAGACTTAGAGGCAGGGGCTGACTACTGGGGTCAGACACAGGACACACAGGGTGCCATGGGGTTCCAGAAGATGGCCTTCTGCCTTCCAGGGGAAGCTCAAAAGACAATCAATATCCTCCTTAGAGGTGGGACAACTTGTCCAACATCCAGTGAGTGGTGGACTGGAATGAACCTGCTCTGGAACCTCCATGCTTTGTTGCTTTTAGAGGAAATGCCAGGAACCTGAGAGAGATGCTCAATGAATACCAGCTGAATGAATGTGTTTCCCGAGTCTTCATGTGCTTGGCACTGTGTGGAGTGTTCTCCCAGCATTGTCTTATCAAATCCTCAGAAGTAACTATATGAAGGAAGTGCGATTATTTGCCTTTCTTTTACAGATAAAGAACCAACACTCAGAGAGGGCAAGTGATTTGCTGAAGATCACACAGCTTACAAGTGTCAAAACCAGGATTCGAGCCCAGGCCCTCAGGCTCTGGAGTCTGCCCTCTTAACTGCAGCACCTGAGTCTCCGAAACTCCAGTCAGCTCTGAGTTTTGTGCTATCTGTGCTCTGCCTTCCTTAATCTATATTTTATTTCTTTATTATTATTTTTAAAAATATATCTTTATTGATTTCAGGAAGAGGAAGGGAGAGGGAGAGAGAGAGATAGAAACATCAATGATGAGAGAGTCATTGGTCAAGCCTGCAACCCGGGCATGTGCCCTGACCCGGAATCGAACCCTGATCGCCTGGATCCCAGGTCGACGCTCAACCGCTGAGCCACGCCCGGCCAGGCTCTTTATTTTTTTTTAATAAAGGAAAATTTATTTAGAAAGTTACAGAGGTCTAATCTATATTTTAAATGGACTTCCCACCCACTTTGTTTTTTTTAAACTAAGCCTGTTTCTGTACAAAGGAAACTAGACTATATCATTAGCAGAAACGGAAAGCCTATGTCTTTTATCAGGAGTAGAAGGTAAGGGTGGAAGTAAATACAATAAGAACCGAACATCACTACATTTTTGCCAGGTGCGGTTGCTCACCCAGTGCGAGCTGGAGCTTTGTTAAAAGGGACGTGAGAGAGAGTTGGCGAGATGAGAAGGAGGTGCTGTCACAAGGGAGCTTTTCTTCCGTGAGATGCTCAGAGCAGCTGCAAGAAAATCCCTGTAGGGGAAACTGCGCCTTTGTGATCCGATGTCCTATGTGAACAGCTCCCCGCGGCCGGGCAAGCCCCTCGACCCCAGGCCAAATCCTCCCCAGCTCATCCAGGCACCCCCGGGCCCCGCACCTAGACCCCTCATCCATGCCCAGGATGGGACAGGCAATGCTGGGAGCAGAGCCCCCACTGTCCCTGTCACCCGCCACTCCTCCCTGGCAGGGCCCCTCCGGGCAGGGTATAGAGCTGGCGCTCAGCCTGGCCTCCAGAGCCTGGGCTGCAGAGGCTCAGTGTTCGTTGGTTGGTCTGATGTTTTTGTTGTTTTTAATAGAAAAATGTTCCCTGTACCACCAACTCTTTCCTGGGCAGGGTTTGGAAACCATTTCCAGATGGGAAATAATTTTAAGGAAGAGGAACAGCTAAAATTATGGGCCATTCTGCTGCCAGCTCCCACTGGGACGAGCCAGCGGAGGCCCTGGAACTTTCCTGAGGTGGGGCGGGCGGGCCTGAGCTCGGGAGAGAAGCCAGGGTGGGCTGTTGAGACTGGATGTCTTGCCTGGCTGAGCTGTGGACAGGCCTTGGCAGCCACCAACGTGGTGGGCTACTGTTTGGGGGCTGCCCACCCATGCCAGGCACTCCCCTCACGTCCCCACTCCTCGTCACTATCCACGGCCAAGGTTTGGCATCTAGCTGCGGTTTTGCAGGAAATGCTGCAGACACACCGCAGAGCTACAACTGGCACAAGCCAGCCCCACGGAAGCCTGCAGGTCAGGCGGCCCAGCTTCTGCAACAGATTAACGCTAAGGAAAAGGAAAGGTTGGAAGAAGAAACAGAAATAAAAGTCTTAACAGATATAAAAAAAATTTTTTTTAATGGGCAAGACAAAATATAGCGTCTGGGGACATGCACAGAAGTGATAGAACTGTAAAGACACATAAGCGATAATCCAAATATCGGGGTAGAGGGTATATTTGGAAGGAGGGAGGGACAGTGAGCGGGACAGCGTTCCTGCAGGCGACCTGGGGAAGCCAGCCAAGCTCTGTTTCTTCACCTGGAGGTGGTCACAAGGAAGTTTAGTTGCCTTATAAATCATTAAGGTATATGTTCATGCTGTGCGATTTTCTGTATCTGTGTTTTATTTTAAAATAGTTTTTTTAGCCCTGGCCAGGTGGCTCAGCTCAGTTGGTTGGAGC
This sequence comes from Miniopterus natalensis, assembly GCF_054644295.1. Classification (NCBI taxonomy): domain Eukaryota; kingdom Metazoa; phylum Chordata; class Mammalia; order Chiroptera; family Miniopteridae; genus Miniopterus; species Miniopterus natalensis. The sequence continues at coordinate 74,497,722 of NC_142087.1, read as the reverse complement.
ATTGTCCCACACACCAAAAGGTTGCGGTTCGATCCCCGGTCCGGGCACACACCCAGGTTGTGGGTTCGATCTCCAGTTGGGGTGCTTACTGGAGGCACCTAATCGATGTTTCACATTGATGTTTCTCTCTTTCTCCCTTTCGAAGCCTATCCTCAGGTAAGGTTATATAGCTATCTACATCTATATAGAAATAGCCCATGCACGTGAAGAAGGGAGGCTAAGCGGGGTGGTTTCCCAATGGGTAAGCGAGTAGAGAGCTGAGATTCAAACCCAGCCTATAGCCCGCAGCTACTGAGCTGTAGATTCAAGAGGGTGAGCAGTGGGACAGGTTAGAGAACCGGGAACCCCTTCCACCAGGACACCTAGGGGTTCTGGATAAAAGGTGGCAAATAACCTTGTAAATGCACAACTGAGCTCACAGAACCGAAGGGAAATCTTCAGGGGCCACAGCCACGAGGAACCGAAAAGTGTAGCCTGAGCTAACGCCACTGGAGGCCTCACCCACGGCGGTGGGATCCTGGGGGACCTTTGAACAGACTTGATTTTGAAATAAAGTTTTACGAATAGTATAATGAACCCTAAAAAACCCATTACCCGGGGTTACTAACTGTTAACATTTTGCTACATCGTTTCATCATTCGTTCTTTCTCTCTTCTGGATAAATCTTTCCCCCGCCCCTGAACCATTTGAGAATATCTTGCTGACACGATGCTCCTTTACCCCTAAATATTTCAGAGTGTGTCTCCCAAGAACGCAGTCTCTTATCCAACCATAGCTTCCTCCTCGGTGTTCATGACCTTCCCAGGGCTATAAGGACGGGCTCCTCTCAAACCCTGACATCCAGGTTGGCAAAAACGCTGCCACCCACTGCTGGCGCGGGTGTGGGCAAATGGTCTGTGTCCGGGACCTCCATTGTTATGTTTTATTATATTATTTTAGTATTTTATTTTATATTTTCCTTCATCCTTGATGCCCAGGCCTGTGACATAGGTCCCTGGGTGTATATGTGTCTTTATAAGACTAGTAGTGTTATTTTATGCGTGTTTTTAATTTACAGATAAGCTCTCCCTGTTTCTCACTTCTTTCACTCAACAATCTGTTCCCAAGGTCTCTGCAGGTTGCTCTGCATGGCCAAGCCTCTCTTGCCATGCTGAAAAGACATTTATTTCTGCTTCTTTTCCAGCAGGCTGTTTGTTCATATCCTTTGGGGTGGAACATTTTTCCGTCATGAGGAAACCTGGGCCTGAGCCTGTCTCTTCAAGTTCACGGACCAGGCAGGGAGAGAGCTCCAGCTGCTACGTGACTAATGGGTGACTGCTGGGCCCCGACTGCTGCGGCCCCCAGATGGGCAGGCCGGGCCTGGGCAGCTGTCTGCATGCAAGGCCTGGCATGGATTGGGGAGGGAGTTTCTTGAGAGTTGCGTCTGGTGCACAGAGAGGGGTCAGGGCCGGGACTAGCCCCTGTTTGAGCCGCCCAGACCTCAGGCCTTCTCTCCACTACTCCCACACAGAGCCCAGGGTCTGCTAGAAAAGTGAGAAGGTTGGTTCCTTCCAAGAATGGGCTGAGCTAAAGTGATGAGGGGGTAAAGCCACCCATGTCCACCCTCTCTCTGGTCTGTGGGCACAGGATTATGATGTTTGAGGAGTTCTGGCCCACGTAGCTCCCAGCCCCAGGCATGGTGGGTTTTTCAGAGCCAAGGTCGCCTCATCAGTAAGTTGGGGAGCAGCCCTGGGTTGTCTGAGTCACTTCTCAGGCCTCCCTTCCCTTTAGCCACCACATTCTACTCCATCCACCCATCTAGTCACCAAAAATTTTATTGAGCACCCACTAGGTGCCAGGCACTGGGCATAAAGTAGTAAACCAGATGGACAGTGATCCGTGCCCTCCTGGAGCTGTGTTGGTGTGTGTGTCTTCACATCCATGTCCTAATCCCTGGCATTTGTGAATATGCTTGGTTACATGACAAGAGGGGATTGCGGATGTTAAGCAGCTGACCTTGAGCTGGGAGATGAACTTGGATTATGAGATAGGACCAATGTAACCACAGGGTCCTTATAAGCACAGGAGGGAGGGAGGAGCGTCAGGGCCAGGGATACAGCACAAGAGAGACTGACCAATGCTGCTGGCTTTGATGATGGAGGAGGGAGCCACAGGCCAAGGAATGCAGGCAGCCTGCAGAAGCTGGGAAAGGCCAGAAAACAGATTCTCTTTGAATCTTCATAAGGAACTCAGTCCTGCCCCTTGATTTTAGCCTAATGAGACCCAGTTTGAATGATAAGGTAATAAATTTGTGCTGTTCAAAGCTACCAAGGTATGATTTGTTGCAGTGGCAACAGGAAACTAATACACAAATAAACAAGTGTAACATATAATATGGTAGATGGTGATAAGTGTGATGGGGGAAAATAAAGCCAGATGGAGGAGAGGGAACATTGGGACGGTTTGCAATTTTATTTTATTACTATTTTTTAAATATATCTTTATTGATTCCAGAGAGAGGAAAGGAGAGGGAGAGATAGAAACATCAATGATGAGAGTCGTTGATCGGCTGCCCCCGACTGGGGACCGAGCCCGCAACCCGGGCATGTGCCCTGACAGGGAATCGAACCCCGATCGCCTGGATCCTAGGTCGACACTCAACCGCTGAGCCACGCCCGGCCGGGCGGTTTGCAATTTTAAACAGGGTGAACAGGCAGGGAGGGCCACATTTCACAGAGGCCTGAAGGAGGTGAAGCCATGAGGTATCTTGATAATGGGGAAAGTGTACGGGTAGAGGGAACAGCAAGTGCAAAGGCCCTGAGGTTGGAGGGTGCCTGGTTGTTCAAGGCACAGCAGGGCAGCCACGGTGACTGGGGCACAGTGGGCTGGGGGGATGGAGAGACAGGAGGTCAGGGAGGTTGTGGGGAGTCAAATGAACTCCACTGAGATGGGCCTGGCACATAGGGGCCACTTAACAAGATATTTGAGGGAGGCACTGGGCCAGAGTCCCAGCCTTAGCAGAAAAGCATGAGTCTCTAGACGGGAATTGAACCAAGATCCATCCCTTCCCCAGCTCTGCCCAGTCCTGCTGGAGTCATGTCCAGGTCACTGAAGTAACAAAGGAATGTACCCCATCACCTCCACCCCCACCCTAGCTCCTGTTTCCTAGGCCAGCCCTTTGCTTGGAGGTAGTCTATTGATCTCAATGCTGGGTACAGCCTGGTCCAAGTGGAGCGAGCAGCAGTATCATGACCTGTGTCTCACCCCAGAACTGTCAGGCCTGGTAGGAGAAGGTGGCAGGGCCTCCCTAGGGATCATGGCCAAACAGGCCAGCCTATGCCCTGAGAGCTGGGCTGTGGCTGGGGGGACAGAGGTTGTCATTTCCCCTCCACTTTCTATGCTCTCTGACCTGGGGCTGGTGGCTCACCCTCTCTGGGCTTCAAAAGGTTGGATTAATCAGGAGTCTCAAACCAACAGCCTGCAGCCACATCCTCCCCACAGGCATGTTTACATGTTTGAAATTAGTTGTCAACACTTAAAAGTTGGGAAACTTCTCGTAAAAGTCTAGATTGCTGGTTTCTCTTAAGAAATCAAAAGATCTGGCAGCTAGTGACTAGAGCTGAGTAGTTACAACCACAGTCCCCACCCAGCCCACTCAGTCATTTCTGACTCTTGTCTTCAGATGTTGGGGTATTTGAGTTGACAACCCTGGACTCTAATGGCCCTTCCAGCTCTGATTTCTTACACTCACTCAACCTGCCCTTGGAGAGGGATTCAGGGTGGTCTTCCTGGGGGAGGCGCAGTCTGAGCTGAGACCTGCAGGGTGAGCAAGGGAAAGAGAAGGGGGAAAGGGGTTCCAGGCAGAGGGCACAGCCTGGGTACAGGCCTGGAGGCCAGGGAGAGCCAGCCTGTGGCCTGGTCAGAATGCTGGTGGAGCTGAGTGTGAGGGGAGAGGGGCTGGAGGCGTCTGGGAGGGATCAGAGAAGGTAGCAGGGCCTGGTCACAGGCTGGGGGTGAGGGGAGGTTGGGCTTGTTATGAGGGCAGTGGGGGTCCTGGGAGGTTTCAGACCAGGAGAGACAGGGTCCAGTGAATGGCCTCACAATCAATGGGTGCTCACATTTCCTTTATCTCTTGGTCTCTCCCTTTCTCTGTCCCTACTTTCTCCATCTCTATTTCTATCTCTGACTTTTCTCTTTCTTTGTCTCTCTGTCTCTTTTCTCTGTGTGTCTCTGTCAGTCTCCATCTCCCTCCCTCCTCACTTCATGATACACATACTTTCTGTCCTCTCATCCTTCCCCCCAAACCCCTCGAGCATGCATGCCGCGTGTGCACGAGCGCAGACACACACACACACACACAAACACACACACACACACACACACGCACACACGGGAATGGACTGCTCCCAGAGGAACCGGTTTTTTTACCACCAGCCACTTTGAATGCTTCAGGGGCCCAGCCCCAGCCCTGGGCCCACTGGCCTCAGTCCTGGGAGGAAAATCACAGGTTTTCACTTTTTCCATGTGGTGGGAGGGGCAGGCTGGGGCCTCTGTAGAGGGACACCACTGAAGCCCCACCGCTCCCCCTTGAGCTCCTCCTGGCCCCTGGATCTCCCAGGAGAGGTATTTTCCTGAGGAGAGGGTGGATGCAGGAAGGAGGGAGGTTGGGGGCTGAGGGAGGCCTGTTTAGTCCCGACTCTGTCCCTTATCCACACACTGCAGGCACATAGTAGGCCCTCAATAAATGTTTGATGGATGGATGGACAGATGGACGGATGGACGGATGGACGGATGGACGGATGGACGGATGGATGGATGGATAAGACCTAATCCTGAGAACTCTAATCTTGGAGGAAAATTACTGGGTCATCATGGTTCTGAGCTCAGAGTCAGCCAGGCCAGCTCCACCTCCCCTCCTTCCTGGCTCTCTCAAGCCCAAGGATCTCCAGGGAGAGGGTGCATCTTAGTTCAGAGATGTTTGATGTGTCTAAGTTCCGAGACAAGCCATGTGCTGTCCTGGCTTCTATGTGGCTTATAACCCCCACAATGCCTAGCACAATGCAATTGTGCCTATGACGTGTGAGTAGACACATGCGAAAGGAAGCCCACGAGGTGTTATCAAGTATCTCTGGTGTCCCAGGTGTTACATAGTCAGGATCACATCAAACCACAACAAACCTGTAGACTGACATCCTACAGACGGAGGACACTGTGGCCCAGGGGAGACCCACCGCTAGGATGGGATGGGGAGGCACTGAGCTTGAGCCAATGTCCTCTGGCTCCCAGGGCAGTGCCTGCTCAGCCATGTCTGCTGGACTCAGCGTGATCTCAAGATGAGACCTGCTCTTTTAGGTGAGGGAAGGATATGGTGCTAATATTTCCTGAGCATTTACTATGTACCAGACTTTCTAAGTATTATTTATCTTTCCTGAATCAGTCAAGAAATAGAACCAGCAGAGAAACAGAACCAGGAGAGAGACAGAGACAGAGACAGAGACGGAGACAGAGACAGAGACAGAGACAGAGAAGGAGGGAGACAGAGAGGTTGTAAGGATTGGCTTACATGACTGTGGAGTCTATTAGGCAGGTCTGAAATCCGCAGGCAGGCGGTTAGGAAAGGCAGGGTGGACACTCAAATTTCTTCTTCCTTAGGGAACCTCAGTTCCCTTTGAATTAATTAGATAGTGCCCACCCAGGTGACCCAGGACCATCTCCTGTGCATCAAGACCATAGGTGTCACTCACACCTTCACAGAGGTCCCACCCGTGCTTGTGTTTGGTTGATTAACTGGGCACCAGAGTCCAGCCACGTTGACACAGTCTAACCAAGGATCTCCTGGGAGAGGGTGCGTCTTAGGCAGGCGCGATAGCGCTTCCATTGAGGGTGGGAAGCTGGGCTTGGTGAACAGCTGGTAGGGAAAGAACCAGGTTCAAAGCAGGGCTGGGTACCTCCAGTCCCAAGTCCATACCAGCTCACAGTTAGTCTTGGCACCCCTTCCCAGCTGGCTGCCCCAGGGCAGTGGGGACGGAGGTAGGGATAACACCCAGGCCAGAGGTCAGGTCTGAAAATAGTCCCTGTTAGATCCGATGCCATTTTTTCCTGTGGAATAGAGAAAGCGCTTGGGGTGTGGATGGAGTGGTTAAGGCAGGACCAAGCTTGAATGTTCAAGGAGCAGAAGAAAGTCCGTGTAGATGCCAATAAGTGGGGGGACAGAGGGAACAGATGGAGTCGGAGGGGTGGCAGTGGCCAGACATCCGGGCCTCGAGAGCCATTATTATTGCTGTTACCGTGATATGTTAGACGGTACAATTATCCTTTGACAAAGGACTGCAGGGGCCCACAAGGGCAGAGGGGGCGCCTCAGGAGTGTGCCACGATCACCGCTTACATGCGTCTGGCCTGCCAGCCGTCAGATGTGTGGCTGAGGGAGTCTGACAAGGAGCTTACTGTCGGAAACTGAGGGGATTTAGGAAAAGCAGGGAGGCCCGGGGCCAGCTGCTGCCTGGGCCCCAGAGTGCGGCCTCGTGAAGGCTGTCCCAACCCACCCAGGCTCTAAAGAACTTTCAAACTACTCCAACACTTGGGTAGATTCTCCTTTTAAGAAATTCAAGCATTACAGTTGAGGCAGTGGAGTCCCCACCTCGGCCCCAGCCCTCCGGGGCCCCCTTATTTCCTCCTTAGCACTCAGCACCGCCTCGCGTTCTGATGTCTTGCTTGTTTCTTGCCTGTCGCCCCACGAGAATGTCAGATCCACGTGGGCAGAGATTTTTTGTTTTTTTTTGTTTTCCCCCTGATGCATTCTTAGTGTCTAGCACAGTGTCTGGCACGTAGTAGGTACTTAATAAGTATGTATGAAATAGACGAGAGAATGAATCAGAAATGAAGGAAAAACCTGCACCCCCATCCCAGGCTTCTCATCCCCCAGAGATAACTGATCTTATCTTTTTGAAATGGGTGCTTCCAGATCTTATTCCAGTGGCTCTAAAACAATTCCCAGCGACAATTTTGCTCCCAGGGCACATTCAGCAATGTCTGGTGGCATTTTGATTGTCACCCCTGGGGGAGTGTTGCTACCGGCATCTAATAGGTGTAAGCCAGGGTTGCTTCGAAACATTCTGCAGAGCATGTGGTGGCCCCCACGACAAAGAACTCTCCTGTCCCAAATGTCCACAGTGCCCTGTTTGAGAAGCCTATGCAACCATATACATTTACACAGACTCGTAGGAAATACAAGGGGATTTTTTTTTTTGGATGTAGTTTTAAACAAATGGTATCATGTTGTATATATAATTCCATGCTTGCCTTTCTCTCTTAAAAATAAATCTTGGAGCTTTTTCACGTCAGCATGGGCAGACCTCCCCATTCCTTCTATCAGCAGAGCACATTCCAGAATATAAGCCAACCACAGCTCGCTTAGCCAGGCCCTCCAGGTAGACACATATAGTTCCCAGGTTTGGATCGTTACAAACATTGCTTCAATAAATATATTTGGATTTTCATTTACATGAGCCAATCATTTATCTTTTTGTTTTTATTTTTTTGCTTCAGCCAGCTGGGCTGGGATTTTAGCTCTTGCAGCAAAAGCACCCGGGAACTCTGAAGAGCGTGGAACAAGGTTGTCTCAAAGTTGCTTTTGGCTCAGACAGTCCCTGAATCCCTAAGGGGACAAAACCTTGCTGGAGGAGGTGTCCTCTCTGAGGAGGCAAGGAGCTCAGGGCGAGGCTTGGGGGAGGGGCTGGGGTGCCAGGTGGCAGGGAGGACAGGAGCCAAGGCCTAAGGCAGGGACATGCGAGGCAGGCCTGGCCAACACTGATGAGCCTGGCCAATGGCATCGACCTCTAGCCCGATCCATGCGCTAAGGCCTGGTCACTCCAAATGTGGTGCCCAGAGCAGCAGCCTCAGACCTCTTGGACACCTTCCAGCACTTTCCACTTGGGTGGAAGGACAAGGAAGGGAGAGAAGCCGCAAGGGTGCCCCTGGCCACAGCGCACAGCACAGCCCTGGGGCCATCAGCTCGCTCCCATCCAAAGCCCGCGACAGGCACATGGCTCTCTAATGAGTGCCATTTCCTCCCCAAAACATGTGCCAGGCTCCAGGCGATTCTTCCCCCAAGATGTGCAAGCTCTTGAGTTATCCAAGCCCAGAGGTCAGAGGTGACGCTTCAGACACTTAAAGGACAGTCAGCAGTTAAACTGCTTGGCAGGAACAGGGCCCTTCTCCTCTGTTGCCTGGGACAAGAACCCATCAGCGGGGGCCTGTCATTTTTGATGGAGAGCCGAGGTCACTGTGGCTTACAGTGTCAGGACCTTGACTTTGATTGCTCAGCTCACCCAGAGGCCCCCCCAGCATCAATCTGCCGTCTTTAAAGGCTCAGAGTCAGGTCTCTGACAGCAACCATCTGTATAAACAAAGTTTTTTGGGGTCTAGAAAAGTGGTTTCTTCTCTGGGCAAGATTTTTTTGACTTAATTGTCCTCTCATCTCCAACTCTCATGCTTCAAAGTATCAAGACTGAGCAAGAAAAACAGCGTTTTATTCCACATCTCTTAAGAAAATGAAACCACATTTGAATTCCATGCCTCCCCGAGGGAGATGACTGTTGCCACTGGGACCCAAGCTGGATAGCTTTGGATATCAAGCTGAGAGGACACACGTCTCGGGCTCCAATTACTTTCTCCTGACCTCTGACCTCTGGTCTCTGGCCTTGATCTTTCTCTGGATTCTGTCTCCCCAAATCTGATGGATCCATCTCTAAGCTTCCATCTGCTCCCACAGGAAGGAAAGAGAGCTCACAGCATAAACATTTACCCTGAAGGTCTTGGAGAGAGTTTTTAGAGTCTCCAGCAGTAGGGTCCAGGTCGGCTGACCTCACAGCTTCTCCCATCTTGGTCCTGCCTGCCTGCTCTCAAGTCTCCATCTCCCCCAGCCCCACCACCAGGGCAATCAGTGATGGCACCCAGGGGAGGCTTGGTGGTGGTGGGTGAATTTGGGTCCCTCATAATCTCTATCACTGCTCCCAAAACTGTTCCCAGGAAACACACAATCAAAGTTAATGCAGCTCACCTCTGCAGCAGGCTGCCCTTCGGACCAGGCCACTGCCCCCGAGTTGCTCCCATGTAGACAGTCTGGGTCTGCCACTGCAAAAATTTGACCTCCTGCACAGTAGAGGTTAATCTTGGGAGCTCTGAACCAGACCTGAGTTCGAATCCTGATGCTTCTTAGTTGGGTGCCTGTGGGCAAGGTGCTTTGGCTCTCTGCGCCTGTAATTCCTCCCTGTGGAATGAGGCTAAGGCAGTGGGTCTTAACTGGGGGTGACTTTGTCCCCTGGGAAACATTTGGCAATGTCTGGAGACATTTCATGTTGTCCCAACTGGGGGAGGAGGGTGCTATTGGCATCTTGTGGATAGAGACCAGGAATGCTGCTAAATATCCTACAGTGCACAGGACAGGCCCTGCAACAAAGAATTATCTGGTACAGATGGCAGCAGTGTCAAGGTTGCAAAACCCCAGGGTACAGTGACCCCGCATCATCGGGTTGTTGAGAGGATTAAGTTAATAAAACTTAAGTTAACACAGGGGCTTGCACATGCTAACTGCCCAACCCATGGCTGCTCCTGTAGTTACTGTCACCCTCTCTGTGGCCTCCACCCTCTTCTCTCCAGCCCCAGACCATCTCCTAGCGCAACTCCGGGGGCACCTTCCGTGGTGTAGTGTACAGGAATGGTGCCACCTGGTGCTGTGCAAAGAGGACACCTTGTCGAAGCTCATTTCCACACCCCAAGCCTAGGCCTCTTGCCCAGAGTCCTGCAGCTGCCTCCGCACTGGTCTCCCTACCTTCTGCTTGTTCCCCTCCACCGCATGCTCCACACCGCCACCCCAGTGAATCTCTCATAACCAGTGGGTTTTGAACACTAAGAAGGTCCTAAATGCTTTACGTACATTTTCTTACTTAATCCTTAGAGGAACCCTGTGAAGCAAACACTAAGATTGTCTTTTTAGAAGAGGGGAAACTGAGGCTCAGAGAGGTGTAGTAACTGGCCCAAAGTCACACAGCAAGTAAGTAGCAAAGCTGGGATTTGAAACCAGGTTTGACTGAGTCCAGACGTTTTAACTGGAGTCATCTCTGCACTCACTAAAACAGCAGGTATGTTTCAGAACCACCCAGGGGCCGGGGGTGTCTGTTAAGACGGAAAGCTCATCTATGGTGGACCCCAGGAATCTGCATTTTGACAGTCTCCTTCCAGCCCTCCCTGGGGGTGATTCTGATGCTAATGGTCTATGGCCCACAGCTGGAAAAAGACTCCCAGATCCTGCTGCTCCTCCTCTTAAAACCATCAATGGTTCCCTCTGCCCCTCAGAGTTGAATTTAAAGTTTTGGGCATGTAACATGCTTTCTCTCATTCGTCTTAGTTTTTGAGCTTGTGTCCTGTCTCTCACCCCTGGGCATTTGCACATGCTGCATCCCCTGCTTGCAACACACTGCAAGCCTTCCCTCTCCCTTTGTGGTTCCTGCAGATGCTGAGCGATGGGGGTTAGGAATCCTGGGTCTTAGCATCATTGGCAGTGTGACACAGAACTTTGGACACAGTCTTCATTCTTTGGGGCCTCAGTTTCTCCACTGGAGCCACAAGGATTTGACTAGATGTCCAAAGCAGGCTCTCACCACTACAGTCAGGCATCTGGGCCACCCCACTTCCTGGCAGGTGCTAAGCGTTAAGTCATGCTGCTGAAAAAGTTCCAGGGAAGTCCAGCCCAGCGCCTTGGCTGCACTTGCTTTGGCCAAATCAGTGTTTCCTTACCTTATCTCCAGCCAGCTTGCTCATAATATTTAGACATTTGGCCTTAAAATGAGAAACCTAGTGACTCAGAGAGAAAGCAGCTGCAGCCGGCCCCCGATCCTTGAACCCTCTACTTCTTTCAGGGACACACCCTTCCAGACAGAGAAATGTTCTTTCCCCACCATCGGCCCTTCTTGGAGGCAGGAGGAAACAGGCCCAGAAAGGAAAAACAACTTCCCGAAAGCCACACAGCCAGACAATGGCAGACATGCATTAAATATTTACTGAGCACCTACTTTTTGTAAGTCCCTGTGGCAGGTGCCAGGAGACAGTGGTGAACAGGACAGAGCAGGAAACTGTCCTTGTGGGGATTTTAGACATGGCCAAAGAGTCTCGATCATATTAAAAGCTAACACAAAACTCTTTTCATGTGCTGGTCACCATTTTAAGTGCTTTATGTGACTGATTGATTTAATTCTCATAATAGTCCAATGAAGTGTCCACTGTCATACAGTAAGGAAACTGAAGCACAGTAGGGTTAAGACACTTGCCCAAGGTCACACAGCTAGTGTAGTGGGCTAAATGGTGGACCTCTGAGATATTAGGTCCCAATCCCTGGAACCAGCAAATGTCACAGCATATGGTAAAGTGTTTACAGATGTGATTAAATTAAGAATTTTGAGATGAGAAGATTATCCTGTAGGGCCTAAATGCCAGCACATGTATTCTTATAAGAGGAAGACTGAGGAAGAGCAGAGAGACACACAGAAGAGGGAAGGGGACAGGAAGACAGGGCCAGGGATTGCAGTGATGTGGCAACAAACAAAGGAATGCTGGCAGCCACCAGGAGGGGGAAGAAGTGAGGGACGATTCTCCCTTAGAGCCTTCAGAGGGAGCACGGCCTCACCGACATCTTGGTTTTGGTCCAGTGAAACTGATGTTGACCTGGCCCTCCAGAGTTGTGTGAGAATAAGTTCCTGTTGTTGTAAGCCACAAAGTTTGCGGTAATTTGTGGCAACCACTGGAAACTAATATAACAAGTAAGTGTTGTATTAGTCAAACCAGGACTTGAACCTTGGCAGCCTGTTAATTTTCAGCTTTACAGATGTACCTTACTTCTGTTCCGTTGGCATTTGTCAGTCCTAGTCCTGCAAGATGGTAAATATGGTTACTCAAAAGCACACTCTTGCTTTTTCCCATTTTTCTGCTGCCTGGGAGGCAGGTGTGAAGGCAGGAGCTGGAGCAGCTACATTGTACCCAGAGATTGAAGTTGCATGTTGGGAATGACTAGGCCATCTCACCAGCCCTGGATCAGTGACCTCTAAATTATCACACTAGAGACAGAAATAACTTCTACATTGTTAGAAAGGAAGGGAGAGAGGAAAGAAACCTTTTTCTGAGTTTCTCCCAGAAATGCTTGACTTCATTGGCTGCCTTCAAGTTTTATGGAGAGTGAAATGAGCAGCACCATTTTTCTGTTATAGTCCTTGTGTAAGGAGCCCTCACACATATCTTGGAGTCAAGACCAGGAAAACATTTGTCTCTAGACAAACTTACAAATAGTCTCTTTTTCTTTTTCTCCTGCCCCCTTTCTCCCCTTCCCTCCCCCTTTCTCTCCTCTCCTCCCCTCCCCTCCCCTCCCCTCCCCTCCCCTCCCCTCCCCTCCCCTCCCCTCCCCTCCCCTCCCCCCTCCCCTCCCCTCCCCTCCCCCCTCCCCTCCCCTCCCCTCCCCTCCCCTCCCCTCCCCTCCCCTCCCCTCCCCTCCCCTCCCCCTTCTTCTCCCCCCTTCTAATATCAAGTGAACAGGCTGATGCCACTCAATACATTTCCTTTCTTGTCTTAGCTGCCAGGAAACTCAATTAAAATCATTGAACTGTCATGATTGTTTCATTCTAGGCGCACGGTAACATCTGTGCTACCATGCTCCACTGAATCAGGGTTGATTACTTAACATTTTTAGTTGTTCTGGGAGACTTGATAGAATAGGCCAAGGTCCAAATTCATCTCCCTCTCACTGGTCAGTTTCCCTGCTATAAAATGGGGGTGATAATCATAGAGCAATAGATCCCCAAGTTCATCCTGCCCTTCTGCTAATAGACCCCATCTCTTATTTTAGGAAGCACCTGTCTTTCATGTAGTTTCTCATCCTCTGGCAGGCTAGCCCAGGCTTGGTCTCATGATGTCTCTGCAGAGTCCGAGAGAGAGCAGAAACGGCAAGGACTATGCTGGGAACAGGCACAGCATCGCTTCCTGTATTCCACTGGCCAGAGAAAGTCTTAAGGCCAGCCCAGATTCAGAGCATGGGAAATAAATTCACATTGCAAAGGGCTTGGGTCCAGCGAGCTCATTAATTAGGGGATCAATGTGGTGAAACTATCCCCATCCCCATCTCCACCTCTAGAAGTGCACAGAAGACCCAGGCCTGGCCAAATGAGCATCCCATATTGCTCCGGGGATTAGTAAAGGGAATTGCATCCGACTTAAATGAGGCCAACCTGAGTCAGCCCCAGACTTTCACTAAGACCACTGACAAAGAGACTCTCCCTTTACTGGGGTTGCCAAGCTGGCAGGATGTCAGAACTGCTAAGAGCCATCTTTACACAACACAGGGAGAGGCTGCCTGAGGGTAAACCAACACATAGGAACGCAGAATCCTGACAACATTCTTGGAGTTCCTGGATCATGCTGTGCCTGAAGCTGCATCCCCCCAGTTCCTTGAAGCCAGGATTTTACCCCTGGACTTTTCCTGCTAGAGCCAATAAGTTATCTTCTTTTTTTTTTTTTTTTTTTTTGGCTTAAGCCAATTCGAGTTGAGTTCCTATCACTAGCAACGATAAACATCCTAACTATTACTTGTAGACAAATGGCTCTCATTCTGAACTCTTTGTGGATAAGGTAGAGAGAAAGAGAGAGTTTTTCCTTTCAGGATTCAGTGACAAGGGTCAATGGGAGCACAGGAGCTTCTGAATCCTGTCCCATCACTGGGAATGGGAACATATAGTTGGTGGGAACAGAGAAAAGCAGGGCTTCAGAGTGGGACATGCTGGAGTCTCATGCCGCCTGCATTGCTTGCAAGCTCCCCACCATTGGTTAAGTCATGATTCCTCCTGCTCCCGGAGGGTTATAAGGATTCCAGGAGCTTATGCACCTGCATGGGCTTAATGCAGAAGGGGCACTCACTAAATGGCACTTTGAACCTCAATCTTTCTCCTTGGAACTCAGTTTCCCTGTGACCAAGATGGGGTGCAGGCAGACATAGTCTTGGAGAGAAGCAGGGGAGGGAGGGAAACTCTTCTCCCTGCAACACCTAGGTGAAGCTGCTCCTCCCTGAACAATTTAAATTGTTAGCATGGCTTAAGATTTTGTATTTCTTGCCACATGAAGCTCATGAAAAGATCAGACCATGGACAGAGGACAGTAGCTAAGCCAAATTTATTATTTGCCAGACACTGGTTACACATGTCCTCCCAAGGGAAACTGAGGCCCAGAGAGGTTAAGTAACTTGCCTGAGGCCACATTGTAAGGGGCAGAGCTGGGATTTGAACCCAGGCACTCTCACTCTAGAAAATCCCCACTCCTAATCATTGCACTAGATGACGTCTCTGGAGAATATAAAAGGTAAAAGGCTTATTTTTCTTTGCATAGCCAAAGTCAAAGTGAGGACATTAGCAATCCTACTGGTATCTATGTAATAGGGCCATGATTTTTGTGTGTACAAAGTAACATTCCAGGGCTTACAAACTAGCCATCCTCAGGCTGTCTCCAACCTGGACATGTTTTATTTGGTCCATGCAAGTGTTTTACATATTGGAAAAATAACCTCTAAGCCCACACCCCCGCTTCTCTTAAAAAATATAGGGCTGGAGCTCAGGGGAGGGGCTGGATTTGAAGGAGGGTCTCCTCAGGGCAGAGGGAGGGACAGGAGAAGGCAGCTTCGACCTCTGAGTAAGTCTCAGGCTGAGGCCTTTCCCTGCGCTCTGGGGAGGCCTCGTCGGGGCCCAGCACATCCCGGTGCCAGCCCTTCATGCCCGCCGGGGGCACGGTGCTCTCTCGGTCCCCGGCCAGCCCGGGGCCTCTGGCTGGAGCCCAGGCTCCACCGTCCCTGGGTTGTGTCCTTGCCCAAAGTGTCATCCGTGCCCACCCTCCCGACCCTGCTTTCTGATCCTTCTTCTTCGGGGATCCACTCTCCCGGCTTGTTTGGCTGTCCATCAAGGTCAGTGGGTGGGCCCATGACCCAAACTCAGCCAATCAGATTCTCTCTTGGGAGAACGAGAAACTTCAGGGGAACTAAGGCTACGGTGGGGAACCCTGGTGCCCAGAAGACCCTGCCCTTTGGTTCCTGCCCCCCATACCCTTGGTTCCAGCCTCTCATTCCCCGGAGGTGACCCGCTACTGTCCTTTCCAAGTCCCAGCCGGTCGACTTCTCCTTCCAATACCCCCTTACTTTCCTTTTTTGCTTAAATTAGCCTGGGCTGGTTTCTAGGGCTGGCTGGCGCCAGGGTGACAAGGATCACTTCTAAAGTAGGCGTGAGAGTCAAATGATAAGCACTGGAGTGTAAGGCAGGCCTTTGTAAACTGCAACGTGCTACCCAAGTAGGAAGAATTGTCCTGGCACTGGCATGTCCATCTCATGAATCAGAATTTGATTCCTGGCTCTGCCCCTTTCTTGCTGTGTGACCTTAGGCTACTTGCTTTACCTCTCTGAGCCTCAGTTTCCTCACCTAGAAAGTGAAGCTAATTCTCGTATCAGGATCAGTTATATGATTTGTGGGGCTCAATGCAAAATGTGGGGCCCCTTGTTCAAAAATTAAGAATTTCAAGATGATGAGAGCAGAGCATTAACCCAAGGGCGGGGCCCCGTGCTGGGCGCCCAGGTTGCATGTCCATGAAGCTGGCTCTGACTGGCGTATAGACTGCATCTCAGCCAGGCTGTGCAAGGGGTTTGGGAAGGAGAAGCTGTATCACTCTAATTAGAATCCAATCGCCCCACCTAGAAAGTACTGGAGAAGGCTCAAGAAGGCGAGATGTAACAAGAGGTTTTATTCATCAAGCACCAAATATGGAACAGATATTTTCATATGCTGTTTTATTTAGTCCTCAGAATGGAGAACTTCCCAGGGGCTGTCCCAGTTCATCACAGAGGGAGCAGGTCTATTCCGGGGAGACACAGGGCTCCTCTGGAGGCTCCAGGACTTCCTGCCGGCCTTGCTGAGCTTTCTTAGAACTGCACTGCAGTCTGCAACCCTCCCTCCCTCCCTCCTTCCCTCCCTCCCTCCTCCCTGCCTCTTCCGGCTCCCTCTTCATTTTCCTCCCTGACATTTTCCTCAATAAATTTCTCATATATTTCATCTCAGCTTGGCTGCGGACCTGAGCTAACATACTTTTTCGCAACAGATTTGGATAAACCATAAGGGGGGGGGGGGGCTTCCAGGCAGGTAAACAGCAGGAGTAAAGAGTGGAGGTGGGAAAGCCCAGGGTGTGTTCACACCACAAGGGGGGAAATTAGCCTGTCCTAAGCCGGCATTACATTTCCATGCGTTAGCTGATCAGAGGAAGTGAGCTATTACTTTGGCAAAGTCACTGAGCCTCTCTGGGCCTTGGTTTTACCGTCTGAAAATTGGGAATAACAATAGTTCTCATTTTATAGGGTCTTGTGCAGATTAGATGGGCTAATATGAAAAAGTATTTAAAATGGCCAAAGTTACTAAGTTAGAGCCTTAATTTAAAAAATATTGAAAACTGCCCCTCCCTGATGGGGCTAGTTTTCAGCTTTGAAGAGGCCGCACATAATATTTTCCTTTCCTGACATAATTTGTTTGTGGCCTTTAGGATGCAGACACGAACCAGACCTGGTTCCTGGAAGAGAGGAGCAGGGGTGTGGGTGAAAAGGGCCGCCCTTTCCCAGTCCAGGCGCCCAGTGTTCTCAAGGAGTTGGCTCTCAACATTATCCTCATGACCCTCCAGCAGCCAGATAAGAGATCTGCGGTTCCATGGGATCAGAGAGTTGCCCAGATGTCTTGTCTCTACTGGACAGCAAACACAGTGAACATCTGGACACACTGGGACTGCCACAGGGGAACGTCCGGGTAACTGTCACTAGGTGGCAGCCCCTGGTACAGCTGCACAGAAGAGGAAATTTCCTACACTTGATCTTAGCCAAAAGGCCGAGAAGCGATAGAAGAGGGAATTTCCTGAGTGTCCACCTGACGCGTGGGCTTCACTTCCCTGATGAAGGCTTAGATCTGCCCATGGCACAGATAAGGTAAAGCAACTTGCTTCGGTTCATGTGGCAAACCAGCGGCAATGTTGGGATTTGAACTTAGCTCTCCATTGGATGTTGCAGCTCTTTCACCATGGGCTTGGGGTAGTCTTCTCTCATCTTCATTCCCGAGGATGTGCCAGTCTTGCCCCAAGCAGGGCCCTGTCAGTCCTCACGGGTCAGGGGAGTTTGGAGTCTCTGCTACTTTCCAGAGCCTGCCCGCTCCTGCAAGATGCTGTAGCCAAGAGAGCTGGATGCCCTATTAGGCTGATAAATGTAGAAAGCCAAAGCTATTTTTTTTAAAAAGCAAAAATAATGAAGCAACATTCCAAATGCTCACCATAGGCTGGCACTGTGAGAGGTGTTTCAGATGCATTATTTATTATCTCACGTAGTCTTCACCACAGCCACAACTGGAAAGTCATCTTAGTTAAGAATGTTTCTGGCTGCATGTAAGAGAAAATCTGACTCATGGTGTATTTACTTGATTGTCTCATTAAACAAGAAGTCTAAAGGTAGGTGGTTCCAGGGAGGGTTATTTTGCAGCTCTAGTTTGGGGCTGTGCCCTTTTCCTTACTTTCCCTCCTAACACCCCCACCATCACATCCTCACACGACCGCACCCAAGAAAGAGCAAATAATGAGGAAAAAATATTCCAGAAGGCGCCCTCGCGGCCACCCCTGGACCTATCTTTAACCAGGAGGAATTTCCCGGGCTTGGACCAATGGCGGTTCATTTCCTGGGAGGGGGATGGGACCACCTTCCCAAACACTTGCCAGATTCCCAAACAAAATCAGGTTCTGTTAGCAAAGGAGAAGCCATTCTCTCATTGGTCTCCTTCCCTGGGGGAATTCTGCCCCTGGGTTGGGTTGGGGGGCTGCTATTTGGGACCCTGGTCTGCACACAAGCCAGGGGTGTGGGGTAGAAGAGCTAACATTTATTGAGCACCTACAACATGCCAGGCCCCACTCTGGGTGATTTCATTCTCTTACCATTTAATTCAGTCCTCACAACAGCCCTGTGAGGAAGGAACTGTTCACCCCATTTTTCAGATGAGAAACCTGAGACGGAACCTGGATCACACATAAAGTGAGAGGCTGAACTGGAATAAACACTGACAGCGGTTAACTTTCACTAATGCTCACTGTATATCAGGCACTCTGATGGCTGTGTCACCTCGATTAGGTCATTTACTCTTCGCTCCAACTCCATTCCTCCGATGAGGCACTGAGGCCTGGGGAGGCGGAGCAGGCTGCTCAGGGTCACACAGCTTAGTACTGGCTGAGCTGGGCTGTGAACCCCACTGCCAGAAGGTCACCCCTGGGGCCCCCAAATTTGGAGAAAACCTCCAGGCCTGTTCTGTGGCCTTTTTGGGATTGCTGGCTTTACCAGCAGACAAGCTTGAAAAATAAACAAGAGGCTCCGGAAACTCCTTTTCCCTTTTGATGTCCCTAATCCACTGAGGCCACGTGAGAGTCATCCAGCTGCCTTGACAGCCAACATGGAACAGGCAAAAGAATGAATCTTTAATATGATAACAGGATATTTTAAGTACTGGCAAGAAAACATAAACAAAAACAGGTTAAAGCAACAGAGAGCGATGGTATGGCTGCTTTAGACCAGGTGGTCATGAAGGGCTTCTCTGAGGAGGTGACAGTCAAACGGAGACAGAGGAATGAGGTGAAAAGTTAAGGTTGGTGGTGCACCGGCAGGCTAAATAGCCATCTCAGATGGGTGAATAAAAAATTAAGTTTATTGAAAGGGGATGGGATATCCAAAGGGAAGGGCTACATAGCACTGAGCTAAAGGGTATTGGGTCTACGACGAAGCAAAAATATACCTGAGACAGTGAAACAGGGACGGATATAGAAGCAGCAACAGGAGAACCTGGCTGGGCTGCTGTGGTTCCCTGAGAAGTCAGAGAGAGAAGGGGCCTTGGAGATAGGTTCAGGGGGTCAGCCTGGGTCCAGCCGCTGCTGCCCACTGCTCCCCTGGTTGCAAGTTTTGTGGGATCCCCTTGGAGGGATGGAGATGGTGCTGGCGTATTCCCCTGGTTGGGGAGTGCTTGCTGGATCCTTTTCTTGCCAGTGGGAATCTTAGGGGAGGCCTCAGGGGAGTGTCTCAATAGAATACCCGTCAGCTTTCTAGGGGTGCATGGTCTCCACTGATTGGTCAGTGCCAGGGCAGGGGGTCATT